>NC_134412.1:54550343-55208343 GCF_038048845.1 Mixophyes fleayi | reverse complement strand
CAAAGTCTTGAGTTGGGGTCAAATAGGGGCTTTATTATGAGGATCCACAGCCAATGGTCAAAGTGGAAATTTAGAGGTAGCGGTATGGAAAATGTAAGTGAATGGAATTTGATAGTTTTACAATGAAAGCAGTAGGTGGCCACCTTCTGACTCTTAGAGCTATCCTAAAAAAAAACCTATGCCTATGGGATAGGTTTATTATGGAGAATATTCTTAATCTACGGTACCATGCTACGTATTGGTTTATACAGTCAAGTCCATAAATATTGGGACATTGACACAATTCTCACATTTTTAATTCTCATTATGTTTTAGAGGTTGTTTGCTAAACTCTAATCTGGTCTTCCTGTTTTTGTGGCTCACAAATGATTTACATATTGTGGTGAACCATCTATATTCACTCTTGGGAAGTCTTCTCTTGATTGTTAACTTTGACACATATACACCTACCTCCTGGAGAGTGCTCTTGATTTGGCCAACTGTTGTGAAGGGGTTTTTCTTCACCAGGGAAAAATTCTTCTGTCATCCACCACAGTTGTTTTCCATGGTCTTCCGGGTCTTTTGGTGTTGCTGAGCTTTCCGGTGCGTTCTTTCTTTTTGAAAATGTTCCAAACAGTTGATTTGGAACATCAGTTTCATTTCAAATAAATTGTGGTGGTTTATAGAGCCCAAAATATGATAATTGTGTCGATGTCCCAATATTTATGGACTTGACTGTACATCATTTTACTCATCGTAGCAAGAAGCTCTAGCACTTAGACTCTCAGTACTCTGATTCCAATCTCGGCCCATCTCCCTTCTTGGAGCGAAGAATCCAAAGAATCATCTTTAAGTGCTTTCTGTCAATGCAAAATATCTGTATTTGTTGGGTCATTGAGGACATACTGCAATCCATCATTTATTTTCTTTCCCTATAATAAGAGCAGGGATCATATCCTGCCCTTCTATTAACACAATGTTAATCTCAGAGGGCCCATTACCCTGTTGATCCAAAACTTTAGGGGGTATATTTACTAAACTGCAGGTTTGAAAAAGTGGAGATGTTGCCTATAGCAACCAATCCGATTCTAGCTTTTCATTTTGTAGAATGTACTAAATAAATGATAGCTAGAATCTGATTGGTTGCTATAGGCAACATCTCCACTTTTTCAAACCCGCAGTTTAGTAAATCTAGCCCTAGGTCTTTTCAAAACCTGTAACTGCTTAACAGCATGCAATACATTCTCATCAGCTACACTGTAAAGTTTCCCGGTGTGCGACTCCGGATGTTCACCCTCCCCAACACTACTAAAATTATCACATTTACATATCACACAAACAGTGTTCTATGGTAGAGCTTCAATCAAATAGTATACATGTATGGTTGTGTTGTGAAACACATTGCTAAAAACCGTATCCAATAAGGCTTGTATCACCACAAATTTACTATGAATGAATGAAAGATAATGACAGTTAATTGTCCAAGACTATACTGCATCTGTAATACAAAGCATTGTTATCATTGTATAGTTGAAACGGTCTAATAATATCTGCAGTTGTAATATATATAACCCACAGCTAGATAGTGACCATAAGTTGGTGCACATAGAAATAATTGCTGTGGTAACATACTGTATAACTAAAGTGGTCAACTCCAGCAATTGTGATTATCACTCCTAATTTTACTGACAGGTCAGCATTTAGTTTCAGTATGTAATATTAGTCGTCACTGACATTAATAATATTCTCTTCCCAGTAGCTTCAGTGAAACCGGCTCCACTGTTGTAAAGGGTAATTAAAGTCACTGGGCCTGATTCATTAAAACAAAAATAAAGCAAAAAAAAAGAGTAACTTTGAACTTTGGCAAAACCATGTTGCATTGGAGGGGGAGGCAAATTTAAAATGCAATGTCAGACTTATAGTTGGGGTAGGGCATGTTCCAGATCACCTTTACATTTCAGTGTACAAATAAAGCATTTGTGTGCTACATGAAGTATTTGTGTGCTACATGAAAAAACAGTCAGTATTTATCTTATGTACAAAATAATAATCTAACTTGCACCCCTTGCATTGTAACATGGTTTGTCCAGGAGAAAACGTAGTCATTTTTTGCCTTACTTTCCTTAATGAATCAGGTCCACTGTGTAGGTCTTGTATACTCTTTCTCTGTGCTGTCAGTATAGCAGACAAATTCCTTCTCCATTAAAGACAATATTGTACAAAATGTCAAGTCAGTCTAATGCAGATATTGGGCTTCATTCATTATGCATGCAAGTACACCCGTATTCAAGTACAAGCGGATCTGAACAAACATTTCTAGTTCAATACAGGTATAAGTATGCTCAGCCTATACAGCACTTGCTATATGCAGTAAAACAGAACACAGTGCAGAATATGCACAATGCATATGTATATATATATATATAATTAGTCCCATAAGAACGCATAGATAAAAAATATATATATTAAATAAATTTTTATTATTATTAACTAGAGATGGGCGCACTCGGATTTCTGAAATCCGAGCCCACCCGAACGTTGCCGATCCGAGCCGGATCCGAGACAGATCCGGGTATTCCTGCCAATTGCAAAACTGAAATCGAGGCTCTGAGTCATAATCCCCCTGTCGGATCTCGCGATACTCGGATCCTATAAATTCCCCGCTAGTCGCCGCCATCTTCACTCGGGCATTGATCAGGGTAGAAGGAGGGTGTGTTAGGTGGTCCTCTGTCCTGCTATATCTCATTCTGTGCTGTTCAGTTCTGTGCTGTGCTGTGCTGTGCTGTGCTCTGTGTTCTGCTCAGTCCAGTGGTGCTGTGTCCTGTGCTCTGTCCTTCTAAGGGCATTGTTATTTCACCATTATTCTCAAATTATAAAAAAATGTAAAAAAAAGTTATAAAAATTTTTTCAAAAAAAGTAATTATAAAAAAAAAATAAAAAAAAAAAAATCAGAAAACTATCCTGCAGTATAAGTCCATTGGTACTGCTATATTACAAAGTTCACTCATTCTGCAGTATAAGTCCAGTGGTACTGTTATATTACAAAGTTCACTCATTCTGCAGTATAAATCCAGTGGTACTGCAATATTACAAAGTTCACTCATTCTGCAGTAAAAGTCCATTGGTACTGCAATATTACAAAGTTCACTTATTCTGCAGTATAAGTCCAGTGGTACTGCTGTATAACTCCAGTCCAGTGGTACTCTCCTGTGCCACATATAATTTTTAAAAGCTTTGCCGAGTGTGTGTAGTTATGTATCACAGGTTTTAAGAAGACGCACAACACTGACAACCTGTTAGAGAAACTGAGGAAAATAATCTCTCTGTGGCTCACCCCACTTAGACTCTCCTGGGGATTCGAATAACTGCCATTTCTAGTACTACCTTCTTTCTTTCTCTATTTAAAAAAAACAAAAAACTGTCATTTCTATTACTACGTTAATTGTTTGTGCAGTCACAAAAAAGAGGAACTGCGCCCTTAACTGCTATGTTGGTTTTAGACATCCATCCGGTGTCCGCCATCTGTGCACTGGAATTGAGACCAGTTGAGGGTTTTATTATTATATTGTGGCCCCGGTATCAAATTGGGGGCCACTCCACTACGCAGTCCAGATACTTGTTTGGTGGAATTCAGACCAGTTGAGGGTGATATATTGTGGCCCAGGTACCAAATTGGGTACCGGGACCACTCCACTATGCAGTCCAGAAAGCTACCTCGGTGAAACTTTTTGGACTAAAAACAATATTGTGAGGTGTGAAGGTGTTCAGAATAGACTGGAAATTAGTGGAAATGATTGTTATTGAATGTTATTGAGGTTAATAATAGCGTAGGAGTGAAAATAAGCCCAAAAACTTGATTTTGGAACTTTTTATGCTTTTTTCAAAATAAATCCGAATCCAAAACCTTAAAGCCGAACCAAAACCTTTCGACAGGTGTTTTGCGAAACAAATCCGTACCCAAAACATCAAGCAAATCCGAATCCAAAACACGAGACACCAAAAGTGGCCGGTGCACATCCCTATTATTAACCTTAATTTATAGGGCACCACATAAGGACCTCTGCGCTATACAGAGGGCAAACAACAAGACAATACATGGTAAAAGAGTACAAAATAGTGAACAAATAGCACTACAAAACTCAACATAGCTACTGGAGTACAAGGGGTATATTCAGTGCAGCCTGAAACCTGTGCCCATTAGCGTGGGCATAACTAACAGGTTTAGAGCCAAAGACAACGGAGGAGTCAATGGGCAGAGAGCCCAACGGGGAGGTGCATAATGTAGTTGGTGAGTAAAATTTATAGGTAATGATAAGGGCGGACTGGGACTAAAAATCAGCCCTGGCATTTAAAATACACAGGCCCACCTCAGTTCAAGCATGAAAGAAACTGTGTGCCGGTGCGCTGAAAAGGGCGCGACCACATTGTGTTGTGGGTGTGGCCAACATGGGGCATTGATACATACATACATTATAATAAAACATTACATTTATCACGCCCTCCCAGCCACATCAGACCATCCCCAGCCCACTGTACTAATCTATGCTTCTGGTGCAGAGTGAGCAGGGAAGCTTTTTGTCTCACGAGATTACCAAATCTTGTGATACTTAGAGCTCCTCGGCTTGCTCTGCAGGCTGTGTCCTGTCCGGGATCTGAGAGCAGCTATCGGTTCCCTTCCCCTAACCAGAGCTGGATTAAGGCTCAGGGGGCCCAGGGTATTTAAGACATCAGGGCCCCTATTATGTAACATGGTTATCATTTTAGACAAATACACAGGCAATACTGTGTGCACTACTGTTAGAAGCACACAGCTCTGCCTTCACAAGCAGTACGTTGTGAAGCGGGACATACCTCCCAACTGTCCTTGCAGTAGGACCAAATCCTGACTAAGTGAGACAGTCACCCAAATTCAAGACTGCCTCACCAGATTCAGGACAGTTGGCAAACTGTTCTGTTCTCTCCTACCTGTCTTGCTCACTTTCACCACTTGTAGCAGCTGGTTTGTTTAGCTTAGTTATTTCTTGTCTTGATCCTGGAATATTGGATGCCCTATTTTGCAAAAATGGGGTACATGATATTTAGATAACTCCAACCAGCCCTGGTGTTAAAACAATAGCACTCACGTTTTATAATTAGGCCTCCCTCCAGTCCCTACAATAATAATATTCACATTTAATAAGTATACCTATTTCCTTCCAACTAGCCCCAACATTAAATTAACCATATACCCATTTACTCAAAACATATTTCCCTCCCTCCAAACAGTCCCAGCAATAAATTAAATAGCATTAAAGTTTAATAAATATAGCCATTTTTCACAACCATCCCCAGCAATAAATAATTCATATGCACATTAAATAAATAGCCTTCCTCCTCCAAATCAGCCCCATATTCAATTGATAGCCCTAAACCACCCCAGCATGAAATTAAAGGTTCCTTCACCTTACCTTAAAAAATTAGCCCCCACCTACACTCCACCATTAAATAGCCTACCTCAAACCCTATATTAAGATCCTCCCTTCCCTCACTAAAATACTGCGCCCACATGCACACAATATGAACATGGCCACACACACATATATATAATGTCCAGACTCGCAATGTACTGATACACGCACAAATGCCAGCCACACACAGCCTCCCCAGAGAGAGAGAGACACACACAGAGCCCCCCCCAGACACAGCCACTCCAGAGAGACACAGCCCCCCCCAATCAGAGAGACACAGCCCCCCAGTCAGACACAGCCCCCCCACAGTCAGAGAAACACAGCCCCCTCCCCCCAGTCAGTGAAACACAGCCCCCCCAGTCAGTGAAACACAGCCCCCCCCAGTCAGTGAAACAAACACAGCCCCCCTCAGTGAAACACAGCCCCCCAGCCCCAGTCAGTGAGACACACTTACCTTGTTGCTCGGTGGACAGAGTTTCAATGTGATGTGCGGCCGATGTCAGTAATCACATGGGACGCGCACCATCTGACAGGTGCCATCCCATGTAATTAATATTACATGGCCGCACATCACATTGAAACTCCCTCCACCGTGCAGTGCACTGCTTGGGCGGGCATGGTGCCCCACCGGATTGGCCCAACTAGCCATCGGCCTTTATGGCATTTGCCAGAAGTGCCCGATGGCCAGTCCGGCCCTGGGTAATGAGAATAGTAGGTAGAGGGCCCTGCTCACTAGAACTTACAATCTAAAGGGAAAGGGGCAAACAAACGGTTGACAAATGGGGGTGAGCCAATGTAAGTGGTTCTGAGGTCAAGAAGCAAGAAAGAGAGAGATGGAGGATGATAGTGGGTGAGGTATACTACATACGTCACCTCAGGAGAAGATTCCAATAATCAAGACAGGAGATGATGAGTGCATGGATGATAGTTTTGGTGGCATCCTGAGAGAGGCCAGATGCGGGCCATGTTTTGTAGTTGGAAGTGACAGGCTTGGACAAGGGATTGAATGTGGTGGGCAAAACAGAGAGAATAGAGAGAGGAGTCGATGGTAGCATACGCCACCTCCCTGAGTACTTAGGAAAATCATAGGGTGCTCCTCCCATAGCAATGTCACCTGGCTAAGGACAGCTCCTAGTCCATAGTTAGATGCGTCGGTCTGTACTATAAATCTCTGTTTGAAATCTGGGACCTGTAGCACAGGGGACTGGACCAGAGCAGACTTCAGAGCTGTAAATGCATTTTCACAATCCTCTGTTAAATTAACCACCTGTGGTAACTTCTTTTTTGTTAAGTCAGTCAGAGGTTTGGCTAGAGTGCTATAATGGGGCACAAATTTTCGATAATACCCAGCTGTACCTAAGAAAGACATGACCTGCTTTTTTCGTGGTAGGGTTCGGCTCTAACATGCCTGGCTCTGGGCGGAGGGTACCGCCACCTACACGGTGCCCCAAGTGCTGCACTTCACGCATGCCAAGCTGGCATTTCTCTGGCTTGATAGTCAGACCTGCCTAAGTAATTTAGCCTAACACACTATTCAGATGGATCAGGCTCTCCTCCCAGGTCTGGCTGAACATCGCAATGTCATCCAGGTAGGCAACTGCTTGTCCCTCCTAGCTCTCTAGCAGGTCATTGACCAGACGCTGGAAGAACGCAGGGGCATTTTTCACTCCAAAGGGCATGACCAAAAACTCAAACAGCCCAAATGGGGTGATAAATGCGTAGCGTTCACGTGCCTCGGGTGACAATAGGATCTGCCAGTACCCTCTACTGAGATCCATGATAGTGATATAGCATGCCTGGGTAAGCTGATCTAGTAGTTCATATATTCTAGGCATAGGATAAGCATCAAACACTGTGGCGTCATTCAACCTCCTATAGTCTATACAGAACCGGGTGCCCCCACATTTTTTTGGGACCAGTACCACTGGGGCAGCCCAAGAACTGTGAGACTTTTGAATTACGCCTAGCTGCAACATCTCCTCTATTTCCATTTTCATTGCTTCTATGCTTCTAGCACTTCTAGGGAAGTACAATATGCTGAGGGGATTCTGGTTGCCTGTGTTTACATGTGTGACCAAGTGTGTTTTTCCAGGTTTCCCTGTAAAATGGGACTGATCGGGCTGTTGCATGTCAGCTAGCTGCTCCAGCTGAGAGTCAGACAGCTCTTCATTGCATTGGGCATCTGCTGGGGACCCTGCCTCTTTAACAGCAGCTGCTAAATCTACCAAGGGTTCAGACTCCTTAACACTCTCAGGCAAGCTACACGCAGCTAATACAAAAGCTTCCCTGTCATAATAAGCTTTGAGCATATTGATGTGATATACCTTCTGCCTCTTTTGGCCCTCATCTTTTGCCACTATATAATTGACATCATTAATGCGCTGTACTAGGGTGTAGGGACCCTCCCAGGCAGCCTGCAAATTGTTCTGCTGCATAGGGATCAGAACCAGAACCTTCAAACTTCAAATATGCGTTCACTCGCATTGTGGTCATACCACAGCTTATGTTTCGCCTGCGCAGCTTTCAGGTTGCTCTGTGGCATCCCCATTAAGGACAGCAATTTTTTCCTGGACTGCACTACATAGTGTACCACTGACGTTTCTGGGGTGATCAATTTCTCTTCCCACTCTTCCCTAATCAAATCTAACAGACCGCGCACCCGGCGCCTGTACAGGAGTTCAAAGGATTCCTGCGGTACCTTGCGCTATGCAAAGACGAGGTACGGCAGGAACCTCTGCCAGTCGTCTCTTCCCTGCGACTCCACAAAAGTCCTAAGCATTTGGTTTTGGGTGCCATTAAGGCGTTCGCACAGCCCCTTTGGCCTGCGGGTGATACAGGGAAGTAATTAGATGATTCACCTGCATTTTTTTACAAAGACACTGCATTAAGTTAGACATGAACTGGGTACCTTGATCAGTTAACATTTCTTTTGGGAACCCCACCCTGGAGAAAATAGCTACTTTGTCTGAGCGAATGGAGGAAAGAGCTACTGCTTCTGGGTACCTAGTAGCATAATCCACTACAGTGAGAATGTACTCTTTCCCTGAGCTACTGGGAATGACTAGGGGACCCACAATATCCACAGCAACCCATTCAAAGGGTTCTGATATGATGGGCAGGGGAATGAGAGGGGCTCTCCCCACATCACCAGACTTCCCAATCACCTGGCACACATGACACGAGCAACAGTACTTGGCTATGTCAGTCAGCATGTCAGGCCAGTAAAAATTATGTACCAAACGAGCTTTAGTTCTGGCAACACCCAAATGTTTTGCTAGGGGTATCTCATGGGCTACTTTCAGCAAGACTTCCCCATAGGTTTGAGGTACAACTAGTTGCCTGTCAGCAATTACATCTGGATGTATACTCGTGACATTTTTCTCTCTGTACAAAAAGCCATTTTCTCAAAAAATTCTTCCTTATTTTCAAGACAGGACTGTCTAACCCTCCCCCTCACTGTTTTAAAAGTGTCACTTCTGAACTTGTCAGTGTTGCACACAGCATGAGGTCGTTCATTCAAATCACTGCCTGAATCTGCAGCTTCTACAGTGAGGGAGGGGGACTGGAGGGGGATTAGTTTCTAGTGAACATCCCTCCACTGTTTCAGGGGTTAATGCACAGCTCCTCTGTGCTGCTCTCCGGGTCACTGCTGCTAAAACATTGGATATATTTTCACACTTTGGGTCACCTTCAGAACTGAGCACATGTAAATCGATCTGACTACCTAAAACATTATCAAATATGGTAACATCCATATCATCATCATCATCAACATTTATTTATATAGCGCCAACAAATTCCGTAGCGCTTTACAATTGGGAACAAACATTAATAAGACAATACTGGGTAATACAAACAGACAGAGAGGTAAGAGAACCCTGTTCGCAAGCTTACAATCTATGGGACAATGGGAGTTTGAAACACAAGGGCATGTGCTACATCATATTGCACAATGGACCAGCTAGAATGAAAAGGTAAAAGTATTGAGTGGGCTGTGTGTGTGGCAATGTTGGTCAGAGGGTTGTTGTCTTGCGTTAGCAGTGTAAAGAATGGTAATAGGGTAATCTAGGGAAATTAAGATGGTGGTTGAGGAATATCATAACCTTGTCTGAAGAGGTGGGTTTTCAGTGAACGCTTGAAGGTTTGAAGACTAGAGGAAAGTCTTACTGTGCATGGGAGGGAATTCCACAAAGTGGGTGCAGCCCAGAAAAAATCCTGTAACCGAGAATGGGAGGATGTGATGAGAGTAGAGAGAGACGTAGATCTTGTGCAGAACGGAGGTGTCGAGTTGGGAGATAGTTTGAGACAAGTGAGGAAATGTATGTATCACATTTAGGCACAATTTCACACATTTTGCTCTGATCAAATTCACAACCCAGGGGGTTTAAAGTGTTAGTCTCTCCAACAAATCATCAAACACATTGGCACATAATCCCTCCCTTTGCATCACGGGTACCTGCAAATCTACATGAGTATTCTCAGCAGCACATGAAATTTCATTACATATTTTTGCCCTTATTTTATGCTGGTCAGCAGAGTTCACCTGGGAAAGATTAAGGTTAAATTGCACCAGTGCATCAGAAATTACACTTTCATTTATATAAATCACTTTCATTTATATAAGCCGCGTGCATCCCCATTTTAGGTACACCATGGCTAGGGGTACTGCAGAATGTATGCCTCCCACTCCTCGCACAGCAATAGTCTTCCCGGGGATAATGTTCTCTGGGCTCACCAAAGCTGGATGTATAAGAGTCAGGTCTGCACCAGAGTCTAACAACCCAAGTGTGACTTGGAGTCCTACCTTAACCACTTGTCTCTGGGGCGTTCTTGAGGTTCTACGGCACACAGGATGGCCGGCACTGGCTTTCCTGCAAGGTCCCCCACAGGAGAAGGAGTTGTTTTCTTCTTTTTGGGGCAATTGACACTGATGTGTCCCACTTAATCACATGTAAGACACCTGCAGCCAGTTGTCAAAACAGGATTTCCCCCCGCCCTCCCCAAAAGGTGCAGCAACAACTGGTTTAGTTGACAGGGAACTCAGGGGTGATCCTCCAGTTTGCCTCTCTTTCCACTTAGTTTTCCCTGGCGCTTCCCAACTCTTCTTCGTTACAAGAGCCCTAATAACTGTCACTTGTCGGCTAGGCTAGCAGCTGCTTGCGCTGTCTTAGGGTCACGATCCACAACTCACCACTCACTCACCTCAGCTGGGCACAGTGGTGAAGAACTGCTCCTGGAGAATAAGATCCTTTAGCTTATCATTGGTATCAGAGGGACTGCACCATGAGTCTCGAAATTTCCACCGATAAGCCTCAGGAGTTATGATGAAACGAAGTAACAAAGCTTTCATAATTGCGACATAATTGCTGTCCAGTTCCTGGGGTAGGTCTGCAAATGCTTCCAAACAGCGCCCGTGCTAGGGTTCACGGCGCCCTAGGCAAAATTTCACCGCCGCTGCAACCCTCTCCTGACCCGTTGACTAGATTAGAAAATCTAGTCAGCGGCTCCCTGCAGGTCCTGGCGCCCTAGGCAACTGCCTAAGGTTGCCTAATGAGAGCGCCGGGCCTGCTTCCAAAGCTTTCCCTCTCAGTACAGGGGTTAAATAGCTGGCCCACTCACTGGAGTCCAGTTCAAACTATCGGTAAGTCCTTTAAAGTCCCCTCAGGAACGCATCAAGGTAGTTGTCTTTTTCCAACACGGGAAAATGGTCGTGCCTGGGTTTTTTCCTACCCGGATCTTGGTCTACTGACTGTCTGTTGAGCCTGGCTAGTTCCAGCTGGTGTTTGCGTTTGGCTTGACACTCTGCAGTGGCAACCTCCTTGTCTGCAGCAGCTTGTTGCTCAGCAGGCTGTCTGCACAGCATTTGGCATCTTGGAGTTGCTGGATCAGCTGCAGCGAGGTTGCAGGGTTGGCATCCTTCAGCTGTTTGAGAGCAGTATAAAGATAACTGTCTAGGATAGACTCCTCACTTGATTGAACAGAAGTATTAGTGGTAATGCCCAATGCTGACTGCTCTCCTGAAGCTGAGAGATTTTCTCCACTGTCACTTCAGACTCTTGATTTCTGATCAGCCTCCACAAATGCTTGGATCAGTTGATCTTGGTTCCTTCCTGGGACGACAGCAATTCCTCTTTCGACAAACAAAGCCAAAAGCTCATCCTTTTTCATCTGCTTATAGTCAGGGGTCATCCTGGACCTCACACTTCCACCAAAAATAGAAAGAAATCTAGAAAGGGGGAACAGAAAATATTTGTGCAGTATGTCTTTTAAAATTTTGTAAGCCTTGCGTGTAATCTCTGGTCAATTAGGATGCTGACTCTCTCTAGAATCACACACCACTAATTTACTTATGTTCTTATGGTAAAAAGAAAAATATTATCAAACCCACCACTACCAACCAGTTTGTCACAAACGCCCAGCCGATCCTAGATACAGAAATCTGACCCGCTGGCCGTGACTGGCATCACCTTAGTTACTTAGCAATGAATACACCTTTTCTGCCACCACAAAATAATTATTATGGTGTCCTCACGTTCACCAGAACCACTTATTAATGTTTCACACTTAAATCATATACACATATAGCATGAGAATCCTTGGGCTTCGTAAATTAATAGAGTATCGCGGATAACACACTAGATTAAATTTATGTAATCTGAAAACTGTTTTCAAGGCTTAATTACAAAAAAAGTTAATTATAAGACATACAATAAATTTGCACAAATAAGTTTTAGACAATAAAATAGAAATAAATGAAATCAGAATTACTACTTACTAATTAAGTCCTTGGAGTAAATGTATCAAGCTTAGAGTTTTCCGGTGGGTTTGGAAAGTGGCCTATAGCAACCAATCAGATTCTAGCTATCATTTTGTAGAATGTACTAAATAAATGATAGATAGAATTTAAATGTTTTTTTCAAGCCTGCGGAAAACTTTCAGCTTGATACATTTACCCCCTGGTGAGGGCACACAATTGAGGAAAATGAGACATATCAGTCTTGATAGACCCCCTCATGAAAATGCACACAGTAATGTCAGAAGATTTTAAACCTTTTTCCACATAGCTTTCACCCCCCATCTTTGGAGTTTAGCAGTCAATATGGACAGATTGATCTCCCAAATGTCACATGGCTTTCAAAGGGAGCTAGGGATGTCCTGAGATCGGAATGTTCACAGGACCTGATTTCCCACCATTGCTCGTTCTACTTGGCTAGATGGTTTTCAACTTTGGGGCTTCAAACTCCTCCAAGATCCTATCTCTCCCTGGTCTGGCTATTTTCAACAGATTAATGACACTTGCATAAGTTCAAACTCATGTCATCTAGCAAAGCACACGCTGAGATTACATTACAAGATTACATAAAATATACATTGTCATACATTAATTCAACAGAAAATAACAATCAGTCATTAGTTTTACTACATAATAGTCACAGGTAGTATAGAGTGAAAAGAGTAGAGGGTCGAGAACAGAGCCCTGAGGGACTCCTACAGAGAGGGGGTGGGATGGAGTTCGAACCAGACGTGGATACAGAGAAGGAACGGTTAGCGAGGTATCATCATCATTAGTTATTTATATAGCGCCACTAATTCTGCAGCGCTGTACAGAGAACTCACTCACATCATTCCCAGCCCCATTGGAGCTTACAGTCTAAATTCCCTAACATACACACACACAGACAGACAGAGAGAGAGAGACTAAGGTCAATTCTGATAGCAGGTAATTAACCTACTAGTATGTTTTTGGAGTGCGGGAGGAAACCGGATTACCTGGAGGAAACCCACGCAAACACAGGGAGAACATACAAACTCCACACAGATAAGGCCACGGTCAGGTATTGGGTAAATCAAGCCAGAACAGAGCCAGAGGGACAGAGAGAGAGAAGGGTTTGCAACAGGAGGGGGTGGTCCGGTTCACAGTGTCAAAGACCGCAGAGAGGTCCAGGAGGATGAGTACAGAGAAGTGACCCCTGGATTTAGCTGATAAAAAATCATTAGTAACTTTGGCTAGGATACTTTCAGTGGAGTGGAGGGGGCGGAAACCAGATTGGAAAGGGTTGAGGAAGGAATTGTCTGAGAGTTGTCTGATGAAGCAGTTGCAGACAATCCGCTTAAGTATTTTAGAGGCATAGGGGAGAAGTGAAATGGGGCGATAGTTGGCAAATAAAGTGGAATCGAGATTGTGTTTTTAGTGGATGGGAGAGATAAGGGCAAGTTTAAATGAGGAGGGGACGATGCCAGAGGAGAGTGCTCCTAAATAGCACACCTCTTCAACCGGTCAGGCAGTGGGGGAGAGAGAGCAAAGGAGGTGAAAGGGGATTGGATCAAGGTGACAGTTAGATGGGGTAGAGGAAAGAATAAGAGAGTGAATGTCATCACTCGAAGAAGGGCAGAAAGAGCACCAGAGTTGGTTGTTGGAGGAAGGTGGAGCAATGAAGGTGGCATGAGAAGGATGGGAGGAGGAGATGTTGAGTCTGATTGCCTTGATTTTGGAGGAGAAAAGGGGGGCAATGTCGGTAGCAGAGAGGGAACACAGGACAGGAAGGGGGGAAGAGGAGAGAATTGAGCGTGGCAAAGAGATGGAGGGGATTAGAGGACTGAGAAGAAATGAGGAAATTAATGAAAGATTGTTTAGCGAGGGAGAAGGCAGAGCAGAAGGAAAAAGGATACATTTAATATGAAGGAACTCAGCCAGGGTGTCAGATTTCCTCCAGAGGTGTTCAGCAGCGCGAGTTCACTTCTGAAGGAAGCCGGTGAATTTGGAGTCCAGTGTTGGGCAAATTAAGCGGTACCAATGGACAGAAGGTGCAGTGGCGACAGCAACCAGGTTAGTAGTGAGAGAGTGGTTATAGTGAGAGAATGCCTGGTCATGGCAGACCAGGTTGGGAAGAGGGGATAGAAGAGTTTCAAGAGAGAAGGAGAAAGAAGTAGGGTCAATGGCATCAAGATTGCAGGTAGTGAGACTTTAGGCAGGGGGGAGCAGGGGAAGAGAACGGAGTGAAGGAGAGGAGATGGTGGTCAGAGAGTGAGTAGGGAGAGTTAGAGAAGTTGGAGAGATCACAGTGATGAGAAAAGACGAGGTCAAGGGAGTGACGAAGACAGTGGCTGGGGGTCCACTGAATGAGGCCAAGGGAGGTGGAAAGGGAGAGAAGTTGGATGGAGGCAGGGTTAGAGGTGTTATCAATAGGGATGTTAAAATCACCAAGTATGATGGAGGGTAGGTAAGAAGATAAGTAGTTGGGAAGCCAGGCAGCAAAGTTGTCAAGGAAGAGAGAAGTGGAGCCAGGGGGATGGCAAATAACAAAGACACGCAGGTGGATGGGGGAGAAAAGACTGATAGAGTGGATTTCAAAGGAGGAGAAAGAGAGGAAAGGTACAGTGGGAATGACCCAAAATGTGCAATTAGGGGATAGGAGGAGCTCCACCTCTCGGACGGTCATCCGGTCTGGTGGAGTGGGTAAAAGCGGATAGGCCCCATAGGAAAAAGTGGTGGGAGAAGCAGTGTCAGTAGAAGAGAGCCAGGTTTCAGTGATAGCAAGAAGGTTAAGAAAGATGGAGATGAATAGGTCATGGATAGAGGGCAGTTTATTACAGATGGACCTGGAGAACGAGAGAGAGGGAAGTGGGGAGTTGTGGATGAAATTGGCAGGATTGCTGGAGCGCAGGGGAGGGTTACAGTTGGGATGGGAAAGGGGGCCAGGGGAGATGATGGGTATAAGACAGGAGCAGGGTAGCATGGTGAGAGACCAGGAGATGAGGGGTGGAGAGAAAAAAAGAGGGGCAGAAGAAACAGGAGGAGGGGTCAGAGAGTAAGACAGACATGAGGAGCATCAAAAGGCAGACCATAGTGAAACAGACCAAATTTTAGAACTAAATAAAGACAAAGTAAAACGATAAGGCAATGACAATATAACAAGATGAAATGAAATAAAATTAAATAAAAATTATAATAAAATAGATATTAAAATAAAATGAAAGGCAATAACAATTATGTAATGCTACAGTGAGTCATGTTGCTACAGTGTGCTACAGTGAGGCGAATCTTAATGAATGAAGCTCATTTTGTCTACAAAGGTATGATATTGTCTTCTTCACTCAACAGTAATACACTACCGATAATAGTCTGTATTGGAATTCCATATGGTTGCTGGGGATGTCACTTACTTAAGTAAGCAAGTTGTTTCTGTTGATATCAGAACTAGAAAGTGGCCAGTACACAATTCACAGTTTTACAAGTATACTGTCAACCGTCAACTTGCAGAAGGTATTAAGCCTGTTTCTGCTGTTTGTTTTAAGGACCTCCACATATTCCAGAGGTTTCTGCCAACTTTGATATCCTAATAAATGTGGTCACTCATATCCGACAATAACGCTCCTTGTCGTTATTTATGACCTCTCAGCCTTTCTCCAACAACCGTGATCATACACCTATCCACGTAATATTTCTCCAGTGTTCCCCAGTATCATGTCCAGTCCTCTCTTAGCTGCTTCATCCAGATTCAACTGTCACCTCTCACACCTAGCTCAGGCACCAGATTCTGTGCTGTTAATCAGTTATCTCGTACCACAGTACAGTGTCACAGGGCAGTGTCTGGCTGCATATACATATATGAGTGTGTGTATACATATTATATATATATATATATATATATATATATATATATACATATCATCATCATCATTTATTTATATAGCGCCAACAAATTCCGTAGCGCTTTACAATTGGGAACAAACATTAATAAGACAATACTGGGTAATACAAACAGACAGAGAGGTAAGAGAACCCTGTTCGCAAGCTTACAATCTATGGGACAATGGGAGTTTAAAACACGAGGACATGTGCTACATCATATTGCACAATGGACCAGCTAGATGCAAAGGTAAAAGTATTGAGTGAACTGTGTGTGTGGCAATATTGGTCAGACAGTTGTTGTTTTGTGTTAGCTGTGTAGAGGGTGGTAATAGGGTAAACTAGGGGAATTAAGATGCTGGTTGAGGAATATCATAAGCTTGTCAGAAGAGGTGGGTTTTTCTGAGAACGCTTGAAGGCTTGAAGACTAGAGGAAAGTGTTACTGTGCGAGGGAGCAAATTCCACAAAGTGGGTGCAGCCCGAAAAACCGAGAATGGGAGGATGTGATGAGAGTGGAAGAGAGACGTGGATCTTGTGCAGAACGGAGGTGTTGAGTTGGGAGGTATTTTGAGACAAGTGTGGAGTGGTGCAATTTTGTTGACGGCCTTGTATGTTAGTAAAATAATTTTATATTGGATTCATTGAAATACAAGCAACCAATGTAGAGACTGACAGAGTGGCTCAGAAGAGGAAGAACGGTTTGCAAGGAAAATCAATCTAGCCGCTGCGTTCAAAATAGATTGTAGGGGTTCAAGTCTGACTTTGGGAAGACCAGTAAGGAGGGAATTGCAATAGTCGATGCAGGAGATAAGTGCATGAATTAATGTTTTTGCGGTGTCTTATGTGAGATATGTGCATATTCTGGAAATGTTCTTTAGATGTAATTAACATTATTTAGATATAGAGTTGATGTGGTGAATAAATGACAGTTGTGAGTCAATTGTAAAGCGCTACGGAATTTGCTGGTGCTATATAAATAAATGTTGATGATGTTGATGAAGGATTACACCTAGGCAACGAGCTTGCGGGGTGGGATTTATGGTCATGTTATCAACAGAAATAGAAATGTCGGGCAGGAAGTTTCTGTTTTTGGGTGGGAATATTATTAATTCAGTTTTTGAAAGATTGAGTTTGAGTTGGCGAGAAGACATCCAAGATGAAATAGCAGAAAGACAGTCAGTAACACGAGACAACACAGATGGTGAAAGATCAGATAGATCAGACAGCTATAGAGATATATATATATATATATATATATATATATATATATACATACGAGTGTGTGTGTGTGTGTGTACACGGACACACATATATTTACCATCTTTCCCAACAGTAGTTTTTGCAGTTTACATAATTTTTTGTTGACTCATGTGCAATTGATACACATCACTCGCAAGCACGTTTATTAAAGATTACATTTTTATTACATTCAAGAAGGAAGCAGCAACAATGCCCAGGCAGCGACTGCAGTAGCAACTGGCAGGCATGATATATGTGTGGCCAGCAATTAATAGTATAAAAGCCAAGTCTTAAAGAGGGTCCTCTATTACATGGAGAAATATCATAGAGGATGCCGGAAACATTGTGAGTCAAGCAGAGATAGATGCAGGATTCTTGTACACCATAAATGCTGTTTAAAAACATCTAGTATTTCTTTGTTCAGGGAATTTGTGCATGTCTGTGTGTAATATACAGTAAATATAGAAATGTACATAGATATTTACACTCACTGACACTCAATGGCAGTGATCCTTTGTTACCACCCCCTCCCCATGCATAGAAAAAGTAAATTATGTTTTTTGCCTCCCTCACACACCTGGCTGGGATTTTTTTCTTAGGGAAAACTAAAATGAGGGTGATTCGGAGAACCCCATTCCTCTGAAGAGCAACACATTCACATATGATGAATTATATGGCATCATACAGAGGTATGTACTACACCTACCCAGAGGGTGTAAGAGAAGGCGATATTATTACTGTGCAGTAAAAGGTTATATCATTGAATATGCAGTGGAGAAGGTGCTCAGCCTTATTACATAGGATTCTTTCCCCTTCAAATGGGTTCCTATAATTCCAGGGCTTTGTGCTATAAGCTCCACAGTCCATTCACTACATCATGCTTTTGGCTTGGCTTTGATTTCTGGTTTTGAGGCATTGTCTGTATTATCGTTGACTGAAGAACTCACAAGGCAGTCTTTCCTGAGGACAAAGAAGAGTTAAGACATGAGAACACTTACCACTGAAAGAATCCACTTACAGTTACGTATATGCCTCATTCGCCCACAGACTGAACCCTTTGCATGTTCAGGATGCAAACATTGACAGAGGTATGAACCTGTCACGATCTGCCTGCAGCATACTGCTTTGCCTGGCAGCTCCTAACCTGGACTATCAGACTTTGCTATTGTATTAATTGTATGTGTTAGCAGCAGTACCTCCATTCACCAGAAGTGCTGCTATTGTGCTTATTCTTTTGCTTTAGGAGTTAATCTTTCTGTTTACTAATTATCTCATGCACCTGGGTGTTCTCATTTCCCCTATATATACCTGTCACTCCCAGCACACATTGCTGGTCATTGATGTCATATCCTGTTGTTACACCCTGTGGATTCTTCCTTCTGCCTTGCTTCTATGATTATGCTGCATTAGGATCTCAACATTCATTGTGCTGACCTGATGTCATATCCTGTTACACCCTGTGGATTCTTCCTTCTGCCTTGCTTCTATGATTATGCTGCATTAGGATCTCAACATTCATTCTGCTGACCCGTTGTCATATCCTGTTGTCACTTCCTCCTGTTTGTGCTCCTGGATTTATGCTGCTGGAGATCTATCTCACATACAATCTGCTGACCTGTTCCTTATGTGAACCTGGGACTAATCTGTGCATTTCCCTGTACACGCTGCCTGGAATATTTCCTGTATATCTGGTAAATTCTGCAAGCTACTATGTCATTAACTGTTCATGCTCTCCAGCAATAAACATTATTTGTTTTTTCACCTATCCATGGCCCCTTAGCTGTATTTCTACATTGATTCGTGACAGAACCAGAATGGTGAAAACTTCTATTCTGACCGATTGCTATCTCTTCAATTTAATTCAGGTTTATGTAATGTTAGAAATCACCTCTTTATTTATAAGACATTGTTATGCCACCGTTTTGCTCTTTTTACAGTATACATCGCTGCGGAATCAGTGGCACTATATAAATAAATGGTGATGATGATAATGATGATGATACATGCTTTAATCATTCTCTCAGTGCAATTACAGACTCAGAATTTCACAGCATCCTCACAAAGCAAAAACTCACTTTTTGTCACGGTTCCGCTTGAGGATGAAGCCAACTATCTTCTTTATAATAAAGATTAATATAAGAAGTCCGATCACCCCTCCAACAACGGACGCAATGATGAGAGTCAATGTGTTATCCACAACCTCAACTGTGGAGAGAAATGGTGTCAATGGAGCTAAAAGACATATATCCAAGAGATTCTATCATTGAACATTTCGGCATATGGTATCTCTTTATAGTTCAACTGAGCAAAAATAAAAGTCTCTCAGATTGAATCTAAAGGGTATATTTACTAAATTGCAGCTTTGAAAAAGTGGAGATGTTGCCTATAGCAACCAATCAGATTCTAGTTATCATTTATTTAGTACATTCTACAAAGTGCCAGCTAGAATCTCATTGGTTGCTATAGGCAACATCTCCACGTTTTCAAACCTGCAGTTTGGTAAATACATCTCTAAAGGTTTATTCTGCTGGAATGCTTGTCAAGTGTCTAATCTGGTACACACATTGGCTGCATTTAATTAATGACTCTGTTTCACATTTGAGTGCCTCTAATTTCTCTCTATATATGTTTATA
This sequence comes from Mixophyes fleayi, assembly GCF_038048845.1. Classification (NCBI taxonomy): domain Eukaryota; kingdom Metazoa; phylum Chordata; class Amphibia; order Anura; family Limnodynastidae; genus Mixophyes; species Mixophyes fleayi. The sequence continues at coordinate 55,188,413 of NC_134412.1, read as the reverse complement.
TATATATTATATTGATCTAATTTTTGAGAGCCGAGGGACGGATCACTGTTCTACTTTGCTACAATGGTGGGTGGGGCCGAATTAGACAAGATCCAGTTGTTCAGCACTGGAACAAAATGGGCACATTACTTGCTTCACCGGGGCCTGTTAGTATGCTCAGAAGTTGACACAGGCTGATTGTCGTCATCTTCCAGCCAACATACCCAATAATCATGATGGAGGGGAAGGGATTGCACTCTACTCCTATTTTATGTTGCAAGAGCAGCATTAACAAAAGGTATCCCTCCCTTAAGACAATATTATATAACACAAGTTAAGCGCTCATTGACTAGTAAGAAGACTTACAATGATATCAAATGGTACTAAAAGTCTCTAGATGTTGGTTAATATACTTATCTAAAAACATATATCCTCATATAAACAAGATGAACCTCTAAGAGGATACTTCTTTTAATAAATACATAGTTATCAAACAATCAATGCTCCAATTTATTATTATTATTATCATCATTTATTTGTTAGGCGCCACAAGATCTCCGCAGCGCCGTACACAGTACAAACAGTAGACTATACAGGGTGAAACAGTACAGAACAATAAACAAAAATACCAATACTTCAGAAACTCCAGGCAGGATGCTGCAATAAGCATGGAGCAGAAGAACAGGTGAGGAGACAGGATGGAAGAGAGCCCTGCTCATGTGAGCTTACATCCTAAAGGAGGTTAGACAGAAACAGGGACATGGGGAGCCAGAAGGGAGAGCGAGTGGAGGAGGTGAGGTGGTTAAGTAGATGGTTGGTAGGCTTTGCGGAAGAGGTGAGTTTTGAGTGCACGTTTGAAGCAGCCCAAAGTAGGAGAGAGACGGATGGAACGAGGGAGGTCGTTCCAGTGAAGGGGGGCTGCACAGGAAAAGTCTTGGATTCTCTAGTGGGAAGAAGTAATAAGAGAGGAGGAGAGGCGGCGATCATTGGCTGAGCGCAGGGAGCGAGCAGGAGTGTGAATGGAGAGGAGGTTAAAGATGTAGGGGGCAGTAGAGTGGGAGAGAGCCTTGTAAGTGGTGGTGAGGAGCTTGAAAAGTATTCTGTAGGGGAAGGTAAGCCAGTGTAGGGCGAGGCATTGGAGGAGCGGCGTGAAAGGAAGATGAGTCTTGCAGCCGCGTTGAGTATAGAGCGGAGGGGGGAGAGATGGGAGTGGGGGAGGCCAGTGAGGAGAAGGTTGCAATAATCCAGGCGGGAGATGATGAGTACGTGGATGATGGTTTTGGTGGCATCCTGAGAGAGAAAGGGACGGATACGGGCAATGTTGCGTAGTTGGAAGCGACAGGACTGGGCAAGGGAAAGAATGTGGGGGGCAAAAGAGAGAGAAGAGTCAAGGGTGACGCCTAGGCAGCGGAGTTGGGTGACAGAAGAGATGGTAGTGTTGTTGACGACAATAGAGAGGTCGTGGTGAGAAGGGAGTCTGGGTGGAGGAAAGACAATGAGTTCTGTTTTGGAGATATTAATTTTAAGAAAATGCGAGGACATCCAGGAGGAGATGGCAGAGAGGCAGTCAGATACCCGAGAGAGGAGGGTCGAGGAAAAATCGGGAGAAGAGATGTAGAGTTCAATGTCATCAGCATAAAGGTGATACTGAAGACCAAAGGAGGAGATGAGAGCACCAAGAGAGGAAGTATAGAGGGAGAAGAGTAAAGGGCCGAGAACAGAGCCCTGCGGGACTCCTACAGGGAAAGGGTAGGGGGAGGAGGAAGAACCAGACGTGGATACGGAGAAGGAGCGGTTAGCAAGGTATGAGGTGAACCAGGCAAGAACAGATCCGGAGAGGCCCAGAGAGAGGAGAGTTTGCAGCAGGAGGGGGTGGTCCACGGTGTCAAAGGCTGTGGAGAGGTCAAGGAGAATAAGTATGGAGAAGTGACCCTTGGACTTGGCGGAAAGGAGATCATTAGTAACCTTGGCCAGGGCAGTTTCGGTGGAGTGGAGGGGACGGTAGCCAGATTGGAGAGGGTCAAGGAGGGAGTAGTCGGATAGGTGTCTGGCGAGGCGGCTGCAGACAATCCGCTCGAGTAATTTGGAGGCATAGGGGAGTAGTGAGATAGGGCGATAATTAGCAAGAGAGGTGGGGTCGAGATTGGGTTTTTTGAGGATAGGAGAGATTAGAGCGTGTTTAAAAGAGGAGGGGACCATACCAGACGAAAGAGATAAGTTGAAGAGGTGAGCGAGGTAAGAACAGGCAGTGGGAGAGAGAGAGCGAAGGAGGTGAGAGGGGATGGGGTCGAGAGGGCAGGTAGAGGGTGGGGAGGAGAGAATAAGGGACCGGACTTCTTTACCTGTTGTGGGGGAGAAGGAGCACCAAAGTTGGTTATTGGGGGGAGGTGAAACAATGAGGGTAGCGGGGGAAGGGAAAGAGGAGGTGTTCAGTCTGATGGCTTCAATTTTGGACGAGAAAAAAGTGGCGAAGTCAGAAGCGGTGAGGGAAGGCGGGACAGAAGGGGGTGGGGGGAGAGTAGGGAGCTGAAGGTGGCAAAGAGGCGGCGGAGATTGGAGGACTGAGAAGAAATGAGGGACTTAAAGAAGGATTGTTTGGCAAGGGAGAGGGCAGAGCAGAAAGAGGAGAGGATGAATTTGAAGTGAAGGAAGTCAGCTAGGGAACGAGATTTTCTCCAGAGGCGTTCGGCAGTGCGAGAGCACTTTTGGAGGAAGCGGGTGAGTTTGGAGTGCCATGGTTGGGGAATAAGGCGGCGTCTGCGGATAGAGGAGGCAGGGGCGACTGCGTCAAGGGCAGTAGTGAGGGAGAGGTTGTAGAGAGAGGACGCCTGGTCAGGACAGGCCAGGGAGGGAAGGGGTGATAGGAGAGTTTAAATAGAGGAGGAGAAAGAGGTAGGGTCGATAGCATCAAGGTTGCGCCTAGTGAGGGTGGCTTTAGGCGGGGCAGGAGAAGGGGAGGAGAAGAGAGTGAAGGAGAGGAGATGGTGGTCCGAGAGTGGGAAGGGAGAGTTGGAGAAGTCAGAGAGATCACAGAGATGAGAAAAGACAAAGTCAAGGGAGTGACCAAGACAGTGGGTGGGAGAGGAGGTCCACTGAGTAAGGCCTAGGGATGAGGAAAGGGCGAGAAGTTTGATCGTGGCGGGGTCAGAACAGTTGTCAATGGGGATATTGAAGTTGCCAAGTATGATGGAGGGGAGGTCAGAGGAAAGGTAGGGGGGAGCCAGGCGGCAAAGTTGTCGAGGAAAGGGAGGTGTGGCCAGGGGGACGGTAGATGATGGAGACACGGAGGTGGATAGGGGAGAAGAGACGGATGGAGTGAACCTCAAAGGAGGAGAAGGAGAGGGAAGGTACGGTGGGAATGACCCGAAAAGTGCAGTTAGGAGACAGGAGGAGGCCCACCCCACCTCCTGGATGCTCGTCCGGTCTGGTGGAGTGGGTGAAGGAGAGGCCCCCGTAGGAGAGAGCAGCAGGAGAGGCAGTGTCAGAAGAAGTAAGCCAGGTTTCAGTGATGGCCAGAAGATTTAGAGAGTTGGAGATGAAGAGGTCAAGGATGGATGATAATTTACAATTAATTTGTAAAATAAATAAATAAAACACCTAAAACATCAAAACACGTGAGCACCAGGGCAAAAAGAACATTGCAAGGAATGTTGTGTTGACATTCTGCAGCGACTTGACACAGATCCAAACCTGTTTCATAAAGTAATCACTTGTGATGAGACCTGGTAATCATGTATGTGGCATTTTTAGAGGCTTAATAATGCATCTGATATCATGGCACTTGGCCAAAATTCAAGGTTCATACCTGCTAGGAACAAGCACAACATTGGAAATTAAAGAAGGAATAAAATGCCCCATATTGTGAGGAAGGAGAATAGGGTGAATAACATTGAACTTTACCATCAATTTAACTTTCTTACTTTTACATTGTTCTTTTGCTTCCCTTTTGTCATCCCTGCATTAATGTTCCCACCTTCTAAAGCTCTATTTTCTTCTTTTTTTTTTTATCTCCATAACCAAATAAAATGATAAGTGATAGATTGAATAACAATTGTTGCAGATAATAATGACACTCACACTTGTCCACCACTGTAAAGTAGATTGTAGCATTGCTTGTAGTGTCTTTTTCCTTTTTATTTGTCACAATACACGTGTACCTTCCTGAGTCATCAAAGTCCACAAACCTCAGGAGCAATGTTAAGTTGTAATCCTTGGTTTCATTGTTCGGAATCAGGGTAATGCGATCATGCCGCTCATTTTTATTTTTAACTTCATAGGGTTTAGGGCTGGACTTCTTGTTTTTGAGAAATCCCTTGTAAAGCTGGTAATAAAAAAGAGTATGTGAGTGTTCGATGGGAGGAGAGTGTCTTAATGAACAGACAGTACACATACAGCAAAGAAAAAAATACATGTAACAATATATTATAATTTTCCCATTTTGCTTTGTACAAATTGTCATAAATGACCCCAGATTTGAGAGAACTGATATGACACAGTTTTGCTAAGAGAGAAATAGATGGAAAGAACCAATAAGAAGAGATAATAAAATATTGAGAATCACATGGTGGTGGTATATGGTATTATAAACTGTCTAGTGTAAATGATAGGGCCATCTAGTGTAAATGATAACACCATAGCATTATGTGAGCATAGTAAGACAATGGGCTGCATGTCATGTGACATGGTATTCAAGGTGACTCCATTAGTTCTTATTATCCATAGCAGGGATTCTTAATATTTTCAGTTTGGGGCCCAGATTAATTGGATTCACAAATTATTGTTCAGATTTTCATTAATAGTGTAAACTGCCAAAAGTTAAATATATTTATGGTAAACACACTATTTATAAAAATGGAGACTTGTATAAACTTCCAATCTTAAAATCTAATTTAATAACACAAACATTTTTTAAGTGAATGAACGCAAACAATCATAAGCAGCCCTCTCTGCCTAGACTCCGAGCCACACTTGAACCTAGAGTTAATCAATAATTAAAACAAAATTAGAAACACAACTGGCGCTAATGATAAACTTAAATTAATAATACCTCTCAAAATAAAAAAATATTCAATTGAAATATATACTTTTTTTCTTTTCTTTTGCAAGTCCCACAAGTGACAGTCACCAAGATTATACAGAGTCACAGTACTTGATACAAATGATGTTCCTGTTTATTTAAATGTTCAGCTCTCGATGATATGATTATATTCATGCCAATCACATCATGGAGAGCTCAACAACGAAAGGAACCGGAACGTCATTTGTATCATTTACTGGGACTCTGTGTAATCTCGGTGAGATCACTTGTGGAACTTGCAAAAGGAAAGAAAAAAAGTATATATTTCAATTGAATTTTGTTTTATTTTGAGAGGTATTATTAATTTAAATTTATCATTGACGCCACTTTTGTTCCTAATTTTGTTTTGAGTATTAATTTAATAACTGGTATATTAGTCATTAATACACAGCAAGTTTGTAATGAGAGAATCCTGGAGACCCATCTTCAACGGTTTGGTGACCCATGTTTTGGTCGCAGACCAATAGATTTTGGAAAATCTTGAGCTATAGTACATTGTTTATTATTCAGAAGTGATGCAATGTCGAAGTACAATTCTAAAGTGTAAATGGAGTAAAACAAATAAGGTATGTTTTTCTATATTATTATTATTATTATAAATTTTTAATTTATAAGGCGCCACAAGGTGTCCGTAGCACAGTACAGGGACAAACAAATTACAATACATTAGGAGACAGCACAGTACAGTAAACAGTAAGCACAGTAACTCAATAAGCTCAATGCACAGCTAGAGAGGGTGGGGAAGGGGGAGGGAGGATCCACAAATGACGGGGGCCCAAGAAGGAGGGCGTGGAAGACAGGGAGACCCCCAGGGGGGAGGAGGGAGCGAGAGTGGACGTGGGGTGGAGGACCCTCAAGGAGGAGGGCTAAGTAGCTGGAGAGCAGAGTTAGAAGTGGTGGAATCAGGAGGAGAGATGGCCCTGCTCAGAGGAGCGTACAATCTAAGGGGAGGGGTGGACAGACAGAGAGACTCAGGGGAGAGAGGAAGAGTAGGGGAACGGAGGCAGAAGATAAGGTAGGAAGCTAAGTGAGAGACAGAAAGGCTTTAAGAAAAAGGTGAGTTTTTAGGGCCCGTTTGAAACTGGACAGATTAGGGGAAGTTCTGATGGAGGGAGGGAGCTTGTTCCAGTGGAGGGGGGAAGAAGGAGGTTATAAGGGGGGAAGAGAGTCGACAGTCAGAGGCAGAATGGAGAGGGCGGGATGGAGCATGAATAGAGAGGAGGGTGGAGATGTAGGGCGCAGTGGAGTTGGAGAGGGCCTTGTATGTAAGAGTGAGAAGCTTGAAGAGGATTCTGAAGGGGAATGGGAGCCAGTGAAGGGCTAGGTAGAGGGGGGAGACAGAAGAGGAGCAGCGAGAAAGGAAAATAAGCCTAGCGGTAGCGTTAAGAACAGAAGGGGAGCGAGATGAGAGTGGGGGAGGCCAGTGAGGAGGAGGTTGCAATAGTCCAGGCGGGAGATGATCAGAGAGTGGATAAGGCATTTGGTGGCATCTTGGGAGAGGAAGGGCCGGATGTGAGCGATGTTACGCAGCTGGAAGCGGCAGGATTTAGCAAGAGATAGGATGTGGGGGCCAATGGAGAGAGAGGAAAAGATGTATATATATATATATATATATATATATATATATATATATATATATATATATATATATGTATATATATGGGAAAAGATCTGAAAGCTAACATTTATTTGCTTCAAAAGCCATTTTGTAAATGTAGAGAATGATCACATTTGTATCCAGTGTATCACATCTCCTATGGGTAGATTACTCATACACAAGTCAGGAGTTTCAGACTACACAGATGAGTCAGTGGCAGTGGTTGCAGATAGCTGATGTTTGGGTGCACAAATGGTGAATTCCATCAATTTGAATATTTATAACTATCTGGTTATCTACAAAGTTCTAGAATCCAAAATATAATTGACAAGTTTTTGTTCTCTAGGCATCCATAAGAATATGTGAATTTGACTTAAGTCCATCATAAGCCAGGTCACCTAAGATATTACAGCCCTTGCTATATTATGGATAGACAGAAAAGGTTCAGAGTGCAGTGTATGTAAGTGCCTCAATGAAGGAAACATTTCAATCCTTTTCTGTTACAAGTAAAGGAGCAACAACAGAACTGTTTAAGGACATTTTATAATCACTTATCAGCCATGTCCCTTAATGCCACAGAAGCATGCCTGTCCACTGCATATACTAGTTGGCATGGTCTAGGAGGGATAGAACAGTTTGGCTATACATATTTGCAGCAACATATTTAGAACAATCATATAATGTCAAATTGTTTTGTTTCAGTGTGCACTTAAACAATTGGCAACAATTTAAGCAATAATTTGTGGAAAGCCATAATGGACAGTTTATTACAGAAACAAGTTTCTAATTCAAGCAGTCCATCACTGAGATAAACATAAAGGGTGTACTTGTCTTCTTTGTCAGAGGATCATAAAATAGATTTACAGAAGGAGATGGATCTGACTGTAGTAATAGGATATCTTCTGTATAATGATATTATTCTATTACAGCAATTACATCTTTGCCCACAACATTAATTATAACACCCATGTAATCTGATCTGGTGACTATAGAGCTCTCTATTTACATGTGTTGGATTCAGATTATAGCAGTACTCCCTTATGATCCTATTGATCCCTATCAATCTCGTGCATATTTTCATGAGTCCAGACAGAACACTGACTTGTTTAAAGCCAGCCGTGGAGACTGGGGTGACATAAACGTTCCTATGATGTTACTTTGGATACAAATATTAATGGGATTTTGTTTAGGACTCCACTACCACTGGCTTCACCTGTATGTGAAATCCAGTGATTGAAACATGTCTGCAATTCCCACAATACCATGACCTATGTTACATATAAACAAAAACATGTTAGTGACTCAATGTAGAGAACCAAGCCCCAAGGGGACTTTTCTAATTGCCTTCGATGGGCTCTGACCTTATCCATAGCTTACGATTGTACACTATGTAACTAGAATATTCACACTGGAACAAGGATTCATTTGATAATCCTTTGCCATATCCAGGAACAATGAAAATAAAGAATTCAGGCTAGACCATGTAAAGGCCTTGGTGAAAACCGTTGCCTAAACCAAGAATTTGGAAGACACTTTTAAATATTATGGAAATAAAATTTCAAATGTATTGCCATGTGTTACTCTCTCCATATTCCAATAGGAATGAAGATTGAAGATTGAAGATAGTGGAGTGTTCCGTGCCACAGAGGGCAGCATCTGAGAGACTCGCAACTAATCAGATGCCACCTTCTATGTCGCTAAGAGCTCCTACTTTGTCAAACCTCTCTCAGGCAATCACCATTGTACACTGGGGATCAGCATTTATGCCAGGCTACTTTGCAACCCTTTTAAGGCAGACCTATCCAACTTTCTAAATACAAGTTAGGAGCCAAGGCCAAGACAGCAATTTACTAACATAAAATTTGTGAACTACATAGAAAAAGTCATTAGTAGTGGGGATACACACTCTATTTCGACTGCACAGCATATCAGCATAGCAGATCAAACCTAAAATAACAGCATTTACATTTGTGCAATTATATATTACACAGCCCACAAGACTTACATATTATACTAATTTGTTCCCCAGTCACTCCCAGAAACATCATTAAAAAAGAGAGTTAAAAAAAACACTTTGTGGCTATCGGTGGTAATCGATAAAACGATTAGCACTATTCCGACACTGAGGACACCTACAAAGAAAAAGCGAATGTAGGAAAAAACAATTGCAATATAAATAGACTTACATGAGAACTGACGCTGCACATCTCCGATGGCCCCAGCATGCTGACCGCAAGTGATTCCGAATGAAGAGGTGGCCGTCACTACACTGTGACGTCAACGCAACTTGTAATAATGTTAATTTAAAGCTGCAATGTTGGGACTAAACACTTAACCCGACATTGCCACTTTAAATTAACATTATTACAAGGGGCAATGACATCGCAGTGTAGTGTCGGCCACCTCTTCATTCGGAATCACTTGCGGTCAGCATGCTGGGGCCATCGGAGATGTGCAGCGTAAGTTTATACTGAAATCGGTTTTTCCTACATTCGCTTTTTTTTTTGTAGGTTTCCTTAGGGTCGGAATTTCCACGATCAAAAATCCATACCCAACCCGTGCTATAGTCTCTTTATTGTATTGTTGTATCTGCAGGGTGCTTTACTTATGTGTACACAAATATTTTGTGGTTATTAGAAATACAACAGCCTAAGAAGGATCCTATCTCTATACATTTGATATAATCCTTTATTATTTCTAGGCAAGGGTGGGCTGGCAAATTTTAGCCCAGGGGGCAAGACTTGACTCTGCAGCCTATTAGGAACATTTTATAGGAAAAAGAATGCAGTTGGCCCCTGACCCAACCCACTATGGGACTGTCCCGGGGGGAAGATGCCCCCCTCTCCCCAACCCAAGCTTTCTGATTTGCACTATTTATGGATTTTAACAATATACTCTTGCTAAGTCAATTCTAGAGGGGTATAGAGGCTAAGTGGTTAGCACTTCTGCCTTACAGCACTGGGGTCATGAGTCCAATTCCCGACCATGGCCTTATCTGTGAGGAGTTTGTATGTTCTCCCTGTGTTCGGGTGGGTTTCCTACGGGTGCTCCGGTTTCCTCCCACACTCCAAAGACTTACTGGTAGGTTAATTGGCTGCTAACAAATTGACCCTAGTCTGTGTGTCTGTGTGTGTGTGTGTGTGTGTGTGTGTGTGTGTGTCTGTGTGTTAAGGAATTTAGTCTGTAAGCCCCAATGGGACAGGGACTGATGTGAGTGAGTTCTCTGTACAGCGCTGTGGAATTAGTGGCGCTATATAAATAAATGATGATGATGATAACACTTGGCATTCTTTATCAGATATCACCTAACAAATAGACATTAATTCATGTGTCTAGAAGGATATACATTATCCAAACTGTAAATTATTGTTGCTAGGATAACTTCGAGTCCAATGATGCTTTAAAATATTCAAATGATGTCTTCTCACAGGACCCTCAAATATTGAGGGATTCTGTTAACTGACCAGAATGCATACAGACACAATATTATTTTACTCGTATATCCACTTGCATTACATAGTATTCCTTCCGGAATACTATAATCTTTACTAATATTACTTACTTGAAATATGTTACACTAATGTCAGCCAGAATTAATGTAACTGATATGGTCTCTCTCGTCTCAATTTTTAGGTGACCGGGGACTAATTCTAATACAAATAAATAATTAATTTGGTTAAGGTAACATTTGAGAAGGTATTAGCCGCTCTTTCACTTTAACAATGATGATCTAGGTAGACTAAAGGAATGGTCAAGAGAGTGGCAACTAGTTTAATGCCAAAAAATGCAAAATCATGCACTTGGGTCTCAAAAACCCAAAGGCTAAATATAGTATTAATGGCACTATAATGGAAACTACTGAGGAGGAAAGGGATCTAGGAGTCACTATTTCAGGTGACTTAAAGGCAGGTCAGCAATACAACAAAGCAATGAGGAAGGCAAGTCAAATGCTTGGTTGCATAGGGAGAGGAATCAGTAGCAGAAAGAAAGAAGTAATAATACCACTGTACAGGTCATTGGTACGGTCTTATCTAGAATACTGTGTTCAGTTCTGGAGGCCATATCTCCAGAATGATATAAATACATTAGAACCTGTACAAAGAAGGGCAACTAAAATGGTGCATGGCCTACAGCACAAAACTTACCCGGAAAGACTAAAAGATCTTAATATGTATAGTTTGGAGCAGAGAAGGGAAAAGGGGACATGATAGAAACTTTCAAATATATCAAGGGTTTGAACAAGGTACAGGAGGGAAACATTCTTCAAAGGAAGAGAAGTACTAGAACACGAGGACATGCACTGACACTGGGGGGAAGTAGGTTCAGAGGAAATTTGAGGAAAAACTTCTTCACAGAAAGGGTAGTGGATAAGTGGAATAGCCTCCCATCACAGGTGGTAGAGTCTAATACAGTAGAGCAGTTTAAACATGCTTGGGATAGACATAAAAACATACTTGCCAACTCTCCCGAAAAGTCCAGGAGACTCCCGAAATTCGGGTCAGGCCCCCGGGCTCCTGCGAGAGCTGGCATTTCTCCCGCATCTCGGAATTCACAAAGAATCGCGTCATTTGATGCGATTCTCGGTGAATTACGCCATTTTGGAGGGCGGTGGAGGGCGAGGCCAATCGCGTCATTTTGGCCCAGCCCTCCACGATGTAAATGACTGTTTCGTGGGGGCGGGGCCAAAATGACGACCTTGGGCCCGCCACACCCCTTCCCGCAAGTTTCCAGGAGTAGGCAAGTATGCATAAGAATATCCTTATAAAGAATAAGGGATCAAATTAGAGATGAGCGGGCTCGGATATCTGAAATCCGAGCCCACCCGAACGTTGCCGATCCGAGCCGGATCCGGGTATTCCCGCCAATTGCAAAACTGAAACTGAGGCTCTGAGTCATAATCCCGCTGTCAGATCTTGCGATACTCGTATTCTATAAATTCCCTGCTAGCCGCCGCCATCTTCACTCGGGCATTGATCAGGGTAGAGGGAGGTTGTGTTAGGTGGTCCTCTGTCCTGCTATATCTCGTGCTGTGCTGTGCTGTTCAGTTCTGTGCTGTGCTGTGCTGTGTTCTGCTCAGTCCAGTGGTGCTGTGTCCTGTGCTCTGTTCTTCTGAGTTCAGTGGTGCTGCTGGGTCCTGTGCTGTGTCCTGTTCAGTCCAGTGGTGCTGTGTCCTGTGCTCTGTCCTTCTAAGGGCATTGTTATTTCCCCATTGTTCCCAAGTTATAAACATTTTTTAAAAAAGTTATAAAAAAAAAATAATTGTAAAAAAAAGAAATTAAAAAAAATATCCAAATACAATCCTGCAGTATAAGTCCATTGGTACTGCAATATTACAAAGTTCACTGATTCAGCAGTATAAGTCCAGTGGTACTGCAATATTACAAAGTTCACTGATTCTGCAGTATAAGTCCATTGGTACTGCTATATTACAAAGTTCACTGATTCAGCAGTATAAGTCCAGTGGTACTGCAATATTACAAAGTTCACTGATTCTGCAGTATAAGTCCATTGGTACTGCTATTTTACAAAGTTCACTGATTCAGCAGTATAAGTCCAGTGGTACTGCAATATTACAAAGTTCACTGATTCTGAAGTATAAGTCCATTGGTACTGCTATATTACAAAGTTCACTGATTCAGCAGTATAAGTCCAGTGGTACTGCAATATTACAAAGTTCACTGATTCAGCAGTATAAGTCCAGTGGTACTGCAATATTACAAAGTTCACTGATTCTGCAGTATAAGTCCATTGGTACTGCTATATTACAAAGTTCACTGATTCAGCAGTATAAGTCCAGTGGTACTGCAATATTACAAAGTTCACTGATTCTGCAGTATAAGTCCATTGGTACTGCTATATTACAAAGTTCACTGATTCAGCAGTATAAGTCCATTGGAACTGCTATATTACAAAGTTCACTGATTCAGCAGTATAAGTCCAGTGGTACTGTAATATTACAAAGTTCACTGATTCAGCAGTATAAGTCCAGTGGTACTCTCCTGTGCCGCATATAATTTTTAAAGGCTTTGCCGAGTGTGTGTGGCTTAGGGGTACGCTCTCTTGTGCTACATATAATGGAAAACAAAAATTTGGAGGATAAAGCTGCGTGGAAAAAGCTCAGTTTTCCTAAAAGACCCGCTGGCGGGGATGCTGATAACATCTGGGGGTAAATGTATGAATCTCTGGATTCTTCATCTCCGGCGAGTTCAGCGTCTTCAGCGCTTAAATTTAAAGCGGCGCTGCCTTGTAAAGGGAGACTTCCCTTTACAAGGCAGCGCCGCTTTAAATTTAAGCGCTGAAGACGCTGAACTCGCCGGAGATGAAGAATCCGGAGATTCATACATTTACCCCCTGGTCCGGACTGAAGGACCTGCCAACCATTGCAGATATTTCTACTGTTGCTGTATTGGATGCTGTCACAATAGAAAAAATGGTGGAGGATTATTTTGCTGACACCATCCAAATAGACATGTCAGACAGTCCATATTGTTACTGGCAGGAAAAAAAGGCAGTTTGGAAGCCCCTGTACAAACTGGCTCTATTTTACCTGAGTTGTCCCCCCTACAGTGTGTTCTCGGAAAGAATTTTTAGTGCAGCGGGGAACCTGGTCAGTGAGCGGCGAAGGAGGTTGCTTCCTCAGAACGTTGAAAAAATGATGTTCATAAAAATGAATTATCAATTCCTCAATCAAATACAGCACTGCCCTCCAGATAGTACAGAGGGACCTGTGGTTGTGGAGTCCAGCGGGGACGAATTGATAATGTGTGAGGAGGAGGAAGTACACACTGTAGGGGGAGAAGAATCAGAGGTTGAGGATGAGGACGACATCTTGCCTCAGTAGAGCCTGTTTAGTTTGTACAGGGAGAGATGAATAGCTTTTTTGGTGTGGGGGCCCAAACAAACCAATCATTTCAGCCACAGTTGTTTGGTAGGCCCTGTCGCTGAAATGATTGGTTTGTTAAAGTGTGCATGTCCTATTTCAACAACATAAGGGTGGGTGGGAGGGCCCAAGGACAATTCCATCTTGCAACTCTTTTTTTGGCATTATGTAACCATTTAACAGTCGTTTGCCATGAGCACAAAGTAAAACAAAATTAAAACAAATTCTACTAATTAAACTAAAAGTAAAATGCCCTGTCATAATCAAAAACAAGAGGTATTGATGTGCTAGAACTACTGTAGTGTTTATAAGTTATAAACACTACACTTGAAAGCTTGAGCCTTTAAATGAAAAAGTCACTCTTCATTGCACGAATATTTGCAACAGGGACAATTTTTGGGTTAACAAAGTCAACAAATAACACTTCGACGCTGTCTGTCTTTCACATACTTGATGGGATCTCAATGATGAATGCTCTGTACCATGGTCGTCTAAAACAAGAGTTATTGACGTGCTATAACTACTGTAGTTTTTATAAATTATAAACACTACACTTGAAAGTTGGAGGAGGTATTGTGGCCCCGGTACCAAATTGGGTACCGGGGCCACTCCACTATGCAGTCCAGATAGAGGCGTATCAGATATTAAACAACGTTGACTGTTGCTGCCAAATCATAAATTAATGAAAATGACCTGTCATCGTCAAAAACAAGAGGTATTGACACGCTCGAACTACACCCTGTATATGCTGCAGAGGATGTAGGAGCAGGCAGCTGTGCAGTGGAATTCAGACCATTTGAAGGCGGAGGTATTGTGGCCCCGGTACCAAATTGGGTATCGGGGACCACTGCACTATGCAGTCCAGAAAGCTACCTCAGTGAAACGTTTTGGACTAAAAACAATATTGTGAGGTGTGAGGTGTTCAGAATAGACTGGGAATTAGTGGAAATGATTGTTATTGAATGTTATTGAGGTTAATAATAGCGTAGGAGTGAAAATAAACCAAAAAACTTGATTTTAACACTTTTTATGTTTTTTTAAAAATAAATCCAAATCCAAAACCTTAAATCCGAACCAAAACCTTTCGTCAGGTGTTTTGCGAAACAAATCCGAACCCAAAACCTCAAGCAAATCCGAATCCAAAACACAAAACACGAGACACCAAAAGTGGCCGGTGCACATCCCTAGATCAAATAAGGTTTAAGGTTACCATAGGTTAATAAAACAATGGGCAGACTAGATGGGCCAAGCGGTTCTTATCTACCATCAAATTATATGTTTCTATGTTAACATTGCTGAATGTAATTCTCTGATAGATCATTTATACAGCCCTGTAGATCAAGCTGTCTCAAACCTGGGAGTAAATGTATGAAGCTTTGGGTTCTTCAACACCCGCGAGTTCGGAGTCTTCAGTGCTTAAATTTAAAGTGGCGCTGCCTTGTAAAGGGAAGTTTCCCTTTACAAGGCAGCGCCGCTTTAAATTTAAGCGCTGAAGACGCCAAACTCGCGGGTGTTGAAGAACCCGGAGCTTCATACATTTACCCCCTGATGTCTTTTATAATACAGCTCAGGCACCTTCAAGCACATTATTTTTAAACTGCTATTATCATAAGGTTTCTCCTCCAATAAATGTATACATTCATTTGAGGAGTATATATTCAAATCTCCATACATAGTAGCTATTCATTACTTTACATATCCATTCCTTGTTATGATAGAGAGTATGTTCAAATACTGTGTTTGTAAATAGTGTATCCATATATGGTATTGCAACAGATGCATTTTGGTGGGGCATAAGATTTCCAGCCCCTGACCCTTCTGCCCGTAATTATAAGGTGCATTGTTGTCATTTTATAAGTAATATTATCTGATAGTAGCGATCTGCCAGACCCAATTCATTATTCTTACACTGTGGAGACTTGCTTTTGCAGACCCCAATAATAAGGTAAGTTGTGCTGTCTCAGAGCCTGATATCACTTGTTTTACAGCTGTAACTGCTTCAAGCAGAAAGATCATCATCATCATCATTTATTTATATAGCGCCAACATATTGCGTAGCGCTTTACAATTGGGGACAAACTAATAAACAAACTAGGTAAAACAGACAAAGAGGAGAGAAGGCCCTGCTCGCAAGCTTACTATCCATGGGATACAGTCAGTTTTTAAATTGCTGTGGATTATGGCCATGCACCTATGTATACACAGGAGGGACCAATAGAAAGATTGATATAAAATAAAATTTGCAGCCGTGGTGCATTTTTTATGTTTTGTAAATGAACAACATGAGTTGATTCCCCATTTTATAGCATTGCTTACAGATGCCAGGATCTGAATGAACGTTATCTGAAGAGCTGAATACAGTACATGTCTAGCTTTTTTTTTTTTTTTTTTAAATAACCTAGCATGCAAAAAAGCAATCTGGCATACGATAATCAAATGCAAAAAAATAAACATTGGGAAAATAGCAGACATTATGCAATAATATTCTACAAATATAGCAGAGAGATTAAAAAAGTTTTAAAAATGTATACAATTTAGACCTCTGCTTACATTAATTCCTTGGATGTAATCCAAGGAATTAATGTTTACAAATTTAGGGACTGATGCTGAGTTAGGAGCAAAGCAAAGAAAAGGAATAAATTTGCACCTTGGCAAAACCATGTTGCATTGGAGGGGAAGGTAAATTTAAAATGTAAGGACAGATTTATAGTAGGGGTGTGCACCGGCCACTTTTGGTGTTTTGGGTTCTGATTAGCTTGAGGTTTTGGGTTCTGATTTGTTTTACCAAAACACCCCACAAAAGGTTTTGGTTCTGATTTTGGGTTTTGGGTTCTGATTTTTTTTTAAAAAAGCATAAAAAGTGCTAAAATCCATATTTTTGGTTTTTTCACTCCTACACTATTATTAACCTCAATATCATCCATTTCCACTAATTTCCAGTCTATTCTGAACACCTCACAATATTGTTTTTAGTCCAAAAGGTTGCACCGAGGTAGCTGGATGTCTAAGCTAAGCGACACAACTGGGCGGCACAAACACGTGGCCCATCTAGGAGTGGCACTGCAGTGGCAGACAGGATGGCAGTTTGCAAGAGTTTGCTAGAGGTGCAAGATGGAATTGTCCTTGGGCCCTCCCACCCACCCTGATGTTGTTGAAATAGGACATTCGCACTTTAACAAACCAATCAGGAACAGTGAACGTAGTTTAATCTGTGGTACTAATATTTCTGGACTGCTGGAACAGTGAACGTAGTTTAATCTCTGGTACTAATATTTCTGGACTGCAGGAACAGTGAACGTAGTTTAATCTCTGGTACTAATATTTCTGGACTGCAGGTATAGTGAACGTAGTTTAATCTCTGGTACTAATATTTCTGGACTGCAGGAACAGTGAACGTAGTTTAGTCTCTGGTACTAATATTTCTGGACTGCAGAAACAGTGAACGTAGTTTAATCTCTGGTACTAATATTTCTGGACTGCAGGAACAGTGAATGTAGTTTAATCTCTGGTACTAATATTTCTGGACTGCAGGAACAGTGAACGTAGTTTAATCTCTGGTACTAATATTTCTGGACTGCAGGACTATCTCTGATCGAGATCATGGAGGAAATTGACGAGGAGGGTGTTGCTGGTGTGGATACAACAGGACCAAGGGATTTAGGTGTCCCTGGACTGCTGACGGTCCTAGCCACAGGTCCTGAACTAAACACTGAATTATGAAGGTTCTTCAGGTGACGTATAAGGGAGGATGTCCCTAGGTGGCCAAGATCCTTACCACTGCTTATTTGAGCTTTACATAGGGTACATATGGCCATACATTTGTTGTCCGGATTGGGATAAAAATAACTCCAGACTGAAGAGGTGGATTTTTTGGTCTTCTGGCCAGGCATGACGATGGGCTTTTTCATCCCATGGACAACAACTGTTTCCCCACCTGGTGCCTCATTTAAGATAACCACATCAGCATCCTCCTCGTCAAGTTCCTCCTCAGCGCCAGCTACATCAATATCCTCCTCCCGGTGTACAACATTGACACCTTCATTAGCCAAATCTGTAACTGGACTGTGGGTGATCCTTCCAGCATATGCAGAGGGCGTGCTGCAAATGGTGGAAGGAGCCACCTCTTCCCGTACAGTGATGGGAAGGTCAGGCTTCGCAACCACCAACACCCTTGGACTCGCCTTGGGGATTTGTGATGCCATCTCTTTAGAAGGCAGAGTTGTTTGCTGTGTTGTTGA
Source organism: Mixophyes fleayi (assembly GCF_038048845.1). Classification (NCBI taxonomy): domain Eukaryota; kingdom Metazoa; phylum Chordata; class Amphibia; order Anura; family Limnodynastidae; genus Mixophyes; species Mixophyes fleayi. Next base: position 55,170,642 of record NC_134412.1, on the reverse strand, counting down.
TGACAGCTTAACTCTCTTAAATTTTTTAGAGGGGGGGGAGGAGGAAGGCTTAGATCCTTGGGTGAAGCTGAACCACTAGTCATGAACACGGGCCAGGGCCTAAGCCGTTCCTTGCCACTCCGTGTCGTAAATGGCATATTGGCAAGTTTACGTTGCTCCTCAGATGATTTCAATTTTCTTTTTTTGCTAATTTTAGTGAACTTTGGCTTTTTGGTTTTTACATGCCCTCTACTAGAAGATTGGGCATCGCCCTTGGCAGATGACGTTGATGGCATTTCATCGTCTATGTCATGAATAGTGGCAGCAGCTTCAGCATTAGGAGGAAGTGGTTCTTGATCTTTCTCTACTTTATCCTCCAAATTTTTGTACTCCATTATAGTTTAATCTCTGGTACTAATATTTCTGGACTGCAGGAACAGTGAACGTAGTTTAATCTCTGGTACTAATATTTCTGGACTGCAGGAACAGTGAACGTATTTTTATATATTGCAGTACTAATATTTTTGACTGCAGGAACAGTAAACGTAGAGTAATATTGCAGTACTAATATTTCTTGACTGCAGGAACAGTGAACGTATTTATATATTGCAGTACTAATATTTCTTGACTGCAGGAACAGTGAACGTAGTAAAATATTGCAGTACTAATATTTCTTGACTGCAGGAACAGTGAACGTATTTTTATATATTGCAGTACTAATATTTCTTGACTGCAGGAACAGTGATCGTATTTATATATTGCAGTACTAATATTTCTTGACTGCAGGAACAGTGAACGTATTTATATATTGCAGTACTAATATTGTTTGACTGCAGGAACAGTGAACGTATTTATATATTGCAGTACTAATAGTTTTTGACTGCAGGAACAGTGAACGTATTTATATATTGCAGTACTAATAGTTTTTGACTGCAGGAACAGTGAACGCATTTATATATTGCAGTACTAATATTTCTTGATTGCAGGAACCGTGAATGTATTTTTATATATTGCAGTAGAAATTTTTTTATACTTTTTTTAGAATTTTTTTATATTTTTTTTTTAATTAGTTTTGTATACTTTTTTTTTAGAATTTTTTTCATTATTTTTGTATAATTTTTTTTGTCTTTTTTTTGTATTTTTTTATAACTTTTTAATAATTTTAAAACAACAATGGCCTTAGCAGAACAGAGCACAGGACACAGCACCACTGGACTCAGCAGGACAGAGCACTGGACAAAGCACCACTGGACTCAGCAGGACAGAGCACTGGAAAAAAGAACCACTGGACTGATCAGCAGGACAGAGCACAGGACCAAGTAACCACTGGATATTAAGCAGGACAGAGTGACAGGACACAGGACACAGGACGGAGCACCACTAAACCTATAACCTCCCTCTTCAATGATCTGAGCCCGACTGAAGATGCCAGCCGCGAGCGGGGAATTTATGCAATCTGAGTCTCGCGAGAACAGACACGAGACTTGGACGTCAGAGCCTCACTTTCATTTTTTTGGGGCGCCAGAAATACCTGAACAGTGCTCGGATCCCGTCGGATCCGCACTGTTCGGGTGGGCTCGGATTAGCGCAATCCGAGCCCGCTCATCTCTAATTTATAGTTGGGGTAGGGCCTGTCCTAGATCAACTTTAATTTCAGTGCAAAAATAAAGCTATCAGGTATTTGTGTGCTACATGAAAAAACAGCCAGTATTTTCCTTGCGTGCAAAAAAATAAATCAATTTGTACCCCTTGCATTGTAACATGGTTTGTCCAGGTGCAAACTTGCTCCTTGTTTTGCTTTTTAATTAACTCGGCATCAGGCCCTTATTGAGTAACCTAACTTTTTTTGTAGCTTTGTTTGGTTTGGCACCAATGGGAGGTCTAGAGTGGCCTTAGGGTATTTCTGGGCATTTATTGGAATGTATCACCTGTTTGTTAAGCACACACACACACTCTTACAAGTAGTACTAGTGGGAATTAAACCCATCTGACAGAAGGAAGCACCTTGAAAGTATTGAATGACTTAAACATATATTATCAAATGTGTGCAACTCAAACATAGGAGTCTATTTATTAACTAGAGAAACTCCTACGTCTGGGGATGAATGTGTGCCATACTATTGTCAGCGGTAGTCCTCGCCAGCAAAGAGATTCATTGGCTATCTGCAGTGATATCTCTCCCCATGGGGAAACCTATGTACCAAAGATCACAGTGGTATATGTACTGCCGAAATCCTTCTACCGTTATTGCCATCTCAGGAGATATAATATTTAAAAAATATTTTACAAGTTTTTAACTAGAATGAGGGGGGTGGCTCTTTAAGAACCATAATCCTACTCCCACATGTTGTTTGAAAAAACAAGGCGCACCCTTGTTTGAAAAAGGGGAGTCTCCTCTTTCAAACTATGGTGCCCCTTTTTGCTTTTTGTTTGGTGATCAATTCTGATCACCAAAAAAAAACATAAAACACAATACTTATATAAGCACAAGGGATTGTCTGTTTTAGAAATCAAATGTCTGCAATAGTCTATATGTAAAATACGCAAGGACTCCCAATTCAAACATGGGAGTCTTTGTTTATCTATTGTGTTTGTTATCACTTGTGATTGCCAGAAAATTAAACATATGAATGTAATTTAAGATATTAGGTCTACATTTGTTCTCTGGCACCCTGAAACAAATTGGCACCATTCTTGTTGAGAGACCAGCAGCTATTTAGAAAGGTATGACATCCCTTTTTTTATCAAAGGTTTGCACAACTTTAATTTAGTAAATAAATAAAAAATGTGAACAATTTTCCTCTAATGTGCTACCTCCTGGTTGCTATAGTGCATTACCAGCTTAGGTTATAAAGGTAATTGTTCACTCGTGTGACACATTAGATTGCCTAGTTTTCTAAATTGCATGCCCTCCCCACTTTGCCTCTGTACCCTTTACAATGTCATCTCATTTTTGAAGGGGGAAAAAAAATCGCAAAGAGTGGTAGTTCTGATTGGGGTGCCAGGAATACAAACATTCAAAGTAAACCCATACAAATGAAACACCATTCTTATTGGAAGAATTGTAGATATCTAGAAAGGTATGACTATCCCTTCTTTTCAACAGTTTTCCCCACTTGTATTTAATAAATTAAAAATTTGTTATTTTCTGTTTATTGCACCACTTTCTGAAAACGACAGTGCATTTTAATCTAGGGTTATAAAGAAACCAATGGAATTTTCTGAAAATGCAAAGTGTACTGGAAAAAATGCATGATTTTTTTGGGGCACTGTACAGAAAAATTACTGATATTGTAGTTTTAATGTGATAAGCCTAAAAGTGCCAAAAATATGCTTAACACATGGGTTAAAAATTCTAAGCAGCCCAGGGGTTAAAAGAACGGAATCAGCACAGCCAATAGTCTTGCTGGCTTCCCTACACAGCTGTTGTGTCCTGCTTTGAGATTTGAGGGTACATTACAAATTTTTTGCTCAAATATTTGCCACCACATATGGCTGAAAGATGAATTTTGGAGCCACCTGTACCAGTGGGCACAATATTACAGCCACTGGGGCAGGACTACAGTCCCCCTACACTGGGCACATTGTGGTGTGAAATTACATCCTGCTGGGCAATTACATGGCATACTACATTGAGCTAGGAATTTGCTGAGCATTTTACATCCCGTTGGGCATTGAATAAAGGGGAAGGTTGGTGAAAAGTTAAGGGTTAGAGGTTCACATCCTCATTACCACCCAGAGCCCATTGTAATCTTAATTCAATACTGACAATATGTATGACGCTATGCTGAATGTCGTGCATTGTATTAATGGATTGTAAGGTGGGAGTCAGTCTAATGGGATGCCTAGGAAAGATATCAAATTAACTTTCACAAATATCTCTGAGCATAATCAAAGTAAATACTGCCCTTTAACCTGAACACCGTAAAGGTCATTTGAAGAAGTGCCAAAGCACACCCCTGCACAGACACAACATTGCGAGGCCCCATAGCAAAATTGGGTGGTGGGCAGTGATGCTGTTCATCCTTCCGCTGCCGCTGCTCTGCTCTGTATTTGCTTCACTGCATTTACTATAAAAATGGGTTCAGGCAGTGAATTAATTATTCCCATTGAATGGTGTGTGGCGTCTAAAGCTGCCCTTCACCTCCAGAACCCACAGCTGCAGCAATCCTTGCAACTGTAAGAGTTCCACCATCGCCCCTGCAGAATTTACACCTATTTTTGTGACAATCTGCTAAAGTTTATGCAGCAACTGGAGTTTGAACAGCAAAATGGTGGTGTCTGGAGGAGTGCAAGATTTTCCCTGTTGTGATAGGCACTGGTCTGCCGATTGAGGGCACCGACAGTGGAATATGCACCCTAGCTACGCCTTATATTACATCCATGTGCAAATATTTGATTGTGTTTGTGAGACCAGATATTTAAATTAAATTACATTTTTCTACTAATACTTAATAATAAAAATATTATAACAAGTAATAATATTTATCATTAACAGGAAGAAAAGGACATTGGAAATACAAATAGCAGGTTTGGACGGGATGTCCCTCTATTTTAAAATGCTCACTTCCTCTGGCTTTGATGATTCGTTGAACGTTCTGTATTCCCAGGAGAAGGTCACATCCTCAAAGCCGATGCAGGTGGTGAATACACAGGGCAGGTAGACATCTGTTCCATTCTGGGCTTTCATCTGAGGGTTCTTGCCTACGGATACTTCTAATGTAAAGCAGGTATGGGCAAGTAGCATAGCTGGGGGTAGATATAAGTGTTAATCAAAATGTGTATATTAGGCCATTACTACATAATAATTGATGCTCTTTGTTTCTGAAATGTAAAAAAGCAGGTAGTACAGTATTTTATTCCTACATTACAATAATATAGGGCCCCCACATAACCTGGTTTTCTCAGGACATCCCCTTTTTTTCCATCCAAAATCTTTAACTCAATTTACTTCTTTTACTATAATGTAAACTCCTGATAAACTCACATAAACAGAAAAAGTGGGAATAAATCCCTGCAGTTGTTTTATGGGACCTAAACGAAAGTATATGGTGGACTTGGTGTAAACTTTAAGTCACAGCATTTTATAATAAAATTATGGGAGATCTATAATAACAAAAAGGAGGGGAAAGTTCTTTGGATTTAATATATTAATGACAATTATTATGATGAAAATGGAAGGTACGTATACTACACATATATTTGCATCTTTGTACAGGAGCAAACAATCTTTTGTTGCTGCAACTGACCAATATAGACTTTTTTGTTTAGGGGGGAGGCTTATCAATTATATAATATAATTATACTATATCATTATTATATTGACCTCGTAACAAAAATACATCTTTTTGTGTATATCTGGATTCCCTGTTCCGCGTCATCTGTTCTTACTCCAGCTGTTCACTTCTGCATTATTGTGCGTGACCCAGGGTTAGCTTGCCTGCAAAAGGCAGTAGCGGATCCAAAGTGGAGCAAGCTGTATAGTCTATATACATTTGCCTGTTGGCTAAGTGTGCCTGGGCAGCATCCACTGCCTGCTTCGCGGCCGACAGGCACATGTACATAATATGTGACCGCAGACAGCTCGCCCATGTTATGAGTGAAAGAGGGGGCACTAAATTGCCCCCTTCCCCAATGACTGGAACTGTCCACCAGAGTGTAGGGGGCCGTCAAACTTCCTCTCCAGCATGCTGAAAGACAGCATGGGACAGGAGGATGGGTAAGTAATTAATATGGGCTGCCACTAGAGATAAGAGGTCTGCAGATTATCACCAAAAGTTGTAGAATTATAAAGCCAATAGAGAGCTGGGGTCTGCATCTTTTTTCATTAACAGAGATTGGGAGGTGTGGGAGCTGCCAATAGAAATCTGAGGTCTATCTAGTAAAGCAACCAGAGATTTGGTGGTCTATATTTTATAGTAGCCTCCAGTACACTCCGAGGACAGTGGCAGGTGGGGAGTTTGACTGGGGCGGTACACCTGTCAAACCATAATGCAGGTGTCCTAAGGTGAGCTAAGGGAGGACAGAAACCTCCCGTGGAGCAGAAGGGCAAGGGTTGGAATTGGATAGTAATCACTATAATGCATTATGTTTTCTTCTTCAGAATCCATGGAAGCCCCACGAATAGGTTAATCCTTAACCAGCTAAGTAGTGACAGGAAAAAAGATGACACCCACAGAAGATTTATAAAGTGATCCCTTTCTATTCTTGTCTTTTTCCTGTCTCTTCAGATGTTGAATAAGACAGTGGCAAAGTAGCCATATATTTTGATTTGTTATCCAGATTGGGCTTACCTGTTTCTTGGAGAGGACCCAGAAGGTCCTGGTGTTGCACCCATATGAATTATCCCACTGAGACAAGGGGTGGTCTTGTTGGGACTGTTTTCTTCTACGGGGCTAATGCTATATCCAGGTCAACACTCAGGAAGGAAGGAACGCATCACTCTATTGCTGAGTTCTGGATGCAGCCTGCAGTATGGAGCCGTGACCTAACCCTATTATACTGAAGAACACCCTTTCCAGGTAAGCCTTAGTAAGGGGCGTTGGAGCTTGTTTATGCCCTTATTCTATCTCCTTCCCAGTACTTTTACAAAGCCTGTGGAAGGAAAAAAGACTGGGAAGTTATATAATCGCATGTTTGGAGCATGTGATAGAGAATTATCCATTGATTATATAGAGGCTTTATGCATGGAATGTATGCCTAAGAAAAGGACTCCAGTACAACCCCCAGAATAATTTATTTAATTAGTGAGTTGGATGAAGAAGAATAAAGAAGACCATCAGGCATCCCAAGGGGTTAAAATAATCATTCTCACATGGGTTTAAATTTGGATGAAGTACAGGACTTATATTCAGAGGAGTTTATAGAATCATATGAGGCAAGCTCATCTGAAACAGAAGAAGAGGATGCAAAAGAAGAATCTGGGAGATATCATCCTAAATTGTTCGGGATGAACAATATATATACTGACAAGAAAAAGTAAGTAGACAATACTGGTTAAAGAATATGAAGATGATGAGGAAAGGAATGGATTTCCTATGTCACTTATCATTGGATGGTGTGACACTTTTATCTAGAAGTATAGCATCCACACTGGTGGCCAGAAGAACCCCGACTATATACATGTACAGTAGACCAGCAGTCTAAAAAACATTTAACTGCACTATGCCTAAAGGTTTTCTGTTTGACAAAAGACTGGACTCAAAAAGGTGCAGAGAATAAATTAAATCAGTTACCTATAACTTGTAAAAAAAACCTTTTTCCTGTTTCTTCTTCTAGGTAGTCAGAATTTATTGTCCTCGCAAACAGTATACCAGACAGTATGTGGTCAATCCATCCAAGTGGCCCTTTCAATAGAAGGAAGGAACAAAGAAACTCACAATGACTATAGATTGATCTAGTCTCTAACAATTCTGTTTGGTGGGTAGCTAGATTTCAAGGTATGGGGAGACGTGGACAATGAATGTTGGGTCCAGGACATTGTAATCAGTGGGCACAAAATAGAATTCTACAAGGTGCCCGTGACATATCGTTTTGTAAGATCACACAGCCCATAATCTCTGCTGCAAAGGACAGCAGTCTACAAACACTGTTAGCAAGTAATTTGTCCAGTACCTACCAACCAAAGGGGAACAGGCTTTACTCCATTCTGGTCAGGAGATTTTTGAACTATTTTGAATCTGGAAAGGCCTAATTGGTTTGTAAAGACAATGCGATTTTGCATGGAGTCTGTAAACTCCATTCTCAGAGCAGTAAAAAATGGAGATTTCTTAACATCAATAGATTTACAGGATGTCTACATTCACATTCCAATCACACCACAACATTATCATTTCCTCAGATTCTTCAGCATAGGACAACATTTCCAGTTTACCTGCCTACCTTTTGGCCTCTCAACATCTCCTAGAAAATGTATAGAGGTGTTGGCCCTGATGGCTGCTCTCAGGAAATAGGGATTTGCATTACTGCCATATCAAGATAATAGTCTGGTAATAGGAAAATCAGAGCACAGTGCCAAGACCAAGACACTTTAGGTAATTGCAGTTTTTGCAATTACATGACTTGATTATAAACTTCAGCAAGGCACAAATTGTGCTGTCCCAAGAGATTCAATTCCTGGGTACAGACAGATACAGCAAGAGAAAAAGCATCAGTGTCACAAGAAGGAATCCAAAAGATTCAACGACTGGCTTATCTAATCCAAGCTCAACAGGTCTTCTGTGAGGGAATGTCTCAGAATCTTAGGCACATGAGACGTCTACAACTAGAAGTACTCAAACAGTAAAATCACAATCCAAAATCATTGCATCATTATCTGAGGCTTTCACACAGAAAGATCTTTGGAATGGTGGCAATATTAATGGGGTATACCTCTCTTAAAACCAACATGGACTTCAGTAACAATAGACTCAAGCTTCAATGAATGATGAGCTCATCTGAACACAGAAGTAATACAAAATGCATGGAGTCAAAATTAACGGAGAGTACATGCAAACTCTCTGGAAACGAGAAATGTGGTGTGCAATACAAAGTTTTATGCCTCAACTGCGACACAAATATCTAAGAATCTTTTCAGACATTTGGACAGTGGTAGCTTTCATAAGCAAACAAGGAGGCATCAAGAGCAAATGCATGATGGCAGAGATATTAACAATCATATCCTGGGCAGATAACAATCTAAAGTCCCTATCAGTACTTCAGGTAGTGGGGAAGGGCAACAAAGTGGCAGATTATCTTAGTTGTTACCAGATCCATCCAGAAGAATAGGTATCGAACAGAGAAATGTTCTGGAAAATAACAGAGACGTTTGGGGTCCCACAAATAGATTTGATGGCGACAGCAAGGTAAAACGATCATATTTCAATCAGAAGGACTGAAAAGCAGAAGGAATAGATGCTCTAATGAGACCTAGGAAACTTAAACTGGGATACTTGTACCCTTATGTGCCTCTAACTGCACATATACTGAAGAAAGAAGAAACAGAAGTAATACCAATACTTCCATTTTGGCCTCGAACACCTTGATTTGTGGCAGCATGGGAGATGCTCTCAGAACAACCATGGTCTTTACCAGCTCGGCCAGACCTTCTACATCAGGAGCCAGCTTTTATACAAATCCAGGGAGTCTCTCTTTGATAGTGTGAAGTTTGAGTGCGCACTGTTGAAGAGTAAAGATATCTCTAACAGTGTTTTACTAAAAGCAAGAAAGAATAATTCTTCTATAGCATACTATAGGATTTTGAAAACATTTATGGATTGGTACAGTCATTTCTTTAAGAAGTTTGCAGAAAAGGCTTGCTTACTGAAGGCACAAATGTCAGTGCTGAGTCTATTCCTGGTCACAACATTAATAGCAGATGACTTAATCATGAAGGTATTTCAAGCAGCGAAGATAGTTCATCCTTGCATGAAATCCTTTGTCGCACATCTGCCCATATTCAAAGTTACATTTTTGACAGCCATCATATCTGGTAGAAGAGTGGGAGAACATCAGGTCATATGGTAGAAAGAACATTTTCTGAACAAACATGCAGATAAAGTGGCGTTACGAACAAATCCAGCATTTGTACTACAAGTAATTTCCAAGTTTAATGTTAACCAAGACATTTTACTTCCAGCTCTGTGTATAGAGACATGTAATTGCAAAATGCATTCATTGGATCTAGTCAGAGTAATATCTATGTATCTCTCCAGGACAAAGGATGTCAGTAATAATGTCCAAGGCAATGTCCAGCTCCTTATAAAAACACAGAGGTCATTTCATATGCTTATAAGAGGAAAGGTCGGGACCAGACAAAATTTTTCTACAAGAGCAATAGCGACCTCTTGGGCTAACAGTGCGCAGGCGTCAGTAAACGATCTCTGTAAAGCAGAAGGGTGGTCATCAGTCTGTATATTTTCCAGGCACTATCTTTTGGATGTCATGACTTCTGAAGACTTCAGTTTGGAAGGAAGATTTTGCAAACGGTTGACCAATAACAAAAATTATGTGTATGAATTGATCAGTGCTTGTTTGATTTATTCTGTTTGAGCCCGCAATATTTTATTGCTTGTATATATCCCATTTGTGGGGCTGTCATGGAGTTTGAAAGGGAAATATGCATCACTCAAAAAGACAAGTGAGGAAAGAAGGAGTCATATTACCTTCTGGGGAGGTCAGATTTTTTCCTATCTTTACTCAGCTGCTTAAGCAATAACTCATTCATGGGGCTGCCATTGAGTTCTATAAGGAAAATAAATTATCAGGTAATAATAATTTGCTTATTTGAATAGTGGTCATGAGAATGCTTTCTATAATATATAGATGTCACCATAATTCTGTCTCTGTATTATATAGCGTTCACAAGAAAGTTCTCTGTATTGTATACAGATCACTAGAATGTTCTCTGTATTGTGTAGAGGCTATTGGCATGTTATCTCTATTGTATATTGTTTATTAAGATGCTTTCAGTATTGTATATTTGTCATGCTCTCTGTATTGCACATTAGTCACTAAGGTACAGTATAGAGATCATTAGAATGCACTCTGTCTTGTATATAGGTCACTAGAATTCTCTAGAATGATCTGTGCATTATATAGAAGGCACTAGAATGTTGTCTGTATAGTATACAGATCACTAGAATGCTCTCTGTCTTGTATATAGGTCATTAGAATGCCCTCCGTATTGTATAGACATCTCTGGGATGTTCTGTGCATTATATAGAAGGCACTAGAATGTTGTCTGTATAGTATACAGATCACTAGAATGCTCTCTGTCTTGTATATAGGCCATTAGAATACCCTCCGTATTGTATAGATATCTCTGGGATGCTCTGTGCATTATATAGAAGCCACCAGAATGCTGTCTGTATTGCATAGAAGTCACTAAAATGCTCTCTATAGTAAATATATAGGCTTCCAGAATGTTCTCTGTACTGTGTATAGGTTACTAAAATGCACTCTGCAGTGGCAGATGCAGCTCCAACTTCTGCAGAGGGCAGGGAAATGGGGCTTTACTATTTCTTTACTATTACTATGTCCATCCTCTACAGGCCTCTGCTCTGCTCAGAAGAGCAGAGGCCTGTAGAGGATGGACAGGCATTGCTGGATCCCCAAAAACAGATTGGCTAAGGGGCCTCGTTCGTGTTATGCCACTGGCTCACTGTATTATATATAGGTCACTAGAATAGTCTCTACATTGAATAGACTATTGGTGCTGTTTATATAGCTATTTTACATAAACATTTTTAATATATTTAATTGGTCATATGCAGTATATAAAATCAACCAAAATTAGAACAACCATGCCTGCACAGTTTTTGTCATATTATCATCATCGGTTTTGTCAACATCAAATCCCTACAGCACCAAACTTCCCAAATGCTCGGACTTGCTGCCCTCAAAGGGAGAACACTTACTCATAGGTGGGAGGTACTACACGAAAAAAGTGGGTGTTTTAAACAGGTTTGTTTATTTAGTCCCTATTTCATAAATGCCGGGAGTATGCAGTACAGCCCAGCCCCACATCAAATCCACAAAATATAGTTCACCCTACCGTTCCCCACATTATTAAATCCCCAAAACATACACAGTTTAACTTTCTTCTTCCCCCCCCCTGCCATTACTCTAGAGACCGCCTACCAGTTCCCTTGCCCACCAATATTACATAGCTTGATCCAGTGACAGTAGAGAAAAATCCTTTCCTGAGTATCCTCTGAGAGACAAACGGCACAGATGATGATTCATGTTTCAGGCAGGGGCTGGAGCCTGCTCTGCCTGTTCGTGGAATCAGAGCTTCAATTTGCACAGACGTCAGTGCAAGCAGGGGGTTGTGATTGATAGTTCAAAATAGGGGGCACAGCCAAGCCAGGTGCTGTTAGTTGGACTGGCTAGTGAGCAGAGAGGGCAGTAGCATGGAGTCTGCTATGACTAGATGAACAAGTGTGAGAAACAGTCCACTCATGGTTAGCAAGTGTGGTAGGATGTGGAACAGCTGAAGGGCTAGAAGAGAGAGCCTGGTACCACAGTGACTGGGAGAGTGAGAAGCAGAATGACAATACCAGTATGAGAGAGTGTCAGCTCTCAGGCTGCTGGTTGCAGGGAGGAAAGCTGAATTAGTAAACATGGGAACTATTAATTTAGAGGGATCACTCCATTGCTAGGCTGACCATATTTCATATACCTATCCTTTTTCCAAATAGGGACCCAACATTCCAGGACACAGACAAGCAGCAGGTCCTATGTTTTTGGAGCCCCACTCAGGAATGAGCATTGGTTTTACATTCTTTCTTTAAAAAAAACATTTTATTTTGAAGTTTAAAGTACAGTAGAGCATAACAATAATAAATAGGTTTACATGGTCCATCATTATTTAGATAACAGTAGAAAATGGATATCCAAAAACATAGATTTAATAGAATTATACATTAAGAAAAATATAAAATAGTAAGAATTGGGGTGGCGGGGCAGGGACTTTTACAGAAGAATAAGTGTTATATGAGAGTTGGTGTTGAATGATTTGTTGCAAATGTAAGTGTACATGCTCTATGGGGCCACTGAAAACTACAGCTCCCAGAAGCCCACAGGTGGAGAGAAGGAGCAGGGGACGGGGCATTTGTGATGAGCCCAGGAAACAGGGAGCACAGAGCCAATGAGTGAGGAGGTGGCAGTGAGTGGAAGAGCCACACAGAGGGGCGCTGTGCAGAACTGTGAGAGGAGAAGGATCTGAAGAGAACCTGGAAGTAGGCAGAGGGAAACAAGCAGAGGAACAGATAAGTGTGCTTATGCTATAGGAACATATATAGAGACTGTGTTTTACCAATAGGGTGACTAAGTTTGTCAGGGATAGTGAGGATTAGCCCTGAAGATTGATATTGATGCTAGTTATACTTGGATAATGGACTGTGTCTGTCTTTAGAATGAAGAGAAGTTATCAGGATACCAGAGATTAGCCCTGAAGATCACGAGCAGAGAAAGATATTGGAAGGAAGGGTTTTACATGACAATAATATAAGTTTAGTGCAAATTTGCTGCTGAGTTTGTGGCACTACAGCTCCCGGCAAACTGTCAGACAACTGTATGCATTAGCTGTTGTCCATTCCAGGTGTAGCTGCCACCTGTGGAGAGAGGACATTTTGTTAGTTCAAATCCACTGCATAGTTCATAGAGTTTTGGTAGAATGTAATAAGGTCGGCCTCGGTTACCAGTTACATGTTACAATTATTTCTATGATAATAATAATAATAACATGTACATGTTGTCCACACGTATAGACGTGTGTTTAAATGTAAATATTTGGGTTCTATGGTCATAAAAAAAAAGGAGTTTACTTTCAAAGTGTCTGTACCTGGCACTGCCTTCTGTTTAAAGAAGTTATAGAGAACTGTGTGCATCTTATTCAAAGGAAGCGCAAAATTGTTGATCTCGGGAAAGTCGCAGAGCCCGGACCATAGTAAAGAGGTGTGGTTGATCATGTAGATAATATGTTATCTTTTCCATGCATGTAACAAATTCTGTTTTTAATAGATGATACAGAAGGAGTGTTGACATTTTTCTGATAAGCTGCAATTATTAATTTTGCTACTACCAGTATATGTGAGATCAATTTGATAGAGTAGTTGGATAAATTATTTGGGAGGGGGTAAGAGATAATGGAAATCCACAAATCTTTTGAATATTGGAGATTAGGACAGGGAGTTTAAAAGTCTGTGCAGAATATCCCAAAGTAGATGTTTCTCTGTGGCCACACCTTCTCCAACAGGTAGGGTCTGATGAGGGATACATTTTGTTAAACTTACTGGGGGTATAGTACCATCTATAATGCAATTTGCACCCTGTCTCCTTAATCAGATTTAATATTGAGAAACAGACTATCTTGTTCCTGATCTCCTCCCAGTGATTCCTCTCAGGTTGTGGAAAATGCCTTGAGGAGGGAGTGAGAGACCAAACTCTGTTTTGAAAAAATGGAAAAATAACATGGAATAACTTTGCCAAATAGTATCCATTTTCTCCATCAGGAAGTTGAGCTATGCATCTAATCCCAGCATGAAACAAGGACTTAAAGAGCTTAACGGAGCAACTTCTATTAAAACAAGAATAATTCCATATGGGAGTAATAGGCTAATTGATAGTTGAAGAGTTAAATTTGGCCATACACATGTAAATTGACCATTGTAAATTTAAGTCAATGAATCTGTGCACTTTGGGAAGTCCCCAGAGAGAGGAAAGACAGGTAAATCCAAGGAACATTATTCCTATGTCTATCCAGCCAATCATATTCACTGAGATCTGAGATACATTCTTTCAGTATGCAGTTAGCCTAATATATTTCCATTTATCATTACTATCTTAAAACTTAGGTTTATGTGGTTTGTCATGTGCTTCATACCACATATCTTTAATATGTGATCAAAGTAGTTCTATTCATTAAGATTTCTGTCTTTTTCATATGGAAGTGTAATGGAAGCTATTTTTATCTACCTTATGGATAGCCTCCTTCCAGGAAGCATCAGTCAATGTCTTTTAAAGCTCCTGGGAAAAGGAGGAGGAATAAAGGACAACAGAGAGAACAGGGAAAGTATGAAACCCATTAAAGAATCAATATTACGTCCAACAAGGACAGAAGCGATGAAATGTACCAGTTCTGATTCATGTTTTTACATGTTTTAATTCAAAAAATATTAACTAATATAGTAATCAAAATATTAAGATGTTAATATCTGCATACAGCATATTGAAAAAGAGAAGTGTTGATAAAGAACAAGAAATACAACTGAGAATTGCCCCACTTCTGAAAAGTATTATTTTGCTGTTTAACATACACACAGTTTAAGAAATAAAATAAAAGTTGTAAAAAGTTAACTTGTATCAGAGCAATAAATGAAGAAGGGTCTGTCACCTGCAGAAGCACTATGTCCACCCATATAATGTAATTATTGCCACATGCTAATGATCAACCTTAAGCGTCTCTCTGACCAGATTGTCAAACTTTTGATGGAACCTGATGTAGAGTTGAACGTACACCCATGTTTGTAGTGTAAGTGCATGCCCACAAAATAACCTGCAAGTGTCTATGCTTATCCATAGTAGCTTGCATACACACATGCACCTGAAGTGACGTTATGGGGGAGGGAAGGGGCGTTCTAACGTACCCTGAGTGCAATAAGGCCGTGGTCATGGAATTGAGAGCTGATAGTGACCTGAACACAGATACACCTTATGCAAGCCTATGTGCTGGTGCAAATGCACGCCAGTATAACTAACCGCTTCGGATTACCCGATTGTGTTTTCTCCTCTCAAGCTGCAGGGTGGTTTCTACATTGATCGAGCATATATTATAGGATCTTGTGTATGTATTTATACAAAAAAAATCTAAAGATTCGTGTGTACACGAGAGGGATGTATGTATGTATTATATGAAGCCTAATAGTAAATGTGTTTTAGTTATGAAAATAAATGTTTACAAAGTTTTATTGCACTTGCGACCTGGTTCTGTGTATGAGGGTATAAGTACGTCTGCTGTACACCTAGCGCATGTTCTACATATGCAGAGCTGGACGCATCTTGAGATGTCTCCAATTCAACATATGGGCTGTAGTACAATGTTTTTACATGGGACTTTTGGGCTGTAAATTACACCCAAGTTACGTTCAACTCTGCATCAGTCCTTAAATTTATATGAACCAGGCAGACACCTATAGCTGCAAACAAATTGCGGCTTCCATATTAAAGAATGATGGAGGAGACTGATGAACATATTACCTTGCTGCAATTATCCAAACTGATGGAAGGTCAGTCATGTCAATGAGATAAAGGCTGCACTGTTCATAAGAATGTCTACAATATAACTCTGGATTGGACTGAGCTTCTAAATAGCTCTATAATGCTACCGCTTTAAAAACAAAGTACAGGTTAACTGATTAAGTGATTGATTCGCTACAAGAACAACAATAACTTGTTCTGGTGCTAACTGCCCTCCTTACATCTGGCTGCACACTACAGATCTTAGGTTAGGAGTTAGGAGTAAATCCAGCTAGATGGCTCATGTAGTCGGGATTTGAAACTACTAACATTATGCGGTGGTGAGAAGGAAACGAGGTGGTGGTAACTGGACAAAAAAAAGTAATTGAACTACTAGTAGCTGACTTTGGACCTGACCATTAGACAGCCTTTGGACATGTAGGGCCTTGCCAGGCAATAAGTGGGTCAAACTGTCTCACTTATGGGATAAGTGAGTATATGTTACTACTTGTTCTTCCTGGTAAAGAATCATACGTTGCTCTCTAACCCTACTTACCAGGTCTCAAATGGTGGCATTTATTCTGGAAACTAATCCCTACAAATCAGTATCGCAAGCAATTAGATGGTCACGTTACCATCTTACTACACACAGGGACATAATATACACTGCTCTCTTTTTTTCTTGGAAGTCGATCTTCTACCAGAAGAACCTGAAGTTAATATTAACAATGTTACTGGTAACAAAAGTATAAAAAAGGAATCGATAGGATTAAAAAGATGCAAAACTAAACCAACCTGACATTTTTGTATAAGGATAAATTAGGAAAAAATGCTGTGATTATATACACACGTATATGCGCACACACGTAATCCCCAACAGCACAATCTCACAGTTTTGTGAATGTAACAATAAAAAAATATACAGCCCTTTATGCAGCTGCTTTCAGGATACAATCGCAGGAGACACCGGCTGTAGTGCACATGGAGATATAACTTGCTGATATTTCCCGGTTACAGCTCCATTTGTTCCAGCCAATGTCTGCTAATAATTTCAAAGTATTTCTCACTCCACTATTCTCCAGATAAGTTTCTATGTGATCATATATTAACCCTAGTTTATTAAAGTTACATTTTAAATTCTGCACCATGAGATGGTACTTGTATTATTTCTAGGTTGTCTCTCATGGAAATACACAATAATGTTACTTGAAGAGCTCAGAGGTACATCACTGTATAATCATCTATTTGATTTTAGGCACCTAATTACATAACAGTAATAATACAATATACACACAAACACACACAAACACACACACACACACACACACATACACACACACATACACATATATATAAAAGCCTCAGATAATTATACATTTTAAAATTGAGTAAAGGGTATTGGATTTCTTTGAAACCGGATAAGGGCTTGAAGTAGAGTACATCAGAGTTGAGTCTTTGATGTACTTCTTTTTAATTATCCACTAATGGCCCTGAGTTGCATAGAGAATGCTTTCATATTATGCCGACTATACAAAATTATGCAAGACAAAAATGTCAGACAGTGAAGTCTGTTTAGGCAATGTTGACTGTTGTTGACTGAGCCCTGGCTATATAATAATGCCACTGTATAGGTCATTGGTACGACCTCATCTAGAATACTATGTTCAGTTCTGGAGGCCATATCTCCAGAAGGATATAAATACATTAGAAACTGTACAAAGAAGGGCAACTAAAATGGTACCAGGTCTACAGCACAAAACTTACCTGGAAAGACTAAAATATCTTAATGTGTATAGTAGAGAAGTGAACTGGGGGACATGATAGAAACTTCAAATATATCAAGTGTTTGAACAAGGTACATGAGGGAAACATCCTTCAAAGGAAGAGAAGTACTAGAACAATATCAACCTATTTTTTGCATCCACGGGGGGGCGGCCGGCACGTACAGCCGTTAGACTGCCCCCCTGCCCCCCGATCCAGCCCGCCCCTGGAAACATTCTTCAAAGGAAGAGAAGTACTAAAACAATATTAACCTATTTTTTGCATCCACAGGGGGGGGGGGGTCCCCGGTCCAGCCCGCCCCTGGAAACAACTGACAATGGGGGGAAGTAGGTTCAGAGGAAATTTGAGGAAACACTACTTCACAGAAAGAGTAGCGGATAAGTGGAATAGCCTCCCATCAGATGTGGTAAAGGCTAATACAGTAGAGCAGTTTAAACATGCTTGGGATAGACATAAGAATATCCTTATAAAGAATTAGGGATCAAATAAGGTTTAAGGTTACCATAGGTTAATAAAACAATGGGCAGACTAGATGGGCCAAGCGGTTCTTATCTGCCGTTAAATTCTATGTTTCTATATTGTATGCCTCTGATTCCCGTTCTTCATAATAACTCAGGTGGTGGTGCAACAAAGGGAATGGAGAAATGTTTGTGCAGACAATGGAAATCTAAGCAAGGTTTTAAAATTTCTTCTTGGTAACTCAACTCTACTGAGAGCTGTGCCAAATATTTATATTCTGCCCAGAGGTGTCTACAGACATAATCCATATATGTCTTGTAGATGACTGGGAGGTTCCATATTTGCAAAGTATGGGGCATACTAAGGTGCAGGCATGAGAATTTTCAGTTGCCTAGAAACCCCTAATTCCCCTCCTCGGCTCGGGGCACTTATGCTTCCTCGAGGAGGCCCTCTCCTGGAACCATTCACCTTATAGCCTGTGGCCACGGATTGTTCTGATCCATTACTTCCCTGCGGCGTGCCTCCGTCCCTCCTTCCCCACTCCCAGCATGTCTCATGTATAGACAGTGCTGGATAGAAGTAGGTAAGGTGGGGGGGGGAGCTTTTAATGTAAGTTTGGAGGAGGGTTTTTTAATGATTTAATGTGTGTTGGGAGGGGGCTTTACATGTGAGGGAAAGGAGCTTTTAATGTAAGTGTAGTGGAGAGGGGCTTCTAATATAAGTGTGGGGAAGGGAGGAAAGGGTTTTTAATTTAAATCTATAGAAAGGTGGGTAGCTCTTAATGTTATGTGAGTGGGGGTGTGAGCTATTAATGTCGTGGTAGGGTGAAGGTGGGAGTTAATCATTTAATGGTGAGTGGGAGTTTTTAACTTATTGGTGTGGTTGTTGTGGAGGCTATTTATTTGATGGTGGGACTATTTAATTTAATAGTGGGGTTATTAATTTAAGGTGGGTGCTGGGACTATTAATTTAATGCTGGAGTTATTTTGGGCTATTTCTTGAATGTGGAGCTGAGTTTAAGGATCACTATTACTTGAATTTGAATACTCATTTTTGTTGTAATAAAGATAAAACACTTAACTACTGCCCTACTGCCAGGACAGTTCAGAAATGTCAACAATGACTACTAGATAAAAATCTGTTGCTAATCTTGCATGGTCCTTAACCATCAGAAGACCTGCAGTAAAATGGAAAGAAAGTGATAAGAGAGCACAACTACTGTAGTATATTATATACCTCTATAAGGAGACAGATATTGCAGACTTTATAAAGTTGAATAAACATGTTTATCTGGAATGAAATCGCTTAGAGGTTGGTATCTTCATGAGGGCTCTTCTGTTACACAGAAGGTTACTTCTCCTCCAGACACAGCCAGACAATCCCCCGTAAACATCTAATATTTGAGAGGAAACAGGTTTATTTAATAAATATGAATGCTCTTAATGTAACGTCCAGGCAGGTTGGCGGGGGGACAGGTCTATTTATTAAATATGCAAGCTATTAATACTGGGACTTGTCAAGAGGAAATAGGTCTATTTAATGTTAGGGTTGCTTGGAGGCGGTAGATCTATTTTTAAATGTAGATGCTAGAATTTTAATGTTTTAGCTGGTTTCAGGGAGCAGGGCTGTCTTAACGCATGGGTACGCTGGACAGTAGCCCTGGGGCCACACGAGCATAGGGGCCCCGTAGGCTTGCCAACTTTTCAGTATAATATTCTGGAATTTGCACAATGTGCATGACCGTGACCAACTTTGCAGGAGAATATTCATTATCAAGACTGAAACTGATAAAAAAAATAAGCACAATGGGGCAGCAGTGTTTGAACTGGCTTTCACTTATATGTATAGAAAATGACATCCTGAAGAACATTGACTTTAAGCCAATTATAAAGCAATTCTATGCAAAGAAATTTTGTAAATGTTTGTGTTGAACACGTGATTAAGTATAAATAATTTGTAGTAATTTCGTACTGTGCCATCTCCATCTATATGATTTACCAACTGAGTACCATTTTTATGTTGAATTTCTTGTTTTTCAACTTTAAGGCTTATGTTATATTGTCCAAACTTTTGTGTGCATTAATCTCTGCTGTACAGCATGTTATTTTAAAGTTTATCACTGATTTTGTTGGAGGAACCAAAAAATATAAGCTTAATTTATCGATAATTTACATTTTTATTCCTTTGAGTGGTTGTGTAGGCACGTCCCTAGTTCACTCTTTTGCCCAGGGTCCTATAATGCTGTTAAGACAGCCTTGTCAGGAAGGGAGGTCAAAGTGTTCACTCATTGCTGGGCTTTCCATAATTCATGTATCTATCCCTATTTCCAAACAGGGCCCCAACATTCCAGGATCCAGGCAAGCAGCAACTGAGCTTAAGACGCAAGCAGCAGCAGGAAATGAAAGCTACAAGAACAGATAGGAGACAGCAGGACAATCTGCCAACTGTCCTAATTGTGGTGGGTCAGTCAAAATTTTGGGTGACTGTTCCACTCAGTCAGAACTTTGTCCCAATTACAGGGACAGTCTGGAGATATGCTCTGCTACACCCTGCAGTGCTTGTGAAGGAGGACCTGCATGCATGTAACAGTATTATAGCATTGCCTGTGTATTTGAATGGGATGGAAATAGAATGATAGCCATGCTTCTTACATGCTGGTCCTGGCCACTTTGGCAGCTTAGTGTGGATAAACCCTGAGAAACCCTGCAGTTATTGTAAATACAATAACAAAATTTTATTGTATTAAAGATTGCTTATTACCTTTCATTATTATTGTTTAATTATTATGTTTAATTATAATACACTCATACAAATTAAAAGGAGATTCACAAGATAGATTTGCGCAGGCACATCTTTTTTTATATATATATTATTTAATTACTATTTATCTTTCTAAGCCTTCTAAAAAAAATCAACCACATTACATGCATTGTATGCTCCAAAGCAGAAGAGGGCAGAGCAGAGTTACGGATTTATAAGAAACAAATCAAAGGCACGTCACCAGAAATTGGTTACAAAAATGCTTTTTTGTAATATCCACTAATAAACATAATAGTATGAGCTTATTTTTTTCAAAATTATCATTGTTTGGGATTGTTAGAAGTACAAAAAATGTTGGTACAAAGACCAGTAAAGTGTCTTTTTCATTGAAAGCTAGCTCAACTTTAACACCAACAACTCCAGTAAGATATGCCTTAAAATGCATGTTTGCAAAGACAGCAACGTATATTTCCTCATTAGTTGTTAACTAATGGACTAAAGCACTACCTACCATATCATTTCCTTACTGTCAAAGTATTCAAAGCCCTAGCACAAGCAGCTTGTGACCTTGTGTGAAACCTGGCTGTTAGACCAGGAGAATGCAGCATGCTGAGTAGCTGGGAGGAGGGTGCAGATCTCCTCTTTTGCTTGCTAAGCATTTAAGGGCCTATTTATTAAATATACAGGAATAGCTATGATTTCCTATCACAAAAAAATCTGCTGCCAGTCATCAATAAACAATAATTAGCTGTCTCTGCAAAACTGTCTGGGAGCAGTAAGGCTTAACTTACTGGGGATATATGTACATGTGTGATACAGCTCGCACCTTTCTGCATGTGCAGTGGATATAAATAGGCTTTCAGTTCCACTAAAAAAATAAAATAATAATAATAATAAAGACAAAAATAGATAAAAATATTTTTTTTAACTATTGATAATTGAAAAGATGTTTTTTTTTCAAATAATAAAGCATTTTTATTATATTTTTTTCCTGTTATTGCCCTGTTAAAGCTGGCAAGTATTTCTGTGCTACATGCAAAAACAGACAGCAATTTTCCCTGCATGCAAACAAAATATATTTGCACCCCTTCATAGCAACATGGTTTGTCCAGGTGCAAAATTACACCCTTTAGCTGGATTTACTCCTATCTCTAATCAGGTCCCGCTGTGTACCAAGAATTATGATTATAACTGCATTTTTATGCTGACTAGTATAAATAGGAAATAACTATAAGATTGTGACAAGCTGCAAGTCGCTGCTTCTGCAGTTTTGGTGCCCTTGGCCCAGGCCTATATCACTTTCCCACAAATTCAGGCCTGTGGCTGTATCAAGATGCACTGTTTGGGTCTGTTTAATAGATATGCACTTTTTGGGCCTGAGCTTTAAGTAAAGCAAAAAACAGGAGTGACTTTGAACCTTGGCGAAACCATGTTGCATTGGAGGGGGAGGTAAATTAAAAATATGGGGACAGATTTATAGTTGGGATAGGACATGTCCTAGATAACTTTAAATTTCAATGTATAAATAAAGCTATCATGATAAAACAGGCAGTATTTTCCTTATGTGCAGAATAATAATAATAAACTAATTTGCACCCCTTGCATTGTAACATGGGAGGTAGGGGGTACAGGTTATGTTGGTTGGCAGTGGCCACTTCTAATCCCCCCAAACACCTTCATTGCTATGCAGATAAGCAGTGAACAGAATACCTCACAACTTTTCGACCCGTCTGGGCAACGCTTTCCCGATCGGGATGACGGGTCAGCGTCCTAAATTGGGACTGTCCCGTCTAACTCGTGACAGTCAGGAGGTATGCTATTACATAGAGCACACCATAAACAAGAATACTTTCTAGGCCTATACTGAGGGCTTATTTTTACTGGAATATTTCATATTCATGCTGTTTATATAGTTATACATTTATATACAGTGGGAGGTCACTGCCGGACGACCGGAGGGTTATATATAACACCCTTGTTTATTACATATTTATGGCCATAACCCAGCAAATATTGTAGACACATAAACCAAAGGGATGCAAACCATAGCATTGATAAATGGAGGTCGTCCTTTCTACAGCTTACAACAGATACAGTGCAACTTGGACTTTGCTTTGATAATTACTGACCCAGATTAATAGATTAACACAAAAGTGCACGATTAAGGAATTCCTGAAAATATGACCTATTAGTCGTAATTAAGGAACCGACTGAAGTAACACTGCTGTAGAGGATAATATATTATCATATAATAAGAGAAAATGAATCAAACAATTGTTGTGCACAGATCAATACATTTATTACTAAATAAATATTTTTTTTTCCCCATAAAATACAAATGGAAGGTTTCCAGAAAAAGCAGCAGTGTAGCGAAGTATATATAACATGACTACATATACTGTAGATAAGTATTACAAATCTGCTAAAATATTTAATGAATATAATCATTTAGAATATCATTTCAGTTAATATTAAATCACTGTCCAGTCCAGGTCAAGCTGACAGTTTAAGAAGATAGAATGCAGTACATATCAACCATGCAACCTGAGATCAGCTAAAATAGAAGTCCACTGCTGATATTACAAACTAAAAAAGAATAAGAATGTAAACTGTATAGGTAGGATGAACTCCAGTCAATGTACACTCAATCAAAAGGATCACTACTCTCCACCCCAGCATCAAAAGGAATGTGAAAGTAATTTAGGTGGGGAAGACAAAATAAACGTATATGGAATATTTACTCACTTCTTGGGAGCAAGATCTATTTGATTATCTCTCCTTTTAGAATTCACTATATAACCCACTGGTACATAAATCTAACTGTAACCTTCACCTTCACCTGGTGCAGTGTAGGGAAGACATCGATCCATATAACTATCAAGGAAGGAATCTATAAAACAATGTACAATGGTATCTAACCCTATTAAGACTTACAAAGCTTAATCCCTCCTTCTAGATTCCCAATTGTTTAGTCAAGGCTCATTGTTGCACATTTACGGGCCTATTTATCAAATAGATTTGTCCTACAGAAACTGATGTTCTTCTCACTATCTATCAGAGGGGCATTTTTAACAATAACTGCATTTTTGACACGATCATTTTCATTCATTGTCGCAATGATAAGAAATTAAAGACTGTGACCATTCATTAAAAGTGTTCTGCTGGAACAGCAGTCACCATAATCTCCGATCTCCTCTATGGTCACTATACCTTTGCTATAGTATCTGGAGGGGAGAGAAGGTAAGATGCGGGAAGAGATCTGAAGATCCCTCTAACGCAATACTCTCCCCATAAGCTTCAATGGCTAATGCCAAAATCTTGGTAAATTACGTTAAATAGCAGTCCCCATAGAAACCTATGGGGACTGCATTTGTATACGATAATAGTGGGACCCTTGAGTTATAAATAGTTGGGATCCTTACAACTGCGGTTGTCCTCTGAAAATGGCGGTTTAGGAGCTTCAAAAATAGCCCCATAAGTGTCACTGCAGGCGATAGCAGTGCTATTGTTGGCAAAAAGATTCACTGGATCTCACTGGCGGAAGCTTTTCCGTGCAAAGAATGGGAATCCTTTTCAACATGGGTCACAGCAGTACACAAATCGTTGAAATCCTTCTTCTGCCATTGCCATCTCAGAATTATTTCAGTAAAACATTTTTCAATCATTAATATCATTAAAATATAAAAAATTTAAAATGTTTAGATTTTTTTAAAATATTTATTTTATAATTTTTTTTCATTAGTGTAAGTGAAAGCTCATGTCTATGCTTTCATTTCCACTACACATGTGCCAACCAGCTAGCCGTTTCACACATGCTGATATCCCCTGAGACTGACCCAGCGAAGCGGTAACTTAACCTGGCAAAAAATTTATTCACAAATGGCAGCGATTACAGATTTTCTATCGCCATTATAAGCAGCGATAGAAAATCATCATTATCATTATCACCAAGTCCAAAAATGCTTATTTAGCAGAACAAGAGCTATATACTCTATTGCCAATTGCTCAGCAGCTTGAAGTCTTGCGCAGGCGCACACCCAAACTACTGAGGTCGGCCACATGACTCAGCAGTGTCGGCTGGTCAGAGAGCACTAAATAAGCCTGGCCGCCTGGCTGTAGGAAACTATTAGATGAGCTCTGCTGCAGAGTGTAGTTAGCAAATGATTACACATATTGTATTAGAGGGATCGTATTTTGTATATTTAAACTCTAAAAAAACCATAAAGGGGCATTTATGCTTTAATATAAAAACAAAATTATTTATTGCTAGAGCATCTATTAACCCAGGTTGCTGGAGGGCATTTCCTGGTGTTACATACTACTCAACTAATTAACCTCATTCCTGCTTCACCTCAGGTGCAGAGACCAAACATACAAGCTCATAGGGAGGAACCTGCACTTCAGTTGGCACACTTACCCATACTTGCCAACTTTCCCGGAATGTCTGGGAGACTCCCGCATTTTGCGAGAGTCTTACGGACTCCCGGGAGAGTGTGGCAATCTCCCGGATCTGCCCAATTCACTAGAAAGTGGGCAGAATTAGGTCCCAAATGGAGCGATTCCTGGTGAATCACGGCTTTTGGCCCCGCCCCCATTGTCAAATGACGCGGATGCGTCATGACGAAACAGGAGGGCGGGTCCAAAATGATGCACATTTTGAAGGCCCGCCCCCATCACGCCCACCTCCCCCGCAGCCTCCCGGATATCATCATTCCAAGGTTGGTAAGTATGCACTTACCTATCATTTCTGCTTTTACTGTTTTTATGCATTATGTAGGTCCTCTACTTAGTATACGCATACAGATTATACAAGCACGTAGGCCACTAGAAACTATTTGCCCACATCACAAAATTTTGAAAGATCTCCTTTCTTCCCTACCTACCACTCATCAGGTGTACCCTATCATTCAGCTGAGATTTGATCTATCCCAACATCATATGAAACACTTCATATCAAATTTACCTCATTGATACATTCATTTAAACTGTATATACAGTACTTTTATCTACTGCTGACTAGATACTGATACATAAATATGATATGTCTATGCACAACTGTGCATACAAGTACAATAACATGAGATGCACTTATCCATCAGCAAAAACCCCTTAAAAATTGTATTCAAATATTAGCAATATTGTCACAAGCCGCGGCGGTACTCACAGCCGCCGCGGCTCGCTTCCTGTCCTCTCCGGCGTGCCGGCCGTCACCATGACGACCGGGACGTCACTTCCTCCCTACTCCCGACCGGTCGGACGCCTCTTCAGCGCAGCGTCCCGGCAGCCAGGCACGCACGCGCATATGGGGCAAGCAATCAGATTCAGCCTGTGGCTGAATTAGCAGGCATTAGCCTGCAAATGTGGATGCCAGGGCTAAGCCCTGATTGGTGTTTAGTGTCGCAGACAATTAGCCTGCAAGTGTGCTCTATCTGGGGGCAAGCTCTGATTGGTCCATCTGGGTACTTAAGGCAGTGAGGTCTGCTGCCTCACTGCCGGTTATAGCTTCTGTTCCCAGTCTGCTGACCTGCTCTGCTCTGTGCCTTGTTTCTGCCTATTGAACTTTCTGCTGGTTACCCGTGTATGACCCTTTGCCTGGATTTGGACTTTGCTTGTGTATCTCGAGACCCTGTCTTCTGGCCTGTTTACCGATCTTCCTGTCTGCTCATGACCCTTGACCTCGGCTTGTTAATTGGAATTGCTATCTGCTGCCGGCCCTTGACCTCTGCTTGGACTTCACTTCGTTTGCCTTGGTTCTCCCCAGTCGGTACACACTTCACGACCCTCTGTCAGTCTGCAGCCCAGCCTGTCCCCACCATCAGGGGCTCCAGTGAACACCTGATTGGCAGAGTAGACTCCGGGTTGTGTTGTGCTGGCTGGAGGGGTTCCTAACAAATATGCTATATTTAGTTTCTAGTTTCCAGGATGGCAGTGAATGAAGGCACTTACAATGAGTAATTATGCCCCTTACATTGGTATGCCATGCTCTCCGTATCCACTCTGACACTGGTCAGAATGTATGAATAATCACCCAGTACAGAGTAAAGCTGGGTACACACTATAGAAAATTACTTCAGATGCAATTTCTATAAAGATTTTACCAGCGACTGAAAGTCCCGATGAGCATGCAGATTCATGTGTACACACCTACATCATTTACTTTCAGATCTGTGCTCTAACCATCTGCTGAATAGATTGTGACTCTGCACACTCTATGGAGATCTGCTTACACTGCTGGTCGTGAGTGCATACACACTTCCACATTTGCCCAACATCATTGATCATGATTTTTGAGTTTATAAAACCAAATTAACCGATGCGATGTGCTTTGGCGCAATAAAACATGATGGCGGGAGCGTGCACACTCCGCAATATCAGAACAAACGGTAGTTTATCGCGTGATCTGCATAGTTATTGCATCAGCGTGTACCCAGCTTAACCCCTGGAACATACTAAACAGAAAATTATATGAATATAATTTAAAGATACTTCCTGCTGCCCTCTATACAGACACTATTATAAACACAGTATTACTTGTGATCATGTCTCTGAATTTCCGAGTATTAGGGCACGTGACAAGAGAGAGGTTTTCCAGTTAGGCCATCTGTAATATTGATCTGTCCATGTAAGTACTAACTCAGCATATGTCTGCACTTAGATCACCACATAAAAACACTGCATCGTACAGAGCACACGCTGCACCACACAAAGCTAGTGAACAAGTAATTGTACTAAAAAAGTGTACAGCAGTATAAAAAAGCACCACAATTATATAAAACCCTTTATAAATGTCCCTCACACAGTCACATTGAGCCTTTCCTAGGTCATGTCTGATATAAGGTAGGCATGACGTATAAACTTCAGCATTTCTATCATATTTATTTTTATAGTAAATATTGTGATTTCCCTTATTATTATGCCTGCGAACAAGGTAGAAATAACCAAACTTTGCTTAAAGAAAATTAGCATTTCTTTAAATTCCTGTCTGTTTTGCTGCCATGTTGCTGGTACTACAGAATGGATATTGGATCACATAATAAATGTTATTTTGATCAGTAAATTAATTCTATTATAAAGTTATTATACACAGTCCATAATTACAGTTCTCAACGATATGCTCCATCTACACCAGAGCTGTCCAATGTTGTCTCTATGTAGGACAGCACTCTCTGACTGCAGGGATTTATGTATTAATAGTTATGTATATAGCAGGTACATACTATGCAGAGAATATTTAATAATTTACATCAATTTCTGCCCTAGTGGAGCTTACAATCTATATTCTCTACCCACAGACACAAACACACATTAGAGTTAATTTCAGAAGCCAATTAACCTACCAGTATGTATTTGACATGTGGGAGGAAACCCACACAAACATGGAAAGAACATATAGGACCTCATTTAGAGTCGGACGTAAAGTCCGTTTAAGAAATGTAGAAGTGGGACTGTGCCGCAGCTTGGTAGGGTACTACGAGTGGCAAGCAACCCCAGTCGTGTCCCACTCGTAATACCCTACCTAGCTGCCAGCAGTCCATGCAACTAGCTAACGCTTGCACCACCTAATTCCTGCCGCACAGCTTTAGCCCTGTTTTGATGAGTGTTGCATCTGCGCCTCACTAGGATGTATTTACATGGTCACGCCTTCACAAATCCATGTTCCTCCCATTCTCTCGTAGTGAGTCGCAAGCTGTCGCAAGTGTTAATTGCGTCCAAGATGCAGGCGGATTTGGTGCTTTCTGCACATGCGTGGTAGTGTTTTTTTGCTGGATGCGCCTAAAACTAACTTTGCGTCCGACTCTAAATGAGGTCCACAAACTCCAAGCAGATAGGGCTGTTAGTCAGAAATGAACCTATGACCTCAACTCTGTGAGGAAGCAATGCTAACCACTGTGGCACCATGCTGGAGAGAAGTTACATATGTCTGTTAGTGTGTATTTCGTGGTGCTTCTGTAGAATGAAATTGAATGTAGTTTCAATCAATGAAGTGTGTTTCTCATTGCAACTGTTCGGCTTCCTGATTGGCTAGCCTGCAACAACTGTTTCAACCATTGAAACCGTGGGTTGCTGTGACTTATAACAGTGAAGCCAAGCAGTTAAGGTAACCACTCTGCTTTATACCGCTAAAACTACAACAATGGCAGTTTTTTTACAGTAGAAACCATTGACTGCTGTTTGTACCATTCTGGTGGCCTGGCAGGCTGTGTACAGCTTGTCAGCTGCCATATGGGCAGCCCTCTTCTATTCTATAGTAATGTTAAATGATATATCTTCTGCCTCTTATGGTAGCACAGACCCAACATAACATGACTAAATATTACATGGAGGAAAACCATAGACAGAAATTATTTCTAGAGCCATATTGAGGGCTTATCATTTACTGGAACCTTTTATATTCATACTGTATTTTTATAGTTATAGATGTATATACAGTGGGCATGGGAGTTATATATAACCCCCTTGTGTATCACATATTTATGATTGAATAAAAAAAACTTGCTTTCTCATAGGCTGTTTCACTAGATGTTCTAGGACCAGAAACTGGAAAATTAGTTAATAGAGATTAAAGAAACATCAGTCCTGATTCAGGACCAGTCTTGGATGTTTGGTTACATTATGAGCACAATCTAATTTTCTGGTCAATTCATTTCCCACTGGTGAACTGTGTGTTTCTTCCCATTGTGCAGCTCAGCTGTGTCTCTTGAGACATGGTGAGAGACTGGATTAAAATCCTACATGAATTTTACTTGTATTAGTGCAGCAATGCATTATCTGTTTCTGTTGTATCCCAATACCAGGCCTCCCAAAATGTCAAATGTGTTGTGAGATTTAGGTTTGTTATAGAAAGACACACTTTTCCATCATGGAAGTTTATGGGCAACTTAAGTTGCCTATAAACGCAACTATTTTTTTCACCTGGTGCAATCATATTTAATGCAGTTTCATGATTCTCACTATGTGTATGACACACAAGATATTAATTGAAGAGAAAATGTTGATTACCAGAACATGAAAACACATCAGAATGTATGTGGGTGATCATAATTAAGCAATTGGTTTTCTCTGCATGCCCAGTATGTCAAGTTTGCCAGTTTAGTACAAATTGATCATTAAAAATGTAAACTCGCAGAGTTGGAGCAAGAGTGAGGATAATGTACATTCACTATAATATATACCAATCAACCCAAACATTAAAACCACAGACAAGTGTAGTGAATAACAATGATTATCTCTTCACAATGGAACCTGTCAAGGGGTGGGAAATATTAGGCAACAAGTGAACAGTCAGTTCTTGAAGTTGATTTGTTAGAAGCATGATAAATGGCTAGCGGAAGGACCTGAGCAAGTTTGACAAGGGCCAAATTGTGATGTCTAGCCGACATGCAGTGGTTAGAACATACTAAAAGTGGTCCAAGGTAGTCCAATAGGTGACAGGGTGATGAGAACCCAAAGCTCATTGATGCGCGGGGAAGGGGGTGGGGGTGGGGTGCAAACGCTAGCCCATGTGGTCCAATCCCACAGAAGAGCTAATGTAGCATAAATTGTTGAAAACGGTTAAAGCTGCCTGTAATAAAAAGGTGTCAAAACACACTGCGGCTTGCTGCGTATGGGACTGCGTAGTCGCAGACTGGTTATAGTGATTATTGAATATAGACAAATATAATTGTTAATTTGTAACTAAAAAGTATTAGGCTGGGTACACACTACAGAAAATTTCTCCCGATGACATATCAGTAATGATTTTACAAACGACTGAAGAAAAAAGTCCCGATCAGCATGCCAATTCATGCATACACACTCTACATGTTTAAAAAAGATTTTCCCTCAGATCTGTGCTCTTCATCTTTCATAACCATTGGCTGAAAAGATCATGAGATATATTTACTGCACTGCGGGTTTGAAAAAGTGGAGGTGTTGCTTACAGCAACCAATCAGATTCTAGCTATCGTTTATTTTGTACATTCTACAAAATGACAGCTAGGGGTGAATGTATCAAAGTGCGAGTTTGCCAGCGTGTTTAAATCGCGGCAAATCGCGAGTTTTGGAAAAAAAAACTGAAATGTATCAAGCTGCGATTTTGACACTGATGTTTAAAATCGCTGGTCATCTCTGGCGATTTTGTGCGATGTAAAACACTCCCGAGTTTAGCTAACTCTCCTGTGTACTCTCCTGTGTTTGGCGAACTCTCCTGTGTTGTAACAGTGAGTTGTAAACACATCACTGTTACCAGGGCCGGATTGGGACTAAAAATCAGCCCTGGCATTTCACGCATACAGGCCCATCTCTGTTGATGAGCATGAAAAAACTGGGTGCCGCTAAGGGCGTGGCCACATTATGCAGGGGGCGTGGTCAACATGGGGCATTGATATATACATTACATACATTATAATAAAACATTACATTTATCAGGCCCTCCCTATCATGCCACCCCTCCACCCCAGAAACACATTACAACACCCCCAGTCAACTGTACTTATCTATGCTTCTGATGCTGCTGACATCCATCATAGTGGGAACGTCCTGTAGAGTGAGCAGGGAAACTCTTAGTCTCACAAGATTAATAAATCTCATGAGACTTAGAGCTCCTCGGCTTGCTCTGCAGGCTGTGTCCTGTCCGGAAACTGGGAGTAGCTATCCGCTCCCTCCTGCTAACCAGAGCTGGACTTAGTCTCAGGGGGCCCTAGGCACTTAAGACAGGGGGCTCCTATTATATAATATGGTTATTAGACACATTTTCAACGAATACATAGGCAAAACTGTGAGCACTACTGTTAGGTGCACACAGTTCTGCCTTCACAAGCAGTACAATGTGAAGTAGGACATACCTTCCAATTGTCCTTGCAGTCAGACCAAATCCTGACTAAGCGGGACAGTCACCCACCAAATTCAGGACAGTTGGCAGACTGTCCTGCTCTCTCTTACCTGTCTTGTCATTGTCACCACTTGTGGCTGCTGGTGTCTTTAGATCAGTTGCTGCTTGTCTGGATCCTGGCATGTTGGGGGCCCTATTTGGAAAAAAATGGGTACATGAAAGTTAGAAAACTCCAAACAGCACCGGTGTTAACACAATATAGTACCCACGTTATAAAATTAGGCCTCACTCCAGCCCCAACATTAAAATAATAGTATTCCAATTTAATAAATAAATGTATTTCCCTCCCTCCAAACAACCTCAGCAAGAAATTAAATAGCATTTATGTTTAATAAAAATAACCATTTCCCACAAACATCCCTGGCATTAAATAATTCAAAATCACATTTAATAATTAGACCTCATTTTCTCCAAACAGCCCCACATTCACTTAATAGCACACATTATAGTCATAAACTGTCCCCCACATACATTATAGTCATAATGTCCCCCACACACATTGGCCATTTTTATTTTCCCCCTCCTACAGCCATTGCCCCCCCCTGCAGACATTTTCAATCACCCCCTCTCCCCCCCACAGACATTTATTGCCCCTCTTCCCCCCTCGCACACATATTCCGTTTCTCTCCCCCACTGCACACATATTCCATTTCTCTCCCCCCTGCGCACATATTCCGTTTCTCTCCCCCCCTCCCTGCACACATATTCCGTTTCTCTCCCCCCTCCCTGCGCACATATTCCGCTTCTCTCCCCCCCTCCCTGCGCACATACTGCGTTTGTCTTCCACCCCCCCTCTCCACACATACTGCGTTTGTCTCCCCCCCTCCCTGCACACATATTCCGTTTGTCTCCCCCCCCTCCCTGCACACATACTGCGTTTGTCTTCCACCCCCCTCTCCACACATACTGCGTTTGTCCCCCCCCTCCCTGCACACATATTCCGTTTGTCTCCCCCCCTCCCTGCACACATATTCCGTTTGTCTCCCCCCCCCTAACACACATATTCGGTTTGTCTCCCCCCCCCCCTCCCTACACACATATTCGGTTTGTCTCCCCCCCCCCTCCCTACACACATATGCGGTTTGTTTCCCCCCCCCTCCCTCCCTGCACACATATTCTCTACACTTACCAAAGCACTGACAGTTGCCTCCACTGCAGCTAGTCCTACGCGGGAGCCGGGCCGGCGCACAGAGCCGTTATGATGTCACACGTCATGACGGCTACACACGAAAAAAAACACTATCAAGCAGCGTGTTGTATCTGGCGTGTTTTGATGCAAACTCTCATGAGTTTGCTTACTCGCAGCTTCATACATTTGAGAGCTGTATAGCTGCAGTGGCAAACAGTCCGGAGTTTGATCTCTGGCGATTTTGCATGAAATCTCAGCTTCATACATCAGCGAGTTTCAACTCTCCCGAGAAAATCGCTGGAGTTGCAAACTCGCACTTTGATACATTAACCCCCTAGAATCCAACTGGTTGCTATAGATACATCTCTACTTTTTCAAACCCGCAGTTTAGTGAATATACCCTCATGACTCTGTAAACTCTATGGAGATTCTGATCGTGAGTGCCTACACACTGCAGGATTGGAACAATATCATTCTAGTGATGAACAAGATTTTTAGTCCGGTTTAAAAATCTTGTTCAACTAAACAAGGGGTTTTGTAATGATAATTGTTAAATGCTACAGCGTACACACTAAAAACACTGTAGTATGTACCCAGCCTAAGTGACAGCTCATTTTTCTTGGAGAATTGAAATGACCATCCTCTTCCTGGTATAGCACACAGTATTGCAGCACACTCTCTTAATAATCTATTAATTACACATAACCTTCTGTGTAATTAATAGATTACCTAGTTCTCTCAAAAACTGACACTCAGTTGTTCTTTTCAGACTGCAATAAAACAAAATAGCCTCTACCTATAGTTTTTATCTGGAGACATTGCAAATCAGGGGGTAAATGTATTAATGTCCGGATTCTTGAACTCCCACGAGTTCGGCGTCTTCAGCGCTTAAATTTAAAGCGGCGCTGCCTTGTAAACTGACAATTATTATAAGCATTTCTCCACTTTTCCATTTTAATGTTTATGCACTGTTCTATTCTCATACAATTAATTTAAATTTTTCCAGAAAATAAATACCAATGCAATTTCTCTTTCTCTCACTACTTTCTATTTTTATACTGACCTCACACACACATCTCTAATATGATGAGTATTTCTGGCTGTTATCTAAAATTGCAAAATGAATGTCCCGACTCTTAAAGAAATTCAAGCTTTAACTATCAATCACATCTCTCTTTGGGCACACTACTGAAACGTTGACCCCCAATTAAAATCCTTTCTTCTCAATGTTATCCAAGGACTGGCCTCCAGCTTTGAAAATCCCTTTGATTTTCCATAAACAAGAATGTGTTTACAGTTCCTAATTCCCTTTGATATTACCAGTACACATTGTGTCACCTTGTGTATAAGAATCAGACCATACCAAGGTTACAGCTTCTCTCTGGGTCCTATTTGACATTGAAAATCCCCACTGTATTACTTACAATATCATATTTCTTTCACTTTCACCACAGGAAGCAGCGTAAATATATCAGTGTTTAGATACTATAAATACAATCTATGTAAGTATGTTATTTCCTATAATAAATTAAAACTGTTATTGTTATTTTGTGCTTTGAGAGACTGGAAACTTGAGCTATCGAGTCCTGAAAATATACTCCTGGTAATCCCCTAATGTCTGTGTTCACCTAGGTGACATAAACTGCTACACTATTACCTAATGTGCTTGCATGCATTTTAAAACAACACTTTGCAAATCTTTAAACTTTGCAGTACTCCTAAATGGATATTTAATTGTAGTATAGTATAGTAACAATTTACTAATAGTACTAATATTATGCTCACTTTTAGCAAATTGCTATATTATATTTCCATAAATAACTATAATTTATTCTCATTTTCAGACTGCACCCCCAGTGATGTTATACCAAAAATGTGAGATATATCCCTTGCTAATAGACCACACCTCCAAGTTAATGTATGGTGAGACGATTACTAAACCTCAATTAGATTGACAGTGGAGCAGAGGAACTAAAGAGCTAAGAGAAATCAAATAATGAAACTGTACTAAATGTTGAGCTCTGCAAGCACCATTTATAAACTAGGTAAGTTCCTATAACAGGATTATTTTTCTGAGGATATCTTTTAATATTTACATTAGACAACTACAAATGGAAGTGCACACATAGGACGAGAAAGCTTTTAATAAATGCAAAAGAAAAATTGTTCTATTCTATTCAAAGAATCGTGTGTTCTTTTAAACAGTCATAAAATACTGATAAAATATGCCATAATTATAGATCTGTATTCTGCCGTTATCAAAACCATGCATGCCCCTCTGTGCCGTCAGAAGAACCAATCTGTAGAATGTATTTGTCCTAAATTTTCTTTAATCCACAAAACCACAAATAACAATAAACCTAAATAAAAAGTCTGTTGAGACGTAAATGTCATGCTAGCTGGTATATTGAAAGGGTTAAACTAACAACATCAGGTGATACTCTGTTGCTTTGTAATTGGTTATTTCCCCTGACACATAACATAGGATATTTATAGCTTTCTTCTTTCCGGTGAGAAAAAGTTTCCCAGTTGAAAGCAGTTAAATGACATTAAAGACAAATATTATATACTAGGCGCAATATGATATCAATATGTCGCTATTAAACTAACCAACTTGAGTTAAAAAGTCTAATGTAAGTAAAACGACCCAAAAGTTTGTATAGGAGACAGGAAGAGTTGTGTGTTTCTCCTTGGCAAGTGTACAGGGCCGGATTAAGGGAATGAAGGCCCCTGGGCTAAGGGGGCCTCCATTCCCCCGTGAGGGCCCACCTCCGTGATCCGAGCTGCCCGCACCCCTGCTTTCAAGCCCCCCCCCCTCCCCCCCGGCACTTACCTCCTTCTCCGGCGCGCTGCATGCTCTTTACTGAGGAGATCTTGTGAGAGTGAGACTCACGAGATCTCCTCAGTAAGGAGACTACAGCGCGCCGGGGAAGGACCACAGTGAAAGTGCTCAGCAGCACTGATCGCGCCGGGGGCGCCCCGCCCCCGACCGATCAATACTGCTGCTGAGCACTTTCAAGGGCCCCCTGGATGCCATAGGCCCCTGGGCTGTAGCCCAGTTAGCCCTATGGTTAATCTGGTCCTGTAAGTGTATTTTTAAAAAGACCTCCAACGTTAGTGACGTGACTGGTGTAATCCCTCAATCCGATCAACTAGCAGAACCATTGGAGAACTTCCAAGATATACATTTGGGAGAACAGGGAGCAATGCTAGCGTAGTTAAAAGGCAAGTGTCACCAACAACCTTTAACTTTTAATATGTGTAATTAAACGCAATTCAACGTCAATTTATCTAACTGAAAAAGTTGCCACTAATACAGTTATTTAACCTGTATGGTTTCTTCTCTACCTGGCTTCCCACAGAACACACTTTCAAATTTTGCCTGCACAGTGACAGTGCTACATGGGAGAACTGTTATTAATATAATTGTTGTTGTTGATTTGAAAGGTGCCAGAGTGCTCCACTGTGCTGAACAGTGCGGAAAACAGCAATCAGTGACATACAAGCTGGACAAAATAAATGCAAGTGTGAAAACAAATAGTAAAGAGGGCACATGAGTGGAGTGTATGTCAGAGGCATCATCAGCTACTTTTATAGCGCAACTAATTCCACAGCGCTGTACAGAGAACTCACTCACATCAGTCCCTGCCCCATTGGAGCTTACAGTCTAAATTCCCTATGATAAACACACACAGACCGAGAGAGACTAAGGTCAGTTAATAGCGGCCAATTAACCTACTAGTATGTTTTTGGAGTGTGGGAGGAAACGCAGTACCTGGAAACCAGATCTAAGACAGCATAAAGGAGAGTATATCAAGCTGTGTTTTGAGATTTATAAGGGGGTGGTGTTGTTGAGGACTTTATAGTTGAGGATTATTAATTTGAATTGGATTCTGAAAAATGGGGAGCCAGTGTAGGGATTTGCAGAGTGGTGCAATGAATGTAGAGCCTTTGGAAAACCAATCTTGCCACAGCACTTAGGTAGCATTGACATGTGGACAGATGGGTGTAGAGAATGTCAGATAAGAGAAATTGCAGTAGTCAATTTGGGACCTGATGAGAGAATGTATAAGAATTTTTGGTGGCATATTGTGTAGGAAAAGGGAATATTCTAGGAATATTTTAAAGACAGGGGTGACAGTACTGGGTGAGAGACTGCATGTAAGGAGTAAAGCAGAAGGGACACCAAAAGCAGCAGGTTTGAGAGACTGAGGAAATTGTGGTGTTGGTGACAATGAGGGAGATTTAAGGGTTGGTGGTGATTCTGGAACCAGAGAAGAAAATAAGCTCTGTTTTGGACATGTTAATCCTTAGGTACTGTTTGAATATGCATGTGGAAACAACAGAGAGAGACAATTTGTTGCACAAGATAGTAGAGGACGGGAGAGATCTCAAGAAAGAGACAACCACATCAGTGTAGAGGTGGTACTGGAGGCCAAATGATATAATTATTTCACCAACTGAGAGATGTACATTGAGAAAAACAGATAGCCAAGAACAGAGCTTGAGTTTAGGGAAGTATGTACCAACGGTGGAGACACTGAAGGAGCTCTTGAACAAGTAGGAAGTGAATCAGGAGATTACTGTGTCAGTAAAGCCAACAGAGTGAGGGCAATGCTAGAGAAAAATATGATCAACGGTGTCAGAGAGATCCAGGAGAATAGATATGCTGAAGTAACTCTTAGGGGTATATTTACTAAACTGTGGGTTTGAAAAAGTGGAGATGTTGCCTATAGCAACCAATCAGATTCTAGCTGTCATTCTGTAGAATGCACTAAATAAATGACAGCTAGAATCTGATTGGTTGCTATAGGCAACATCTCCACTTTTTCAAACCCACAGTTTAGTAAATCTAGCCCTTAGATTTTGTAAGCAGATTACTTTTGTGAAGGCAATATCAGTGGAATGGTTTAAACGGAAGTCCAATTGCAGGGTGTGACATGAGGAGATATTCTCTTCAATGATAATTTGAAGTAGTTTGCAAAGTCAAGAACTGTTAGGGAGGAAGGGAAACATGGTGCAGGCGGGCAGAGCAGCAAGCTGAAAGTGGTGAAGAGGCATCAAGATTAAAAGAATGTGTAAATAGGTTAGTGGCACAGTTGTAAGACAAAAGGATAAATTTATCATGAAGAAAGTTGGAGTTGGAGAGACATTAACTTGAGTGGTCCTCAGTGGTCCTAGTGCAGAAGCAAACTGCAGGTAGAGGGCCTATTTGGTATGACACAGTCATTTTCACTGGAAAATGTATGTGGTGGCTGGAGCTTCCTGAGAATTACAGCAAGTGTGTGGTTGGTAGTAAAAAGAGGCAGCCAGATCTGAGCAGGAGGCAGAGGGTACTAATAGAAGAGAACAGTAGTTTTAGTGAAGATGAGATGTAGATTGAGTGTGGATTTGGGTGCAGGGTGAGTTCGTGTGGTAAGGTAAAGGTGATGGAAAGGAGGTTGTGGTCAGAGAACACAGGGGTCAAAATGGAGAAACTAGAGAAGGAGCACAGTAGAAGACACGAAAGGGACCATCACAGTCGCTGGGAGATGAAGTCCACTGCAAGAGACCAAAGGGGGAGATAAGAGGGAAATAAGTAAAATAAGTTTTCTGGAGGTAGACACAGTGGGTTGTCCATGGGAATGTGAAACTTTGCTAGTACGAGAGAACAGGAAGTATTTGAGCCAAGCAACAAAGATGTAAAGAAATTAGGACACTGGACCTGGGAGCGATAAACTATAGCAACACAAAGGTAGAGGGGAGAGATCAGACAAATTGTGTGCACTTCAAAGGAACAGAAGAAGAGGGAGGGTTCTAGGGGTATGACTCAGTAGGTACATAACTTGAGAACGTAGGATGCCTACTCTGTCATCCTGTCTCTGGATCTGGGAGTGTGGCTCAGGAAGGAGCTCCTGTAGGAAAGAGCTGCAGGGGATATAGTGTCAGAACAGGTACACCAGGTTTCTGTAGTGGCAACATAGTTGAGGGATTCTGAAATTAATACATCATGGATGTTTGTGAGTTTGTTACACACATATCTTGTGTTCTAGAGCGCACATGAACAGGGGACAAAGGGTAGTGGAGAGATTGGAAGATTGAGGTGGATGGAAAATTTCAGATTGAAAGAGGAGCATGAGCAGGTAGTGGGGATTGCTCAAAGCCCGGGGTTGGGTGAAATGCTGCCAGCAGCCATGAGAAGGAGGAGGACATAAGATGATTTGATAGTGAGGTCAGTCCAGGGAGCAGAAGTGTTTGTGGGTACAAACAAGCATCAGGGATGTAGGGAGGGGGAAATAATGATGGGAGAGGGAGAAATAAGGTATTGGAGAGAAAATAGGAGTTTGGGTCAAACAGCTGAAAAGAGATGACAACCAGGTACACATATAAGGGGATTTCCACTTGCCTGCAATCAACCCCCGCACCACTCCATTCCTGGGCGTGGTATGCTGCCCCCTCCTCCAGAACCAACCACTTTACTGCAATGTGGCAGCGGATCATCCTTGTCTAGTCCTTATCTCCCTTCTGACTCTTACTCCGCTGACATCATGTCCCACATGGGGTGCACTCCGCTGCAACATACTTTGTAAGTGTTTTGGGAGAGGGAGGGACCTTTTAATGTAATAGGGGTGGGCTAATAATTTAATGGTGAGTTGAGGGTGGGGGTTATTCATTTATTGGTGAGAGGGAACCATTAATTCATTGGTGGGTGGTATTTATTTGATGGTTGGTGCTATTTAATATAAGCGAGGCATCATGGTGGTGCCTATTAAGTTAATGGGGGGATGGGACTATTAGCTTAATGTCGGGTGGTTTGTGGGCTATTAATTGAATGTGGGGCTGTTTGGGGAGAGGGATTGCTATTTCTTTAATGTGAATTCTAATTATTAATGTTAAAACTGTTTGGCAGGGAAATGGGTTTATTTTGTAAATGTGAATTACATTTATTTAATTTTGGGGTTGCTTGGATGAAAATAGGCATATTTATTGAATGTGAGTACTATTATTCAATTTTGGGTCAGGTTGGGGGGAATAGGTTTATTTAATAAATGTGAATGCTATTTAATTTCCAGGCACTTTGCACAGAGGGAGGCCTAATTATTAAACATTGGTACTGTTGTTTTAACATTGGGTTAGTTGGGAGAGGGAGGCCTAGTGTGTTTAATCCTTCCAAGGATTCCGTGTACACCTATCCTTTTTCCAAAGCGGGCTCCAGCCTTCCAGGATCTAGACAAGCAGTAAATGAGCTAAGACATGAGCAGCAGCAGGTAGTGAAAGCTGGAAGAAGAAGTACATGAGCGAAACAGTCTACCAGCTGTCCTGATTATGGTGGAGCACTCCTGATTTTGAGTGACTATCCAGCTTTGTCAGGGTTTTGTCCTGACAGCAGGGAAAGTTGGGAAATGTGTCCCTCTATACAATGCTCTGCTTGTGAAGGAGGGAAATGTATGCACCTAGTTTAATTATATATGCCTGAGATATGCCCCATAATAGGTAATTGTTGCAAAGCCCAGTGCCTCGTACTACATGAACTTTAATAATGGAGTCACTGACTGGAATCTAATGCCTCTTTGATGGTGCTGTAGACTATTGACTTTAAGCAATCAGTCATCGAACTTTTAAAAGGTATAAGCTGTAATGGCCCATTCCAAGTGCTTCATTGTTGGACAAAGTTTTACTGCTGTGACTGCAAAGAATCAGTTTCCAACTCGTCTAACAATGTGTGACTATGGGGACTTTATAGAAATTGTTGAACCAGATGATTTATTATTATTTAACCCAAAGAAAACAAAATATTCCAACCACAAAAATGCTCATCATATTGTGCCAGAGATCAAGCAATGCTTGATATTAGTCTAAAACAAGCATATGAAACTCATATGAGAGTAGTGTTATAAAGGGAGGGGAACACCTTGCCAGAGTAAATGTTTCATTAAATACATTACATACAGATTTAAACTGTCTATTTTTTTTATCTATATAACACATTCATGCTGCTTTGCAGGTGAGTGATCATGCCCTGAACAGCATTTCATTATTACATAGTGCACAAATGTGAGTGTAGCACTCATATAGAATGATAAATATTGGTACTGGGTTGAGGCCATGAATATTTTGGCCAAATTATGGACAACACATTTTGACTGAAATGACAGCAGCTGGGTTCTCTTTCATATCAAGTTAGAAGAAGGTAATTGCATAGTGTCAAATATTGAGGAAC
Source organism: Mixophyes fleayi (assembly GCF_038048845.1). Lineage (NCBI taxonomy): Eukaryota > Metazoa > Chordata > Amphibia > Anura > Limnodynastidae > Mixophyes > Mixophyes fleayi. The sequence continues at coordinate 55,129,746 of NC_134412.1, read as the reverse complement.
ATTTAATAGCCTTTTAGCCTAAAGAGGCATATAAAACTCAAATGATACTGAAGGTCAAATTTAGTGAACAAAACTAAGTGAGACTCGTGTTCATTCTAAATGGAGCAGCACTTTGTTGGAATGACTGATACATTATTAAAGGTCTAAAAGCTTCATTGTTTTAAATCATTGCAGACCAAAGTTGTAATTAAGCTTAGAGCAGTTTGTACATTTTCCACTCCAATACAAAAAAAGAAACCAATGAAAAACTTAAAATAAATCAAAGTATTGTAAATAAGTATTGTAACCAGGGTCACAGAAGTAGCCTAGAGCCACACATTTGAAAGAATGGTTTAGGTAGGTGAGAACTGTGTAGGTTAGATGCAGGATTAATATGGGAATTATATGGCATGGGACAAGAAATCATTTTCAATGAAATGGTGATCAGCTTTGGGGAGAAAGTATATAACACAGATATACTGAAATAGCAGTAACAAGGATTGTGTGTAATTCAAGGCACTTACTAAGCGAGAGTAAAATATTGCATATTCTTCCAAAAGAAAATGCAATCAGACTTTGAATAGTCTCACTATAACAAACCCCTTAATATGTAAATTAGAAGAGAACAGTAGAGCCTCCAGGGCTGCTGAGACAGTAAGCAGGTAGCATACCCTTATGACAAGTGGCAGAGGTGGCCTGTTGCTGACTCAGCCTGCAGTTTCTGGTGCTTAATGCTGAGTCACTGACAGGGGACATAAATTATCTGTTCAGATGGAAATTGTGTGTTTCCCTAGAATAAATATCCCGAGATTTTTATAGCATTGCAATGTGCGGGCAACAATGTCAGACCTACATTATATTCACAAATTCTAAATGTTACACCACGCCCTCCTTTAGTCTCTTATCCCTGCAGTCCCTCTGCAGTCTCTGTCTGGCATTTAATGTGTGTGGTGTGTGTGTGTGGTGGGGGTACTATTGTCACGTTTGGCTAAATTTAGATGTATAAATTGTGTTCAAATATAGGAGAGGGATAAGTATAGCGGGGCACACACACTTAATCTGGCAGCCACTTCACGCATACAGATAAATGAACTATGTGCTGCAGGAACACTGCATAAAGTAACTTTCACATGTTATAAGTATAACAGTCCAGGACAGAGCTGGGGAATTGTTCATAAGCGCTACAAGCACTTAACAGGGTAAGCTCTTTGAAAATTAAATATTCTCACTTACCCAGGGTCAAGATGAGCCATGACTGTCGATGCCATAGTGGGCCACGTTCATAGGGGGGTAGTTCTCGATCCCACGGGGGTCCCATGGGCATTTTCTATCAGGGAAGGAGGGAATTTGAAAAACGGAACGTCTGGAAAGTGCCGTGATGATCTTGAGGAAGGAGACACAAGCGTGTGTAAAAGATGAATAGTTACTCTTCTCAATCCCTCCCAATCACAGTGTGTCCCTGTGTTACTCCTTTCCCTCATGTAACAGATATGATCTTCATCGCCTGATACCTACCTGGGTACCACAGTATCTACTTACCTGCCTGCCTCAGTATATTTTCTTTCTACTGCTCTCCTCCAGTATATGTCGCTCTCTCCACCTTTTGCCCTGTTCTCCTTTTACCTCTCCCTCTATCCTTCTATCCCCGTACTGCTTCCCATGTGCAGATACACTACTGCTGAGTTTTCCTCTCTGCAGTTTTAATGGGGGAGGAGGCAGGCACAAGCTCCGCCCCTTGTCCCTGTCTGCAGATTCTTCTGTATGAAGATACTCTCAATCACTATACAGCGCAGTGAGTTCATTGCAGGCAACATATACATACATATTGCACTATGCAGTACTTTCATTGCATGGTGTACAGATAGATACTCAACAGAATATACATCCAGCTTAGCGATGACCAATATTACTAAATTCCTTTGACAACAAAGCAGGTGTTTATTCTCATACGTTATTCTCCAGAAAGGTTGCTATAGTGAGTTTACAAGTACACAAATCAACGTGTGTCCCACGAGCTGCATGTATTGTATCAACTAATACCCAGATATATATTGTTTCATTTAGATAGTTATCACACATCCCAATGCATACAAGGATGGAAAAACAGCAACTACGGTTAGATTACTCTAGATACCCTGTATCATTATTTAGTGCAACTTGGTAACTTCATTAGGCTGTGGCTTTATCATCAGTAATGTGTGTAGGCTATAGCTTATCAGGAGAGATACAGAAAATGATAAACACATTAGACGGTGCGGTCATATACAGAGGACAGAGTGAGGGAAAGAGGGGGGTGGGTAGCACATGCGACAGAGAAAGAGGAGAGTGAGGAGAGAGAGGTCCTGTAGTCAGATTGGGTAAGAAGTAAGACAGTGAGGCAAGAATAGAATTGAGTGATACAATGGTAGCAACGGAGATCGGAATGTTAGGTATGAACTCAGTTATATCTAGAGGGACAAGGCTGCTAAGGTAACTGTGGAAATAGAGAGATCGTGACCTGGAATGAATGAAGTAGGATATGGCACAACGTGGACAGCAGTGGATAGACTGAAACGACAGATTGGAGTGACTAGACAAGAAAGAAGAGTCCAATGGGTAAGTTGTATTACTTTATGCATCACATATTCCTAGGTAATAGTATACCATAGTTTCATCTCTTCCAGCAGTGTGACGTTCTGCTTGCCTGGTAAGGTTTATTCTTTTATGTGTCTGCGGCAAACATGGGTCAAAACTTTAAATTGAGCTTCATGACTTTACACCACCTTTGCCCTTTACTTCAAGAGGCATAGACGTTTTGCTTCATAATTGCGCTAAACTCATTTTTTCTTAGTGTTACAATAATCACTGTACTGTAGAATTGTAACAGATTTGAATCAAATAACTGAATGAACTGTGTTCTGCTATAAACCTTTCAGGCTGATTTAATGTATGCCTTCATCAAGACATTATACTGTGAATAGTCATATATCTGCTGAGCTGAGCAATTAGCTGAGCTGAGTACGTTGATGGTTTCCTTGCTTGTTTTTAGCCTGCTAGACGTACTGATAGGATACAGCTAATGACAAGTGCAGCCATAAGCGAAACATCCCTAAACTCAGATGATAGGGATGACAAATGGTACTTACAGTTTAAGGGTTAACTCCTCTCCAGTTTCCACTCAATGGGATGGAGGTGGGTGTTGACTTCCTGGAGAGGATATACGTCTGGACAAAGCATGTGGAAGCTTTCTTTCGCTTCTGGAAATCAACAGGACAACATCGTACAGGCTTAGTATCATCACTTTATTATTCTCTCCCTGCTGTTTTTGCTGTTTTCCTGCATTGTTCCCTTTGTTTTCTCTGTGGTTTTGTACTGTCTCTGCGGTATTTATTCCTTTTCTCCTTGCTTTTATTTCTAATTTCTCTATCCTTGCAGGAATTCCCTGCCCCCCTCCTCTGATGTGTGATTTCTGCTGTTGTCCTATCTCCAAGATTCACCAGCTCTCCTGTTTCCACCTGCTATTAGCATCTCATTCAGTGGCTCGTTTATCCCTCATTGTATTGCATTGTATGATTAACCCTACTGTTTTTGGACGAGGATATTTGCTTCATTCCCTTCATTCATAGGCTTTGTCCCCCCCCCCTTTTTCTGTAGCGTGTTCTCCATTTCTATTTCCAGTTCCCATATTATCCGTGTTTTCCTGCGTCCCCCGCTATTATCATACCTGGCAGTGTGCTTGTTATATCCCCCATTCACTACCTACATCCCAGCAACATGATTTTTGGGACAGGAATAGGTCACACCAACCCCCAGCACCCACCGGGACCCAGCCACCATCTATGCCAAGCATAACGCTACAAAATACAGATGTAGTGGGGGGAGCAGTATATTGGCCCCAAATTCCGTTATCATCAGTAGCGCAACAAAGCATAGTGCAGCCAGGCAGTCCACCAGGTAGCAGAAATCAAACTAACCCTTTTTGTCAGCACAACAGGCTAGCACGACAAGTTCAGCAGGAATTTGCCCGGGTCCGGACAACTCATCTGGAAGCACGTACCAGGCAGCGGGGCAAGTCAACCATCCACAATCGGCCAGTGAGGACAACGCATCAACAGGGCAGACGACGGTGGAGGACACAACGATGACATAAGGTGAACATTAAAGAATTGATGTGGTATGTTCACAAATATATAGTCCACCATTAGCATCCAGTGACGAAGGGTCAGAAGATGAGCAAGGGCCACGTAAATTAATGAAAATTCTACACGCTCTTTTCACAGGGGCCAACACGCAGCAAAAAGAAAGTTGCATACTCAGCAGGCCGTAGGGCGCAGACGTGGTTAAATGCTCTTATACAGCATTGCTGATCGTGCTTCGGCCGTGTATCAGAGACAGGATAAAGAAAGGGTTTTATGTGTATCTATTAAACTCACAGAGGAAGCAAGGAAAAAATTAGAGACAGCGAGAGAGAAAGGGGGGATAGGTAAAGGCGCTCACAAAACTTTACCACGATGGGTGTCAGGTTACTGTTCTTTCGCAGCCACATACATTGAGACGTGACCAGAGGCTGTGGCACACGTATGGCGATATGTACATCTTATTACTGATATATTCCTGACAGATGGGGAGTCGCATTGGTGCAATTATGATGAGAATTTCGGGAAAAGAGTATCTGGCCAGCATATAATACCTTTTGATTGTAAAGATGTAGAGGTCTGGCTAGATATGGTTCATGAGTGGCCGCAGCGGCCCCTTCCACTAGGCCCCAAAAGCAAGGGAGGCAAGGCATGCATCAGGGAACACGCAATGGATGTTTTGCCTTCAACAACGGGTTGTGCACCCGTGGGAACGCAAGTAGGTATATGCATGTCTGTTATTATCAACCACAAGCAGGTTAATATTCAATGGATAGGTAGACGAGGTATGCAATGGTCAGCCTTTATTCCCCTGCTGTCCATGGAAATTGCAGAAGACAGTGCCCCGGACATTTTAGTAATACATCTAGAGGGTAATGATTTGGGCATAGGTAAGTCCCTCGACTTGATTATAGCCATAAGGGAGAATTTGGGGACAGTTAGAGCCCGATGGCCATCGGTTTATCTTTGTTGGTCAGAAGTCATACCCAGATTAACATGGAAATGTCCTATTAATCTCTCAATTATGAAGCGTATCATCAAAAATTGAATCAAAATATAGGTAGAGTAATAAGATTGTTAGGCGGAACCAGCATTAAACACCCCCAAATCACAGTCGATCAAGTCCATTTATATCGTGCAGATGGGGTACACCTAACAGACAAAGGTTTAGGTCATTTTATCAGGCAGTTAATTAGAGGGCTAGAAGGTGCGTGTAGAGCAATCGGTGGCAGGCTGTAGGCCTGGGAGGCTGCCAGTTTTGGCAGGAAGACAAATTTGGTGAGTCAGAAACCGGTCACACAGTGCTATCGCTGATTGGCCGAAGGGCACTACCCTCTGCGAAGCACCTTGGCTCTTGGTTCTTTAGACAGGACTCCTTGGCCTGCTCTGTACGGGCAGGACATTGTGAGTCCAGAGGGAGGCAATTAAGCTGATGCCAGATTTAGCACCGGCCAATCGTAAAGGTCTTGACCTGGGACCGGTGATTAGTGCTGGATGGACATACACTGTTTGGTAGTGCGGACGCCAGAGTTAGCACCTACCAATCGTAAAGTATTTGTCCTGGGACCAGTGGTTAGTGCCGGATGGACATACACTGTTTGGTATTTTGACATAGGTTAGGGCGCCTCACCATCCTTGCCTTCTCCACCACAGATTTAAATTAAGAACCAAATTCTAATTGAAATCTAATAAATTGCAACTTAAATTATAGCCAAATTTAACAGTTGTCTAGTGTCGTTATTTTTAGTCTTAAGTTTTGGTTAACCTTGTCTTTAGGGGTATAGTAACAGAAGTTAAGAACTCTTCAGTCTTCAGTTTATGACAAGTACAGACATAAGCAAAATGTCCCTAAACGCAGATGACAGGGATGACAAATGGTACTTACAGCTTAAGGGTTAACTCCTCTCCAGTTTCCAGTCAATGGGATGGGGGTGGGTGACTTCCTGGAGAGGATATACGTCTGGACAAAGCATGTGGAATCTTTCTTCCGCTTCTGGAAATCCCACTGCACCCTCCCTATATGTTTGGTTATTATGCATTTGTCATTAACCTTTTGCTTTACGGAACAGGTTTGTGGCAGGAAGACAAATTTGGTGAGCCGGCAACCGGACACACGGTGCTATCGCTGATTGGCCGAAGGGGACTACCCTCTTCAAAGCACCTTGGCTCTTGGTTCTTTAAACAGGACTCCTTGGCCTGCTCTGTATTGGCAGGGCATTGTGAGCCCAGAGGGGGGCATGCAAGCTGACGCCACATTTAGCACCGGCCAATCGTAAAGGACTTGTCCTGGGACCAGTGGTTAGTGCCGGATGGCCATACACTGTTTGGTAGTGTGGAGGCCAGAGTTAGAACATACCAATCGTGAAGGATGTGTCCTGGGACCAGTGGTTAGTGCCGAATGGCCATACGCTGTTTGGTATTTTGACATAGGTTAGGTCGCCTCACCATCCTTGCCTTCTCCACCACCAATTTAAATTAATAACCAAATTCTAATTGAAATCTAATAAATTGCAACTTAAATTATAGCCAAATTTAACAGTTGTCTGGTGTCGTTATTTTTAGTGTTAAGTTTTGGTCAAGCTTGTCTATAGGGGTATAGTAACAGAAGTTAAGAACTCTTCAGTCTGCAGTTTATGAGTTTTTGCGTCTACATGTTTTCAAATTTGCAGTAGTCATACTGTAACCAACAGTGACATTTTATTGTTTCCTGTTCAAAGTTTTCATTTTATATGTTCATACAGAACAAGCAGTAACGTGGGGTAAACATGAAACAAAATAAAACATAGTAAAAGCCTTCTTAATATAGAAGGTATTCACATGTCCCCAGACATAAAAATATAATTGCCTCACAAAACTAAGTAATTCAGTTTGCATGTGTTCACTTAAATCCCTTAAGTGGGGATTACATCCCTCATTGTTTAGTTGTGTGAGGAAATGCCACCAAGCATGCCTTGAAGTATAAGTAACTGATTATGGATGCAGCCATGAAAGCATGACATATGACACAACCCATTTTATATAGACAGATATACTATACAATACAATTAATAGCCAATGTGCAAGAAAGGCACAAAATTAATTGAACCAGAGTTCAACTATGAAAACCAGATTAAGTAATCAGTCAAATAAACCCTGTTTTGAGCCTATAGCTGGAATATGTGACACAATGTAAAATATATTAAATGTATAACATGCATTTTTCTAGAAGTATGGCAAATGGTTAATGTTCTGTAAAATGTGTGCATGTGACAAATATAATCTACAACATATTAATACTTAAGTAATACATTTTATTTGGATCCTTTGTTGGAAGAATAATACTGAAGCAATTGCTGCACACATATTTAATGAAAGTGATATTTAGTTCAAACTTTTTATGCTTGTGGGTCAAATAATATTAAAAAAAAGAAGAGATTTTAGGGGTCAAAAAAGTCTTAGAGGGTAGCATTGGGCCACTAGCCCACCCATTGCTTGGCACTTTTGTACACAATACAAGTTTTAAAAATTGATATTTCAAAGAAACTACTTACACTAAATAGCTATTGTTGGTGTTAATTATGCTCTATCCAATGATTTTACCGGTTTATCTCTTGTCGATATTATTTTACCTTTTATTGCTCCAGCACACACTGTAGCACTTTATATTTGGAAACAAACACAGAAATAAAACAAGTCTGAGTATTAACAAACAGACAAAGAGGTATGAGGGCCCTGTTCCCATGCTTACCATCTATATACTTTATGATTATCACCTGAATTGTATCTATTTAGTGGATTGTCGAGGGCACACAGGGCTTTACTGTTCAATGTTGATCTCAAGCTGGCATGCAGAACCGTCACTGCCATTAGGTGAACCTAGGCGGCCATCTAGTTGTTTTAATGTACCCTGTGTGCTGGCTGCTGACATGTAGGAGAACCCCGGCAGCTTCTTACCTGTGAAGCCGTTGGCTGCTGCTGCTCCTCAAAGTCAGTGTTGGGCTTGGAAAGTGGTGGTGGGATTTGACGTCCCACTGCCCAGCACCACTCTTCCAGACAGAAGTGAGCATAAGATGTCAACCCCGCTCCTTCCCAATAGGGGGGCCACTTCCAAGGAGGAGGGGGGGACAACAGTGCTTACACCAGTCATACTGGTATGTCTTTAAGAATGAGGTTTATTTTCAGTGTTTATGTATTAGGTAGTAAAATGTCAGTCGGTTTCTTGTTCAGTTTGGCAGTCCTTCCCGGGACAAATTCTTGGATGTACCTCAATTCATAACTGCAACTCACACTTTTCTGTGACCACAGTATCCAATATGATTTTTGTATCTTTTCTTCCCTGCATTCCATGTTTTTTTTCTAGCATAAATGTATAAATGAGGTGGTTTCTGCTCTTGTGGTACTTTATGCTCTCTTATGTCTCTTTGTGTTACACTGAGTTTCTTAGAACCTTTTCATGCTTCGTGCTGTGATAGTTGTGTCTGTTATATTGATATCCACTCTGAGTTATATTAAGGTTTCCAAGCTTCCTGTGTGCAATGCTAATACTAGCCTGATGAAGTGACAGTATCCTGTGTAGGTGACAATCTGGGAATTGTGCCCAGACACATGCTATTCCCCAAGCAAAGCCTTATCTGGGCACCTGGGTGGGAGAGGCAGAGCCAACCTGTCACTGAGCTGGTCAGCCATATAACACCTCTTAGAGGTCACGTAATACAGACACAACAACAACAACCCTGTTACCCCTTCTGTTTACGATAAGCGTATCATTGGAACCTAAAGAGATTAAACAATTACTTTTCATTTGGATAGTGTAAAAAAGCAGAGTAATTTTGACTTCAAAAGTCACCCTTGGACACTGTAAGATAAAAAAAATTCTAAGCATATTTTCAGGATATTGCAGCAAGACCAGTATTGTGCTTTTTGCTTATTAAGGGAATTAATTGGTCCTATTTGACCTTGGATTTCTGTAAATCTACAAAGACCAAATAACTAATTAGAACATAAGAGGTTGAAATCATTCTACACTGTCATCACCTCTGCAGTTGCCTGCATAAAAAAATAATGTAAATATGCTAGAGTTTACTTCATGGCACAATATCATGGCAAATGAGCAATGTTTCTATATGTCATATGAAATTCCATTATTAATAAATAATTAATAAATTCATTAAGATTAGGTTCTGTGGTTACAACATGTAAAGTTAGCCATAACTGTAATCTTACTTATAACCATAAACCCCAAGCAAAACACCAAAGTGGAGCAAAATACCCAAACCCTAACTGAAACCCTGGTTCTAATATATAAGGGTCTATTTATTAAGGCCCAGTTTTTTTAAGATTTCCTATTGCTGCCTATAACAGTGATAGAAAATGTTCGGCCGCCAAATTTTTCAATAAAATTTCCCCGGGGCAACTAAGTGATGCTCAGCTCCAATACTGGCTGGCAGTGGTAAGAGAATTCTTAAGCCCCGCCAAGCCAGTGCAGGGTCCCTCAGCAAAATTGTCTTCACCCAGTTTACTTTCACTTACTAAATCTCAGTACTTTAATGCTCCTATTAAATACTGTAGAGTTGCCATTAACTGATTTCTTGTTATCGGCTTAAATTCCTCCAACAGGTAAGATGTCTTTTCAATTCTCAGCATTCAAAAAGAGAGAAAGAAACTGGTGCATTACTCTTTTAAAAACAATACCACCTGCAAAGTTTGGGAAACCCATATCAAATACTGACTACGAATGCCGATGAATTGGCTACAGATGCTAAAGCCACAAAAACTTAAAAGGCTAAGCCCTCCCTGCCTTAAATACTCCCATCAACCAATCAGGGCCTGACAGGTTAAATTAGCCACAGGAGGCTAATTGTTAAATAAAATATTGTTTGCGCACGCGCCCGGCTGCCTTCATGCCGGAATGCGGCGCTGACATACTGAGCATCACGCCAATTGGCCTAGTGACGGCCGGGACGAATGTGGAGGTGATGTCCAGGTCGTCATGGTGACGGCCAGGACGCGGCCGGGGAGAAGACAATGAACCATGGCAGCTTGAGGCACCGCCGCAACTCATGACAATTCCTATTTAAGTTACACATAAAGTTGAAAAATGTGTCCTTGCATATCATGTGGTTGACAAAGGGAAAACTATACTTCAACTAATAATGACAAGTTAATATATCTAAGTTCAAAATAGCATATAATTAAAACTATAAAGGGGACAATGGAATTTATAGTGAAATGTTTACAGCATGAACCAATATGAACTTTCCATCAATAGAGCAATAAATAAAATGGAGCAATAAAAGTACCAGACAAAGGTAGGGTTAAAATGAGCAGCATAATTCTTATAGTCTAAAAACTATCGACGAGAGGGAAAAATAAAAAAGGGGAGAATAACCCAATGCTTATACATAAAAACCATAGATAAACAACTAAATAAAATTATTTTCTTATTCTATAAACCATCAGCTCGAAATCCACATTGAGTCTTTTAGGAGATAATGTTTTTAAATGAAATTTCCACTCCATCTCCTTTCTAGCCAATAAACTCCTGATATTCCTATCCCCCTTCTTTAATATGATATATACCACAAAATAATTTACTTGAACCTACTGAAGACTTATGACTTTATTTGAAGTGTGCAGGTAATGAATGATTAGTCATATCTTTCCTGATGCTTTTTAAGTGCACTCCTAATCTTATTTTTAAGGGTCATGTTGTTCTTCCTATGATTTGTTTATTACACTCACACTGTAATAAATATATTATGTTCTTGCAGTTACACAAAATTAACTCTTTAATAGGAAATCTTTTTAAATTGACCATGGATGTGAACTCTGTGATTTTACTATTCTCATTTTTACAGGTTCTACATATTGCACAAAATACACATCTATGAAAGCCCTTAGTTTTTATTTTTCCTCCTTTCTTCTTACCAGGTAATTAACTTCTTACTATACTATATTTTATGTTGGAGTTTTTATAAATAAACTAATTTATAAATGAATTTGGGACAACGTGAAATAATGTCTCCTTAAGTTGGATCTTTAACTAAACATTTCCAATTTCTCCTAATACTTTTTTCCACCTGTGTTGGGCACAATACCTTGCATTAAATCCTAAGTCCAGTTATTTTTTGTTCATCATTTCTTTCTTCTGTTTTAGAGTTAAAACAGCTTTTCTATAATTCTGTGGTATTTTTCCTATGCTGTATAAATCAAATTATTGGAATATCCCTTATCGAAAAAATGTTTCCATATTTCATCAGCCTGTTTTTCAAATGTATGATTTTATGTGCAGTTTCTTTTAACCCTCTTTAATTGTCTGCTTATTACCAAGCCAATTCTAGTGATGATGAGTCTTGGCCACGATATATGATTTAATGTCTCTCGGTTTAATAATGTTCTTACTATGTATCTCATTATTTTTAATATACACGAGATGGTATAAAAAATTTACTTCAATATGACAGATATCAATGGTACATTTAATGTAGTTGATGTTATCATTAAGATAAATGCAAAAGCCTTCAAAGCCTCTTTTTTCCCTGTGCAAATGAAACATATATTGTCTATAATGCTCTGCCATATCACCAGGTTTGCCCCCATTCATGACCATTCCATACTTTATGTTCATCCCACTAGTTCATGAACAGATTAGCGTTACAGGGGGAGAACCTGGTGCCCATGGCCATTCCAAACTTTTGGAGATAGTATTCCTCAAGAATAAAAATATTGTTTATAACTATGAATATTATACCTGCAGTCAAAAATAAGTTTAAATCCTCACTAAATTCTCTCTCTTAGGTTTTTACTTCTTCAACACCTCTTTCATGTTCTATAATGGTGTGGTGGTGGGAAGGAGGTGACATCTGCCGTTAATTTAAAAAAAAAAACATTTTTATTAATTAGTAAGTGATAATGTGTGGAAAATGCATATTTATTCATGTGTAAATGCATATTTATTCATGTGTAAACATTTTACTATAAAAAACATTGTTCACCTTTATGTATTTAATTATATACCAATTTATCAGTGGTAATCGTAATACCGATTCCGACAATTCCAACAAGTGTTATACCTACAAAAAAACCGGAAGGCAGAAAAACACAAACCAAATAGAAGCAGACTTACCTGAAAGACGAAGATGCAGATGTCCGATGGCACTGCAGGCTGACAGGCAGTGATTCCGACTGGACAGCTCTCCAGCACTTCAGTGTGACGTGTGTGCGACTTAGATGAATGGTACTTTAAAGCGCCAGTGTCTGGATCCTGCAGGCTAAGTGTTTAAATTACCATTCATCTAAGTCACGCACACATCACACTGAAGAGCCGGAGAGCTGTCTAGTCGGAATCACTGCCTGTCAGCCTGCGGTGCCATCGGACATCTGCCTCTTCGTCTTTCAGGTAAGTCTGCTTCTGTTTAGTTCGTGTTTTTCTGCCATCAGGTTTTTTTTGTAGGTATAACACTTGTCGGAATTGTCGGAAGCCGTACCCAACCCCCATTTTATACTTAGAAGTATTAACATAGAAGTATAGTGTTTCCATTGGTGACCACATGATATGCAGGGACACATTTTCATCTTTATGCATTTATATAGATACATTGGGCCCTTTCTTTTGTCTCTTTCTGCATGGTGAGAATTGAAAAGACATCTTACCTGTTGGAGGAATTAAGCTGACAACAAGAAATCAGTTACTGACAGCGCTACATCATTTAATATGAGGATTTAAGTACTGAGATTTAGATTAGAGTTGAATGATGACAATTCCAATCATGGGTCATGTTCAATGGGTATCAGGGGCACCAGAAGCAAGTTAGGCCCTTCAAAATGCTGGTCCACCTCCAGCCACCTTCAAAACACCCTTTAATGCCATTCAACCCAGTGACAGGTATGTAGAGCAGCAGTGAATGGGACATACCTCCCAATGCTGTCTGACATTAGAGCTGCAGGACAAAGGCCTTAAATCAGGGCTGTCCTGCCTAAATCGGGACTGCTGGGAAGTGTGTTATTATTATCTTAATTATTATTGTTGAAAGTTATTTACATACATATTAAACAGCTCGTTACAGAGTATTATCTAATATATTATAATACTTTCCATAAAATTAAAAATGATTCTATTTATTTAAACAATATATAGTTTAATTATACATAGTCATTAGGTTGAAAATAGTAAATACATATAGTTACAATGGGATAATTATTTTGACCACTTAACTTGCATGTGTAGGTGTGTCTATTTATGATAAGTTTTAGTTGAATAATAAAAACTATCCACAGGCTACAATAACACTAGTGACATTTTTTCGGTTATGCATGATCAAAGTAAACATTTATATATTTTTTGTTAAATAGAGAACCTTGATATCAGCGATATTTCTCATTACCACCAATTCCACAGCATAGTACTTGTTATTACTATATTGAAACTAGGTCAATACAGTTACAACAACTTTATTTATTATTGATTTATGCATAACAGTTGACCAGAACAGAATGCAGCTCAAACAGAGTTTTAAAAGGAATCATAGATCCTTACAGTGACCGCAAAGGCCGTTCACACGATAATTTAGGACAACACAAGGTTAACGTGTTTATGCTCTGTCAAGCATTCTCCTATGTGGCCAACTGAACAGCCTTTGTGATTACAATAGGGATCTATGACCCCATTTTAAAGTTCCGTATGAGCTGTATTCTGTTTAAGTCAGCGTAAGATGAACACGCACCTAAGGCGAAGGGACTACACAGACTAAACGTACGTGTCCATACACCTAATTAGCAGAGGTAAATCTGTAACATCCATTTTTATTGAAACTGTGGTAATTCACCTTTAATAAAGAAGCGCAACTTTAGTTGTCCATCCAATAAACATTAAATCAGAAATTACACCACACATATTTTTAGTGAATTAGAAATGTCAGCGTACCTTAACAGGAACATTTTAAAGAAAACAAAAATGCAGGTAGCCCAGTGACCTAGCCCAAGGTAGCCCACTACGGGGCCTGCCCTAGAGGCAGATCAGTGGGGGATCCATGGGGGGGGGGGGCGATCGGGGCGATCGCCCCCCCTAGCAGGGGCTTGCTGCCGACGGCTGCACACTATGTGCAGGTCCATTCGGCAGAGACAGGCAGGGAGAGTGTGCTGCCCAGCTGCTCTGATTGTGTTTTTAATCACAATCAAAGTGACCAGGAGCACACTCGCTCTGCCTCTCTCTGCTGAATGGACATGCAGCCGTCGGCAGCCTTAGCTGTCAAAAAGGGGGCGGGGACTAAATTGCCCCCATAAAATAAAATTCTAGTTCCGCCCCTGGGGCAGATGCCCCCAACCCCTGACAGGCCTGAATTGTATGGTATGATGAATGAAATGAGAGTATGAAAAGCTTATTTTTCAGTTGTGTCTGAAATTACTGGTATATTTTTAAGTTTAAAAAATGTGAAATGTGTGACCCCCATATTACGTATTAACAGCCACCCAACATTGCCCCTTTAAAAGACTTTGCTGATAGACCCTTTATGTTGTTGACCGCAGCGTAATCAATGCATTGTACAAGTGAAAGATGATTTATTAAGGTGTAAATTATTAAGAGAACTTGGAACTGTAATAAACTCATTAATGCTATATTTGCAAAAGTTTACTAACAAGTTAAATGTTATGTAATGGTCCATCAGAGTGTGCGGAGAGATTATATATAAACACAATGGGATAGATGTAGGCTTAAATATTTTATTATCCCTGAAATAATAATGGACAAAGTGAACATTTGAGTACTGTGTCAAACAGTACTGAGCTCAACCAACTTGGAACCAAAAAGTGAATCTTTTAATCAGTGACAACTTTTCATTTTCACGTATCACAGCAGCCATCCAAAAACATTGCTGTGGCTTTATAATAAATAGACAGTGCACACTTGTTTTTACCTCTAACATAGGCATGCAGTACCTATATACATAGAAATGCATTATGCAGACATACCCTTCTGTTGTGTATAATGCTTAATGGCTCAAAAGTGTGTCTTATCATCTTACATATAGGATAGAATGTAGCATCATCAGATAGTATTGCACTTAGGAGAGGCATTTTTTTACTGGCTAGACACGTCACTGATTGTATTGAAGCAACAAGAATATAAAAGAATATTGCTAAAATATTAAGGTTGTTTATACCCATATTGAAGCATTTGGCACATAGTTGTCACCTGTCTTAAATCTCTAGGGACAGTCTCAGGTTTTAAACATTTGTCTCTAGAAATGTCCCTGTGTTTCAAAATTGACCAACTGCACAGAACAATGTCTTATATTCTGCATATTGGAAGCAATTCTTACTACCTATTTTTGTTCTTCTTATAAGTTAGTTGTTTTTGTAGAGGATAGTTTCAAATGCATAAAATTATAACGCAATTAATATCAGTATGACTTCTGTAGTGCACCAAGATCCACGTAGAAACTACCATTTATCGTGGACTCAAATATGTGTTCAGTAGCAAAGTTTCCCTGGACATTATTTCAAAATTTTGGCAGTGTATTTGCAGTGCTGGATACTGTGTAAATCGTCTTGTTAATAAACATAGAATATTTAGTAAAACTAATATTAATTGATAAAATGTTCTTTGCCCTCTTTTATAGAAAGCGTACAAAATAAATTGTATTACTTTTTACTTATAAAGCTAAGAAATGGAATGCTGTGCTGTCCAATAGCTTTTGGTTCTTATCAAAATGTCAATGAACTAAATAGCAGCCTATGGTCTAATCACTGCGCGCTCAGTTTGACATTGAAATATTGTACATAAATCTTTCATTCATTATAAACACATGTGTCCTAAATAAGGTCAACCATCTAGCTAACATCCATGGCACAGATTGCCACATGCAGTACATAGTTCAACGTGTTTCAACTTGCTCATACAATGATAAGATATAGACCCATGCATTGCACTGTCAGACCTTGCCACTAAGTGATTAACTCAGCCAATGGGGATCTACTGTACAAACGCATAGTAAAAGAGAGACAAGGTGACCAGGGTCTATGCAGTGTCAGGGAGGTTCCTTCATTGTGTAAATGATCTTTACATAAAAAGAGACCTCTCTCACAGTCTGGATAGCACCGACAGGTTTACAATGCAGTATAAATTCTTCAGTCTGTCAGGATCACATACACTGAGAACTACCTTAACCTGATATGATCAGGGTGTAAGGTTTCTGACTTTCAATCAAGAACATACACAGCAGCCTGTCATGACCACAAACAGGAAAAGGGTACACTCAAAGTGTCAGCATTACAAAGAGCAAAAGTGTTCCTTCAGTAGGCCAGGAAGGATCATACACAGGAGAAGGGTTCCCACAGTCTGTTAGAATTATAAACATCGTATGTCACATAATCTTCATGTCCTGGAGCTGATTAATGCTCAAATGAATGTCAGAGTATTATTAATATTTTCTATGAACATATCGTCATCTTCTCCCTGGGAATCCGCTTCACTCTGTAAGTGCACGGGGACAAGTCATAGAACCTCAGGTATGGTGGCCTGTGAGGACGACAATGGGAAAGGTGGGAAAACAGAAAGAGAGACATAGAGAAAGTGCATTAATATCAGTTATCTCATGAATCTCGTTTTATATGATTTCAACATTTTTTTAAATGATTTTACAGAGAATCTTTACTTATTCACCCCCTGCCCCAGTAGAGCTTACAGTGTAGATTATCTACCACACAATCACAAATATTAAACTACCAGCATGTATTTGGACTGTGTGGAGTATGCAGAAGCAGCCCACACAAACATGAGGAGAACATACAAACTCCACACAGTCAGATAGTGGGATAGAGCTCATGACCCCAAGATTGTGAGGAATCAATGCTAACCACTGTGACAACCTACTTATAGATAATATACATTACTTAACTACCAAGGTAGTAGCTAGATATGTTCTGACACCACAAACAAAATTTTGAAGAGGTCCTTTCCAGGCACTCCACACCTCTGCTCCATTTCGTCCCTTACAACCGCTAAAATCTGCCCCATTCCAACCCTACACCCAACACTGCAAAGCACTACTTACAATCTAGCAATCTGATACAATTTTCTGACCCATACATTCATAGCTGCTAAATCTGAACACAAAAGCCTGAAAAAAAATATGATACATGAAGGCAAATATTTTTCTTTGGGTCTAAAACATCATACCATGGGTGCTTATTGACCCTTATTTCCAGAGACAGCCCCAAGCTTTAATTCATTGTTACTGAAACTATCTCTGTAAATGTCCATGCTTACCAGTGCTGACCAGCTGCACTGTGTAATTCTCACTCTCTATTCTATTCTATACCGTGTGTGGCTTAGTGGTTATCACTTTTGTCTCACAAAACTGGGGTCATGAGTTCAATTCCCAACCATGGCCTTATTTGTGTGGAGTTTATACGTTCGCGTGGATTTCCTCCGGGTGCTCCGCTTTCACCCCACAATCCAAAAACATACCAGTAGGTTAATTGGCTGCTGTCACTAAAAAATGACCCTAGTCTCTCTCTCTCTGTGTATGTATATATGTTAGGGAATTTAGACTGTAAGCTCCAATGGGGCAGGGCTGATGTGGGTGAGTTCTCTATACAGTGCTGCGGAATTAGTTGCGCTATATAAATAAATGGTGATGATGATGATGATGTTAAGAGGCCAGGTCCAACAGTAGGCAGTTAAGTATACCATAATTACATGTTGGTTTACTGTACAAACAACAATCCCTGGTTCAGGCCCTTCTGTTTCATAGGGGTCTATTTAACAAAAAGATAAAAATGTCATTGGGTTAAGAACATCTCTCTATTTAACAAAGCCCCATATTGGTGCGAACTATCATCGGATATCACCAGCAGTAGCCTTCATCAGGTCCTCCAGCGACACTTCCCTATATAAAGTTGTCATCTCAGGATGGCAATAGTAGGGGGAATACCTAAGGAAAGGCTTTATTTATTTAAATATTTTAGAATAATAATATTTGTCTGTAGGGTAATCAGTAATATGTTAATACCACTATGCAAAAGGCATTTACTCAGCAAAAGAAATCAATAAGGGGACAATGAACATACAAAGAACAACTTTAAGAGGAACAGCAATAACAGATAGGGTAACTGGTACAGTAATTACCCAAAGACTGTATAAATGTCAAAAGGGGTTCATTTTCTGCTTCAGCATTCACCCTTTGCTACAAAAACAGTGGTTTGAGGTAGTGGTCCCATTCCTAGCAAGTCAAAAAGTCTTGCTATGATCTAAATATTGTACATGCCAAAATCCATTCCAAGCTCAGGGAGGAGACCATGGTCCAGACTAGGGGAACTCTAATCACAGTAAACTGACACTTAGGGCCATATTCAATTAAGATGGCAGATAGCGGTTACACGCGGCTGCACACTTCGCATTACCACAACATTGCAGATATCCCTTTGTACTGCATAGGGTTGCTTAGGGATATCTGCAATGTTGCAGTACTGTATTGGCACTTTATGTGCACAGCTGCGAGTAGCTGCGATCTGCTGTCTTAATTGAATATGCCCCGTAGTTGCCATCTATGTAATTGCCCATCAATTGTCCTTTTGATGCATTTGATGCTTTATATTACCCTTCTACAATATATTACCCTTCCTGTATTACTACTTCTGTTTGTTTCCTGCACTTTTCAGTTATACTTGTGTTATGTAAATTATTGTGAACTTTTGTTTATGTGTGAGTATACCTACCTTATTTCTACTACTGCCATGTATGGTGCTGTGGAACTTTGTGGCGCCCTATAAATAAATGCTAATTAAATTAATAAATTTCCTTTTCTACAGAATTCATTAAATATCTTAGAAACAGAGTCACTGATCAAAAAATTGCTGGCCCCTCCTCAATACCATATAATCAGACTTGACAGGCTGTCTTGGCAGGGTACAAATTTTGAAAATAAACATTTTAAACATCCCACATATGGTGCTATAGTCCTGTTTTAATAGTATTGGTCATTCATTACTACATAAAAGTAGAAATTGATATTCCAGCTGACCTTTGGCTTGTATTGCTACCCAGATCCATTGTTCCACCATCCAAATACACAAATCAATGATTTCCCATATCCATAACACACAAAATATGTTTATTTCCAGGTAATGGAAGTCGTTCTTTATACCCATTATTAGATAATGTGATAATTAGATAATTCTGAGACTGGATGAGATCAATCAAGCACATGCAGTTCAAAACAGCTTGAAATACTGAAAGTATTCTGAAAGTTTTTAGAATATCTGAGCATCATAGATTCTTTTCATAGATTCATACAAGGTGACATTAGTCAACTTGATTGGTCCCTTAGGCTGGAGGTTTGGGCTATGGTGGCACAGTGCATCTACTTCACTGTTATTCCACTCCTTCCTCTTTTCATTTATTTTTTCATGTTCTATGTAGCATGGCACAACCAATAGAAAGTCCAATATCTACACGAACATCTAAGTCAGTCATACCGTGAAACACACACTGCTGCATTCTTAGCCCTGAGAATGATTTCCATTCTGGAACACAGTGTAACACAATATGCTGATATAGCGACATCCCTCTGAGGTACTGCTGAAACTGACTGCTGACCTTGTTACATGTGTGAATAACAGACCATGAAATATTTACATTAATAGACATCTCTGGGTCTGGTTTGTCTTTATATTATTTCAAACATAATTAAAAATTAAACATAAAAATGGGAAAAAAGTTGAATGTGTCAATTGTTTCTTTTGGGATTGGACCTCTTGATACATTTCATTGGCAGAACTACCATTGGTGCAGCAAGTGCAGTGCAACTGGGCCAGTTGAGAGAATGGGGCCCACTGCAAAGGAAACTAGTGAGCTGTGGGCTCCGGTTCCCTCCTCCCGCTTCCCAACATCAGGACCCAGAGCTCACTAGTTCCACCTCTGCTACACTTAATATAACTCTAACATGAAAATGTAAGAGGTGTCCCAGCTGTGTCTGCAATTCCCCTAGAGATTCTTGCAGCTAACTCCGACAGACATAGGTCTTCCAGGTTTACCTGTCTCCCAAATTTCATTATAAAAAGACTACAATGACACGCAGGCCTTGTGCAGCTTGCAGACTGTGGGTTATGCATCTATGTGCTATAGTAAATGTATCATGGCCATTTTTGGGGTCTCTGCCTGCGGCAGACATGATGGCAGTTGCTAAGCAATCCATTTATCAACTCACTTGTTGCATATTTTGCCTAGTGGAAGTTTTGTTCTGCTATTTCCATGTTACTCTCTTTATCGCAATGACCAAAGAGATAACTCCCACTCCTTACTCACCCTCTCCCTCCTCTCCCCAAGCTCCTCATTGTTCACATACTTTCAATTCTCCTTCGGTGTTCCCCTCCCCATCAGTCTTCACTTCTTCCTCTGTTTTCTGATCCTCCGAGTTAAGATTTTGCATTTTTTTTCTTCTGACACACTTTAGGATGACCAGGAAAAGAATGATAATAGCCAAAAAACCTCCAACTGACGCTCCAACCAAAACTGCAACCGTGGAATCTCTCTCTGGAGGAACTAAGAGAAGATGACACAAAACACTCTGTTGGTATAGTGCACAGGGCAGACAGTCTCTCTCAGTATATGTTATATGTCTGACAACTTGTGGAACCACTCATGGCATAGTATGCAGGGCAGATGAGCTTTTTCAGCATATATTATATGTTTGACAACTAATGGTACATGGTGTATATATAGCTGCTCACATTTGTTTTAAAAGTTGTTTACCATGAACCCATTTTCAATCCTCTGTAGAACAGGACAAAAAATATGCTTGATTCAGTAGGAAATACACGAGCTTCCACTAATGTTGCGGTTATGCTTCTAGGTTGACAATACACTAAAAACGTACATTCAGGTAGATGCATGGAGATTCACATACCCTCTGTAAGGACCTCCAAACGAATTTTCCCTGTGCCCCTGTGTCGGTCTGGGGGATTCAACACATGGCAAAGATACTCTCCACCATCTTGCAATTGTACATCATGGATTGTCACAGCCAAATCATTTTTGTTGGGGTTTCCTGTAAATTCAACTCGGTTTTGAAAACGCTCAAGACGCTGGTTGATAATCTTCTTATCATATTGAATGAACTGTGAGCGCAAAAATACAGTATAGGATAGTTAATGCCAGAGTTAGTAAATGGCAGTACAAATGATGAGGTGTAAGGACACAGATGTTTACAGAATAAAGGTAAGTGGTTTTTGAATTGACAGATGGTGGTACATTGCTGAGACAGTGAGAGAACAGTGGATTATCATTGAAAGAAACAATGTATGTTCTACAAGACCGGCCCCTCCTGAGGGCTGGACTTGTCTTCATTCAGCAAACTAAGGAGTTATATGACCAACACTGTATCCAAAATACCTGCCAAGTTACCTTGAAACTCTTGCAAGCAGTGAAGGCTGTCCCCAATAAGTGGACCCATGAATACATGACCAGGCTAATTAAAATGAATGTATTTCATTCAATGTAGACATCAATGCCAAGACTTGATAAATATAGATTATAATACTGCAGTATGGCACCATACAAAATCAATAACAATAATGCCTTTATAAATCGCTTCTAGTTTGGTATTTCTGTTCTCTAGCTACAACTAATCTTCTCTAACGTTTTAATAGTTTTGTGTGTTTAGATTTTATCAGTGTACTTGTCATCTGCACAAACTGGAGGCATACATTATGTGGATGTAATCAATATGTACCAGTAGCTAGTGACTGTCTGTATTCACTATGAGGTGACAATGGGCATATTTTAAAATGTTATACTTGATGTAAAGTCCTCGATATATACCAATTTGGTTGGAGCAAATATTTAATCCTTTTGTTATTTGCCAATATTTTATAAGAGTTTCAATTTGTGATGTTGCTATAAAGTTCTCCCATCCTGACAATACCATGAGAGTACATTATAGAACATTCATCACCACATTCTAAGACAAATAAGTTGGATGTATTATCTTTGTTTCACATAGGGGTGCATTTGACACCACAGTCACCACCACAAAGTCATTACTCATGGCTATTAATGTTTAGAAGCTTGGATTGGCTACGTTGTCCTGATCCCTCCCACTTTAAACGTCCCTATACAAGGGCACTCAGGACTTGGCTGAGCTGAATGCTCTGTGTATGCGTAAACATTATAATGTTCTATTAAGGACACGCGGCTCTCGACCTGGCCACTTCATCTCATGCATGTCTGGGGGTAGCCAATTTGAAGATTGAATACAAAAGTTACTGTGATCCTCATCACACCTGAATATCATTCCACATTTGTAATTAATAGTGGCAATATACAGCAGTAGGTCTCTGACGGTGGACTATAATGTCACTATCTGTTGTGATACAATCTGATTAGGCAAAAGAAGAAAGCGAGAAAAAAGATGTCTAGAGGCCAAATATTACATGTAACTTTAGGTGAAAGACAAAGCTCTCCTCATCTGGATGCACCAAACTCTGCTTCCCCCTATTCTAAAACTAGCATTCCTCTTCTCTTCGTAGTTCTATTCATGACTCTGTAATCTAATGTTGTGCCTCTGTAGTTTTCCGCTCTCTTTCCATATCTTTAAACTCCAGTTCCAACTTCATTCCCACACCCGCCACCCGCGCTTTTGCACCTCCTGCGCTGATTACCTGAGGAGGATATTTCACCCACATGCTTTATGTTCACTTGCAGAAACACATATTTCATCCCTGGTGTTCAGTGTTATACACTAATGTATCAGGCTCCTTAGCTTACTAATCCAATACACATTGCTTCTTTTCTGTTTTAGACACCATGCTAGGTTTCTATTCCATATCTTCCCACACTCTTGTATACACTCTGCACGATTTTGTAGCCCACTTCAATAGCATGGTGAGTTCTAATTACTGACAAATTGTTATATTTCCATTAGTGTCTGCCCTCCTTCTGCATTAAATCCCTTCAGTTTCATTTTTTGGAAGAAAAAAAATACATCACACTTAAAACTATTTTCTTATTGTCTAATTGAGACAAGAATAATTAAAGTTATATTGTTTCCCTTGCAGTTGCTAAGGCGAAAAATGTAGGCAGTAATCTATGTAAGTTCAAGGTGTCAGGAACGCACTATTTATTTTGCTCTATATTATTTTCACCTCTTTACTTTCCAGAGGGAAATTAAGAACCCCAGAGTCATATGTGGGAAGGGGTAAGATTGCATGCAGTGCTGGAGTGCTTATGATATTCACAGTAGCAACATGTACTAAGAATTAAACCAGCTACCTCTAACACCATAATTTTATGCGTACCGTTTTATGTACGTTTTTAAAAGGTCAAACTTTGGCTCTCGAGCTGCTGTTGAAATGTCACCTATGATTCTGAACCAGACAACATGGCCGTGGATAAAATTGGATAAATACAGTAGCTTAGTCGCAACTAGTGTTGACTGTTACCAAACCAGACCATGTGTATTTACAAATACAGCGCAGAATGGCAGTACGGGAAATGGTGCAGCAAAAACAAAAATTGGATCGCAGCAACTATTCTGCAGTGAATGCTTAAATGAAACAGTATCTAGTATATTACTCCATGTTTTCCAAATCTACAGGTCATATCTATTCTGATCCTGCTACACCCTCACCTGATTGTTTTATTAGTGACCACTCTTTTCCCCAGAGTCTCCACTCTTTAGGCATGATGGAGCTGTAGAAGATTGACTCAGCACTCTATGGGCAACCTTCTCAGGAATTCCTGTAATCTCTTTTGTATGAGATCACAAGCACACATGTATTCTAAACATATGCCTCCATTGGAAAAAATAAATAATGAAAACATGCTTAAGATTTTGGACAAACTGACAAGTAGTTTGTACAGTGATCTATATAAAGGAAATTCTTACAATATGCAGGTTGTACTTTATTTTACATTTATGCTATGTGAAATGATGCATAATTGGCCTTTTTGATTTATTTAATTGGAAAAAATGTTCTATTGTATTAGTTACAATGTGTTATGAGCAGCAAGTGGCTTTGTAGCCTATACAGTTTATTTAGAGGTTACTGACTAATAGTTGACGTATTTAAACAATTTAAACTCATCAAGTAGCTTTAAGCAATCACCTCACACATTTTTTGTCTCCAAGAGGAACCTTTTCTTTATTCCCTATGAGCAGTATGTAAGCTTTCTTCAAAATCATCCAGTTTAATTGGCATTTCTTTGTGGTTGGTACTTAATAGTAACTGCGCTGCAACTGGAAATCCTACATGTGAAGC
This sequence comes from Mixophyes fleayi, assembly GCF_038048845.1. NCBI lineage: Eukaryota > Metazoa > Chordata > Amphibia > Anura > Limnodynastidae > Mixophyes > Mixophyes fleayi. Next base: position 55,105,414 of record NC_134412.1, on the reverse strand, counting down.
TGCTGTTCCTTCATGTCAGTGTCACACTGGGAGTGTGGCTGTTGGCTATGATTTCACAGCCATGTACCCTACTCCCAGTCCAATGAGGAGAGGGTGTCGTCCCCATGGTAAGCAGCAGAGGTAAGGGCGCCACATGAGAGTGGGCTGGTGGTGCCACTTCTGACAAGTGGGGGGACATCACCTAGGAATCCCCCATGGCTTGCGCCAGCCCTGGAGGAGATACAGCTGGGGGAAATTACTTGAAGACTCTTACAAATGCAACGTAACACTTGCCTATTTATTTCCTAATGATTTTGCATAACTTTTATGTGCATATATATGTTCACCATTATCAAACTTGCACTAGACAGATAAAACAAATTGGAGATGAGTTGCTATAATATTAGTGAAGCTTTTTACTGTTGAGTAATGTTAATAAATAACTCTCACTGTCACCAACACTTCAAGACAGAATGCTCTTTTTTTGTCATTTTAACATGACAAACATAACATACTGTAGGGTGATCTGGTACCTCAAAAGGCCACATAGCAGTATATTTTTGAATAACAAATAAGTTCTGAAAAGGGGGTGTTGCATACAGTGCATGTGTCTTTGCTAAAAGTTAGGGCCATATATTTTAGCTCAATCTATCACTAATATATATATATATATATATATATATATATATATATATATATATATATATATATATTATGTTATAAGGAACACATGCAAACTCAAAAACAGAAAAGGTACGTTGGGCTAATACAGAAGTCTGTTTGGCTTGGTGTCTACTTTATACATAAGTGATTTGCCATTAGAGCTCTTTTTGCAATAATAGTGTTCCTTTAGTTAACTGAGGGCTGTGAGGTGTGATTTTAGGAGGGTGGAGATACTGTCCGGACAGTAAATGTTATACACAGTACTGCCCATTGAACAGCGACTAAATCCTTAAAAGGTGTTCTTCGGTGTAGAGCATAGTGGATGATTTATCAAAGGGTGAAAAGCCCTTATTCTGAAGGAAAGATGTTTTCCCTAGCGAAAGAGCTTGTTTTTGTTTCACCTTTGGGGAGCCTATTTATTGAGCATTGAAACCCTACTTCCTGTTCTGATAACATCATCCTCAGATGGCATTAACAGAGCAGAAGTGCTAAATAAAATAAAAAATGCTTTACCCTTGGAATAAAGTGACAATGCCTACGGGACCCTGTCAAAAGGTTCCTGTAGGCACAAGTGCCTGAATGCTGAATGACTTACAGCTGCCTGGCCTACACAAATGCTGCTATACAGCCTACATAAATGGTGACCCCAGCCCAAGACATTTAATATGGGACTTGTCCTGGGGGTGCATGTCCATTCCCCGTCCCAGGTGCAATGGTGCTTTGGCAGTAATGTGATGGGAACAGGGCCTGATCAACCACTAGGCTGACCAGGCTGCAGCCTGGGGTGCTGGGTCCCGGGGGGGGCTGCACTGTGGGTATTTTATTATTTTTTTTTTTTTTTAAAAAAATAATTTATTTTTTTTTACATTTTTTTTTTTTTTCATCATTCATTTTTTTTCCGGGGTGGGGGAGGGGGGGGGGGGTCGCCGCTGGGGATCGCCGCGGGGGGGGGGGGGATCGGCGCGGGGGGTGGAGGGCTCGACGATCAAAAGCATAGGTGGTCAGTGGTTAGCAACACACAGCCAATCGCCAGGCTGCCTGTTGCTGTGCAGCAGACAGGAAGCAGGACGTCTTCACTTCCTATCTGCTGATCTGAGGAGAGGAGCGACGCTGGCACAACTACAGGTAAGTGAAGGGGGGAACTGCCCTGCATATCTATAGGGAGGGGGGGGGGAACTGCCCTGCATATCTATAGGGAGGGGGGGGGGACTGCCCTGCATATCTATAGGGAGGGGGGGAGGGGAACTACCCTGCATATCTATAGGGAGGGGGGGGGGAACTACCCTGCATATCTATAGGGAGGGGGGGGGGACTACCCTGCATATCTATAGGGAGGGAGAGGGGGGACTGTCATGCATATGTATAGGGAGGGAGAGGGGGACTGTCATACAAATCTATAGGGTGGGAGGGGGGGCTGCCATGAAAATCTATAGGGAGGTAGAGAGGTTGATATGTATGAAGGAGGGCAGAGGAGGGGGGCTGATATATGTGACTGGGGGAGTTTTGATGTGACGGGGGGGATAGCTAGCTAGCAGAGTGGAGGTAAGGAAAATAGCTGCAAGGGGGATGGATGCAGGGTGGGAGGTAAAGAAAATGGCTGCAGCAGGGGTTAAGGAAAATGGCTGTGCGGGGGGGGTTGTGGTTAAGGAAAATGGCTGCAGGGGGTATTTAAAAAATAGAGCAGCTTTGGGGGGCAGAATCTCATGATTGTGTGGTGGTCACATGGGTGGTCTCAGCAATCACTAGAATACTAAATATTAGTGAGATGGGGCTGGTAGAGGTTTGTATTTGATTGACAACAAATATTCAGATATTGCTTATATATGCCTGTCCAATGGGGTACTTTAGCTGGCCATAATGGAGTTCTAAAGGGCCTAATCATTCAGGGTTTGCATTATAATACATTTTTGCATTTTCAAAAAAGAACGCCAACTTTCCAGAAGCCAGCGAGAGGATAACAAAGTTGCAAGAGAGAAGAGCAAGGACAGGTAAGAGACAATGGCACAATCTGTCTAAATTTGAATGCTGGAGAATACACCTGAACATTCATATTCAGGAGTGTTCCTATACACCTATATATTCGGAGGGGGGTGGGGGGGGGGGCGCTGCGGCCGTATTAGCCTAGGGCGGCCAGAACCCTTAATCAGGCCCTGGATGGGAACCTCACCTCAATACTCTGTGTTGTTTGTTTTATGTGTAGCTGTTCAGATTGTCTACAGGTTGCGCTAGTCCCTCAAAGTTCCCTTCACAGGTTACACCTTACTTGGTTCTGTTGACATTCTAAAGCTCTACAGGCAGTTCTAGACATGCTCACTTCATATCCTGCATGTCCGTGGGTAACCAGTTTTGAAGTTTCAATATAAAAGGTAATTTGACTGCAATCACAACTACAAATCAGACTGTAAGTAATTAATAGTGTGGCTTCACCATCTCATCATGACACTGCTCGTCGTCACATGCAGCCCTTTCCTCACTCAATCACACAAATGTACTGATCACTGCCCAAAATTTTTTAAGGGCGGTACCAGTTTTGACCTTTGCAAAAAAATTATACTGTATGTACATCTGCAATTTCTTTCTTCATATTTTAAACAGTAGTTTAGGTCAAATATCACTGTCCACAAAATCAGCAAACTCATATCCTGGAATAATAGGTGGCTACACGTTTCTATCCCCACCACATGCAGAAACAGCACACACTGAAAGTTAATTATTTATATGTTTACACATGCATTCATTATTTCAGAAATAAAAGAAAATGTGTCTGTTAAAAGCATTTATATTTTTTAAACGTATATTTAACCTACTTGGTGTAACATTAACCTTGATTCACAGAGACATTTGGTGTCCAAAGAAAATGTAACAAATATTTTGAGTATGTAGGGGAAGATGTAGTTGTTTACATTATAATACAAAACAATTGTATTGTTTTGCTAGGTTGAAGTTTATTCTGTATCTGAGCATGTGTAAAGCAATGTGTTATCAATGGAAGATGCAGAATAATATAAAACGTGTGGAGCAATTTTAAGTCATTGACTGACTTAGATTGCTCAATGTAAATAAATTTATCATTTTATACTTTTTGTTAATGAATAAAATGATTGATCTCTTCCATAACATAATGGTCTACTTGTATTTTTCCAAAATACAGATGTGTAGGAAATGAAGAATAGAACCAAAATGTGCTTTGAACCTTGTCAAATGTCGAAAGTCATAAAGAAAGGAGAAGAGAAGAGGATAAAACGACTTAAGGTGATCTTAGTTTAACCTCCCTGCCCCAATCCTAACATCGCACCCTGCACCTTTTTCTATGTTGTGAAGGCTCCAGTGAAAAGCTCTAAAGATAACATTTTCCCACTAGCAACAGGTTGCCTATCTGCAGCATGTCAGACATACTTTTCATGTTGTTGTCATTTTATACTGCAGAACTCAGCCAGAAAGGTCCCGTAACATAGCAGACATACCTGCTGCCCTCCGTTTGGTATAAAAACTGGAAGAAGGCAGGTCTTCCAACCAAACACATTGTAAGGATCTGTGTAAGGAAGTGGACCATCTATACCTTTAGCAATTGGCACTTTGGACACTGAGTTTATTGATCATCCTTGCAGACCTCCCACCCCCTTCAATAGAGATTTGGAGGTATATTTACTAAACTGCGGGTTTGAAAAAGTGGAGATATTGCCTATAGCAACCAGATTCTAGCTGTAATTTTGTAGAATGCACTATATAAATGTAAGCTAGGATCTAATTGGTTGCTATAGGCAACATCTCCACTTTTCCAAAGCCGCAGTTTAGTAAATCTAGCCCTTGGACTCCACAGGAAGTGCACATGTGTCTTACAGGAGGATGCTAACAAGCAATACAAGTCAAAACAGAAGACACGTTAAAGTTCAGAGACAGGTAGCAGGGAAGCATAGACCAAGATCAGGACAGGCTCCAGAAACCAGCAAGGCAATGTTTGTGCAGTTAGCAGTGTAATACCAAGGGGTTTACATAGACAGAGAACTTCCTTGATAGGCCACATGGGGAACACAGATGCAAACAATGAGTAATTAGAGTCCACAAAAGGCTCAGAGAAAATATTCCACAGAGAGTATAAAGAGCCAGGGAATAATTCGTAAGATCACTGCTTATGAGTAGACAGACCATGATTCAAATCCATTCTGTTATAGATTATCACCGCTACCCATGTCAATGAAGCACTGCTCATTGGAGGAAAAAGACACGGGGTAGTGGAAACTTATGGGTTAACTTTGGGTGAATTATGTAGGCCAGTATAGGGGGATATTACAGGTGCAAGGAATACCACCCCCTTCAGACTGGACTCACCGATATAAATAGGAAGATAAATATTTGCACTGACATTTCTAGCACACACATTATACGGACTCTTTTTTTAAATGCTCTGGGATTTATAGGTTTATCTAAAGCAGGATGTATATATTATTTTTGCTATATACAGTATTTGTAGAGTATGTATATTCAGAATATGACTATTTTTGTAAACAGTAATTTTGGTATGTCCCATCAAAATCCCATGCTAGCCCCTCAGTAAGGTTGCTATAGTCTCTTTTGGATAGGAGTGGTGAGGCTATAGATATGTTTTGTAATAAAATGGTTTATTTAGTAAATGGCTGTAAATCCAGCTCTAAATGCAAAGCATTATTATAGTATATCACCAATGAGATCTAATCTTGTTGCAATGACAAACACTTTTCTGCCACAATAAAGGACATAAGGCGTAGGATAAAATGGTAATGGAAGAAAAGTAAAAGAGGACATTTGACAAATGTGATGTAACCAAAAACACGACAGAAAAAAAGTTTTTATAAACATAGATGTGAGTGCTGGTGTATACTTGTGGTACATTGAAAAGATACACTGGAAGACTCTGATTTGGCAAAGATGCATGACAAATAGGTGACCCAGTAAATACACAGTGATCCACATTATCTCTCACCATCTCTTCAGTACAGTTGTCACAGCCCCGATATGTCCAGTTCATAGAGAACTGTTTGTTGTCCATCCTGTAACATGAGTTGAAGTTGCAAGGCAGTCGTATGTCGGATCCATTCAAAGCATAAATCACTGCAGGCACAGTGATCTCCATCCCGGATGCACAAACTAAGCACATACAACCATTAGTGGCATAAATATAGTATATGCACCTTTACATGCAGAGCAATGTGTATCTGCAATTTATACAGCACTAGACCATTAAAGAATATTCAGAAAAATGTTTAAGACTTATGAAGATGAATGGTCACGCTGAATGAATGGTCACGCTGTTTGTATTGCAGCTTTGCAGTTTTAGCTTCTCTGTATTCCTGCATTTCCAGGGATTTGGGGGTTAGCAGGGACTCTCAATTCGAGTGCTCAAATACATACAGCGAGTCATGTTTTAATGAACTGGTAAATGATCTGGGTAATTATCCTACCTGTTCCTACAGAGGTAAATCCTCAAAACATAACCTGATGAAGATAACACCATTTACAAATATATGGTTTTTCATGAGCCAAGTTGTGATTCGGCCATATCACTCTCCAAACAAATTACCATAAAATAGGTTTGGCACCTCATATTTATACTATAGCTTTCTTTAAATTCTCAAGAAAGGAACCGTTTTCTTGCTGCCTAAAATGGATCTCCTGCTTTGATACATCATATTCTTCTTTGATACATCATGTTCTACTCATTGGTGTTTCTGTGCCAAGTAAAAATTAAGATGATCATGAAGTTTAGAAAAATAAAATGATTCCAGCATCAAAGACCCAAAGGATTATCTAAATCAGTCTCGGATGCTTGCAGTGTTGGAGTAATTTAAATGTTATGATTATCAAAGTTACAGCACCAGTTTAGTAAAGTATTCTGTCTTCAGATTTTGCTTTCCTCTGGTCTCTCTCCCCCTCTCTTCTTCTCTATCAAGTTTGCAATACAATTTAACAGTTTTTGCCTCTATACTGTAGATAATCCCTAAATGTTTTTTTTTTGGGGGGGGGGGGTTTTCTCAAATTTTGGCATGGGAAAAATATATGGCTCATAGCATGCATCATATCATCATTGATTTATATAGCACCAGCATATTCCATAGCGCTGTACAATTGGGAATAAACACATTAATAACATAATACTGGGTAATACAGACAGACAGAGAGGTAAGATGGCACTCAGATTTTAACACTTAAATATAATATGAATCACATCCACTTTTTCACTTTTTTTGCTTTATGACTTTATGCAAAATTAAACTTGTTACTGTTTTCTTTAAACACTACAGAAAACAAGGGCATATTACCCAAACAATGGTTTTCTTGTTGATACATGTAGTGTAATATAAACTGTCACATAGTTTGATAGCTCTAAACTGTACATATGTAGCATACAGCACACAAGGTTATACTGTACATGAGCCATGCAAAGCCAGTTCTTTTGCTCTGAAATAAGGGTACAGGTAAAACAAATAAGACATTTTCCCTGGGCCCAAAGATTTTGAGACAGACATCATAGCCCATTATTGAAAACATCTTTCAGTGTTTGTTTTATATTTGTAGAATTCTACCTTTATTAGTAATATTTTCACTTGTAAATAGAATTCTAGTGCTAAGAACCAAGCTTGTTTTATGATCAGAAGAGAAGATATGAACATGTGCGCGTCCCCTAAAATTCCACATTTAAAGTTTCATTGCTGTGACATTTCACAAATGAAAATGCAATGTAATCTGCAAGGTACCACAAGTTATACATGCATATTGCATAAAAAGAACATCTGGATCCTGATCCTCGATGTGGATGAAATTTGTTTCTGCATTTTTGTCATGACAGCATAACAGTGAATTTGGTCCAAATAAATAAAGTACAGCTATATATTTAGTGCAATTAATAATGAGTGAAAGTAATATTGAAATTTATTGGGAAGGAAATAGCAAAACTTCAACGTGTGTAAAATACATATGGACACATATGTGTATAACAAAATGATGTAAACTATCCCTGTAGTCCCCAGCATGGTGCTCGCTGCAGCCTGAAATCAGCACGTGTTTCTGGATCTAACTAGACCTTCAGCCTCAACCTCCATTCAGCTATACGTCAAAGTGACCTTACTGCACATGCAGTAACATTGAGCAAAGTAAGAGAATCACTAATGCCTAGAGCTACAAGGCCTGCTCATTATCATTGTGCAGCCTATTATATTAACTATGCCCTTTAAACTGCTTAAAATAATTACCTGCATACTTCTTAAGCTACTCTCTAAAAGGGAATGTTTATAACATCAAATTAATAAAACTTAAACCAGCTTTAAAAGCAAGACCAAAAAACTAACCAAAGTGTCTGGTCCTCCTGACTTGCAACATTTTGCAGTGCTGAGCACATTATCAGTGAAAATATAGTTAGTTAATTACCAGTTTATAATTTATCAATGTCCCCTTCAAGGACTAACGTCGAAGAAGCGGTTAACTATTTTCACAGTCCCACCTCCTTATGCGGGTTCTCTCAACACAGTCAAACAACTCGTTACTACTCTCTTCCTCTACATCCCCCCTCCCACCCTACTGTAAGTCTGTGCTTGCTGCACTGCGGGTATATCTTGGACTTGGCGTGTGATGCATCCATGTGGGTCACATTGCAGAAGGTTTGGTGCGGGATGGGTTAATACGCCTCTAGTGGAGATTCTTCATACTGGTTCCCCTCCTGCACGTTCCACAATCGGAAGGGTAACTGCGCAGACACAACCATAATTCAATGATCAATATCTACTCTCTGCTGAGTCAAGTTGCTGCATTAAGGTAGAAGGCGGGGTGGACCAGTTTTAGTGTATGCAGCACGATGCCCATTTCAGTTTCTGATCTAGTGATACCTACTCAACACAGTGTAACGTATTTCCCTGCACAGCAAGGATATCCTCAAGCAGTCATTTAAACATGTTTCATATAGACCCTATCCTAATTTCCATATACGTTTCCCGTTGATTCAAATATGCCTATGTGTTAAGATAATAAACCGTTTACTCGTGAAAGACCCTTTTTGCCAATTAATAAGAGGAGGCTGTGAGCATTGATACTTGCATGTACTGTGCACCTGACATGTACTGTCTGTGTAGGTAACAAGGTCAACTTGTTCCATTGGTTTGAGCATTTTCTGCTGATCCATTGAAATCCATTAACTCCTTAAGTTCCAGTGCTAACTACTGAAATCTCTGCAGGTGAATTGCATCATATAGCATTCCCTGATGCGCAACCCACTGTTCTAAATACATGTACTTCATATTTTGATAAAAAAAAAAAAAAAATTCCCCATTACCTCTCCCTTTATTGTTAGTCTGTATAAACCTCCCTTAAGCTCCTCCCACTACTCCATCTAACCCCCCTCAGTATGTTTTTTTTTCTTAAGAAACTATAAATCATTATAATTTCTACAATTAGGTCAGTTACATAAATATGACATGGAGTCTCTTGCAGCCATTAACAGGATAACTGAAACAGGAAAATATCCATTGGCCAGTAATACACATTTTAAGCATATATGCAAATATTTCAATCTTGGCCTCTAAAGCAAATATTTTCTTATTAATTTTGACAATATACACTATTTAATGTTGGTGTCATTTAAAAGCTTTTCTTTAAATATACATGAAGATATTGGATTATGGTTTATATGTCATAGTATGTTGGATAATATTTTGCCCCATCTGGCAGTTAAAGGGTTAGCATGGAGTGTGTGAAGGGTGGAAGTACATTGCGACAGATGTACATCCAGCTGTGCATGCAGAACTGGCCATACAACTTACCCAGGAGGCTGAGTGCCAGTGTTACCAAGCTTAGCCCAGGGGGTGTTGGGCGCTCTCTCCTGCCCATGGCCTGGGAGGGCTAAGGAGGGTCTCCGGTTCCTGTCCTGGAATATATCTATTTATATAATGTAATTTTCCATCGATGGTGCAGCTCTGAGAAAACTGTAAACTCAATATGGCCGGATCTCTGGCTGCTGCAGAGATGCAGGAGGGTTGGGGTTGGTGGGTGGTGGGAACACTTGGTTTTATGGTTAGTGGATTTTCAGGAATGATGCAGGAGGGTGAAAAACATATTTTAAATTCTGATTTCTTATGATTTTGTTCATGTTTTTATTGTACAATTGTAATAGGTTTTTTAAGCTGTATGTAATAAATCTCATTACTGTTATCTCATTACTATTCATCACAATGAACCTGTACTGTTGTCTTATATGAATGCTAAATTTTCTAATGTGTTAAATATATTAAATTTTAATATCGATAGGTCATTATTTTACACTTTTACATCAGGATGTACCTGTATGTGAATATATGCATCCCTTTTTTACACCATTTTGTTAGTAATACATAAATACAAAAGAATATAAAAAAACAAATATAAAATATGAAGTGAAAAGCACTATGTTGGGAGGGATTACAAGTACTAAATGTTGTGCATTCAAGAATTTACTCTTCCTTAGGTGTAGGCAGCTATGCTTATTACTTAATCGTTTTTGTGTGTTGTAAGTTCACATTATAACTGGCAAATTTCTAGCTAGGGAACAATTATCTGTTTCTAGTTTATGAAATATTAATTCAGCAGAGCTAAACTGCAGACAGGGCATTGTTCACAAATGTAATGCACTTAAGAAAATGTCTGTTCACCATGTATTTGTAAATAAGCATGTCCCTTCTAAGAGTCTTAAACAACCTGTGGCGGTCCAGCTGTTGTGTTGTTTTCCAGAGGTTGGCAGAGCATGCTGGGACTTGTAGTTTCACATCAGCAAACAAGCCACATGTTTCTTACCTTTGCCTTCTGCAGTCAAGGGGTTTCTACCCCTCTGTTAGCACTCTTGCCCTGGCTGATTGAGTATTCTGAATGGTGCACTTTAGCACCAGGGTTATTAAGGAGGCAGTGGCTCAAGGCGAAACACAATCTGTGGAAATAACATTCTGTCTGATTGACATAAAAATACACACATTGTTTAAACAAAAATATAAAATTATCAAGCACCTCTACAATAGTTTTCAATTACAAGGAGATTGAACAAAACCTAGAAGAGTGGTGGCCAGAGACACAGAGCCCAAAAACATTTCTATAAGTACTGCAAACAACCAACTTTACCGTTTATATGTGTTTTATATATAATGACAACGGGAGTGGTTTGCCACAGGCTTCTAAGAGAGGAGTTAGGTATTTAGCTAGCAATCTGAAGAGCAAGGCTGCAAACAGAGTTACACATTTGTACAGTAGTTCACTTAGGTTAAAGAGATACAGATGGAGGACATATGTGTGACAAAACATATTTTGGAGTGGTTTAAAAGCATCTTTTTTCACAGCTAGCAGCAGGCTGACAGGATGTCTGCAATGAAGAGAACTCCTTTTTAAAGGCAAGGTATGAGTGTCATCTGTCCATCAATTTAGAGCTGTGGGAGGAGTATAACCTAATTAAATCTATCTTTTTCTTCTGTACAGTGTAACCAATGTCCAACAGTGGCTGATGTCTAGGGAGCTGGTCTCTTTTACTTTAACATTAGGATCACAAGAAAGTGTGTACAATGTTTTGTTATGAATTACTTTGCCATTCTGACAATAAAAGCAGAGTAAAAAGCAAGAAGGTGTTTGTACATCACAGAAATGTGCTTGTGTCACAAGTGGTGTCAGAAGTGTGAATGCTTAAGGAAGCAAATTTCCGCTACACAACCTGTATAGACATTAACATAAAGGAAGTTTTGAGAGCCCTCGTGAATGTGGCCACTGCACTGCAAGAGCAGCAAGCTCAGGTGCTACAAGTTGCAGAGACACAGAAGGAGAACACCATGCTCTTAAGGGAAGAGGTTGTCCAGGTGTAGGATGGCAAAAATTCACTACTTGGTCCGGCTCTGCAGAAAATTTCACCAGCTGATGACATAGAAGCATATCCGGTGTCCTTTGAGAGAGCTGCAAAGAGGGAAAATTGGCCTTTTGACGTTTGTGCTGAGAGGCTGACGCCATATCTAACTGGCAAAGCTCAGTAAGCTTATATGAATCTGGATGAGGTCCTGACTTAAAGACCCATGGGGTTCTTCTCTTAGCTGCAGCTGTAGAGAACGAAAACTCAAACCCAGCTACACTGCACCTTCCATGAATCAAATCCCAGAATGAATATATCCTCCCCCCTTGAGTGGCTCCTTATACCTAGGGTCAAATTTCCACAGTGCTTTCCGCTCCCTGGGCAAACCTCTGGGCCTCTCCTTGTTAAACATTGATAAGTCCTGGACTAAGGGGGTTGGAGAAGGGAGTCGAGATGAGCTGTACTTTCACAGAACCTCCCCTGCCAGATTGTAGACCAAACGTCTGAAGTAGTCTTGTGAGAACAATGGATACTAATTAGCCTTCCCCCTCACCAGGATCTTGCAACCTTATCCCTACCCATAACCCCCCTGGCTTCACTTTAAGGACAATGAATAACAACCTCACTGGCACATCAACAATATACAATAACCAATATACATATTTACAATGAGCTACAATGTCCCCTTATCCACATGTAATTAGACACTGCAGTCGTACTCTGTTGAGCTGGGGAACAAAAGCAAGGGCTATAAAAAGTACTTGCTATAATCCACATTATGAGAGAAACGAGGGACAGGCTGGTTAAAGTGTTACCAAACTCGTTTTGTCACAAACCTGGGGGACAAGGTCCTAGGCCTGGTCTTAACCCAGGTGAGCAAACTTTTTGTCCACTGGAAAGGTCGGTATGAAGTCCTAGGAGTTTTCTTTCATGTCAATTTCAGGCTCTGTCAATTGGGGAGGAGAAGGGAGGAACAAATATACCATGTCAATCTCCTTAAACCCTGATATGATGAGGACATCTCTCCTCGGGTAGTGAGTACTGTCATTGAAAAGTCTGAAGTTCCCATGTCTCCAGCTTTATCTATTAGGGAGAAACAACAGACTGAGGAAATTAAACTCCCAAAAAGGGATGTTTTCTCTCCCATTCCTGGGCTTACTACTTTGTTGTTGTACAGCATTCCCAAAGCCAGATGGACTGATGTGAGAAAGGAGATCAGGGAGATAATCCAGCAGGATATGATTGTGGAATCCACTAGTGAGTGGAACAGCTCTATTGTGCTTGTCCCAAAACCCAATGGGAGTATTAGGTTCTGCAACGACTCTGGACGGCTAAAAAGTGTATCCCAGTTTGATGCCCACCCGATGCCATGTGTGGACGAACTGGTAGAAAATCTAGCAAGCAAAATACTATTATGACTTCTAATCAGAACTTTCTAGGGATTGCTGTCTAAGTATACAACTTAGTGCCACTTCACTTTTTACAACATCTAGGAAAACAATGGGAATACCTCAGGTGCATACCATACACTTGCTGCCTGTATAAGAGAGCTATTTTACAACAAGTTGATAATACAGATGCGTTTGCTCTTACATGCCTTCTATCGAAAAAGTCCATAGACTAATCTTTACAAATTTCCCCCTTATACATCAGCAAAACAGAGTCCATGTTACATAAATGATCCGCCACAATTGTGGTACATAGAAAACAAAATAAAAGATATTATGGTGCAGTATTTCAAATTGTGCATGTAAATATTGAGCACCAGAAAAAGCGATAATAAGATGACACTTCCAATGCACGTCAAGTAATCTGTGTCAAAAGAAGAAACGCTATTCCTATTCCTAAACGCTATTAGCCAAGCCAAAGACAACAGTTTCTACCGCTGAATGTCTCTTCCAATATAAAGTCCTACTCTTTGGGTTGCATGGGACAGCTGCCACCTTCCAGAAGGCCATGATTAAATTATTATGACCCCATACAGTTTATGCATCTGCTAATTTAGATGACATAGTGATTTTTTTCCCCAAACTGGAAGTCACTTCTGGCCAAAGTCATGGCGGTCTTAGCTTCATTGAGGTCTATGGGATTATACAAAAAAGTGTGCTATGAGAGAAGCTAAATATTTGGGTTATATTGTTGGGCGAGGACAAGTAAAACCCCAACTAGACAAGGTGAAGCAATCAAAAACTGACCAAGACTGGAAAGGAAATCGCAGTTAAGAACCTTCCTAGGCTTATTAGATTACTACAGGTGATTCGTAAGTCATTTCGCCATTAGAACCGCTCCACTTACAGACATGTAAGGGAATAATTGTTCAGACAAGTTAGCCTGGACTGATTCTGCAGAAGCTGGTTGGTCAGATCTTCGCTTCGCCCTCTGTTCCTCTCCAGTTCTACAAACATCTGACTTTATCCGGTGATTTTTCCTTTAAACCGATGCCTCCTGTGTCGGCTTAGGTACAGTATTATTGCAATAGAAAAATGAAATAGAAAATCCTGTCCTGTATCTGAGTCGGAAGATACTTCCAATGGAACAAAAATATGCAGCTGTGGAGAAGGAATGTCTCGCCATAAAATGGGCTACAGAAGCTCTGCACTTATATCTTCTTGGCAGAGAATTCTCATTAGTAACAGATCTTGCATAACTGCGGTGAATGCTGAACAATGGGGAAGTAAATGTCAACGTAACTCGCTGGTTTTTTTCACTGCAGCCTTTCAGGTTCACAATACAACATAGACCTGGGATTCTGCATAAAAATGCAGATCTATTGTCACAAAAAAATTTGCATCTCTTAAGTCCACTCCCCCCTACTTGGTGACACTAGAGGAAGGGATAAGTGACAAAGGGAGTGCTTTGCCACAGGCTTCTAAGAGAGTAGGTAGGTATTTAGCTGGCAATCTGCAGAGCAAGGCTGCAAATATTTGTACAGGAGTGCACCCAGTTTAAAGAGATACAGGTGAAGGACATATGTGTGACAAAATAATAGTAAAGAGTCTGATTTAACTTACATATTTTGGAGTGGTTTAAAAGCATCTCTTTCCTCAGCTAGCAGCAGGATAATAGGGTGTGTCTGCACACCTGTAAAGAACTCCTTTTTAAAGGCAAAGAGGGAGTGTCATCTGTCCATCATGTTAGGCCTGTGCGAGGAGTTTAAACAATTTAAACCTGTATTTTTTTTTTGTACAGTGTGACTGATGCCCAACATTGGCCGGTGTCTAGGGAGCTGGTCTCTTTTACTTTAACATTAGGATCACAAGAAAGTGTGTGCAACTTTGTTATGAATTACTTTGCCATCCTGACAATAAAGGCAGAGTAAAAAGCAAGAAGGTGCTTGTGTGTGCATCGCCAGAAGTGTGCCTGTGTCACAATACATATACACACTATAAACATGCATACATAATGTACACACATACATTGAACATTTAACATAGTGAAAAAGAACATATCCAACAGTGCTAAAATATTCACAAGAATCACCAAATCAGTACTGCTTTTACCTCGCTGCTGTATCCAGAAGGTTCAAAAGGGTACTTATAGTCTCTTCACAATAGCTCATGCTGCTACTGCACCCACACTCGCTGTGGAGAGAACTTTTGAAGTAGGGATAAAAAAATCATGAATGGCCAACATGCCCCTCAGACCTCTACACATGCCCCTTACACAGTCACATATCGGGGTCTTAGTCACACTTACCATGTTCATCTGTGTTATCTCATGTTCATCCGGGCCTCTCTTTGTCGCCTGCAGCATTCCTGAGCACTATATCACCTTTTGTAAACAAACACTTTCTGTTTGTTCTGCTGCATGGGAGTGGCCATTTTGGATTCTGTCAGTTGATCTTCCCAGTCCAGCCAGACTCCAGCAGTTGCATTCACATGACCTGTGTAGTCAATAGGGAATGGAAACACCCTATTTTAACCGGCTTCTGAGTTCAGCTTATTGCCAGAACAACACACTTTTTTTTCCTGAGGATAGTTCCCTGACTCCAGGCTTCAGTTGTTCGCAGCACTATTCCTGAAACAATCTGCATTTAGAAAAGTGTTCATTTCTCAGCAAGAACTCTGCATTTACCAAACTGCTTATTCCTCAATAAGAATTATTCATCTCTCAGCAGACTCCTGAATACATAATTATCTTCTTCACAGATCTCCATTTCATTTTGCCAAGGACCTCTGGGTTTCCTTCAGCACTCCTATTCCGCAGTAGCCTGGTCTTCTGCCAGTATCATCAGTCTTCTAGCTGTGGATAGCTCTGAGTCTCTAGGGCTCATTTCCAGTTCTGTGAATCTATGTGTGGTTTCCAGGCTTGTTTTCAACTCGAGTCCTGAGTTCTCCTCTCCTGGTTCAGTTCTGAGACCTTTTTCTAGTCTTAGCTTATTCTGTTTTGAGTTTCAGTGGGTTGCATTCTTCTGAGTTCTCAGTAGTGGGTTCCAGCTCTGTGTGCTTGGATACAGGTGCCAGGGTTGAGCTCTCCACGAATGGTTCCAGATTATTACAGCAGCGGATTCTAATTCAGTGTTTTGGCGCAGACTCGGGTTCTAGACTTCTTCCTATCTGCTAGTGCTTCTCTGAATTCTGGCAGTTAACGTATCATGCCTCGGCATCCCCCAGATGAGCAGAGGTTTTATCAACGGCCCCAGGTTCCGCTATACTCCTGCTTCAGCAAGACTCAAGGGTCAATTTAGATTTTCTCCTAATGAATCATTATTGAGTGGAAGAAAAAAGAAGAAAGTAAAAGAGTGTTTTTTTTTATGTTGCACAAGTCTAAGTAATTAATTTCTATTTATTATACCTTAGTAATAAAAATACATGACACAGTCTTATAATCTAAATTTTTATTTAATAGTATAACAACTTAAAAAACAATCAGTGTACCAGTGATCATATTAAAATGTGTATTTGTATGGTGTGTTAAAAACACACACTGGGAATGTATGTAGCAAATTAGTATAATATAATATGTCCTCTTTCTATAAGGCTATCTTCTTTCCCAAGATGTAATTTTAGTGTAGTACTGGGCTAGAGTCACTTGCTATAGATATATCATATAGTAAGGATATCATAAATCATAATAAATTGTTCCCACTAAGTCAGCTAGATGTTATACAGTATTTATTTGCCACTTAGTATCTTCATACAGAAATATTACTCATTTATATAGTTAGAATAATTTCGTATGAATGTCCTAATGCAATGAGAGTAGCTTAATCCATTATATTGAGGCTGTTTATTTTTTAAACAGCTACTTATTTCTCAGTTCTTATTAATTATAAATCAACCTTTTGCTGCAGGGATAATCAGTGTAACTTATAAAATCAAGTTCCTACAGGTTTCAATAAGGAGTTATATATATGTCCTATACCTTTTATCTTCTTCTCCTTATTGGAGTAATATTACAGCTACGAAAGCACTAAATTTAGCTCCTAATACGATTTAATGAGAAGGACAGTGAACTCAATGTGAAAGTTAGGGTTCTCACTAAATAGTACAATTTACATGTAGTTTCAATAAGAACATGTGTATATATCCAATCTCTTGTACTTCGTTGTTTTTATTGAAGTGATATTGAGAATGCTTGTTATTACGGAAGCATAAATCTCAGTTCCCTTTACAGTCTCCATAACTTTCTAATATGGGTTTTGTAAGATATAATTCCTTGCAAGGCTTAGAAGATATCCTCAAATGCTCACTTGCTTTCCCACAAGTAAGTTCAATTATTGAAAGACTGTGAAGTGTCTCTGTGTCACAATGCCTTATAATAATTTCATATCGCAAGTAGTACAGGAACTGTCAGTTTGTTTGTCTGTTCAGAAGGAGACCTCCAGGGTAACCTAAGCTTCCAGAAGTCTGGTAGTGAAGCCTAAAGTGAACCTCCCTTACCATTTCTTTGGCAAACGCAAACTCTTACACAACTTTACGGAGAGTTGCAAGTTATATTTCAGACTGGGGCTTAATTCTTCCGGATCTAAACAACAAAATGTGTGAATTTTTATCTCATTACTCCAGGGAGACACACAAACGTGGGCATTTGGTCTCAGCCATAACCATCCAACATTACTCTCTGTAGATGAATTTTTTTGAAGCCCCCGGTTTTATTATATGATGAACTGAACAAGGTAGCCTCCACTGAAATTCATTTGTGATCCCTCAAACAAGGCCGCAGGACACTAGAGGAATACTGTGCGGAATTCAGATGTTGGTCCATAGACAGTGTTTGGAATAACCCAGCTCTGTGCAGTCAATTCCATTTAGGCCTTTCGGAACAGATTAAAGACTCCCTAATCCAGTACCCTGTTCCAGGCATGTTGGAAACAATAATGCAATTAGCGAGTTAGATTGACAGACGCATTAAAGAAAGATGGAAAAGAAGTCATCTAATTTTTACCCCTCTACTATAACTTCTCTTGCCGTGTCTGAATCAGTAGAGCCCATGCAGATTGGGCCTTACAGACTTTTTCTGGAGGAGATTCCCAGAGACGATCTTTGGGAATTTGTATTGTGGTACCAAGGGTCACATGGCCCGCACCTGGCTCAATAAGCCGGGAAAAGACCAAGGGGTAAATGTATGAACCTCCGGATTCTTCAACTCCGGCGAGTTCAGCATCTTCAGCGCTTAAATTTAAAGCGGCGCTGCCTTGTAAAGGGAATCCGGAGGTTCATACATTTACCCCCAAGCCTAGTGGATTTGGAAAGGGTCCATCTAGGCTTACAGTTAATTTCCTCAAATAATTCATTTTTTGTTCCTGCTCTGATCTGTTTTGAAAATCAAGTTGCTGAGATCTCTGCCTTCCTGGATAGTGGAGCTGCTGGAAACTTCTTGGATATTGGACTTGCTGAATCCCTAAAGATTCTTTTCTGCAAAATGGACCCTCAAATCACTGTATGCGATTTTGATGGTAATCCCTAGTCAGGAGTAAAATTTTGAAGAAGACTCAACTTATACTTTTATCCATTGGGAGCCTGCATTTGGAGCAATTTGATTAATTGTCCCTTTCATCTTAGGCCATCTGTGGTTATTTTATCATAATCCTCTTATAGACTGTATTAATGGAGAAATTATTCATTGGGGCCTTATTGTGCTGCCTCTTGTTTGTCAATAACTGTACGGATGCTCCAGTCTGTTCCTCCAAACCTTCCTCATCCTTACCGTGGATTTCTTGACGACTCTCTAAGAAAGCAACTGATACCCTACCCCTGCATATGAGCTATGAGTGTGCTATAGAATTAGTTCAGAGACCACACTGTCTAAAGGGAGGCTTTATTGTTCGCCTTGTCCAGAAAATAAGGCCTTGTAGGAATATATATGAACCTCATTTCGAAAGGCCTTCCAAGTCAACTGCTGGAACCGGGTTCTTCTTTGTTTCTAGCAAAAAGGGGGAAGTCTTCAAACCTGTATTGACTTTAGGGGCCTAAATAAGATAACCATCAAAAACACTTATCCATTATCTCTGATCTCTATATTGTTTGATCAACTCAAGACTGCAACCATTTTCTCTAAAATAGATCCTACTATTTCATTTGTATTAAAAAAGGAGATGAGTGGAAGACCACATTCAGTACTCAATCTGGACACTAAGAATATCTTGTTATACCCTTTGGTCTTTGCAACACTCCAACACTCTTCCAAGAATTAATCAGTGAGATGGTCTGTGGAAATTTGTCTCTGTGTGTCTGGATGATATACTATTTTATTCTCCTTCTCTTGAGGTACATTGGCTCATGTAAAAGATGTCTTTATGAAAATTTAGTAGCGACAGTTGTTTGCCAAAGGGGTAAGATGTAAATTTGACGTTGCCAAGGTTGCCTTCCTTGGATACATTATCTTCCCTAAGGATTTTCTATGGATCCCAGTAAGCTACAGGCCATCCTAGATTGAGGTTAACTCACCAACCTGAAAGCCATCCAAAGGTTCTTAGGTTTTGCCAATTACTATAGAAGGTTTATTCGTTCCTTCTCTGTCTTGGTCGTATCCATCACTGCCCTGACTAAAAAGGGGGCTGTCACTGTGGTTTGGTCACCTAAAACGCTTGTCACTTTTGCTGCATTCAAGAAAGCATTTATCCCTACTCCAGTGCTTTGCCACCCTAACTCAGAATAACCTTTCATCATCGAGTTAAATGCTTCCAATGTCAGTTCTGGAGTCATCCTCTCTGCAAATGATTAGATTTACATCCTTGTGCCTTCCTTTTTATTTGATTTCTTCATTGGAATTCAATTATGACATTGGTAATCGAGAACTTATTACTATGAACTACCCATTGCAAAAGGACATAATACTATCTGGGTCATTGTTGATTGTTTCAATAAGGTGGCTCATTATGTCCCGCTCACCAAGTTACCCACTGCTAAATACTTGGCCTCTCTTTTCGTTCTACATGTATTCAAACTTCACGGATTGCTCTTCGATATAGTCTCAGACAGAGGGTCTCAATTTGGGGCTCAGTTCTGGGTCTTTCTGCTCTTTTCTGGGTAATAATAATAAGTCTATCATCTGCCTACCACCCTCAATCTGAGGAAGACTGAACGAGTCAATCAGTCTTTGAAGCAATTTCTACTGTCTTATATTTCCAAATTTCATAATAACTGGGTTGAATATTTACCATGGGCAGAATTTGCATATAACAAGTCCTGTCATTCATCCTCCAAACTTCACCCTTCTTTTGCGAGTTTTGTCAGCATCCAAGAGCTAATTCTCTAGACCATCTCATGCCTACTAATCATCCTTAAGTACAGAATACCACTCTATGTTTTAAATCTATCTAGAGAAAAGTTAATTTTTGCCTTGTTACATTCATCTTTCCCCTCAAATTCTTCTTGAACCAACACCGTAGAGCATGTACTTTTAAAATAGGTGATAGCGTTTGTTTGTCCACCCGAAACATCACACATCAACAACCATCTACGAAATTTGGCCCCTGGTACATTAGTCCATTTAAGATTATAAAAAAGGCGAATCCTGTTGCCTTCTATTTGGATGTTCCCAGATCGTTGAAAATTCCTAACAATTTTCACTGTTTTCTTTTTATGCCTGTTGTTTGTTCTAACAAATTTGGGCCCAAACTTTCTTCTTAAGCTTTTCCGGTAATTGTCGATGCAGGGGGAGAGAAGGTCGAGAGAGAGAGGAGGGATGAGATGGGTGGGCAGGTAAGAAGACGGAAGGAAGAGTAAATGGGGTGAAAGGGAAGAACAGGCATTGGAATCGAAGGAATGCTAACAGTTAAAGTAGCGGGATTGGGTCTAGAACAGATACAGGAGTTTGTGAATCAGTTTCATCTTGATAGCTATGATCTTCTCCAGCCACGAGATGATATAGTCCTGCCAAATCTTGAGGTCCCGCTTGACTCTGGTTAGAAGGTGAGGGATATTTTCTTCGTACAGCCAGTCATATAGGGAGGTGATGTATACACCTAGATATTTGATCTTACGTTTCTGCCATTGTAGGGTAAAGTTAGCTTGTATATGAGCCTTCAAAGGGGAGGGGACATGTAGAAGCATGGCCTCAGACTTGTTGAAATTAATTTTATAACTTGACAGGGAGCTATATTCTTCCATAATCTGGTATAAGGAAGGTAGAGATTCCTGGGGATTCATGAGAGACAAGAGGATATCGTCTGCAAAGAGAGATATCTTCAATTCCCGTGGCTCCATCTCCATACCCGTATCGAGGCCGTCTGTTGGGCCATCGCTGCCAAGGGTTCTATGACCAATGTGAAGACCAGTGGCGATAGAGGACACCACTGTCTCGTCCCATTGGAGAGGAAAAATGGGTCAGATAAAGTGCTGTTATTTAAGACCCTGGGGGGGTTCATATAGGGCTGATATTCCCTGTCAGAAATTCTGCTGAGAAGTCCCAGGAAATCTGGTCAAATGCCTTGTCGGCACCTAGAAAAAGCAATTTTGCTGGGGAGCGCCTATGGTTGATAATCTGCACAATGTCAATTGCCCTACGGATATTATCTCTGGCCTGGCGCCAGAGTCGTAACTAGACAGGTGCGGGCGTCATCCAGGGCGCAAGCCCGCTACCTGCCTTTTTTACTTACAGCTAACAGACCTCAGAATCATCCAAAATGGTGGCCGGCACCTGGCTCCTCCCCCCTTCTGAACTCTGCCCTCTGCCCCTAAGCGTCTGATATCATGATGTTGCTAGGCAGCAGAGAAGCAGAGAAGAGCCAGGCAGCGACGGCTGGACAGGAAGGAAGAAGAAGAAGGTAGGTCTTCAAGCCAAAGCTTCAAAGGGGGGATGTATGCTGCTATTATGGAGGGGGGGATGTGTGCTGCTATTATGGAGGGGGGATGTATGCTGCTATTATGGAGGGGGGTGTATGTTGCTATTATGGAGGGGGGATTCCCCCACTCGTCCCTCTATTAGAAGGTGGAAAAGTGTCCCAATTGCCACAATATATATAAATATATTATATTGTTAGCAGTTGCTATTTATTTATTTTTTATTAATTTTTTTTTTTATTGAAAATAATACAGGAGAGACATATAACAGGGTAATATACAATTGAGTGGTATTGCAAGCTGTATTTTAAATAACATCAATCAAACATTTTACATCACCAACAAGGTGGTTTGATCATCAAACTCGAAAGGATAATAAAGAGTCCTGCGGAACTGTTGGGAACAGTTATTGAACAAACCAAGTGTGATAATATTGCTTAATTACTTTCATTGATATGGGATAGAGAGGAGAGGGAAGGATTGAAGGATGAGGTGCGGGGTTCAAGCCTCATTTATTCTATTGGGCACAATGTGGTGTCTTTAAATTCAGTCCATTCAAACCATAGTAAGTAATATTCTTTGTA
Source organism: Mixophyes fleayi (assembly GCF_038048845.1). Lineage (NCBI taxonomy): Eukaryota > Metazoa > Chordata > Amphibia > Anura > Limnodynastidae > Mixophyes > Mixophyes fleayi. The sequence continues at coordinate 55,083,143 of NC_134412.1, read as the reverse complement.
TTTATCAGACAAGGATTTAATCATTTCATCCATGGACATATTAAGGTCCAAACGTGCAAACCATTCTTTAATAGAAGGAGGTGTTGGGGATCTTCAGTGGACCGGTATCCTTCTCTGCACTGCTGAGGTACTTCAAGGTGGATTTTTATATTGGGAAATGGGCAATTTAATGTAATTAGATAGCCAATATTTCGGACAATTGATTACCTCGGTTTTCACAATCACCTTGATGACGAGTAAAACTCTGTCCTAGAAGGATCTAAGAGTCGTGCAATCCCACCAAATGAGCAGCGGGGTGCCTAGAGCCAGTTGGTAATTCCAACATAGGTCTGGGGACCTGGGGAACATGTTAGCTAATAGGCTGGGACAATGGTACCACCGAAGCAACACTTTATATTAGCTGCACACTGACTGAGCTAGCTTGGGTGTGTTGAAAACTGTCACATCAGTCCTCTTTGAAGATGGCAGTCACCAAATCACGCACCCAGTCTCTAGTAAATTTGGATGGTGTATCAAAGGGGTATTCAATCAAGATTCAATATATGGAGGACAAGGTATGTCTAGAAAACAGAGGGGCAGTACATAAGGACTCAAACTGCATGAGTGCTCTCCCTGCCATCTCGCACACACCTGGGAAGCATAGAAAGTGTCATAATTTTAGGTTTCTCCACATCTCTGTTTGGTAGTTCCCATTTTGCCTGAATATCGGCAAAGAGGATAATTCCAGAGGTATTCTACAGCTGGCCGAGACGGGTGACTCCGGCTAGTGTCCAGTGTTTGAAAACCTTTCTCGAGTGGCCAGGGGGAAAGTTTGAATTTTCGTGGGGTCAGGGGTGAGTTCAGTGTTGATATATGTGGGATGATACGTAGTCTCAACCATTTAGTCAGGGTAGGAGAAATTGTTGGATGGCGGATAGTGGAAAGCGAGATTTGTCATGGAACTAGTTTTATAGGTGTGTGTGTAATGTATATCCCTCAATCCAAACCCACTGTTTGTCTGACCCTCCTTTTGTCCAGTCCAATATTCTATTCAAACGTCAGCGTCGTAATAGGAAGAGAAGTGTGGCAGCTGTAAGCCACCTGAACGTTTGAGCTTGTATAGGATGTCATGTTTGAAGCAAGGTCGTCTACCTCTCCAAACAAAGTTTTGTATGTCTCCAGGGCCGGACTGGCCATCGGGCACTTCTGGCAAATGCCAGAAGGGCCGATGGCACCGTGGGCCGGTCCGGGTACCTGCGATCACCACTGCTATAATTGGGAAAAAAAAATTTGAAAAAAAAAATTCTACTTGCGGTGGAGCGTGTGACGTCATGACGGCTCTCTGGGCTGGGCCGCGCGATGTAACGTCAGAACGTTATGCGCGGCCGCGTAGGACTGGATCAGACGGCGCCAGTAGCCAGTCCGGCACTGGCTACTGGAGACTATTATATTCAGATTCCTGGAGGCTGCAGAGGCTGCTGAGGTAAGTATATTTCTTTTTAACAGGGAAAATGGGTGCAAGGAGAGGGAAGAGGACCCGATAATGTCTGTACAGGGGGGGGGGAGAGGACAGGACCCAATAATATGTGACGGGGGGAGGGGAGAGGACCCGATAATATCTGAAGGGGGATAGGGGAGAGGACCCAATAATATGTGAAGGGGGGAAGGGGAGAGGACCCGATAATATCTGAAGGGTGATAGGGGAGAGGACCCGATAATATGTGAAGGGGGGGTGAGGGGAGAGGACACGATAATATGTAAAGGGGGGGGAGGGGAGAGCACCCAATAAAATCTGAAGGGGGGGAGGGGAGAGGACCCGATAATATGTGAAGGGGGGAGGGGGAGTGGGGCTGAAAATGTGTGCAGGGGAGGGAAGAGGGTCTGAAAGAATGGCACACGGAAAACAGGAAAAGGGGGGAGAGAATGGCACACAGATAAAGGGAAAGGGAGGAGAGAAAGGCACACAGAAACGGGGGGAGAAAATGGCACGCAGAAAACAGGAAAAGGGGGGAGAGAATGGCACACAGAAAACAGGAAAAGGGGGGAGAGAATGCCACGCAGAAAACAGGAAAAGGGGGGAGAGAATGCCACGCAGAAAACAGGAAAAGGGGGGAGAGAATGCCATGCAGAAAACAGGAAAAGGGGGGAGAGAATGGCACGCAGAAAACAGGAAAAGGGGGGAGAGAATGGCACACAGAAAACAGGAAAAGGGGGAGAGAATGCCATGCAGAAAACAGGAAAAGGGGGGAGAGAACAGCACACAGAAAAAGGGAAAGGGGGGAGAGAATGGCACACAGAAAAAGGGAAAGGGGGACAGAATGGCACACAGAAAAGGTGAAACGGGGGGGGGAAGGATGGCACACAGAAAATGGAGGGGGGGAGAAAAGTGAGGATGCCACACGGGGGGGGGGGGGGGAGAGAAGAGAAAGGATGCCACACGAGGGGAGGGGGGTACAGTATATTCCTACTGGATATTTATATAACCTCACATTTTATGCAAATATACTTTAGTGTTGTTAATATGTTTACTCTGTGGCATAATATGATTTGGGGCACTACTGTATGGCATAATATGATTTGGGGGCAGTATTGAGGTATAATATCAACTGGGGGCAGTATTGTGGTATAATATAATTTGGGGGCACTATTGTACGAACTGGGGCACTATTGTGGCATAATATGATTTGGGGGCTATTAATTGAAAGTGGGGCTGTTTGGGGAAAAAATAACGTCTATTTATTAAACGTGAATAGGAATTATTTAATGGCATTGATGGTTGGGGGAAATAGGTATATTTTTTAAACGTAAATGCAATTTAATTTATTGCTGGGGTTGTTTGGAGAGAGGTATATAGGTTTATTTATTAAACGTGAATACTACAATTGTAATGTTGAGGCTGGAGGGAGGCCTAATTATAAAATATGGGTTGCATTGATTAAACACCAGGGCTGGTTGGAGGTTTCTAAATTACATGTACCTATTTTTTTTCCAAATAGGGCCTCCAGCATTCGAGGATCCAGACAAGCAGCAACTAAAGACACCAGCAGCCACAGGTGGTGTAAGTGACAAGAACACTTGTGGGGAAGTCCTGAATTTTGGTGACTGTCTCGTCTAGTGAGATTTGATCCGACTACAAGGACAGTTGGGAGGTAAGTCCTACTTCACAATGTACTGCTTGTGAAGGCAAAGCTGCGTGCACCTAACAGTAGTGCACACAATATTGCCTGTGTATTTGCCTAACATTGTGTCTAATATGATAACCATGTTACATAATAGGGGCCCCCTGACTTAAATAACCCAGGCCCCCCGAGCGTTAATCCAGCTCTGGTTAGCAGGAGGAATCTGATAGTTGCTCCCAGTCCCTATAGGACACAGCCTGCAGAGCAAGCCGAGGAGCTCTAGGTCTCACAAGATTTGGTAATCTCGTGAGACAAAGAGCTTCCCTGTTCACTCTACAGGAAGTTCCCACCCTGATGGATGTCAGCAGCACCAGAAGCATAGATAACTACAGTGGGCTGGGGGTGTCATAATGTGCCTGGGGAGATGGCGTGATGTGGCTGGGAGGGCGTGATAAATGTAATGTTTTATTATAATGTATGTATCAATGACCCATGTTGGCCACACCCACAACACAATGTGGCCACGCCCTTTTCGGCGCTGCCGCTATGCGGCGGCACACTATTTCTTTTCTTCTGGACCTGAGGTGGGCCTGTGTACTTTAAATGCCAGGGCTGATTTTTAGTCCCAGTCCGGCCCTGTATGTCTCTATGCAAGTCATTAAACCAAGAGGTGTGGATGTGGATCGGGAGTTTGTGTAGTAGGTAGAGGACTTTCAGTAGCAGATTCATTTTCACAATATTGACTCTACCTATCAGGGAGAAGTCCTTTGGGAGCCAGTCTCTCAGGTTTTTACAGATGGGCAAAAAATTATCTGTATAGTTCTTAGATACGACTCTGTTTATGATCACCACAGGTATTTACGTTGGGAGGGGTGCCAGACAAATTGGAATGCAGATTTCAGACCTTCAACTATATTTAGAGGTGTTGTGATATTAAGGGTCACTACTTTGAGTAATTGATTTTAAAGTTTTAGAGATCTCCAAAGGTATGGAATTCTGACATTAAGTTCAGGATCGAGATTACAGGGTTCGTCAGGATAAGAAGGTCATCTGCAAAGAGAGCGAGATTAAATTCCCTATCTCCCATCAGCAATTCAGATATGTCCAGATTCGCTGTTATGGACTGCGCTAAGGCTTCCATATATAGGATGAAAATCATTGGGGATAAGGGACATCCCTGTCTCCATTTGTTTGTTAATCCAGTCTGATAAATCTCCATTAACTTTAATCTTTGCTGTTGGGTGAGAATATAACACTCAAATCCGCTCCAAGCCCAGGTGGCTGAGTATGCCAGGATAAAGTCCATATCCACTCTATCGAATGCTTTTTCTGCATCTGTGGACAGCAGTCATATCGGAGTATAGCAGTTATTGTTTTAATTTATGATCATATAAAAGTTGTGTGCACTCTGATGTGAATTCATTGTAAACATGCATTTTGTTAACATCCTGCAAATGCTCCTAAAAAAATACTTCAGCCTGTATGTGTGTATACACTTATGGAAAATATGCACTGTTTATAAAGACAGTATTTCCATCCCTATTCAAATCATAACATATCTTAAGAAAGGCTTTGATTTGAGAACTTTGCAAAAGTTATGGCTAATTTGCGTTCCAGCTTGAATCAGGCCCTGAATGTCTACAATGGTGTCTTTCATTCATTTTGCAAGAGGTTGGCATGTTAGAAGGTAGGGAGACTGCTGGTGACATCCCTGCAGAAAAGCATTATGTGGATTGGTGGATTCATACATGGGGCAGGTCCCAGCAGTTTAACAGAGTGACATTTCAGCCACTTGCACTGTATCAGATCCATTTGGAACAGTGTTCTAAAGATGTGGGTTCATGATTTTGTAATACGGAAGGGGGGTAAAATTATATTAAAATTAACTTTTTAACAGAACCCAACTAGAAATTTGTAATAACACTCATTGATATAGGTATTTTACTTTCATTAAGTATTCATATATGAAACTGAGATTTTTTTAGTGCATTTTTTATTCAGTTATACTGTAGAATAATTAATCTGGGGTGAGGGTACCCTCAAATAAAATGTTTCACTTAATGTCACCCGTTCGCTTTTTCTTACCTTTGCACAGTGCTTTTTTTGTCATAGAACTCACAGAACTGAGTTCCGGGACCTTTTTTCTTACAAAAAAAGCACTGCCTTTGCATATAAACATTAATGTTACAATTCTCCTTTTTGTAAAAAAAATAATATTATTTTATCTCTGTTAAATGATTGAAGTACACTTCCACTTTGGAAGAAACTCCTCTGGATACCAATGACAACATGTTATAATAATATCAAAACATAGAACAACTCTGGAGAGAAGACCATAAAAACTGAGGTCCTCCCTCAAGACTACAGCATGTAGGTTTCCACACTCTACAGAGATTAATCAGTGTATAGTCCTCTTGCAAGTAGCCACTTCTCCATTGCTGATTTAGCAATTATTTTAACTCATGTATTGCAGTATGTAAAGCACTGTTGCACCCTGCTCCTTCATCAGATAACAGTCACTGCATGCACATATAAACCATGATAGAATAGACAAAGGTCATAATTTATTACATTTAATTTGCAATAACTTACATACATGATATGGCCACATGCTGTTTATGTATTCTTTTTATTTTTAAAGTACAACAGAGAAAAATCACAAACATTTGAAAAAAATAAAGCAGGTGCGTGAGATCTACCATAATTTTTATTCATAAGAAATTAAACATTCATCTTATATTATTAAGGATAATAATAAAAATAACTAACCTCTTGCATTATTATTACTATTATTGCACAAGTCACTGTGTCCCTATGTGCCAGATTAAATGTTGACAGAAGGAACTTTGCTTCATATAGAGGTAAGTGTGATTTACACTGCAGGCGCAAGTGTGGGCTTCGTAGAATTGAGAGGCTCTGAGAATTATTCCACGTGGAAATTTGCGATGGAGATGCAGTTAAAACGCAAAAAGGAAGGTCACAAGTGACCCAGATGACAACCCAAACCTCTGACCAACATATTTGTGTGACATACAGTCATACAGTCCACTATATACTTTGTAACCTTTACATTCTAGCTGTACAAATATTCAATATGATGTAGCACTTACCCTTGTGTACCATTGTCCCATAGAATGTAAGCTTGTGAGCAGGGGCTTCTTACCTCTACGTATGTATGTATTAGCCAGTATTGTTTTATTACTGATTGTTCCCAATTGTAAAGCACTATGGAATCTGTTGGCGCTGTATAATTAGATGATGATCTCGATGATGTGGATAGGGCCAATGTGTTAAGGACAGAGTAGCGTGAGATCGTCCAATGTTAGAGCCGCTTCGTGAGATGTTCACATTTAGCAGCCCCCTTTTCACAGTACTCGGTTGCTCCCAGAGCTTAGGCTCAGGTAGTAGCAGTTGTTGACCTAGCACCTGCAAAGTGGATAGGACAGACACAGCAGGAGGTAATGAGCAACCAGGATGTATTAGCAGAACTCTGAGCTAGAGAGGCAGGGATTAATGGAGAGTAGGCTGGCACTTGTCTGATCAAGTGGACAGCACACAGCAGCAGGTAGTTGGCAACCAGACTGTAAATGGCATAACTCAGAGCCAGACAGGCAAGATTTAATTTAGAGTAGTCTGGCACTTGTCTGATGGAGTGGACAAGCGGTAATAGGTAGTGAACAACCTGAATGTGTTTGGTAGAGCTCAGAGTCAGACAGGCAGGGATCAGGAATAGAGAAGGCAGCAGAATCCTTTAAACGAGACAGGTGTAAGAGCAGGTAGAGTAATGAAAGCAAATCCAAAGCGTGGAGTGGCGAAGACAGCAATTCATAAGCAATCCAGGTCAAACACTGATAGCAGAACAGGTTAGGAATACAAGGCAAACAAAAACAGCTTAAACTCTGGCGCTTAATATATTACACTTAAACTGAATAGAAATAAAAGGCTTCAGTATCAATCGCAGCAGTTCACAAAAGGAGGTAGTGTTAAACCTCCATATATATATAACAAAGAGAAAAACTTGGAGTTGCGCAGAGATACTGGATACAATTGTTTAATATAGTATAAAACACAAATATATGTAAGTATGTCTTGAAACAAAGTGGGCTGGGGAAATGTATGTAGAAAGATAATAATATATGTATCAAAATTAAATACATGCATATAAACTATCTAGCCCGGCATAGATAGACACATAGAAAATAACTACCCTGTATAACAGAAATACACTTACATGTAAATAATATAAGAATCTTAAAACATAAAATATAAAAAACACATGAGTTGCATATATGCACTTATATCTCCATAAGCGGAAAAAAGTGTCCAATTTGAATGCTGTCAACATCAAATAAAGTGTATATAGATATATCTATCCGGATTTAAAGTCACCACATAGACAAGTTTGTATATAGATGACTTTTAGGGCTTGAAAAAGTCTGGGGTTCAGACAAAATGCGTCGCTCTATCTATGCTACTTTTACTATCTGGATTGTATCAATTCTATGAGGAAGTTGCCAACAAGTGGAACTATTTTTCTTTGATACTTGTATCTTGTCCGGACTCGTAGGAGGTGCGCAATGAAGATGTTACCTACACTGTTTCTTTCCGTGAACCACAGTGACGGCGAAAAGGTAAAACTTTTCATTATTTTGTGATCCGTTAACAGGATATGCTGGGAGTAAAACAAGATATACTAATCCCCGGAGGTATGCTTATTCCAACTTGTTTATAGCCGCTCAGCCGGTAAGAAGTATTACGTTTACGGGTGATTACTTTTCAGTACCCCAGCTACAGCGATATTAGCCTGCATTTGGTCTTTGTTTTTGCCAGCCTTACTGACGCCCAAAGGAAGTTACTCTGTTTCCTCACTTAAAGTGGATAACTGCCTCACTTTTTAAATACACTCATAGCAGTGGATATGAACGATCTAAAAGTCATCTATATACAAACTTGTCTACGTGGTGACTTTAAATCCGGATAGATATATCTATATACACTTTATTTGATGTTGACAGCATTCAAATTGGACACTTTTTTCAGCTTATGGAGATATAAGTGCATATATGCAACTCATGTGTGTCGCGGGCACTAGGAGTCTTTGCCCAGGATATCACCAGAAGATGTTCTTACCAGAGTAATATAGCTGGTACTATGGTCCTCTGGTAGCAGGGTGACAACGGAACAGGAGAATCAGCAGATGGTGAGAGAATGCTCAAGGAAAGTCTATGACTAGCAGCAACTGGTAATGACTTAGATGTATGAATACGAGGAACCAGATGGACAAGTAAACGTGAGGAGAGTCAGTGGTCTGCGTACAGCAAGTTGTACCACTGCTATAGTGAGGAGGAATGTCCAGGAGTAGAGAGGAGGTAGTGAAAGTCAGTGGTCTGCGTATAGCAAGTTGTACCACTGTCTATAGTGAAGGAATGGATTCCAGGTGCAAGTAGGTAACGGGGAAGTCAGTGGTCTGCGTACAGCAAGTTGTACCACTGCTTATGTGAGAGGATACTTGAAACTGGTGCCAATGGGAAACAGGAGTCAGTGGTCTGCGTTCAGCAAGTTGTACCACTGCTATATATATGTGAGGAGGGGCACGAGGAGATGAATGGAATACTGAGGATACACGGGCACACGGAACTTGATCCCACGATGATAACCACAATACAATAATAACTGACAAGCGCTTCTTGAAGTATACAAAGTCACTATAGAGATCCAGGTAATAGGAAACAAAGTCAAAAGTAACAATAGCCTCAGGAGATGGAAGACTCCGGAGATGAACACAACACAGTCCAGACGGATATGCAATACAATAGCAAAGTCAATGGAAAGTATGCATACCGCAATTCAGGAGAGCAGGCTGTCAAGGAGACGTGCAGGGATACCTGAATGGCTGAACGCCGGCAGGAGGAGAGACCACTGGAGGATGGAAGCGGTAATCAGGTTGGTGCAGCGCACGGAAGGTAACCGGTAATCAACGGAGCAATACTCAGGAAGCAGTAGTAAGTAAAACTGGAAACGTGATGAACACGGGAGAGTTGAGGCTGTCTGGTATCCGGCAGTAGTAGCGGAGGCAGCGGAGGGAAGGCACGCTGAACACAGGAGAGTAGAGGCGGTATGGAATCCAGCAGTAGTAGCGAAGGCCACGGAGGGGAGACACGCTGAACACAGGAGAGTAGAGACGGTCTGGATCCGGCAGCAGTAGCAGATAGGAATCAGTAGAGAGCTGACACGATGAACACAGGAGAGTTGAGACGGTCTGGAACCCGGCAGTAGTAACGGAGGCAGAGGAGAGCAGACACGCTGAACACAGGAGAGTTGAGGCGGACTGGAATCCGGCAGCAGTAGCAGATAGGAATCAGTTGAGTGAAGCCACAATGAACACAGGAGAGTTGAAGTGGTCTGGAAACCACAATCGAAGTAGACAGGAATCAGCTGGAGCTGAATACACGAGGAAACACAGGAACACCTTCAGAGGCTCATGGGGAATGAGACTCCAAAATCAGGCAACCAGGTAATGATCACAGGTGGGTTAAATAGGGAGGGTTGCCTGATCATCTAATCAATTAAAAGCAACAGGTCATGAAGGTTTCATAAGGGCTGCACATGCGCAGACCCTCAGGATGGTGGACGGCCACGGTTCCTGAACCCAGGAGAAATGGCACTCACAGTCCGGTGAGTGACAGTACCCCCCCTTTTAAAGGTGGGCACAGAACACATGGAACGGGTTTGTCCGGAAACTTGGAATAAAACTTCTTAAGAAGAGCTGGAGCATTGAGATCTTCTGCTTTAATCCATGAACGCTCTTCAGGACCAAAGCCCTTCCAATGAACGAGGAAACTAAGCACTCCTCGCGAAATTTTTGCATCCAATATGTGAGTAATCTCAAAGTCCTCCTCTTGATGAGCTTGAACTGGCCGAGGTGTTGAAGGAGGGACCAAGAAACGGTTGATGATAAGAGGTTTGAGCAAAGACACATGGAAGGCATTGGAAATACGAAGGTTCTTAGGTAGTAGAAGTTTGAAACAAACTGGATTTATCACTTGAATGATCCTATATGGACCAATAAAACGAGCGAACTTCATAGATGGGATCTTCAAACGAATATTTTTGGTTGATAACCATACACGAACTCCGATTTTAAGTGGTGGAATAGCCCGTCTCTTTTTATCTGCAAAAGACTTATATCTGGCAGATGTCTTCTTTAAACAGGTTCTGACCTGAGACCAAATAATTTTGAAGGTCTGACAAACAGTCTCTACAGCAGAAACTTGGGTGGGAGGAAGGGCAGGAAATTCCGGAAAAGACGGATGGTGACCGTAAACCACAAAGAATGGAGTTTTAGAAGATGATTCATGATACATGTTGTTATGAGCGAATTCAGCCCATGGAAGCAAATCTACCCAGTTGTCTTGGTTGGCTGAAGAGAACATCCTTATAAAAGTCTCAAGATCTTGATTGACCCTTTCGGTTTGTCCGTTTGATTGAGGATGGTAGGAGGATGAGAGTGATAATCGGATACCCAAGGTCTTATAGAGGGCCCGCCAGAATCTGGAAACGAATTGCACTCCTCTATCTGAAACAATCTCGGAAGGACATCCATGAATACGGAAGATTTCTTTGATGAAATAATCAGGCAGAGTAGATGAAGAAGGTAAACCGGTCAAAGGAACGAAATGTGCCATCTTCGAAAATCTATCCACCACTACCCAAATAGTATTGCACTTTTTACTAGGAGGAAGATCAGTAACAAAGTCCATACTAATATTGGTCCACGGCTTGGAAGGAATGGGTAGTGGTTGAAGCAAACCCGCTGGAGTTCTGCAGGGAGTCTTAAACTGGGAACACAATTCACAAGCAGCCACAAAATCTTTGAGATCTCTCCTCATAGAAGGCCACCAGTAACTTCGAGAAAGAATTTCAAAAGTCTTGCGTTCACCAGAAGGGCCAGAAAAACGAGAAGAGTGAAACCACGAAAGGATTTTCTTCCTAAGAGCAGGAGGCACGAGGGTTCTCCCAAATGGTAGCACCTTAGTGGAAGAAGCAGCCAGAGAAACAAATTTGGGGTCTAATATAGAGTGGTTAGGACCATCTTCAACGTCTGAGGACGTCACAAAAGCTTGAGATAGGGCGTCTGTTTTTTTATTTTTAGCAGCTGGTTTGAAGGTTATGATTAGTTCAAAACGAGAAAAGAAAAGAGACCATCTTGCATGACGAGGATTCAAACATTGAGCAGACTGTAAATATGACAAATTTTTATGATCAGTAAAAATTGTCACAGGATGACGAGCTCCTTCCAACAAATATCTCCATTCCTCTAATGCTACTTTTATAGCCAGCAACTCCTTGTCCCCAATGGTATAATTCTTCTCCGCAGGCAGAAGACCCCGAGAGTAAAAGGCACAAGGATGGAATTTTTGTTGCTCCGATTTTTGGGAGAGAATGGCTCCTAAGCCAACATTAGAGGCATCTACCTCTAGGAAGAAAGGAAGCGTCACATCAGGCTGTCAAAGAACAGGAGTGGAGGAGAAGGACTCTTTGAGAAACTGGAAGGCTTGAAGGGCCTCAGAGGACCATTGTTTAGTATTGGCTCCTTTACGAGTTAGGGCCACAATAGGAGATGCAATCGAAGAAAAATCTTGAATGAAGCGTCTATAGTAATTGGCAAAACCTAAAAAACGCTGAATTGCACGAAGAGTAGTTGGCTGAGGCCAATGTAATACAGCATTCACCTTTTCTGGATCCATCTGAAGACCTACTCCGGAGACAATATATCCCAGAAATGGAATCTGGGGCAACTCGAATGAACATTTTTCTAACTTGCAGAATAATGAATTTTTCCGGAGTCTGGAAAGGACCTCTGCCACATGTTGATGATGAGAAGGCAGGTCCTGAGAAAAGATTAATATGTCGTCCAGATAGACGACGACACAAACATATAACAAGTCCCGGAAGATCTCATTAATGAAACCCTGAAAACAGCGGGGGCGTTACATAACCGGAAGGGCATTACTAAATATTCATAATGCCCGTCTCTGGTGTTGAAAGCTGTCTTCCATTCGTCACCGGACCTGATTCGAATTAAATTATAGGCACCACGAATATCCAACTTGGTAAAGATCCGGGCTCCCTTGATACGATCAAATAACTCAGTAATTAATGGAATGGGATACCGATTTTTGATAGTTATGGCGTTAAGTCCACGGAAATCTATGCAAGGACGTAATGACCCATCCTTCTTTTTTACGAAGAAAAACCCTGCTCCAGCGGGAGAGGTAGAAGGTCGAATAAATCCTCGCTGGAGATTCTCTTTGATGTACTCAGATGGGGCTTGAGTTTCAGGTAACGAAAGTGGATACACACGACCCCTGGGAGGAGTCTTGCCAGGTTGAAGATCAATCGGACAGTCCCACGAACGATGAGGAGGAAGACATTCAGACTGAATTTTATCAAATACATCTGCAAAAGAAGCATACTGAGGAGGAAGTCCCGGTGAACAAGGTGAAATGGAGGATTGCTGTATCTTGAGAGGAACGACTTGAGAGAGGCAACGATGATGACATTCAGGCCCCCGAGACGTAACTTGAGGAGTGTGCCAGTCAATCTGGGGAGAATGACGTTGAAGCCATGGAAGGCCTAATACAATCGGATTGGTAGTAACAGGAAGAATTAAAAATGAAATTTCTTCCTGGTGTAATACACCAATTTGAAGGGTTACTGGAGACGTACTCTGGGTGATGAGACCATTAATAATGCGTGATCCATCGATAGCAGTCACAGTAATAGGTATTTTCAAAGTAATCACTGGTAGGGACCATTGATTCACGAGGGATTTAGAAATAAAATTTCCTGCAGCTACAGAGTCAATAAGTGCTTGGGACATGAAAGATTTGGTAGCAAAGGAAACCGTAACATCAAAAGCACAAACTTTTAATTTCGTAGAACATGGAGAGGACTCCAGGGACCCTATCTTCACCTCTCCAGAACTGGTTAGGGCCTGGCATTTCCCGATTTTTTAGGGCATGAATTGAGCATATGAGTAGAATCAGCACAATAGATACAAAGTCTATTTTTTACTCTTCGTCCCTCTCCTCTGAAGTTAATTTGGAGCGACCTATCTCCATAGGTATCACCGGAGATGAAACTTAGCGAACTTGAGGACTTGAGCGAAGAGGTGCTTTAAATGAAGTTGTTTTTTCAGACTCTCTTTCACGAAATCTCATGTCTACACGATGGCAAAGAGAAATCAAATCTAGAGAAGTAGGTAATTCTTGAGTAGTCAGTGCATCTTTAATTTTATCAGAAAGCCCCTGCCAGAAGGCGGCAATTAAAGCTTCAGTGTTCCACTGAAGTTCAGAGGCTAATATCCGAAATTGAATGACGTACTGGGCTACAGTACGAGAACCCTGACGTAGACGGAGGATGCTGGATGCAGCGGAAATAACACGACCAGGTTCATCAAATGCACTTCGAAACATGGAAATAAATTTGGCACTATCTTGTAATAATGGATCATTTCTATCCCACAGAGGGGAAGCCCATGCGAGAGCTTGTCCGGAAAACAAGGAAATGAGATAGGCCACTCTGGAACGATGAGTAGAGAAATTGTGAGGTTGAAGCTCAAAATGAACTGAGCATTGATTTAGAAAACCCCTGCATGTTTTGGGGTCTCCATCATATTTTGAAGGAGTAGGCAGGTGTAGCATGGAAGCAATAGACACCTGGGATGGCACTGGGGAAACGGAGGAAGGCACAGGAGCATCAACAGTAGCTGTGATATTTTGCGCAGACGTTCTTTGGGAGGCTAACGCCTGGCAACATTGCAGCAATTGTTGTTGGCGAACATCCTGTTGTTCAATACGGGTAACCAGATACTGCAGCATCTCTTTAGCTGTAGGTTCCGCTCCTGGGTCTGTCATGGCCTGATCTTACTGTCACGGGCACTAGGAGCAGGAAATCACCAGAAGATGTTCTTACCAGAGTAATATAGCTGGTACTATGGTCCTCTGGTAGCAGGGTGACAACGGAACAGGAGAATCAGCAGATGGTGAGAGAATGCTCAAGGAAAGTCTATGACTAGCAGCAACTGGTAATGACTTAGATGTATGAACACGAGGAACCAGATGGACAAGTAAAGGTGAGGAGAGTCAGTGGTCTGCGTACAGCAAGTTGTACCACTGCTATAGTGAGGAGGAATGTCCAGGAGTAGAGAGGAGGTAGTGAAAGTCAGTGGTCTGCGTATAGCAAGTTGTACCACTGTCTATAGTGAAGGAATGGATTCCAGGTGCAAGTAGGTAACGGGGAAGTCAGTGGTCTGCGTACAGCAAGTTGTACCACTGCTTATGTGAGAGGATACTTGAAACTGGTGCCAATGGGAAACAGGAGTCAGTGGTCTGCGTTCAGCAAGTTGTACCACTGCTATATATATGTGAGGAGGGGCACGAGGAGATGAATGGAATACTGAGGATACACGGGCACACGGAACTTGATCCCACGATGATAACCACAATACAATAATAACTGACAAGCGCTGCTTGAAGTATACAAAGTCACTATAGAGATCCAGGTAATAGGAAACAAAGTCAATAGTAACAATAGCCTCAGTAGATGGAAGACTCCGGAGATGAACACAACACAGTCCAGACGGATATGCAATACAATAGCAAAGTCAATGGAAAGTATGCATACCGCGATTCAGGAGAGCAGGCTGTCAAGGAGACGTGCAGGGATACCTGAACGGCTGAACGCCGGCAGGAGGAGAGACCACTGGAGGATGGAAGCGGTAATCAGGTTGGTGCAGCGCACGGAAGGTAACCGGTAATCAACGGAGCAATACTCAGGAAGCAGTAGTAAGTAAAACTGGAAACGTGATGAACACGGGAGAGTTGAGGCTGTCTGGTATCCGGCAGTAGTAGCGGAGGCAGCGGAGGGAAGGCACGCTGAACACAGGAGAGTAGAGGCGGTCTGGAATCCAGCAGTAGTAGCGAAGGCCACCGAGGGGAGACACGCTGAACACAGGAGAGTAGAGACGGTCTGGAATCCGGCAGCAGTAGCAGATAGTAATCAGTGGAGAGCTGACACGATGAACACAGGAGAGTTGAGACGGTCTGGAACCCGGCAGCAGTAACGGAGGCAGCGGAGAGCAGACACGCTGAACACAGGAGAGTTGAGGCGGACTGGAATCCGGCAGCAGTAGCAGATAGGAATCAGCTGAGTGAAGCCACGATGAACACAGGAGAGTTGAAGTGGTCTGGAAACCACAATCGAAGTAGACAGGAATCAGCTGGAGCTGAATACACGAGGAAACACAGGAACACCTTCAGAGGCTCATGGGGAATGAGACTCCAAGATCAGGCAACCAGGTAACGATCACAGGTGGTTTAAATAGGGAGGGTTGCCTGATCATCCAATCCATTAAAAGCAGCAGGTCCTGAAGGTTTCATAAGGGCTGCACATGCGCAGACCCACAGGATGGCGGACGGCCACGGTTCCTGAACCCAGGAGAAATGGCACTCACAGTCCGGTGAGTGACAATGTGTTTTTTATATTTTATGTTTTAAATTTTTTATATTATTTACATGTAAGTGTATTTCTGTTCTACAGGGTGATTATTTTCTATGTGCCTATCTATGCCGGGCTAGATAGTTTATATGCATGTATTTAATTTTGATACATATGTTATTATCTTTCTACATACATTTCGCCAGCCCACTCTGTTTCAAGACATATTTACATATATTTGTGTTTTATACTATATTAAACAATTGTATCCAGTATCTCTGCGCAACTCCAAGTTTTTCTCTTAGGAATACAAGGCACACTAGTGTTATGGCTTGCATCCCAAACATGAACTCCTAGAACAGGCAGTAGAGGTATTCACCTATAGCAGCTGCCTTTCCCGTAGAGTTATTCTTGCTCACAGTTACTCAGATGCCCCCAGGGTTTTAACTCTGAGTTATAGGAGATTATGTTAAGGGACTAAAACCCAGGTGGTAGGAGGAGTGCCAGGAAACAGAAGCCAGTCCTAGAACAGTCCAAACTCACGCTGAGGTCAGGGCTACAAGCCAGCAGGCAAAGTTCAGTATAAGCTAAGCCCTCCCTGCCAATCAGAGTGGGGCCAGGGAGTGCCAATACTTCACCACAGAAGGCGAATAATACATGATAATGCCCCACACACGCGGCCTAGCATATTACCTCAGTGCTGGGATGCAATAAGTGTGACACATTGGTGTACTTGTTGACTGAATGTGATTTAATCTCAGAGGGATTGAAGACAAGGTCCTAACTGGAACGGAAGTCAGAACAATTACAGTCCTGCTGAAAATAAAAGGTAAAACTGTAATTACAAATATTGAAAAAGTTTTATTTATACCAAATGTAGGAACTAATTTAATCGCTGATATGATTCTGCCTGTATTTTGTATTTGGCTGCAGTACCTCAATTCCACCAGAGGTGCTGCTGTTTGCCTCTGAACCTTGCACCTCTCCTGTAGGAGTTAACCTCCTTACATAATTAATGCCAGCACCTGTTTCACGGCTTCATATACCTGCCCCTATCTGTGTTATGTGCAGTTTAGTATTTATACCTGGCTGCTGCTTGTCTCCTGTTTTTACCCTGTTCCAGTTGGCTTCATTGCTGTCTGATCTCTCATTGTGACCCTCTGCATGATTACTGGACTCTGCTTGTTTGCCTGTTGCCATGACCTCTGCCTGTTTAGCGGATTATGCTTGTTCGCTTGTGACCCTGACCTCTGCCTGGTTACTGGATTCTGTTTCTATGCTTCTTGCCCTGACCTCTGGACCTCTGGTCACTGGACTCAGCTAGTCCTGCTTCCCTGGACTGCCTCGTGGCTCTGGATAACTGGAATCCCGATCCCGGCCTTCCTAATCTGGTGCCTCGTGCCTCCTGGCAAGTGGGTAACTTAATCTACTTGTTCCTGCATTTTGAACTGTATTTGCCATGTGAATCATTGCTTGGAACCTGTTACTTCTGTGGACTATTCTTGTCATTCATCACACCTGTTCATACTTGTGTAATGGAGTATACCTGCTACCTGAAATCAGCATATTCCATTAACTGAATCCTTGTTCACATATTTTTCCTATATAAAGAGACTTTATTTTCTACTGCTGTTTCTGCTTCCTGAATTCTCTAGGAATCATAACAATTGCCATAAGTATCTTAGAAAACAAAGGTTTTAAAGTAGAATTTGCAGAATTCAAGTTCACTATGCAAACTAAAAGAGGGACTTTAATAGCAACAGCTACCCATTGGCAGCGACTGTGGGCCTGATTCATTAAGGAAAGTTAAGCAAAAATAAGAAGTAACTTTTCACCTGGGCAAAACCATGTTGCATTGGAGGGGGAGGTGAATTAAAAATGTGGAAACAGATTTATCGTTGGGGTAGGGCATGTCCTCGATTAACTTTCCAGTATATAAATAAAGCTATCAAGCATTTGTGTGATACATGAAAAAATAGCCTTATGTGCAAAATAATAAACTAATTTGCACCTCTTGCATTGTAACATGGTTTTGTCCAGGAGAAAACTTACTCATTTTTGTTTGTCTTACTTTCCTTAATGAATCAGGCCCTGTATGTCTTAGATACTGAGAAGTGTTATGTGGTGGCTACTTCTGATGCAAGTCAGACTATGGAACTGTGGCACAAGCTTTTAGGACATCTTGAGTATGAAATTTCTAATTGTAATGGCTGTAAATAATCCTGAAAAACCAATATGTGAAAGTTGCATCAAAGGTAAACAAACCAGACATCCCTTCCCGAAGTCAGGGATAAGAGCTGAGGCGGCATTAGCATTGGTGCACACGGATGTATGTGGTCCCATGGAGACTGAATCAATTAGTGGTTACCGTTATTTTATGATATTAATTAATAACTATATAAGAAAGACTCAAGTATATATTCTTAAGGTGAAAAGTAAAGTCATACACAAGATCAAGGAAGATAAGACTTTGGTGGAGACTCAAATGGTTCAGAAACTAAAAAGATCTGATAATGGAGGAGAGTAGCTGAGTAAGAACTGTGTGGACTTTATGAGAACTCATGGAGTTCAACATCAGTTGACTATGTCGCACACGCCTGAACAAAATGGTGTGAGAGAGTGTGTAAATCATGCAATAGTTGAAAGAGTACTTATGATGTTAACTGATGCTGGCTTAGAAAATACATTTTGGGCTGAAGCAGTAGAAACCGTGGTTTATCTAACAAAAAAAAAAAAAAAATGATGCACGCACTGTTGAATTAAAGTGCAGGACACCAATTGAAGCGTGGTCTGAAAGAGAGCCTAACGTCAGTCTTCTTAGGGTGTTTGGATGAAAGCATATATACACACAAGTTAACCCGTGCATGATACTCATGCATTCTTGTCAAATCAAGCTACTTAAGGTGTTAAAAAGGTTCTTGTCATGCATTTGGGCCTAGCCCAGGCCTCCTCAGGGGAAGAGTGTTACTTCCCGATGCAAGCGCCCTTTTTTAACGTGGTTTTGTCCACATGTCACCACCTCATCATTTTTCTCCATCACCTCATCCTTCATCTTCATCACCACATCCTTCATCAAGCTACTTAAGGTGTTAAAAACTCCCCACTGTCACCCCCGGCAACCACCAAACACTCCCAACTGTCACTTCTCCTTCAAGAAATATATAGGTCAGTGTATAACTCTGCCCACCAGGTGGCGCTGCAGCTTGTTTTTGTTTTTTTTCACACACGCCACTAGGCATATATATAGTAGACAAGTTAACCCGTGCATGATACTCATGCATTCTTGTCAAATCAAGCTACTTAAGGTGTTAAAAAGGTTCTTGTCATGCATTTGGGCCTAGCCCAGGCCTCCTCAGGGGAAGAGTGTTACTTCCCGATGCAAGCGCCCTTTTTTAACGTGGTTTTGTCCACATGTCACCACCTCATCATTTTTCTCCATCACCTCATCCTTCATCTTCATCACCACATCCTTCATCAAGCTACTTAAGGTGTTAAAAACTCCCCACTGTCACCCCCGGCAACCACCAAACACTCCCAACTGTCACTTCTCCTTCAAGAAATATATAGGTCAGTGTATAACTCTGCCCACCAGGTGGCGCTGCAGCTTGTTTTTGTTTTTTTTCACATACGCCACTAGGCATTTATATAGTAGACAAGTTAACCCGTGCATGATACTCATGCATTGTAGTCAAATCAAGCTACTTAAGGTCTTAAAAAGGTTCTTGTCATGCATTTGGGCCTAGCCCAGGCCTCCTCAGGGGAAGAGCGTTACTTCCCGACGCAAGCGCCCTTTTTAATGTGTGTTCATGAGGTAAAATTACCTCACGAAAATGAGTTTGACCCCTCAACTCGTAAATTTAGCCTTTACTACCCCTCCCACGGGGGGGGGGGGAGGAGGGATGATGGAAGTGAACTGACTTCACTATTCTAATTTTTTTGTCAAATAATGTCAGTATACCAAATTTCAGGTCAATTGGATGAGCCCTTTCTGAGAAAATAGTTTTTTCCACACACTAACACATGCCGCTACACATGTGTGTTCATGAGGTAAAATTACCTCACGAAAATGAGTTTGAGCCCTCAACTCGTAAATTTAGCCTTTACTACCCCTCCCACGGGGGGAAGGGGGAGGGATAATGGAAGTTAACTGACTTCACTATTCTAATTTTTTTGTCAAATAATGTCAGTATACCAAATTTCAGGTTCAATTGGATGAGCCCTTTCTGAGAAAATAGTTTTTTCCACACACACACTAACACACGCCACTAGGCTTTTACTTTTATATATTAGATAATGCTAAGAATTTAGTAGGTCAGTGTATAACTCCACCCAGCAGGTGGCGCTGCAGCTTGGTTTTTTTTTTTTCCACACACAGACTAACACATGCCGCTAGGCTTATATATATTAGATCCCTAAAGAGAGAAGGCGTAAATTGGACTTTAAATCAAAAGACTGTATTTTGCTTGGCTCTTTTCTTGAGAGTAAAGGCTACAGGCTTTGGGACATTGTAAACGAGAAACTTTACAGAGACGTCATATTCCATGAAACAGCATCATATACTGGAAAAACAGAACGTGAAGGTCAAGAAGAGTTAGTAACACTAGATATACCCACACCCTCCAGTACATCTATGTCAGAGACTTTAAATTTAGACAACCAGCAGGAGAAAAGAACTTCTGCAAGAAGAAATAAAGGGAAATCTCCAAGGAATACATCAACATTGCATTCTCAGAACCACAAAATTTGCAGGAATCAAAATTTAGTGATGAATGGGAATATTGGAAATCGACCGTAGTTAAAGATCTTTAGATGAAACCGAACCTGGATTGTTGTCAACCGTAAAACAATTAAAAACAAATGGGTTTTCTGTAAAAAGTTAAATGCAGACGGATAAATTGCCCATTACAAAGCTTATCTTGTTGCAAAGGTTTTTACTCAGAGGTCCGGGATTGAGTACATGGAAATCTTCTTGCCTGTGGGAACGTACAGTACACTTCGTTTAGTTATTGCCATATCTATGTTGCATGACTTGTTGCTCTACTAATTATATTTTGACTCTGCTTTCTTAAATGGGGAATTAGTTGAATAAATCTATATGTAGTCTCCAGAGCATTATAATGAGATCATGTTTCCAGAAGGAAGAGGGTGCTTACTAAAAAGAAATCTTTGTACTGCTTGAAACAAAAAGGTTAATGTTGGTACATCAAGGTAGATACTATGTTGATTGACATGAACTTTACACGATCAGAAACTGACCACTGTCTAGATCACAAAATATTAGATGGAAAGCTGTTCATCATTGTTGTATATGTGAATGACTTGTTGCAGGTCAGAAAAATCACATTGACAGTGTAAAAAGTTTGTTGGGAGAAAAGTTCAGATTGAAAGACTTAGATGCTGCACATTACTTGTTGGGAGTGATAATCTGAATGCTGGAGTTGTTACCATAGACATAAATTTAGATTGAGACTATACTTCTTAAGTATGGGATGACAGATGCTAAATCAATAAATACTCCTGTTGAAGTACAAAATTAACCAAAAGTATGTCACCAAGTGAATCTGAAATAGAGGAGATGAAATAAATCCCTTATCAGAATGCAATTGGAAGTTTAATGTATGCAATTGTTGGAACTCGTCCCAACATTATACATGTAGTGAGTCAATTTGCAATAAATCCCGGGAAACAGTGTTGGACAGCTGTTAAGAGAATCCTAAGATACCTGAAAGGTACTGTCAGGCTTCAAAGAGCGCTGTGCACTAAAGATGCTCAGAAACCACTAACTGGTATTAGAACCACTGAACCAGGAGGTGCGTAATCTAACGTAACCCTGGTGTTCACCAGGGAGCCCCGCAAGGAGGTTTGTGCTTAGCAGCACAGGGTACGCAGATCGCGGTCCGCCTAGACAGTTACCAGAGTAGTGATAGAGAGTGGTCAGAACGGTCCAGGTCAAAACCAAACATGAATAGGCGGTACCGAAGGGAGTTCCACAGGAAAGTGAGACAGGCCGAGGTCACAAGGATAGGACTAATAACGAAATCCAGAAGAATGGTCGACAAGCCGGGGTCACAACAGAGGCCAACAGGCACAATCCAGAAGAGATGTCAGGGGAAGCTGGGTCAGAACCAAAACAGCAGCAGGATCATATAAATAATGACGCAGAACAGTAGACCTGATGCTCTGGCTCCCTAATGGTGCCAGAGCAGGTTTTAAGCAGAGCCAACTGAGCTGTGATAGGAGGAGGAGAGGAGCGGTGAGGCACGCTGACTGCCGAGACAAGGAAGCATCCTGTTGTCTAGCAATGGGACCTTTCGGTGCTCATGCACCCGACAGCGCGAGGATGGCCAGGTATGCTGCATGCCTGTTGTTTAGCAGCAGGACGCCCCCCGGCTGGAGCTATTAGGCGGCCGTCCCCGGTTCATAGAGAAGCTGCAGGGACGGCGCCTGACAGGTTCAAGTTTATTTCCAGCTCCAAGGGGTACATTTATCAAGCTGCAGAGATGTTACTGTGGCTGAATCACATAGAAATCATTTATTGTAGAAATTTATTTGAATTAGTGGCACATGCGCCAACTTATATCATTGCAAATGTACTGATGTTGATACTGTATTATATTTCTGTATTAGCAATGTACTGATTTCTGAGGCCATGCCAGGGGAGAAAATATGTTTTCTGTGACTGTCTGAAGGCAGGTAATCTCATATTAATTAGACCTTTTCATTTCAGTGTCCAACACATCCCCTAGCCTGAAGGTACAGGGGTGAATAATTAAACTTGTTAGGTTTCCTATGTTTCTAAGACAGGATGCAGGAAACCAAGAGATTGAAAATTTTGTTAAAGCTTAAATTGCGTTAACTACTAGTCTGGAGGATTTTGCATCCTGAGATCTGATGTAATATTTCAGATGTTGCGAAACCATCTAGGCCAGGCTGTATCCAAAACTGTATGAAAAAAGTACTGTTTGACCATTGAATGTATCATTATTATTTCATCTGATCTTCTGATCACTAGTATTATACACTAGTGTGAACTGTCCTTATTAGGACACTTGAGCTAATAAACATAATTTGCTTCAAGAGCCTGCTTGACGAGTACTTCCCTGCTGTAATTCCTGTGACCTGCAGATTAGACCCAAATGTAATCCGTTAACTTGCTGTTCTGAGATTTGGACCCATCGTCTAGTACCACTGCACTGCCTGCTACTCAGCAGCTCTGGACAGTGTGATAGGCCAGGGGGAAACATCCACAGCAACCCTCCCCCGTTATGCTGCGCAGTTACACTGGCAAGTTTCCTGGGTTTTTTTTGTTTGTTTTTTTACTGAAGGGGGAGGGGGGGTGGGCGCCCGCGATTTTCGCGGGGGGAGGAGGGTGCCACGATTTTTGGGGGGGTCGCGTGGGTGCCGTCATTCTCGCGTGCGGGGGGGGGTCAAGAGTGTGAAAGAGCCATGGGTGCTGGCAAAGGGGGTGAGAGAGCCAGGGGGTGCTGGGAGAGGGGGTGAGAGAGCCAGGGGGTGCTGGGAGAAGGGGTGAGAGAGCCAGGGGGTGCTGGGAGAAGGGGTGAGAGCCAGGGGGTGCTGGGAGAGGGGGTGAGAGCCAGGGGGTGCTGGGAGAGGGGGTGAGAGAGCCAAAGGGGGTGCTGGGAAAGGGGGTGAGAGCCAGGGGGTGCTGGAAAAGGGGGTGAGAGAGCCAAAGGGGAAGGGGGTGCTGGGAGAGGGGGTGAGAGAGCCAAAGGGGAAGGGGGTGCTGGGAGAGGGGATGAGAGAGCCAGAGGGAGAGGGGGTGAGAGAGCCAAAGGGGAAGGGGGCGCTGGGAGAGGGGGTGAGAGAGCCAAAGGGGAAGGGGGCGCTGGGAGAGGGGGTGAGAGAGCCAAAGGGGAAGGGGGTGCTGGGAGAGGGGGTGAGAGAGCAAAGGGGAAGGGGGCGCTGGGAGAGGGGGTGAGAGAGCCAGGGGATGCTGGGAGAAGGGGTGAGAGAGCCAGGGGGTGCTGGGAGAGGGGGTGAGAGAGCCAGCGGGTGCTGGGAGAAGGGGTGAGAGAGCCAGGGGGTGCTGGGAGAGGGGGTGAGAGTCAGGGGGTGCAGGGAGAAGGGGTGAGAACCAGGAAGTGCTGGGAGAGGGGGTGAGAGCCGGGGGTGCTGGGAGAAGGGGTGAGAGAGCCAGGGGGTGCTGGGAGAGGGGGTGAGAGCCAGGGGGTGCTGGAAGAAGGGGTGAGAAAGCCAGGGGGTGCTGGGAGAGGGGGTGAGAGCCAGGGGGTGCTGGGAGAGGGGGTGAGAGCCAGGGGGTGCTGGGAGAGGGGGTGAGAGAGCCAATGGGGGTGCTGGGAAAGGGGGTGAGAGCCAGGGGGTGCTGGGAAAGGGGGTGAGAGAGCCAAAGGGGAAGGGGGTGCTGGGAGAGGAGGTGAGAGAGCTAAAGGGGAAGGGGGTGCTGGGAGAGGGGGTGAGAGAGCCAAAGGGAGAGGAGGTGAGAGAGCCAAAGGGGAAGGGGGCGCTGGGAGAGGGGGTGAGAGAGCCAAAGGGGAAGGGGAGCGCTGGGAGAGGGGGTGAGAGAGCCAAAGGGGAAGGGGGTGCTGGGAGAGGGGGTGAGAGAGCCAAAGGGGAAGGGGACGCTGGGAGAGGGGGTGAGAGAGCCAAAGGGGAAGGGGGCGCTGGGAGAGGGGGTGAGAGAGCCAAAGGGGAAGGGGGCGCTGGGAGAGGGGCTGAGAGAGCCAAAGGGGAAGGGGGCGCTGGGAGAGGGGGTGAGAGAGCCAGGGGGTGCTGGGAGAAGGGGTGAGAGCCAGGGGGTGCTGGGAGAGGGGGTGAGAGCCAGGGGGTGCTGGGAGAGGGGGTGAGAGCCAGGGGGTGCTAGGAGAAGGGGTGAGAGCCAGGGGGTGCTAGGAGAGGGGGTGAGAGCCAGGGGGTGCTGGGAGAGGGGGTGAGAGAGCCAAAGGGGGTGCTGGGAAAGGGGGTGAGAGCCAGGGGGTGCTGGGAAAGGGGGTGAGAGCCAAAGGGGAAGGGGGTGCTGGGAGAGGGGGTGAGAGAGCCAAAGGGGAAGGGGGTGCTGGGAGAGGGGATGAGAGAGCCAGAGGGAGAGGGGGTGAGAGAGCCAAAGGGGAAGGGGGCGCTGGGAGAGGGGGTGAGAGAGCCAAAGGGGAAGGGGGCGCTGGGAGAGGGGGTGAGAGAGCCAAAGGGGAAGGGGGTGCTGGGAGAGGGGGTGAGAGAGCAAAGGGGAAGGGGGCGATGGGAGAGGGGGTGAGAGAGCCAGGGGATGCTGGGAGAAGGGGTGAGAGAGCCAGGGGGTGCTGGGAGAGGGGGTGAGAGAGCCAGCGGGTGCTGGGAGAAGGGGTGAGAGAGCCAGGGGGTGCTGGGAGAGGGGGTGAGAGTCAGGGGGTGCAGGGAGAAGGGGTGAGAGCCAGGGGGTGCTGGGAGAGGGGGTAAGAGCCGGGGGTGCTGGGAGAAGGGGTGAGAGAGCCAGGGGGTGCTGGGAGAGGGGGTGAGAGCCAGGGGGTGCTGGGAGAGGGGGTAAGAGCCAGGGGGTGCTGGAAGAAGGGGTGAGAGAGCCAGGGGGTGCTGGGAGAGGGGGTGAGAGCCAGGGGGTGCTGGGAGAGGGGGTGAGAGAGCCAATGGGGGTGCTGGGAGAGGGGGTGAGAGAGCCAAAGGGGAAGGGGGTGCTGGGAGAGGGGGTGAGAGAGCTAAAGGGGAAGGGGGTGCTAGGAGAGGGGGTGAGAGAGCCAAAGGGAGAGGAGGTGAGAGAGCCAAAGGGGAAGGGGGCACTGGGAGAGGGGGTAAGAGAGCCAAAGGGGAAGGGAATGCTGGGAGAGGGGGTGAGAGAGCCAAAGGGGAAGGGGGCGCTGGGAGAGGGGATGAGAGAGCCAAAGGGGAAGGGGGCGCTGGGAGAGGGGCTGAGAGAGCCAAAGGGGAAGGGGGCGCTGGGAGAGGGGGTGAGAGAGCCAGAGGGTGCTGGGAGAAGGGGTGAGAGAGCCAGGGGGTGCTGGGAGAGGGGGATGAGAGAGCCAGCGGGTGCTGGGAGAGGGGGTGAGAGCCAGGGGGTGCTGGGAGAGGGGATGAGTGCCAGGGGGTGCTGGGAGAGGGGGGGAGAGAGCCAAAGGGGAAGGGGGCGCTGGGAGAGGGGCTGAGAGAGCCAAAGGGGAAGGGGGCGCTGGGAGAGGGGATGAGAGAGCCAGAGGGTGCTGGGAGAAGGGGTGAGAGAGCCAGGGGGTGCTGGGAGAGGGGGGTGAGAGAGCCAGCGGGTGCTGGGAGAGGGTGAGAGAGCCAGGGGGTGCTGGGAGAGGGGGTGAGAGCCAGGGGGTGCTGGTAGAGGGGATGAGAGCCAGGGGGTGCTGGGAGAGGGGGTGAGAGAGCCAAAGGGGAAGGGGGCGCTGGGAGAGGGGGTGAGAGAGCCAAAGGGGAAGGGGGCGCTGGGAGAGGGGGTGAGAGAGCCAAAGGGGAAGGGGTGCTGGGAGAGGGGGTGAGAGAGCCAAAGTTGAAGGGGCACTGGGAGAAGAGGTAAGAGAGCAGGGGGGTAGAGGGTGCAGGAAGATGTGTGAGAGAGCCGGGGGAGTAGGTGGTACAGGAAGATGTGTGAGAGCCAGCGGAGAAGGTGGTACAGGGGGTTAAGTGAGAGGGACAAAGGAGAAGATGGTGCAGGGGCATAGGTAAAAGAAAGTGTAAAGGGAGAGACATCTTAAGAATTCGAATGTCATGGATGCAGCTATCATAAAACACAAGTAGTAATGAAGAATGGAAATGCACAGAGGGGACAAGTGTTAAAAAAAAAAAAATAATCAAGCCTTCATACTCCATTCACTTATATTTTCTATACCCCCATTCCTAAATTTCTGCTTCGACCACTGCCCTCTGTTCCTGCTCCCGACTGCCTGTATGAGCTGACAGCTGCTGATCCCTCCTCGCCCAGCGCCCAGTAGGAGAACAGAAAACAGGATGCCATAATCAGGTAAGTTCATATATTTTCTCGTGTGCAATGTGTTTTTAACCATCCTTTCTTGAACTGGGGACACTACAGCGTATCCAATAATGTTTAACACTATGTATTGCTCATTATTGCGCTGTAATGTTTTTTGCATATTTATCTGTATAGAGATTTTTAATTAAGAGGAAAAAACATTGCTTGTCATAAATTTTATCTGTAACTGTGTCAATATATCTATTTTTGTTTGCATTGTAAATGATGTATTAAGCTGCTCTTGGGACTCACACTCAGTATCTGATATGCTGTACCAATTTTTATTTCTGAATGAGTTTTCGTCTGGGCTTTACTAATGATTTGGGGGCACTACTATGGCATAATGTTATTTGGGGTCACTATTGCGCATTATATGATTTGGAGGCACTGTTGTGACATAATATGATTTGTGGGCACTACTGTATGGTATATGTTTTGGGGGCACTACTATGCCATAATATGATTTGTGGGCACTTCTGCATGACCAAATATGAATTGAGGGTAATACTATGTGGCATAATATGACCTTGGGGCACTTTGATGTGGCATAATATGAACTGGGCACACTACGGTGTGGCATCATATGAACTTCTGCCAAAGGCAAGTCTTTCATTGTTGAATATGATGGGAGCCCAAAGAAGTTGCTGTATCAGGGCCCAAAATCCCTCTTGTCAGCCCTGCCTGTGAGTCAAGGGGGTAGACGTTTCCAGGTAAATAATCTAAATGTTTCCTATCTAATCAAACTGATGGATCACATCCAATTATTTCTCACCCACCTCCTCTATCCCCCTTAATTTATATACTGTGTTATTTAAAATGAATAGAAAAGACGCATATCCAATTACTGTAGTAAAACAAAAATATTTTTCTCTGACATTTTGCTGTAGATGGAAATACTTTTAATGCGGCCGTGTGGGTTCAACTGATCATTCAATAGTTATGTTTTTTTTAGATATATGTTAGTTTTATTTCATGTGAAATGATTCATGAAAATTCTGCCATTACTATTTAATTGAGGGAAAAGGGTACTTGTTACCTATATGTGTGTGTAAGTACTCTGTTCGTTGTTGCTATTTTGTGGGAGATTTGAAAAAAGCAAAACATTGTTTCCTACAGTGGCGTCTGTATAATTGGTGGTATTGCTGTAGTATGGGGTGGCGTGGTGGTGGCAATGTTGTAGTGTGTTTGGGGCTTAGTATTGCTAATAAGTATGATAGGGTATTGCTGTAATGTGGGGGGTGACGCTGTAATGTGGGGGGTGATGCCGGTTGCTGTAATGTGGAGGTGATTGATGTAGTATGAGTGTGTGTGGGGGGTTATTTATTGCTGTAATTTGGGTACTAATAATGTATTGTCATGGTATTTATTGATGTAATTGGGGTGCTAACAATGTAATGTTGAGGGTCATTAGGAAAAATAAATACCCCCCACACACACACACACTCATACTACATCATGTTGTACTGCACCAGCCACGTGCACTGCGCCAGCATCAGTGTGCAACAATATAGTGCATGTAGCCCACAACACGTGGGCCTGTGTGCTTTAAATGCCAGGGCTGATTCTTAGTCCCAGTCTGGCCTTGCCCACAAGTTACAATGCAGGAAGACTGAATAACAATCCCACCATTAGTGTTAGCTCTTAAACCGAGTGAACTTAAAATCACCCATTAACCTTAACAATGGATGGAATGATAAAGAATGATAAAACTACAAAAGTATAGATGTTAATGTGTGATTTATGCTGAAATGTAATATGAGATGTGAAGAAAAGAGACTGTGGGCCTGATGCTGAGTTGTACTTACAGAGGTAAAACAGAATCTTGCGCACAGATAGCTTGTCTAGGTGTAAATGACATAAATGGGAATCACAGCTGCTAAAAGGTATTCCAAACCTTAATAATAGAAAAATTGATAGGATAGATTCGGCGCTATAGGGTTAGTGATGCCACTAATAACCTCCAATTGTATAGAGAGGATATAGATGAAAAGTGCAACAGAGATCAAAATATATCAATAAACACACAATAGTTATTGTGAAAAATTTCTCTCACTGTTCGTGCACTGTTTGATGGATTGGGTATCCAACTCCATAACACATGTTAAGAAGTGGAAGTTGCTCAAATCAATTTATAGGCTATAGCAGGTGCATGAAAGGGTCAGGTTATCCTTAAGAACAAGCACACAGAGAGATCCCCCAGCCAGCAACATATCTGCCATTTCTACTGTAGATAAAAATGCAAAAGTCTTAGTTGCACACATTTGCAAATGTATGTTAAAGCCACCCGCCACTCCACGGCGCTTTTGCTAATAGGGTGGTCCTAACTCTAAACAAAGAGAGTCCCATATATTTGGGCCATACATATGTGTTTTTAAATTGAGAGCTAAATTACCAAAGAGGTACCCCAGAAGCCTCCAAATAGCAATCCAATGTCAGCACTCCCCTTTAGCTACTGACACCAACATGAAAAAACAACAAAAAAACCTGGCGCACGGAGAGATGATTTAAAAATGGAGATCAGGTGTAAATCAGTATCTGCAGCTGAAGAGATCAATGAGATCTCAAATGTAAAAAATATACAACACAACAGAAAACAGCGCTGATGACTGATAAACACAATCAATATGCAACCATCTGTGGGTAATAAATGTATATAAACACTTTATTAAAAATGAACCATAAAATAGACAACACTGGCCAGTGGATAACAACTTGACATGTAAAAAATCAGATGAACCGACTGTGTTAACCATCAATAAGGCTGATGAACCATGGAATCGATCACTCCTAAAGAGAACCAGCTAAATGTCCCACATCAAATAGATACTAGTGTCCAATGACCCCGTTGAAGATCATGAAGTGGAGCTTCAAAATAAGTGTGGCCACACTGATGGTGGAAAGTATACGTCACTGCGATGATGGTGAACCCCACTTCAATGCTTCTAACACATGTAGTATGGAGGAGAATATGCCATAAATGCCACAATGAGAAAACCGCCACTCCTGAATGGAAATCAAAGTCGCTAAACTGCTAAAGTAGAAAGCGCAATACAGACCTGGTCCGATACTCAGTCCCGTATTGTGGTCTGTATGCGCACGCACCTCATACCCAGAACGAACTCCGGGACCTCCGTAATAGATATGTAGGTGAAGACGGCAATCCGTGTAAGTAGTAAAATAGTAGCTAGCACAATCGTGGCACCAATTGTATAGCGATGATATGGCTCAAAAAAAGGCAACCTCCAAAAATCCATTGGGGATATGAGCTGGGTCATGGATTAGTGCTATCCAGCGGCTCAGTGAACATCCAAATCCACTGACGCGTTTCATCACCTGCCTGGTGATTTCTTCAGAGGAAAGGGTGGGGTTATCCTAAAAGGAACAAACACACAGAGAGATCCCCCAGCACCTGCTATAGCCTATAAATTGATTTGAGCAACTTCCACTTCTTTATTTGTCTGAGAGGCATGTTGGTGTCAGTAGCTGAGGGGGAGTGCTGACATTGTATTGCTATTATGAGGCTTCTGGGGTACCTCTTTGGTAATTTAGCTCTCAATTTAAAAACACATATGTATGGCCCAAATATATGGGACTCTCATTGTTTAGAGTTAGGACCACCCTATTAGCAAAATCACCGCTGAGTGGCGGGTGGCTTTAACATACATTTGCAAATGTGTGCAACTAAGACTTTTGCATTTTTATCTACAGTAGAAATGGCAGATATGTTGCTGGCTATAGCAGTGTGCTGGGGAAATCTCTCTGTCCATAACACAAGTTGTCCAGTAGTATAAACCAAAATCAAAACCTTGGGTGTTTATTCAACAAAACTAATAGCAAAGCCAAAATACTGTATATATATATATATGTATATATATATATATGTATGTGTGTATATATATATATATATATATATATATATATATATATATATATATATATATACATATATATATATATCTATCTTTAGTGGTGATGAGAGCAGATGGCTAAACTGTTTGCAAAACCATACAGTGTATGGCCATCCGGCACTGACCACTGGTCCCAGGATATAATCCTTTACGATTGGCTGGTGCTAAATTTTGGCATCAGTGTAACTACACCCCTTCTGGACTTGACAACGACGAGCCTACAAAAAGCAAGTCAAGGGATCCTCTACACAAAATGTCCAAGAGTCAGGTTGCTTCGAATGGGACAGTTACCTGTGGCCAATCAGTAGTAGCACCTTATCTACTCATTGCTGACTGCAATGCTCTCCTGCCTACTGTGCCTCCTCTGTGACATGGAAGGAAAATTTGTTTGCTGATCTGATTATTGTGTACTAGACTTATGGTGTGCGATCCATAGAGAATGGACGCAATTATTAGGAGCTCTCTGCTTTTCCTTTCTAGCGAAGAGAGAAGCAGACAAGAGGCAGACAAGATATGGTCCTGATACTGCTCTCTGCCACACATTTACACCGAAGCTGAGTCCTAAATTGTTGGGTGAATCGGCCGCATGTCATCTGGAGTGGAGTGAAGCCCAGTCTCTGAAACAGTGAAGTAGCTGTCGATAGAATCATTTGTCATCATCTTTCAGCTATATCTCTCCCTCCACCCCCCCTGTCTTGTATTCTGTGCTCCTCCGTGACTTACCTGATGCTAACCTGCTGCACCTTGCTGGAGGGTAATCTCCTGGAGGGCGGTTGCTTATGGTGGAGCTGTGTGCTTGTGTCCGTGACATTAGGATGTGGAGTACCGGGGTTGGAGCTTAGAGTGAACTGCAGTGAGCCGAGATACGACCTGCGGTTATGCTGAACAAATTGGACTGACCATGTTCAGAAATGATCTGACTTTGGGCTGATTCTAGGCTTCTCGCTGCTGCAGAGAGGCTAAAATTATTTGTTTATTGTCCAGCTAGAAATCTGACACAGAGGTAGCTGAGCGAAAATTAGTTTGATCTCAAGGACCAGTATATTTGGTTTACTGATCTTTTGAACCATTACTGCTCCAGGTGAAGGACGATAATGGCGATGGCTGGATGAGTTGTATATTTACTCAGTGACTTATACTGTCAGCTTACCATTCAGAAGAAGGGATTAACTTCAGTGGAAATCATCTATAGCTTCGCTATTCATTAACTCTTTGTCGGATGTCATAAACTTACCTGTCCTCGCTCCAGCGCTGTCCGCTCTGTTGTCGGAAGCCGCGCTTCCGGGTATCGACAGTCATATGATCGCAAAACTTGGGGCGGGGATTTTGAACTTGCTGGCTATTTAAACCTCGCTCTGACACTCAGTGAGTTCGTTAGACTCCACACTTCTGGTTTGCAAGTGTCAATCGAGATTAGCACTCAGATCCAGCCTAATCCATTACAGTTTGCTCTGACTATGGATCAAGCAGACAATCCTTCTCCAAGGGATCTTTTAGAACATCTGGTAGGAAGAGTGGAGAAGCAAGAAGCAAATCAAGAGCAGCTTCTAAAATTTCTCCAGAGTCTATCAGTTCATATGGATGCTATCCAGAATACCCTAGCAGCTTCCGGATCATCGACACCTGTGGTCTCTGCTCCAGACCCTCCTCCTACAGCTGCTGCAACTACCTCCCAGTTGCGTATACTTAACTGCCCTAAGTTTGATGGGGATCCCAAGCTCTGTAGAGGGTTTTTGAATCAATGCTCCATACAGTTCAAGCTTCTTCCAGGGAATTTCCCTTAAGAGAAGGCTAAGGTAGCCTATGTGTCACTACTGTCAAGCCTTGGCCTGGGCTTCACCCTTGTGGGAAAGGAATGATTCCATCCTACACAATTACGCTACCTTCCTGTCTACGTTTAAAAAGGTATTTGATGAACCCGGGAGGGTTCCAAACGCATCTACCGGTATTATATGCCTACGTCAGGGTACTCAGTCTGTGGGACAGTATTCTGTTCAATTCAAAACAGTAGCGTCATAACTTCGTAGTAATAACAAGGCCCCTGTGGCTACCTTCTGGTAAGGTCTATGAGACCGTATACAGGACAAGTTAGTTTCACGGGAGCTTGCCACATCTTTAGATGACCTAATCTTGCTCTGTTTTAAGATTGATCTACGTTTTAACGAACGTAGAAGATGTTGTCCTGTCGCAGTCTGATTCGTCTGGCTCCCAATTTACCCACACTCCCTCCTGAAGAACATATGCAATTAGGTAGAACTCACCTGATGGCTGAAGAAAGGGAGAGGAGGTTCCAGAACAGACTGTGTTTATACTGTGGGGAGAGTGGTCACCTCTTAGGGACCTGTCCTAAGCGTCCAGGAAACGACAAGGCCTAACAAGTTCGGGAGAGGTATCGTTGGGCCTTCCTGGTCAGACTCTCTCCACTTACCAAAATAAAGACAATCTTATTCTCCTCATTGTGTTACGGTTAGGGTCCTCCACTATTTCCCTTTCAGCGCTTCTCGATTCTGGAGTAGCGGGTAATTTTATCTTGCATTGATTACAGAGGACTCAATGCCATTACGGTGAAAAATCGATACCCCCTACCCCTGATTTCTGAATTATTCAATCGCACTATAGGAGCCACCATCTTCCCCAAGCTTGATATTAGAGGAGTGTATAATCTCATATGAATAAAGGAGGGGGATGAGTGGAAAACGGCCTTTAACACTTGAGATGGCCATTTTGAGTACTTGGTCATGCTATGTAACGCTCCGGCATTATTTTAAGGCTTTATGAATGAGCTCTTCCAGGATCTTCTTTATCAATTTGTAGTCATCTGTTTAGATGACATTTTCGTCTTCTCCAAAGACTTGGTCCTGTATCGTCTTAGGGAGAATTGATTATTCTGTAAATTGAAGAAATGCACATTTGAACAGAGACAGTTACCCTTTTTGAGTTATATCATTTCTGGGACCGGACTCCAGATGGACCCAACCAAGTTAAAAGCCATACTTGATTGGCCCCAACCCTCAGATCTCAAAGCCACTCAACGTTTTCTGGGATTCTCCAACTACTATCGCCAGTTTATAAAAGCATACTCCACTCTGGTAGCACCCATCACAGCCTTAACTCGTAAAATGGCCAATGCCAAGGTTTGGTCCCCTGAGGCTGTTGAGGCGCCCATTCTCCAACAGCCTGATTGTCAATGCCCTTGTTTCCTTGAAGTGGATGCTTAATCTGTTGGTACTGGAGCTGTTCTGTCACAACGGGATTCCTCTGGTAAACTCCATTCATGTACCGAACCTAGAAATTCCCTCACGCTGAGCCAGCCTTCTGATTCTGTACCTTGCTGTCTGATTTTGTACCAGATGTGGTTACCTGACTACATGTGCTACCTGTTCATCTCATCCGCTAGTGCTACATCCAGAGGCATGCCAGAGGACTGCTACCTGCGAGATCCCGTCAGCTAAACCCATCCCACCTTGCGGCGGTTCTTGGTGAACACCGGGGTGTTCGTTAGACTCCGCACCTCTGGTTGGCCAGCATCAATCGAGATTAGCACTAAGATCCAGCCTAATCTGTTACACTGGGTGGCCTCTTTTGAAAAACTTTAGTAGAGAGTTTGCCTTTGAATCTTATGATCTGTAATTTAGAAATGTTGGTTTATTTTTTTCAATTTATTTTCCTAATCAGTATATGTGCTCTATTTAGGATATACAGTACTGTATAAAAAGTTTAGGCAGTTGTGGAAAAAATGCTGCAATGTAAGAATGCTTTCAAAAATAGAAGTGTTAATAGTTTATTTTTATCATTAACAAAATGCAAAGTGAATGAACAGAAAAGAAATCTAAATCAAATCAATATTTGGTGTGACCACCCTTTGCCTTCAAAACAGCATCAATTCTTCAAGGGACACTTGCACAAAGTCAGGGATTTTGTAGGATTATATTCAGGTGTATGATTAACCAATCATACCAAATAGGTGATGATAATCATCATTTTCATATGTAGGTTGAAACAGTCATTAACTGAAACAGAAACAGTTGTGTAGGAGGCTTAAGACTGGGTGAGGACCAGCCAAACTCAACCTCAAAGATGAGAATGTGGAAGACAGTTTCATATCACAGGTAGCTATAATTCTTCAGCAAGGTCTCTCCCAAGCAAAGATTTCACTTCTATTTTTAAAAGAATTCTTACTTTGCAGCATTTTTTCCACACCTGCCTAAAACTTTTGCACAGTATTGTGTATATGGAACTTTGATTTCAGTAATCTCCATATGAAGTGATTATTTTCTGGTTAACAGCAGTAATTGTGTAAGTTGTTTTCTTTTTTTTAGGGGATAATTATCTTCTACTGCATTTTCTAATTATAGTCATTCTAGGTGACTCTGAGATCCTGAGACTGCTTGGACTGTAAAACTTGCCTCAACTTGGTTTTTGTTTTCTATTGACATTGCAGGGGTATTCTATAAGAACTTGGAGCATAAATAATTTGTGTTTTGTTACCATATTTGGGGCTTACTCTTTGGCATTATTCCTGAATTAATATTTATTTGAGACCTGTGAAAGTGCAGGTTATTGATGTAACATGTCATAATATCTAAGCAACAATAATTATGTGAGATTTAAGCAACATTTAACTATCCAAATTATCTAAATATAACTGGGATGAAACGATATTTAGATAGGGCTGCTACTATCAGATTGGGTAAACCTAATCACACAAAATCAGGTTCTCAAACTCAGAAGAGCACTCCGCCCTCTCAAGTAACTCACTATCTTTCCCCTTTGGGGGTCGAGTCTGAATTTAACCCGGTCATGTTGGCGGCTCCATCAACTATTGCTGCGGCCAAAGAGATGTCTTTAATTATTTTGCCCCTGCTTGAGCAAAAGCTTGGAGAAATGCAGGCATCTGTTACCTCTATGCAAATATCTATGGTTTCGATAGTGGCTTGTTTAGATGCTAATGATTAATGTACATCTGATATTAATTAGTGATATAGAGGATTCTCACAATGAACCCCCTAATATTACTCTTTCTCAAAAGAAAACTATCCAGTTGTTGAAGGAAAAGGTGGATAACCTTGAAAACTGTCATAGACACAATAATTAGTGCTTTATTGGGATTCCAGACTTTATAAATGGCCCGGAACTCTTCGACCTATTACAGAAGGAGTTTCCGGAAGCCCTAGGGATCAGACAGCTTGATCATATAATAATTATAGAGAGAGCTTATAGGTTGGGGCCTGAAAGAGAATCTGAGGAAGATAGGCCTAGGGCAGTTATTGTTAAGTTTATTAATTTTCAAGATAAGGAGTCTATATTGCGAGCTTACAGGAAATGTAATATTGTTAGGCTTCACAATGACAAAATCATTATCTTTCAAGACTTTTCATTGCACAATTCCCAAAAATGCAGAGAATTTTCACCCCTGTGTAAACAGCTCATTTCTAAGCACATTCGGTTTGCCTTATTGTTTCCGGCTAAACTTAAAATCTATCCATGCTGGTAGTACATTTATTTTTAATGAGATTGGTAATACTAAATAATATGTCCAATGCTTGATCCGAGATGATTGATGTATTAGGTTATTATTTACTACTATAATTTTTCTGATGTTTCTATATAAGCTAAGTTACTTTGTTGGATTTGTGATCTGTTTAATAATTTTTTTTGCAATATATGGAGGAAAACTTGAAAATACTTGTTGTACGTTGGAGTAACATTTATATGTGTGATATTTGTCCTCCCCTTAATATGATGATTGAGGGTAGTGTATTATTTTGTGCTGTTGGATGAGACCATATTCATTTACTTAGAATAGGTTGATGTCATATGTCGTAATTTGTCATATATGCTTCTGTTTTCTTCATCTCCATCAACACTCTGCCTAGTCTCGTGGAATGACGGGGGATTGAACAGCCCAGTGAAAAGGCGTCGGGTCTCCTCTCATCTTAAATCTTTTAAGCCAGATATAGCTTTTCTTCAAGAGATGCATTGGTCAATCACTCAGGGAATTTCTTTGTGTGATTCCTGGATTGATAAATGTGCCTCGGCTTCTTACGCCTCAAAAGGCATCCTGGATCATTTTGACGAACCTGGTGGTAGGTTTCTCCTTTTGGATGCTGAAATTACTACAAAACGGTATACTTTTGTAGCGCCTGCGGGGAACAGGACAGGCGTACACAAATATCTTACCTTCCAAACGGTGGCCAACTTCCGTCCGCTTCTGAGTCACCCCAGCCGCACTCCTATCCCAGCAGACCAGCAACTTAACTTCTGTCAGATCACTCCACTTTCCTCTAAGAAAGAAACAGAAATTAAGGCCGTGCCTGCCAGAAAAGGACTGTCCGAGGCTACGGCAAGGAGAAGAGACCTTCACTCAACCCCGTTTGCCAACACCTCGCTTTGCTCTTGCCAAGGGCCTGGGACTTTGAGTACTTGGGACCAGGAACAGTCCCGCCCCAAATACTCCACTCACCTCTCAGTGAGGGCCTAACCAGAAGAAGGAATAGAGCATTATACTCACCCGGGCACTCCAACTTCCGGTCCCTGCTCTCCTTCTCTCCGTCACCTGTGGAAGACAGAACACAACACGTCCTCCCTCTACTCTACAGGTGAGGTTAAATATACTACCCACACAACTGGTACTAGCTAACAACAGGAGCCCCGACCCTAAAACAAACAACTAACTAATGGTCAGGAAAGCAACTCTGCTATAAACTGGGTGTAGTGTACGCTGTAAGCCTCCTCCCTCTACCTGCGGGGAACACAAGCCGGTGTTCACCTTCTATTCCGGGACTGACCCTGTCCCTCACCCAGGTCGTACCGAGAAAACTATCTTCTCACTATGGGGTCACTCACGGAATCCCAAGGAGCCACCTGCATGACCGGGGCTTATTGGAGCATCGCGCCACCAGAGTGGCAGCTTCCGCTCGGAACCGCCAGTGGCCACCACCGGAACTCGAGACGGTCACTTCACCCAAGTTAAATACCGCCCAATCTGGGACCGCCAGGGACCCTGCCAGAACTAAAACTGGACACCCAATTGGAACCACGGGGACTGACTGCTGGAATTCAAAAGGGCTTTGCTGCACTGCCTGTGAGGTTCCCAATCACTGCCTCAGGAATTCCTTTGTAACCCCAGGGACCTATGGGACGGGAAGACTACTGTGTGTCCTAGACCTCACTACGTGTGTGCTGTATCTACCCCTTGTCCTCACAGACAGAGAGTATCACAGGATTACAGTCAGAAACAAGAGCCTACCTTTAATGGGGGCCTGATGTCTTGGACCTGGAAGGAAACATACACAGCACAACCAAACACAATGCACAATACTGTATTTCACTGTATTTCTGCTGCTGTTTCTGGAAGGCTGCCAACGGAATACACACCTCTGCTATCTAACCAAAAAGTTAAGTATAGCAGAAACAGGAGCCTTCTGCTCAACTGTTGCCTAGAACTATCACCTAGATCCACACAACTCTGGGACTGCACCCTTTCTAACTCAGGGCTTTCACACCCTATCTACCTACAGGGCCTGGTGCCCTCTTTACTAGGGGCCTTATGCCCTCTGACTATGGGCTCTATGCCCAGCTACCTAGGGCCTTGTGCCCTTCTGACTATGGGCTCTGAGCCCAGCTAACTAGGGCCTTGTGCCCTTCTGACTATGGGCTCTGAGCCTGTCTAACTAGGGCCTTGTGCCCTTATAATTTCCTACCTATGGGCTTTATGCCCAATTGACTAGGGCCTTGTGCCCTTACAAGTCCCTACCTATACCTACCTGCACCAGGGCCTTGTGCCCACTATCAGTAGCCACGAGCCTAGTGCCCGACAGTGCCCACGGGCCTCGTGCTCGTCCTAACTACGCAGAGTATACTTACCTGCTCTGCGCAGGATACTCAGCTTGTACCCAACATCTTCTCGAGGTCTTCCAGACCCTCCAAACTCTTCTCCCGTTCGGCGCAGCTGTTTTCTGGGCAGGGGCACTCTTAGCCCTCACAAGGGCTCCCCGCTGATGTCTCTGGCGTTTTCTTCTAGTGGCATGGTAGCTCCTTCCCATGACAAGGGCACCCTGCCACCTCTGCTGGCGTTTTCTCTCTTCTTTTCTCCGGACGTCCCATGACGTCCTCTCTTCTCTGGTCGGCGGCCGGCGGCTTAAATAACCGCCAGAAGGACGTCATCACCCGAGAGCTGATTGTCTCGCCGCGGCGCCAATAATTTAAACAGCTGGAGGTGAGCCAGGATTGGCTCACTCATCCGGCCACCGATTGGCCAGCAAGGGGAGGTGAGCCCTGATTGGCTCACCTGCCTACTGCTGCTGGGGCCTGCGGAAGAAGCGCT
Organism: Mixophyes fleayi; assembly: GCF_038048845.1. NCBI lineage: Eukaryota > Metazoa > Chordata > Amphibia > Anura > Limnodynastidae > Mixophyes > Mixophyes fleayi. The sequence continues at coordinate 55,044,374 of NC_134412.1, read as the reverse complement.
GAATCGCAGGAACGGTAAGTTGATTTTCTTCTCTTCACTCTTCACCCTCTTCACGGACATGGTAGCGGAGTACATCTTCGCCCTCTTCCTGGGCACCACAGAGGGGTACATCTCCACACTTTTCTGAATATTTATGTATCAAACGCTCCAAGCCGTGATTTTTATATTTCTCTATCAGCTTTTTTGTTACAAATCTTACAATTGGGGGAGATTTTAATTTTGTTGTGACCCAAATTTGGATAAATCCTACACACCATCATGTTTGGCCAGTTCACAAAGGGAACATATTCATCATTTAAAACACATACTAAATACATAAAGACATACTATGACCGATCCATGGAGACTATGTAATCCTACTGTCAAATCCAGAGTGCTACCAGTGGATTGAAGCTGAGTCCATTACACAAACAGAGGAATCCTTCACACCTTTCACAGCTGGCTGCAGAGAACAGACACACAACGCTCTCTTGGTGACTTCTATAGTCTAATTTCTAACTACGGATAGGACATACACATATTATTCGTCTGTTCATAGTACTTTCTCATGGCTTAATTATTTCCTAGTGGCTTATCATTTACTTTTTAGGTTACACTCCACTAATATTAACAATATCCTGATTTCAGATCATGCCCCTTTAGCTGTCACATTTTTGGCTCGCACTTACACACCTGGAAAAATGTCTTAGAAATTTCCTTCTTATATTTATCAGTATGAGAATTTTCGTGATTTTTTTTGTCTCCAGGTGGTCTGAGTAAGCTGATGATAATTTATCTCACTGGGATGACCCTATTCTATAATGGGATAGTGCTAAGGTTGGGCTGAGGGGTCATATTATCTCATACTTAGCCAAGAAGAGGTGAGAGTGTCACGAAAAATATAATACTTTACATACGACTATGTCTAATGCCTTTAATATCTATATATCTATTCAACTTGTCCCTCGGAGGAGACTTTCTGTTTATAACTCAGAACGACAATTAATGGAAAGTTTTCTAATTACTAATGCTCAACAAGTTCGGACTACTCTAAAAATAAGTTTTATAGCTGAGGCAATAAGTTAGGTAAACTTCTTGCACCTATGGTAAATGCAAAGACAAAGAGCACTCAGATATTTGTAATTAAAATTCCAGACATGGAGACCAGATATACAACAAAAGAGATTATATCAGTTTTTCATTCTTATTATGAACAACTTTATACAGCTACTCCGATTGTGTCAGTTCTCCATTCTAAATTGTTGGAGGCTGCTAGAGTCCCATTGTTTATTATAGGGCAAATAGAATTTTTAAACGCGGATATTACTGAAGAGGAGATTAGTGAAGGTATTCTATCTTTAAATAATAATATAAAGCCGGGTCCCGATGGGTATACTGCAGAATTCTATAAAATGTTGTGTCCACAGGTTACTCCTTTTCTAGGTACTGTTACGTCCATATTATTGCTTCCAATAAATATTGTCCAATGCGATTAATGTGATTTCAACGCACAAAGAGATTTAATAGCTAACTATAGCAGAATTACTGCAAACTATGATGAAATATAAGAAGGTATAGCAAAATACAAGAAAGCATAACCAAATACATTACGCAAGTGCCTCTGGAGCCAGGTACAGCTTCAGTCTTGAAGTCTGCAGTTAAAGAGACCTGTTCCATTACCAGGGGCTAGTATATATATATACTTTGGTTATCAAAAATCAGTGATGACGTCACAATGTACACAAAGATAAACTAAGGTCTTTCTTCATTGTTCCAGAGTTTGTGATGTTCCAGTAGAATGCTGGTCATAGGTCAGTTCAAATTATGCTTCTTCAAAACGTGTGGGCAATTCACCCAAACAGCTGTGTAAGTGTCTTACCTTGGGAACCACCTAAATCCAGTTTCAACCAACCTATTACCATGTGCTGCATACAGTATTATAGAGATTTGGGTGGTGTTGGAGATATGCTTCTGGGTATTGACGATGAGAAAGCATTTGACACCGTGTTTTGGACTCATCTCCAGCAAGTATTCTTATACTGGGCTTTTGATTGTATTTATTCACAATTTATTAGTTTTTTATATTATTTGCCGGTTACCTTTCTCAACATAAGTGTCGGAAGAGCGCCTCCATTATTATGAAAAGAGGAACCCGTCAGGGATGCCAATTATCCCCATTATTGTTTAATTTGGCTTACGACCCTTTACTTCGAATTCTAGATGCTATGCCTAGCCTTGAGGGCATCCAGTTTGGTACATCTGAAATTAAGATAACTGCATTTGTAAAATGGCTTGATGCTTTATATATCTAACCCTATAAATTCTCTTAATCCTATTCTGGATACCGTTACAGACTTTGGTATTGAATCTGGTTTTAATATTAATCGAGACAAATCGATTGGCATGATTATTAATTCTTGCTCACTGCCTTAAAAATGTTAAGCTTTCCTGGGCATATTCCACTATAGCATATTTGGGAGTACAACTTCCTATAGATTTGACTTTGGCTGATGAGACACTCCTTAATGTTGAATTTCGGAAGTTTCCCCTTACAAGGCAGCGCCGCTTTAAATTTAAGCTATCATCTTGCCGATTTCCGGCGACTTGTACAACCCGCACTATGATACATTTACCCCCAGAAGTAAGATGATGTCACCAACAGCTTCTAAACATCTCCTTATAAAATGCATAATGTGTAGAATGCAGAATACTATAGATCATCTAAGGGGTCATTTATTAATACTATATTATATAGACTATGCACAGTATGAAAAGAGTCCCTTCCATTATTAAGCTGATGATTGAGAAAACCATTCCTAAGGACACAATGTCCTTTATACTCACACACCACATGATGTTAGCAATCAAACAAATAAAATGGTCTCACATATATTATTACAAAATCCTTGATTTCCAAAAATTGTAAACAACCAGATCCTCCTCCCATTTCAGCTCTTAAAACATTGTCTGGCATATTGCAAGTATGAAATAAATAACATGGTACCTCCATATATATATAATATAATCTAAAGATTTATATTTCTGTTCCATAGAATAGCAGCTGAGCACGCCCAGGATGGCTGCCTCAGCATCTGCTGCAAAGTAAAGTGCTTTGACTCCTATTTTGAGAAAGGTACTATATAAATAAACAATAATTATTATTATTATTTTCTTTTTATTGTATTTCCCTCTACTTACATTTAAAGATAATCTGTTCAACACTGATTTATGACAGTTTTGTTCTAAATTCTGTTTTGAGTACAAGGTCAATGATAGCTGTAACTTGGCAGTGCTGCTATGATTGCTATGTTTGGCATCATAGATCTCTCCAGTGACATCACAATGGTACACCCCATAACATTATATCTACAGTAAGCTCACTTTCAAGTTTTCTGCCAGGTGACATCTAAGCAACTGCTATCAATAAGAAGGGGAAAAAAGATAAAGTTATACAGAGAAGGATATGATGAAGGTGAGAAATAACAGAGTGTAATCTATTTAGGATGAAAGACAAGAGAAAAAAAGATAGAACAGGCAATTTGGGTAGGAGGACAAATTATTGGGAGAAGTACAGGAAGGGGTTTTTAGGAATAAAATTTAGAAGTGGATGGAGGAGCAGGGAAGTGGGTCATGGAAGAATAATGGAAGAGAAAGCCACAGGGTAATTGTACATGTAAGAAGGTAAAAGAGGAAATTGCAGAGTGCAAAGTGAAGGGGACAGCCAGAGGGGGTCATTTAGTAATAAAATGGACTGTGTGGAGAGATACACTGATAATATGACCAGCAATATGCGCAGGCCGCTCAAATCATTGCTGTTTAACTACTGTGTACTGATGTGGAGTACTGTGACCCCACAAGTGTGCCTGCTCTATATTCAGCACACCCTAATCTGCCAAATTTCAGCCACCACCTTCCATTACAAGAGGAAACTGTTCACATCCCCATATATGACACCGCCGTGACATTCTAATCTATGCACTTTCTAAATTTACAGACACATAATGTAACAAAACATAATTTGCGCTGTAGACCCACCCACATCTTTGCATCTTTGCAAGTGGCCCTTTCTGTCTCTAATCTCCAAGGTAACGCTTTCTCATTAAATTACAATTCTTAAAATGGTGTATAGTCCGGCGGTTCCCAAAGGGTGCGCCGCGGCTACCAGGGGTGCTGCGGCGCTGTCACTGGGGTGCCGCGGGCCAGCCCTAGAAAAAAGAAAGCAAACAGAAACTTACCAATCCGCGCGGCGCTAGGACCCTGCAGCCTCCTCTCTCCCGCAGCTGTCACTGAATATCGACGTCAGTAACAGCTGCGCGAGAGAGGAGGCTGCAGGGTCCTAGCGCCGCGCGGATTGGTAAGTTTCTGTTTGCTTTCTTTTTTTCAATAGCTGGCGCGGGGCAGAGGAGGAGGACAGAGAGCAGAGGAGGAGGGGGACAGATGGCAGAGGAGGGGGACAGATGGCAGAGGAGGGGGACAGAGAGAAGAGGAGGGGACAGAGAGCAAAGGAGGAGGAGGGCAGATGGCAGAGGAGGAGGACAGAGAGCAGAGGAGGGGGACAGATGGCAGAGGAGGAGGGCAGATGGCAGAGGAGGGGGACAGAGAGCAGAGGAGGGGGACAGATGGCAGAGGAGGGGGACAGAGAGCAGAGGAGGAGGACAGAGAGCAGAGGAGGAGGAGGGCAGATGGCAGAGGAGGAGGACAGTGAGCAGAGGAGGGGGACAGTTGGCAGAGGAGGAGGGCAGATGGCAGAGGAGGGGGACAGATGGCAGAGGAGGAGGGCAGATGGCAGAGGAGGGGGACAGAGAGCAGAGGAGGGGGACAGATGGCAGAGGAGGGGGACAGATGGCAGAGGAGGGGGACAGAGAGCAGAGGAGGGGGACAGAGAGCAGGGGAGGGGGACAGAGCAGCAGAGGAGGGGGACAGAAAGCAGAGGAGGAGGGCAGATGGCAGAGGAGGAGGGCAGATGGCAGAGGAGGGTGACAGCGTGAGAGAGGGCAGAGGAGGGTGACAGCGTGAGAGAGGGCAGAGGAGGGTGACAGCATGAGAGAGGGCAGAGGAGGGTGACAGAGGGCAGAGGAGGGGGAAAGCGTGACAGAGGGCAGAGGAGGGGACAGAGGGCAGAGGGGGCAGTGTGCTTGGATGCAGAGGGGGCAGTGTGCTTGAATGCAGAGAGGGCAGTGTGCTTGAATGCAGAGGGGGCAGTGTGCCTGGATGCAGAGGGGGCAGTGTGCCTGGTTGCAGAGGGGGCAGTGTGCCTGGTTGCAGAGGGGGCAGTGTGCTTGGATGAAGAGGGGGCAGAGTGTCTGGATGCAGAGGGGCATTTTTGCATACAACTAAATAAGTATTTCTGTCGTGACCTAAATACTTATTACAATTTTTTGACCCAACTACTTCTAAAACAGGACTGCTCAGTAATTATTTTGGAGGGGTGCCTTGAAAAAATTTGGAGACTCTAAGGGTGCCGCGAACTGCAAAAGTTTGGGAACCACTGGTGTATACAATACTTTCTTAGGGCAAAATAGTTTTGACTGTATGCATTGTTTTCATAGGATTGTATTTACCTTTAGTATACTATGTTCTATGTAGAGATTGTAATGATCAGCTGTTCTTTTTCAGCCTCTGCAATACTGGTTCTAATATGGTAATTTTATATATGGTTTAAAATACAGTACTAAATATAATTATTACTTCTGTCCTAATAAAACACATTGCAATGTTAATTTTTAATTAAAATGATATAACACATGAAAAACTATATTTAATAATAATTTTAATTTGATTGTCACATTAATTTGATTGTCCCATATCATGGCATAATCACAGGCCAAATTACAATATTCTAAAATTTATTTTATATGGTTGCTTAACAATCAATTAATTAATTGAGTGAGTCATAGACGGTACCAAATTTTGTGCACCTGGCTCTGTGCAAAAAAAAGCAGACTCTGTGGGTGACATATGTAAATGAGTCATATCTGTATGCAAACGTTTAGCGTCCGAGTCAGAGCCGCAACTTAAAATTTTAGGGCCTTGGGCAAGAACGAAAATTGCCACCCCCCCTAGCCCTCAAGTTTAACCAAATTAACTTCTAATATTCATAAACTGTGCCCCCCCCCCCCGTCCAGTGTTGCTCCATGGGCTGTCGCCCCTCTCGTACAGCCCTAGTTATGGCCTTGGTCAGAGTAGCACAGAGCTATTTCTGAGTTGAAATAGACTGGATTTACACCTGGTGGATTTAAAAAAGCAGGTTTGCAATGGGAGGCTAGGTGCGGCTTGGGGTGCAAACAACTTGTCTGTACAAACAGGGCCGTCAAAAATATGCAAAAACATTGTTATTGAAGGTTAAACATTGGTACACATATGGTTTACAGTGATGTACCTTGTTTAGACTGGTAGCCAAGATGGTTGCCTAGAGTGCCAATGGCTAGGGGGAGCCTAATAGACTGAATGAGTGATAAAGTGTCACTCATACAGTGATTTTAATGGCTCTGCGGTGCTCCCACGTAGAGCGCTTGTTGCTGATATGAAAGAGAGAGCCAGCAGCTTCTTACGTGTCAAGCTGCTGACTGCTGCTCCTACATTAATACAAGAAAGAGGAAAGAAGGAATAGTACTGAAAGGAGCACTCTTTTATACAGATAATTGGATTAATATCGATTATGTACGTTAAAATGAACAACCTTTATTAGTAAGTTTAAAATAAATAAGCGAAATATTAAAATACGAGATTTGGTACAAATTGACCTGAATATTACATCAGTTAAAAGGTAGAGAACTACCACGTTGGCCTGATGCTATGTGTAATCCCTCTTTTTACTAATAGAGTGTGGTCATGAAATATAGTCTCTAGGATTAATTATAGAAGGGGCTGTGGTGAACCTCTTAATTAGATCCACCAGGAGGCAGGCTTGAGTCCGCCTACTGAATAGAATTGGCTAGTCCACATATATCATTGTTACCACTCTCTAATCGTTATCGCTGTTATAAGAAATGAGATACTGGTAAATCTAATGATTCGTGAGTCTGAAACGTGTTCCCTGTCAGGGTGTCACCAATCACTGATCATTAGGATAAAGCTGGTATACTATAGATATAGTCACTGGAGGTCCACTGAATATTGTGCTCACAAGTTAACAGACCCCCGTGGTTCTTGGCTAACTATATAGAGTGTTATAATTCACCCTGATTGATTCTATCTGCTTGATCATAGCGTTGGATTACCTAGCTCAATACATCGTATACTAGTGTCAGTGAATCGTGGACTGCTAACCCCTAAATCTCATATCATGGATGTGAGAGATGATGATAATATATAATATAACGATTAGAGAGTGGTAACAATGATATATGTGGACTAGCCAATTCTATTCAGTAGGTGGACTCAAGCCTGCCTCCTGGTGGATCTAATTAAGAGGTTCACCACAGCCCCTTCTATAATCAATCCTAGAGACTATATTTCATGACCACACTCTATTAGTAAAAAGAGGGATTACACATAGCATCAGGCCAACGTGGTAGTTCTCTACCTTTTAACTGATGTAATATTCAGGTCAATTTGTACCAAATCTCGTATTTTAATATTTCGCTTATTTATTTTAAACTTACTAATAAAGGTTGTTCATTTTAACGTACATAATCGATATTAATCCAATTACCTGTATAAAAGAGTGCTCCTTTCAATACTATTCCTTCTTTCCTCTATTAATGTTTCAAAACAGTACTGGAGCACCTCCCTGAGTTATATTGGGTAATAAATATACCAATTGATACATAAAGGGGTTTATAGCCTGGTGCTGAGTACACCCCAAACTATTCCTTGCTGCTCCTACATGTCAGTGGTATGTTAAGAGTGTAGAGCATGGTTATTATGTCAAAGAACTGGTCGTGAGGTACAAGCTAAAGTCAAAGATTGTAGAAAGTAGAATAATGATGGACAAAGCCAAAGTCAAGGGACTGGAGAAGGTAGAATAGTGGGGAATGAAGGCGAGGTTGAAGGATTGAAGACGTTAGAACTGTTGATGTACAGTGAAACAAGTCTTCAAAGCAGAAGCAGAGAAATCCAAAACAAAACTTTGCAAAGGTTTAGCAGAACTGAGGGTCTTTATAAAGTCTACAAACAGGTGAGATAACGGTTCTGATTAACTTTACATTTTCACTGAAGAGCTGATTGCAGAGTAAAGAAAGTTATGCAGTACTTCAGGTTAGGTGACTAGCTAGATTGCTGTTCATAGCTGATTACAGGAATAGAGAGGAGCTGTTTGTAGCTGTCATTGTGAATAGCTATCTGACAACTGTCTTCTGGAGCTGGTGTTCTGAATCCTCACAACAACGAATGTCCTGGTGAGGAACACACCTTGCAACAGAAGATCTTTCCACAGAAGAAGTCACAATCCTGGACCTTCCATCCTTAGAATGTCTATGTACCAGGCGCTTCAAGGTCCATCTAGATCCACGAGGATCACCAGTGGTCCCTCCCTCGGCTTTCTTGAGGGAGCCTCAGAATTATAGAGAGAAAAAGAAATATACCAACCTAAAGTTCTAAGAGACTGTTATGGCATCTACTAGGGATGCCAATGGATCTCTGGTTCTATAGCAATAATTGGGGATCTTGTTGTGTTGGGAGGTCATCATGTCTAAACGCCAGATTTTTCAGAAACAGGCTACTCTGTGTATCGCCAGCTTCACTAAGAGGCATACCGCTGACAACCTGTTTAAAAAACTAAGGGATGTCTTTGCAACGTGGCCTATTCTACTTGGACTCTCCTCAGGATATGTGATGTCTGATAACACCACCAATATTGTGAGAGCATTACGGATGGGTGAATTCCATCACATTCCCTGTTTTTCTCACACAATCAACTTGGTGGTACAGAGCTTTTTGAAAAATGACAGGGACGTGCATGAGATGCTGTCTGTGGCCCGAAAAATTTCGGGATAACTTTCGGCATCCTGCAACAGCATGTAGGAGATTACAGCAGCTACGAGAACAATTTAATTTGCCCTGCCACCAACCGAAGCAAGAGGAGGTAACAAGGTGGAATTCCACCCTTTATATGCTTCAGAAGATGGAGGAACAGCGAAAAGCCGTCCATACTTACTCAACAAGGCATGACATTGGGAAAGAAAGGGAAATGTACTTTAGTCCAACGCAGTGGAGAATACTTTTTGTGTTGTGCAAGATGCTCAACCATTCGAAGTAGTCACTTGTGAAGTGAGTTCAGATATTGCTAGCTTGAGTCAAGTAATTCCCTTAATTAGACTTTTGGAAAACCAGCTCGAGAAATTGAAGAAAGAGATGAAACAAAGCAATTCCGTTAAGCATGTCGGACTTGTATTTGCTTCACCAGGGACCAAGAGTTATCAAGATCTTGAAATCGGATGACAACATTTTGGTGACTGTGCTTGATCCTAGGTTTAAGAGCTATGTCTTCTCTTTATTTCCAACTGACCCAGATCTCAAGAGATCCAATGAGCTCCTGGTGAGCAAGTTGATAGCTCAAGTGGCACATGATACAACGACGTGTCTTTTAGTTTCTCAGGCAACTGCTGCTAGGCAAAAACTTGCACAACATTTTGACGTCTGGTCTAAAAGAATTGCCCAAAAATCGTGACACCTCTCCCGTAGCTCCACCTGATCCTACTGTCAACATCCAAAGAATAGTGGAGGATTATTTTAACAACCGTATACAAAAAGACACATCAGACAGTCCCTTTACATACTGGGAGGAAAAAAAGGCAATTTGGAGACCAGTGTGCAAACACACTTTGCAATACCTAAACTGCCCACCATCCAGTGGGCAGAAAGAGTTTTCAGCACAGCCAGGAACCTTGTCAATGATCGGCATAGGAGGCTACTTCTTAAAACTGTGGAAAAGATGATGTTCATCAAAATGAACTACAAATTCTACGAGGAAGGCCTTTACCGGCAATTACATCAAAGTACAGAGAATTCTGTAATGCTGGATTAACAGGGGATGAATTAATATTGTGTGAAGATGATCTATACACTGATGAGGGTGAGGATGATGACAACAACATCATGCCACTGTAGAGTCCGTTGACAGCACAGTTAGCTTAGTTGTCTTAAGCCCATTGTTAGCTTGCTTTGTGGTGACCCAAGGAAACCAAGCACTTCAGCCACAAAAGTGGCAGTCCTTGTCGCTGAAGTGCTTGGTTTGTTAAACTGTCCTTTGTAACATATTTCCAAGAAACATTCCCTCTTCTACTGTTTGACGTTTAGGCCTTGGTCTATTAGCTTGTGTAACAGTCAACAATTCAAGTGTCAACAGTATTATTTTGTCACCAATTCACATGGTGGACAGTATTATTAGGTAGACTATTCAAATGTGGATAGTATAGGGCTAGGGATATGGTTAAGGACTGGCCTAGGGACAGGTCTAGGGACAGGGATAGGGCCATGGATAGGGACAGGGTTAAGGACAGGGATAAGATAGAGACATGTTTAGGGCTAGGGACAGGTCTAGGGACAGGGACAGGGTTAGGGACAGGACTAAAGATAGGGATAGGGTTAGAGTTAGGGATAAAACTGTCTACATTTGAATTGTCAACCTAATAAATACTTTCCACATTTCAATTGTTGTCCTAATAATACTCTCGATGTCATTATATTGTCGACTTTATAACCTTGTCTAGTTTACTACCCATCAATCATTTTATGTTAATCCAACATAAGGGTGGCCCACTTTTCTTTTCTGCCACTGCTGTGTGGCAATATTTCCTACATGTGATATAAACTGCTGTGTGTTTGTGCCGTTGCTCTGTCACTTAGTAACCAGCCAGCTTACTGCAGTCTTACAGTTCATTGACAACACTGTTAGATTAGCTGTCTTAAGCCTATTGGTAGCCTGTTTTGTGGGGGCCCAAATAAACCAAGCAATTCAGCCACAGAAGTGGCACTGCTTATCGCTGGAGTGCTTGGTTTGTGAAACTGTACATGTCCTTTTTATTATCCAACATAAGGGTGGGTGAGAGGGCAGAAGGCCAATTCCATCTTGCACCACTATTTTTTTCTGCCACTGCTGTGTGGAAAAGTTTCCTAAATGTGATATAAACTGCTGTGTGTTTTTTCCGCTGCTCTGTCGCTTAGTATCCAGCTCGCTGCAGTCTTTGGTGAAAGTGAATGAAAATAATATTGTGCCCTGTGAAATGATCAAAATTAGGGATGTGCACCGGCCACTTTTGGTGTCTCGTGTTTTGGATTCGGATTTGCTTGAGGTTTTGGGTTCGGATTTGTTTTGCAAAACACCTGACGAAAGGTTTTGGTTCGGATTTAAGGTTTTGGATTCGGATTTATGTTGAAAAAAAACATAAAAAGTGCTAAAAACCAGTTTTGTGTTTTTTTTTCCACTCCTACGCCATTATTAACCTCAATAACATTCAATAACAATCATTTCCACTAATTTCCAGTCTATTCTGAACACCTCACAATATTGTTTTTAGGCCAAAAGGTTGCACCGAGGTAGCTTGAGCACATAATGCCAAAAAAAGAGGTACAAGATGGAATTGTTCTGGGCCCTCCCTCCCACCCCTCGCGAGATTCGACGCGAGACTTGGACGACAGAGCCTCGTTTTCAATTTTTTGCCCGCTGGAAATATCCGAACAGTGCTCGGATCCCGTTCGGATCCACACTGTTCGGGTGGGCTCGGATTAGCGGAATCCGAGCCCGCTCATCTCTAGTCAAAATTAACTAAAAATGACTGGAAATTTGTGTTATTGAGATTAATAATAATGTAGCAACACCAAAGGAGCCAAATTAGGTGATTTTAGCATATTTTAGCAATTTTTCAGAGTGATACAGATCCAAAACCAAAACACGTGAGGGCGGTTTTGTCAAAACTGAAACCAAAGAACGAAGTTAATACAGATCCAAAACCAAAACACTGAGGTCAGTGAACATCCCTAGTGTGACTATTACAAAAATCAAAATAACTGATACAGTTTTGTGTGGTCTTATACATAATGAAAGAGAGCTTCTTATATTAACAGAAATTTTTTTAACGCCCCCAAATGCAAAAGGAGCTTAAAGAGCATGTATAGACTATATGGGGATCTATATGCATGGAAAACAGCAGCTTGGTGTTATATGTAAAATTATAAAAATGTTAAGGTGATTAATGGTCATGTGTCCATTAACCATGGTTATTAGTACAGTTGGTACTATTATGAAAATATAAGATGGTGGCTGGCGGATACTGGATAAATGATAATACAGTCATGGCCAAACGTTTTGAGAATGACACAAGTATTGCTTTTCACAGTTTGCTGCTTCAGTGTTTTTAGACCTTTTTGTCAGATGTTGCTATGGTATACTGAAGTAAAATTACAAGTATTTCATAAGTGTCAAAGGATTTTATTGACAATCACAGTAAGTTTATGCAGAGTCAATATTTGCAGTGTTGACCCTTCTTTTTGAAGACCTCTGCAATTCTCCCTGGCATGCTGTCAATCAACTTCTGGGCCACATATTAACTGATGGCCACCCATTCATACTTAATCAATACTTAGAGTTTGCCAGAATTTGTGGGGTTTTGTTTGTCCACCCACCTCTTGAAGATTGACCACAAGTTCTCAATGAGATTAAGGTCTGGGGAGTTTCCTGACCATGGACCTAAACTTTTGATATTTTGATCACCAAGCTACTTATTTATCATATTTTCTTTATGGTAAGGTGCTCCATCATGCTGGTACCATTGTTTATTCATGGCTGTGTTCTAAGGCAAAATTGTGAGTGAGCCCACTACCTTGGCTGAGAAGCAACCCCACACATGAACGGTCTCTGGATGCTTTACTGTTGGCATGACACAAGACTGATGGTAGCGCTCACCTTTCCTTCTCCAGACCAGCATTTTTCCGGATGCCCCAAACAATCTGAAAGGGGATTCATCATAGAAAATGACTTTACCCCAGTCCTCAACAGTCCAATCCCTGTAGCTTTTGCAGAATATCAGTCTGTCCCTGAAGTGACTTCTTTGCTGGCCTTCTTGACACCAGGCCATCCTCCAAAAGAATTCGCCTCACCGTGCATGCAGATGCACTCACACCAGCCTGCTGCCATTCCTGAGCAAGGTATGCACTGGTGGTGCCCTGATCCAGCAGCTGCATCAACTTTAGGAGACGGTCCTGGCGCTTGCTGGACGTTCTTGGTTGCTCTGAAGCCTTCTTCACAACTATTGAACCTCCTTCCTTGAAGTTCTTGATGATCTGATAAATGGTTGATTTAAGTGCAATCTTAGTAGCAGCAATATTCTTGCCTGTGAAGCCCTTTTTGTGCAAAGCAATGATGATTGTACGTGTTTCCTTGCTGACAACCATGGTTAACAGAGGAAGAACAATGATTTCAAGCACCACCCTCCTTTTAAAGCTTCCTGTCTGTTATTCTAACTCAGTCAGCATGACAAAGTCATCTCCAGCCTTGTCCTCATCAACACGCTCACTTGTGTTAACGAGAGAATGACTGACCTTATGTCAGCTGGTCCTTTTGTGGCAGGGCTGAAATGCAGTGGAAATTTTGTTTTTTGGGATAAAGTTCATTGTCATGGCAAAGAGGGACTTTGAAATTAATTGCAATTCATCTGATCACTCTTCATGACATTCTGGAGTATATGCAAATTGCCATGATAAAAACTGAGGCAGCAGATTTTGTGAAAAATATAATTTGTGTCATTCTCAAACCTTTTGGCCATGACTGTAGAATAAGATGTGTACTCACACATCCCATTTAGGTTTAGATAAATCGCTTACAAATAGGTCAGTGTTTACAGCACTTGGTATTCTCGAGTTCTCTAGAGCTTGGTACATACCTAGCCCAACCCTGTAGCGCTTTCAAGTTTGTATGGGGTTAGGCATTTGCAGGAGGGTATGGCTGTACTAGGTCTTGGCAAAGTATTGGCCGATAAGGATCTCTAAACTGGCCACTAGAGGCAACTCTGGATTTAGAAATCAATGTTGAGGCCTCTTGGGATTAATGTTTTTAATTCATAAACCCATTTTTTTTTTCAGAGCGGTTGATGATTTTTAAGAAGTCACCCCACCCCCCCTCTCCAATTTCTCTGTACTCTTTGTATGGCCAAAAATGTGAGAGGATGGATCACTATTGTGTGTATGTTTATAATGATTTTACAGGCTATGAGTGTCTAGTCTCCTTTTAATGTTTCTTTTATATTCTCCTAATCTGGTCTTGAGGGGCTAATTGCCTAATTCTATCTACGTACTGAAACTCGGTTGGGCACGAATGGCAGAGAGACCCCTTGGTGCGGGTTCCCCTGGTCCCCTCCCTAGGGAATGGGGTGCACAAAAAATGTGCAGCCCTCCCCCCCTCTCCTTCTGGGAATACCCAGCCCTGTGCTGACAATACTAGTGCTCTTCCCACACCCCTGTGTAGTGGGTGTGGGGTAATAAAGTGTCTGTGAAAAAAGAGAAAATGTGTAAAACACTATTTTAGTTTGTAGAACTACAAGTCCCAGCCAGCCCAGGCTGCCATTAAAAGTCTGGACATGTTGGTGCTTGTAGAACTATAAGTACCAGCATACCCACGGCAGCAATGGCACCTTGGCACTTGGAGAATCCCAAGTACCAGCGTGCTTAAAACCCACATATAAATTCTATAGCATTATATAATATCTCATGGTCAGGAAAGCCGCACTTATACCTGGCTTCTTTTATCATGTCCGGCATTCCATAAGACTTAAAACAAAGGTGCACTGATGACTAAGCTAAAACCAGAGAATTGAAAGAGTCATTAACCAATGGATAAGAATAAGGGAAATATCATCAGTGTAGTGGATGGCTTGTGTCATTTGTAACATCCTTCATCAAGAATTTCTCTTCAGAGTTGTGAGGGTTGGTTAATGAAACAGTTTTCCATGTCGTTGCCTGTCAAACACAAAGGTTTCTTTTTTAGTTATCTAATTTAATACAGTGATAAAATATATACAGTACAATATTTTCTTGCTTTAGAGACAGAAACATATCAAGTAGTCTAAAAAGACATAATTAAAAATGAACATTTACTTTGCTCATTGGTCTGGATTTGAACAGTAATGTGCTTTATCATAGTTCTACAGGCTACACTGCCACCTTCTGACATAAGAGGGAACAGCAGGAATGTTATGGATCATGTGAGTATTATGGGTCTTGCAGTTCCACAAGTGTTAGAACTAGAAGAAAAGGATTCTATCGCACTAGTTTATCATCTAGAAATATAACCCCAATAAGTATGTTGTCATATTATTATATATTTATGTATTAACCTGGGGGTGCCACCTAAACTTTAAATGTTAACATTATAGTGAAAGAGAGAGAGAAAGTTATATTGTAGGTGCACAACTAATTTCTAGTGATCGCATTTTATTATAAGATATAACTTTTATTAGTAATGGTTAAAATAGAGCGAAATATATATTAAAAAGAATAAAAATACTCGCTATCTGTTTGTATATACTCTGTTAATGTTAGGACTTATGCTGATCAAGAAGGTAGTAGCATAACGATAATTAGTTAGTATTCTTATTGTTCATGGTCACTTCCTAATACCATTCCCCTAGTACTTAGCTAAGCTATAATGCTGCTAATAAATGCCAAATATGATAATTAGCAAATAGGATTTAATAACCTTTAGAGGAATTGCATAGTACGGGGAGTGAATTGCTAACTACCTATGAATACCTCCGAACTAACTCTGGATATATCGGGGTATGTTTTAAGCTGCCAGTTAGAGAGAAATCAGATAGACAGATAGCGAGGACGCCGACGCGCGTTTCGCTGTGGTCTGCTTTGTCCAAGGCCTTGGACAAAGCAGACCACAGCGAAACGCGCGTCGGCGTCCTCGCTATCTGTCTATCTGATTTCTCTCTAACTGGCAGCTTAAAACATACCCCGATATATCCAGAGTTAGTTCGGAGGTATTCATAGGTAGTTAGCAATTCACTCCCCGTACTATGCAATTCCTCTAAAGGTTATTAAATCCTATTTGCTAATTATCATATTTGGCATTTATTAGCAGCATTATAGCTTAGCTAAGTACTAGGGGAATGGTATTAGGAAGTGACCATGAACAATAAGAATACTAACTAATTATCGTTATGCTACTACCTTCTTGATCAGCATAAGTCCTAACATTAACAGAGTATATACAAACAGATAGCGAGTATTTTTATTCTTTTTAATATATATTTCGCTCTATTTTAACCATTACTAATAAAAGTTATATCTTATAATAAAATGCGATCACTAGAAATTAGTTGTGCACCTACAATATAACTTTCTCTCTCTCTTTCACTATAAAGTTCCACAAGTGTACAATATAAATCATAAAATAATAAGCGTTACCCCAATCATAAATAACTATTTCTGCATCAGTAATCAAATAGTATAGCCCCTTAAAATAACTAAATATTAATTTTGTTCCAATTACATAATAATACAATAATATTGTCCCTTTAATATTATGAAAAACTAAATCTGCTTTCATAAGTTAATTATAAATTAATTAACAGCACCTCCTCTTATGTTCTCAATGGAAAGATAGCTCAGCTTGCTGTTTGAGTAATCACTCCTCTCGCAACCACCTCATTTCTCTGGCTGTTTTTTCCAGTGGTTTGTCAAACTGCAGTTTAGTAAATCTAACGGTATTTTTTATCATATTGAAAATGAGAATGTCGATTTGCAATGTGGCGCATTGTTAAAACTGTGGATTTCAGGTGTTTTTTATCTCATGGTTTTGCCTTTAGTAAATCATCCTCATCATCAACTTTTATTTATATAGAGCCAGCAGATTCCGTAGCTCTTTACAATTGGGAACAAATAGCAATAAAACAATACTGGGTAATACATACAGACTGAGAGGTAAGAGGGCCCTTGCAACCTTACAAGCTATGGGATATAAAATCTGGCATTTTGAAAATCTGGTGAAAACCAGCAGTTTAAGCAAACTGCCCTTTAGTAAATGTAGCCCTTAGTTTTTCTTGCATCAATGGCTTCAATGTATAAATTAAAGGTAACTGTATATGTACATGTAGGATTATGTTTAGTATTTTGCACTCTCATTATGGGAATCATGTAGAGTTTGACACATTTGTTGTGGTTAAATGTAGCAAAACAGTGACTGTTGCAGTCTATTAACCAAAATTGTTAAAAAAAAAAAAAGTAATTTGTTTTTAAAGAAAATCCTGATTAAAAACAAAAGTTACAAAGTTCAGGTACATTTGTGTGAATATATTTTTATTTATTATCTTGTATCATTTTGCTAAAGTTAGTAGCAAGCTCAACATAGTTTGATTTGATTACATATTTTTATTATGATGGCGATAATTATTGATATATATGAGTATGTATATATTCATACTAAGCTGTGTCTCTATAGATAAAAATACGATGCCTTACTTTGTCTTTAATAGTGCATACTTACAAATGACTGACATGGACTTAATCTTGATTGATATGTAAATGAATCACAAACAAATCTCCAATCAGAAGCAATGTCATTGTATTGGAACAAGAGACTGAATTGGAGCAGAGTTTTTAAATCACTTTGGGCACCCACTGGAACTCAGGAAGGAAAAAAGAAAATCTGGTGAGGTGGGGACCTTAAACAAAGCAGTTTCAAACAGCTATAAATATCTGGAAAGAAAATACAAGGGTACACAGACTGATACAGGCAGGGATATAAGTATGGAAAGAATGGTAGAATGTAGAGATTGCATGCAAATGCAAGTGGGGTGATTTATTATTGTAATGTAACCCCCCGGTCACTGGGTGTGTGGTCCGGGGCTGCATAGGTGGATAATGCACTTCATCACTTGTACTTTACTCTACCCTGGCTAGCTCTTGGGTGAGGGTGTAAGTGACTAGAGGGCCCCTGCTTATGCCGGCATTATATCAATGTCTGTTAAGTGGAAATGCAGGTTTTATAGGTTGGTGACGCAGCGCAGTGCAATAGATGTAACACTAAGTTGGGCATAGACCATCTCAATTGCAGAATACTTGTGTTGCAAACAGTAAAACAGATATGCACAGCTCACATAAACTTCTAGCTCCTCCTGCACAGTTCTTAAATGACTGATATGGTGATATTAATAGGACAATCACTTTTAAAATGATTGTTTAGCACACATTCATCTCTCGCAGCATTGTTCACTCTTCTGGGTAATATCACTCACTGGGCTCTGGAGCTATCTCTGGTGCACTCTCAGCCACAACTCACCCAAATCTGTCCCATTACACTCCTCTGTCAGTCTCTTGTACCTGACTCTGACTCCTGCGGTTTCTATGAATTCTATACTATTATTTTCTCCTGCGGCCATGTCACTCATATTCTCTCTGTATTTCCCTCTATCATAATGTAATTTAGGTCACAAAAAGCGGGATAGGGCGCAGATGGGAAGGTAATAGAATCAACGGGTAACCAAGCATCAAAACAGCGCCTGAGCATGTAAACCACAAACATAAACATAAAAATCACAAATGATCATGATAACAATGTAATGTATATAGTCACAATGGAATAGGCTGTAGATCCCAATAGTCAGTGTCGCAAGATCATCTCAATAAGAAACGACAAGGATCATCGGGCATGTTCTCATAAACGTTCACAAGTACCACCGCATAGTTCATATATAAACGAAAGACAAGAAGAAAACCGATTCTCCAATGGTGTATTAATCCAAGATAAAACATTTAATGAACACAAGATAAAATTCACTTACATTTTGTAAGGAACATGGTGCATGTAAAGGTATCTTTAACTCGCAACCCGATATCTGCTGCTGCTCCGTATCGCGGTCAGACTCAGTGTGACTTCCGGGTTTGGTTGTCCCGGTAACCAAACTCAACTCTCATTGGATCCCTATGCGTTTCGTCACTAAGACTTCGTCAGGGGTGATCCAATGAAGGTCGAGCTATACTTTATATAGTGCCCTGAGTTGAGTAAGGTTCCGCCTCAATTAACTGTTATAGTGCCGATCACAGATAGAAAATAGCTATTTTCTATCCGTGATCGGCACTATAACAGTTAAACGTTTTATCTTGGATTAATACACCTATCCCGCTTTTTGTGACCTATCTTTTTATTTGTGGAAATTGAGTAGGAATTTCCTAGGGTTATTTTGGGCTGCATTCTCTACCCTTTCCCCCATCTAATAGGAGCGCAGGAGAGACACTCCATTTATCCTGCATAATGTAATTTAGCCATCATGACATCCAGTCCCAGACCTACTACACTAACGCTGGGGATTCTCCTCCCCACTGTTATGAGTCCCCGGCTGCTACTGTACACCCTTCTGATTGCCGACCAATTCAATTGCCATTCTCTTCTGCCACTCTCAACTGCTTCTGTTATAATCAGCAAGTCTTCTATTGCTAAGCAACAATTCCATTTGTCTTTCCTGTTGATCCTTGTGCTGGGGCTACACCTTCAGTCGCTGAGAGGTATAAATAAAAATGCTGGAGGGGGCGTTGTGGCAATATAAAGAGGATGATGATAATAATAATAATAATAATAATAATAATAATAATAATAGTTGCATAGTATTGATAACTCATTTGATTTTCAATGAGCTGTGCTATACATTAAATTTTTAAAGATAGATTATTTCAATCTTGTTGCAACTTAATCGCATTACATGAGCAATTAAACACATCTGATAACTTTAATGTGAAATTGCAAGAAGTACAAAGGGCAGAAGGTTACCAAACCAAGTAAAGCAACAACAGTTAAAGGCAATAAATAAAGGAAAATTTATGTGTTAGGCTGCTGGCCTGATCACCAACCCACAGAACTAGATTGCGGAGGTTTTCACCTATAGCAGCTGCCTTTCCCTTAGAGCTTGATGCGCTCACCGGTACTCAGATGCCCCCAGGACTTAGCTCCAGATGTAGTGTGGGTTGTTAATGCAGGAGCACAGCGGCAGGCCAGGAGACTGGTAGAAAGCAACGGGTAGTCAATACGATAGCCAGTCAAGGGTCACAGGCAAGCAGGGTAGTCAACTAACACGCCAGAGGTCGGGGTCACAGGCAAGGTAGCAGGGTCCAAGGTACAGGTCAAAGGGTCAGGGTCACGAGAAAACAGGCAGAGTCCAAAATCCAAGCAGGGGTCATACACGGGAAAACCAACAGAGTATCCACAGGACAGGGTAAGCAAACAGGAGCAGGTCAGCAAGACTGTACAGAAACGCTATAACCGGCAGGGAGGCTAAGCCCTCCCTGCCTTAAAAACTTAGAGCAACCAATCAGGGGTTATCCCTGAAATCACACATAGGCCAGTTTAATTGTACATTAATCAGCCCACAGGCTGGAACTTATTTGCGCGCCGAGCTTCCTACATTGCCGGGATGCGGCGCTGCACATGAAGCGTCCGATCGTTGCCTTAGTAATGGTTGGGTCCTGCCCGGAAGTGAGGGCACTAGAAGCGAGCCGCGGCGGCTGTGAGTAGCACCGCGGCTGTGAGTAGCACCGCGGCTCGTAATTATGTTTATTTTTGGGTTGGTGATAAATCACATTAAGGCACATGGTGCAAAATCCACAAAAGCCGTGTTGCTTTTGATGTTTTAAAAAGTGTTAATCTTCTCTATACTGTTATATTCATTACAGATGAAAAGTTAATTTGTGATTATGATGGTATGGTAATTGTTAGGAACTCTCAAGCCAGTACAATGAAACTCGGGGACTACTCTGAAGGCCCGGTGTTCGTTGGAGCCCCTAGTGGTGGGGACAGACTTGGCTGCGGGCCGACCGAGGGTCGAGTAACGTATACTGACTTAAGGAGAACCCAGGAGTGGAGTGATTGGCAGACAGTAGCGAGCAGGAAAACCAAGCTCAGAGGTCACAAGCGAAAGGTCAGGTGCACTAGCAAAGGAGCAGAATCCGGTATTCAGGCAAATGGTCAGGGTCAGAAGCGAAGGTTCAGTGGTCCAGGAACAAGCAAAGGTCATACACGGGAAGTCAATCAAAGGTAACAATCACCAAGCAGAGAGAGAACAAGCAGGCAGCAGAACTGAGGACAGGACGCTATAACCGGCAGTGAGGCTCTGATCTCACTGCCTTAAATAGCACTAGGAGCCAATCAGGACAGAGAAGGGTAGGGCTGAGAATCAGCCTCAGGAGGCAGCTAATTAATCACTAGCCAGAACTAGCATAGGAAATAACACAACCAGGAAGCATGTATAAAAATAAAAGTGAACAGTTTAAATCATATAGGAGCTCCCCCTGGTGTTGGAGGATGTCCCTACACCCTCCTACATCTATGCCACAAGAATAATAACAGAGCACAGAATCTAAAGCACACGCCCGGCTGCTAGTTCACGCTAGGATGTGGCATACAGCCGCGGCTCGTGACAGTAATCTTTTATTTCCAAACCTTAAATCAATATGTCTGTTTTTACTTAAAAACAATGTAAATATAAAAAAGATAACTTTTACAACCATTATAATGCCATTAAACATTCAGTTAAAAACCTTCTTCATTTTGGTTATTGATAACTTTAAGTGGGCTACATCCACATTTTTAATCTAGTTCTCAGAACTGATGGTCATGACATTAAAGCTGCACTACCCCCTACTACTCGTAAAGCAGAAGCCAGGCCATTTTCCACTGGGGTCCATAGTTCTCACAACCCTGGCTGAAAACTGGGGCTGTGTGATGCCTCGGAGGGAGAAGTGGAGGTGAGCGGGTGTACCAATCAGAACCTGCAATCAAAGGATTGCAGTTTCTGATTCATTCTACAGCTAACATCCCCTCTGCTGCCATTTAAAGTGGCTAATGGAATAAATGTTTCCATTACTGCTTCTCAAACCTAGTGCAGCCCCGGGAAAAACAGCTGGATGAGGGCATCAGTTAGGAGAATCACTAGGTTAGAACAATTGATGTGGTAGTTGGTAGTGAAGCTTTAAAGGGTATTTCTTTCTGATTTTTTTTAAATATCACAATGCCACTTTTGTGATTATATCAATTGTATTTATGTGATTAACAATGAAGTGTCATCACATATGCATCCATAGCCTAAATATATTTCACATCTGTGGCAAACAGAGGATTTACATAGGGGGGTTTCCAAGCCACTCTGTCAGTATGGGCATGACCAGCATGTAAGAGATGGGGCTATTATTTTTGATAGTGCTAAGCCACTCTCCAACCCCTTCCCATTTATTTCAAACTCACGGGCAATGTTGCATGCATTACTGTTGGGTGCACGCAGCTCCCCCTTCACGAGCAGAGTCTCTAAACTGCAGGGAAAGACAAATTCCATAACTGAGCCAGTCAGTCACCCACAATTAGGACTGCCCTACCAGAATAAGGACAGTTGGCAGACTGTCTTGCTTTCCTCTAAATTGTTATTGAAGCTTTCACTACCTGTTGCTGTTGTTGTCTTAAGCTCTGTGCTGTGCTTGTTTGGATACTGATTAGAACCTTCCTTTTAAGATGTTTTGGTAGATCTACCCCTTGGTAATTACCATTTCCTTGTTTTTTTCTTTAGGCTGCTATTAATGATTTATAATTCTCCATAGCTTGCACAGTGTCATGTGATTATCATGGCAACCATAGTTGCATGGCGTATGATATCGTGAGCGAGAGGATTTGCAATGCCTCTCGGAGCTCAGTCTGCACTGAAAAATCCTCCTTCTCCTCCCTTTGTCATCACATGACATGCTGAGAGTCTGAAGAGTCTTTGAGTGTGACTGGCAGCCATACTTGTCTCCCGCCAGAGAAATTCTGAAATTAAGATAATGATTTGTGGGGAAGTGAGCTAAGTAAAATGGCTATGACATGCATGTTTAAAAGGTACCTAACTTTTAAATGGAAAACAGTATACGTGAGAATGGTGCTTTAATAAAATTCACATTTAGTAAATAAACCCATATGCCCTTAACCTCCGCCAACCTCTGACCATTGCCTGACTGACCTTTCTCTTGAATCCCATCTGTCAGTAAAGTGGCATCCTTCACCAGATAATCCAGTGTTACAATGTTATCACTGTTAATATACTGTGCCTGCTAGTCTCCTACTGGATCCTGTCCTTTACCGCAAATACCCTGAAGTTAATAAGTCCCTACAACTATGGGTTAAGTTCTGGAGGCAACTGAGTATTTGCGAACATATTGGGCCTGATTCATTAAGGAACACAAAGTGAGCGCACTTTGCATATTTTTTTTTTAAAAAATGGACGGAAAATGCAAGCAGATATGCCTGTATTAAACAGGAATAGGATCTCAAGAAATGTTTCTAGATGAATATGAATACACGACCATCATCACTATCACTCGGCAGTTACACCTGCCCTGTAGATGGTGCAAGTGATACAGCTAAAAATCACATACCTTAGAGATGCCCAGAACTTGAAATGCACAGATATGCGTGCGCTCGGCTTTGGCATGCACTTACTCTACATTGACTATGTGCATAGACTAGCAAAAATACAGAAGAGCGCTGGTTATGGTGAAAAAAGTGATTCTTGTATTTATTAAAAAACAATATAATACACATATATATATATATATATATATATATATATATATATATATATATATTGTTTTTTAATAAATACAAGAATTACTTTTTTCACCATAACCAGCCTGTATTTTTGCTAATTCTTGAACATTTTTAGCAGAAACAGTATCTGCTGTATGTTGTAGCAGCGGTTGGTAAAGCAGGTTATACCCGATTGCGCCTTTTGTGTATTGTTTACATGCATAGACCCCTTCCCTTCAACGTTCCACCCTTGAAACCATAGGCTGTTGGAAGTGTCCTTTGTGTTTGAAGATGAACCACCTGCACTTGCTCTAGGTGAAGACCCTGTGAAGTGGGTCTAGCAGTTATATTATCTTTTGGGTATTTCTATAACAATGTATATGTAAGTTCTATGTAAGGATGAGCGGGCTCGGATTTTCTAAATCCGAACACCCCCGAACAGTACGGATCCGAGCCCGATCCGAGCACTGTTCGGGTATTCCCGCCGATCGCAAAACTCAAAACGAGGCATTTCGTCATAATCCCGCCGTCGGATCTCACGAGATTCGGATTCTTTATATTCCCCGCTTGCCACCGCCATCTTCACTCGGGCATTGATCAGGGAAGAGGGAGGGTGTGTTAGTGGTGTCCTCTATCCTGCTCATTCCTGTGGTTCTGTCCTGGTCAGTCCAGTGGTGGTGTCCTGTGCTCTGTCCTGCTCAGTCCAGTGGTGCTGTCCTGTACTATGTCCTGCTCAGTCCAGTGGTGGTGTCCTGTGCTTTGTCCTGCTCAGTCCAGTGGTGCTGTCCTGTGCTCTGTCCTGCTCAGTCCAGTGGTGGTGCTGCCATTATTCCAGTGGTGTGTCCAGTACAGTGGTACTGCTATAGAAGTTCACTGATCCTGCAGTATAAATCCATTGGTACTGCAATATAATAACTACGTTCACTGATCCTGCAGTATAAGTCCATTGGTACTGCAATATAATAACTACGTTCACTGATCCTGCAGTATAAGTCCATTGGTACTGCAATATAATAACTACGTTCACTGATCCTGCAGTATAAGTCCATTGGTACTGCAATATAATAACTACGTTCACTGATCCTGCAGTATAAGTCCATTGGTACTGCAATATAATAACTACGTTCACTGATCCTGCAGTATAAGTCCATTGGTACTGCAATATAATAACTACGTTCACTGATCCTGCAGTATAAGTCCATTGGTACTGCTGTATAACTCCAGTCCAGTGGTACTCTCCTGTGCCGCATATAATTTTTAAAGGCTTTGCCGAGTGTGTGTGGTTTAGGGGTACACTCTCTTGTGCTGCATATAATGGAGAACAAAAATTTGGAGGATAAAGTAGGGAAAGATCAAGAACCACTTCCTCCTAATGCTGAAGCTGCTGCCACTAGTCATGACATAGACGATGAAATGCCATCAACGTCGTCTGCCAAGTCCGATGCCCAATTTCATAGTAGAGGGCATGTAAAATCCAAAAAGCCAAATGTCACTAAAATGATCAAAAAAAAGAAATTAAAATCATCTGAGGAGAAACGTAAACTTGCAAATATGCCATTTATGACACGGAGTGGCAAGGAACGGCTTAGGCCCCGGCCCGTGTTCATGACTAGTGGTTCAGCTTCACACAACGATCAAAGCCGTCCTCCCCCCCCTAAAAAATTTAAGAGAGTTAAGCTGTCATCAACAACACAGCAAACAACTCTGCCTACTAAAGACATGGCATCACAAATCCCCAAGGCGAGGCCAAAGGTGTTGGTGGTTGCAAAGCCTGACCTTCCCATCACTGTACGGAAAGAGGTGGCTCCTTCCACCATTTGCAGCACGCCCTCTGCATATGCTGGAAGGATCACCCACAGTGCAGTTACAGATTTGGACAATGTTGTACACCGGGAGGAGGATATTGATGTAGCTGGCGCTGAGGAGGAACTTGACGAGGAGGATGCTGATATGGTTATCTTAACTGAGGCACCAGGGGGAAAAACAGTTGTTGTCCATAGGACGAAAAAGCCCATCATCATGCCTGGGCAGAAAACCAAAAAATCCACCTCTTCGGTGTGGAATTATTTGTATCCCAATCCGGACAACAATTGTATTGCCATATGTAGCTTATGTAAAGCTGCAATATGCAGGGGTAAGGATCTTGGCCACCTAGGGACATCCTCCCTTCTATGTCACCTGAAGACCCTTCATAATTCAGTGTTTAGTTCAGTAACTGTGGATAGGACCGTCAGCAGTCCAGGGACACCTAAATCCCTTGGTCCCGTTGTATCCACACCAGCAACACCCTCCTCGTCAATTTCCTCCTCAATCTGGGTCGGAGATAGTCTTGCAGGACATATCACCGGCATGACTGAGTCCTCTTCAATCCGGGATTCTTCCAGAGGATCCTGTAGCGTTACGCCTACTACTGCCGCTGCTGCTGTTGCTGCTCGGAGTCGGTCATCTTCCCAGAGGGGAAGTCGTAAGACCGCTACGTCTTTCACAAAGCAATTGACTGTACAACAGTCGTTTGCCATGAGCACAAAGTACGACAGCAGTCATCCTATTGCAAAGCGGATAACTGCAGCCTTGACAGCTATGTTGGTGTTAGACGTGTGTCCGGTGTCCGCCATCAGTGGAGTGGGATTTAGACGGTTGATGGAGGTATTGTGTCCCCGGTACCAAATCCCGTCTAGATTCCACTTCACTAGGCAGGCGATACCCGGGATGTACAGAGAAGTACGAAAAAGTGTCCTCAGTGCTCTGAAAAATGCGGTTGTACCCACTGTTCACTTAACCACGGACATGTGGACAAGTGGTTCAGGGCAAACTAAGGACTATATGACTGTGACAGCCCACTGGGTAGATGCATCGCCTTCCGCAGCAACAGCAGCAGCAGCATCAGTAGCAGCATCTCCGAAACGCCTGCTCGTTCCAAGGCAGGCAACGTTGTGTATCACCGGTTTCAGTAAGAGGCACAACGCTGACAACCTCTTAGAGAAACTGAGGGAAATAATATCGCAGTGGCTTACCCCACTTACACTCTCCTGGGGATTTGTGGTGTCGGACAATGCCAGTAACATTGTGCGGGCATTGCATATGTGCAATTTCCAGCACGTGCCATGTTTTGCCCACACAATAAATTTGGTGGTGCAGCATTATCTGAAAAGTGACAGGGGTGTGCAGGATATGCTTGCGGTGGCCCGCAAAATTGCGGGACACTTTCGGCATTCTGCCACTGCCTACCGAAGACTGGAGCAGCATCAAAAATGCCTGAACCTGCCCTGCCATCACCTCAAACAAGAGGTTGTGACGCGCTGGAACTCCACCCTCTATATGCTGCAGAGGATGTTGGAGCAGCAAAAGGCCATTCAAGCCTACACAGCCACCTACGACATAGGCAAAGGAGTGGGGATGCGCCTGAGTCAAGCACAGTGGAGACTGATTTCCGTGTTGTGCAAGGTTCTCCAGCCGTTTGAACTTGCCACGCGAGAAGTCAGTTCCGACACTGCCAGCTTGAGTCAGGTGATTCCCCTGATCAGGCTGTTGCAGAAGCAGCTGGAGAAAGTGAGGGAGGAGCTGGTAAACCATTGCGATTCCACAAAGCATGTAGCTCTTGTGGATGAAGCCCTTTGTACGCTTTGCCAGGATCCGAGGGGGGTCAGTCTTTTAGAGTCAGAGGAAAACATTCTGGCCACCGTGTTCGATCCTCGGTTTAAAGCATACGTTGTGTCTCTGTTTCCGGCGGACACAAGTCTACAGCGGTGCAAAGACCTGCTGATCAGGAGATTGTCCTCTGAAGAGGACCGTGACATGGCAACAGCTCCTCCTTCATTTTCTTCCACACCTGTGGCTGCGAGGAAACAGCTGACATTTCCTAAAGGACCCGCTGGCAGGGATGCAGAGAACATCTGGTCCGGACTGAAGGACCTGCCAACGATTGCTGACATGTCTACTGTCGCTGCATTGGATTCTGTCACCATTGAAAAAATGGTGGAGGATTACTTTGCTGACACCATCCAAGTAGACATGTCAGACAGTCCTTACTTGAAATGGCAGGAAAAAAAGGCAGTTTGGAAGCCCCTGTACAAACTGGCTCTATTTTACCTGAGTTGTCACCCCTCCAGTGTGTACTCGGAAAGAAGTTTTAGTGCAGCAGGGAACCTGGTCAGTGAGCGGCGAAGGAGGTTGCTTCCGCAAAATGTTAAGAAGATGATGTTCATCAAAATGAATTATCAATTCTTCAATGAAGACCAGCAATAGCCTCCAGAGGGACCTGTGATTGTGGAGTCCAACGGGGACGAATTGATAATGTGTGAGGATGAGGAAGTACACACTAAAGGGGGCGAGGAATCAGAGGATGAGGATGAGGACGACATCTTGCCACAGTAGAGACAGTTTACTTTGTACAGGGAGAGATGAATAGCTTTTTTGTGTGGGGGCCCAAACAAACCAATCATTTCAGCCACAGTAGTTTGGTAGGCCCTGTCACTGAAATAATTGGTTTGTTAAAGTGTGCATGTCCTTTTTCCGCAACATAAGGGTGGGTGGGAGGGCCCAAGGACAATTCCATCTTGCACCTCTTTTTTTTCTTTGCCAGCTCGTTTTGTGGGGGTCCAAACGAACCAATCATTTCAGCCACAGTTTTGTAGGCCCTGTCGCTGAAATGATTGGTTTGTTAAAGTGCGCATGTCCTATTTCACCAACATAATGGTGGGTAGGAGGCCCAAAGGACAATTCCATATTGCACCTCTTTTTTTGGCATTATGTGCTCTTTGGGGCCTAGATTTTCAAACTGCCATCCTGGATGCCACTGCAGTGCCACTCCTAGATGGGCCACGTGTTTGTGCTGCCCACTTGTGTTGCTTAGCTTAGACATCCAGCTACCTCGGTGCAACCTTTTGGCCTAAAAACAATATTGTGAGGTGTGAGGTGTTCAGAATAGACTGGAAATGAGTGGAAATGAATGTTATTGAGGTTAATAATAGCGTAGGAGTGAAAAAAAAAACCAAAATAACTTGCTAAAGGTAAAGGTCACACGCAAAACAGCAGAGTCCAAGATACGGGCCAAAGGGTCAGGGTCACAGGCAAACAGGCAAGGTCCAGGAAACAGGCAGGGGGTCACAACAGGTAATCAGCAATTCAGGAATCCAGAGCAGGTCAGCAACAGTCCAGTACTGCAGGCTAGTGAATTAGTCGCGCACGCGTCCGGCTGTCCTCCATTGCCGAGGCGCGGTGCTGCAAGGATTGGCGTCCAACCGTTGCCCGGACCCAGAAGTGACGTCCCGGTCATCAAGGAGACGGCCGGGACGCGGGGCAGAGCAGAGAGCGAGCAGCGACGGCTATGGACACCGCCGCGGCTCGTAACAGAGTCAAGAAAGTCGCTCTGATACCTGGCTATTAATATCATGTATGACGCTTCATCAGATGTAAAACATAGGTCTATTGATGACTAACCTAAGCCCAGAAAATTGGAGTTGGTGCAGTGTTTTGCAAATCCAGGACCCCAACAGAGCATGTTTTCCAGGTCTCACAGTATTACAAGTGAAATAGTTAGTACCACCTGTGGATCTTTTACACTGTGTCAGTCAGTATGTACTACATCTGTGCTCCAGCAAGGAAATTTGGAAAATATGCACTGTTAGGGTTCCCTGAGGACTGGAGTTGGGAAACACTGGTGTAGTGCTACCACTAGAAAATTGGAACAGTCATCAACCAATTCATCAGAATTAGGAAAGTGTCACCAATCTACTAACATATTATGTCATTTTTCACATGGTTCATCATGATTTTTTATCTTCAGAGTTGTGAGTATTGGTTCACTGATAAAGTTTTCCATGTCCTTGCCTGTCAACACAGAGGTTTTTATTTTACTCATCTAATCCATTACAGTGATAAAATGCATACAGTGCAATACGTTCTTGCCTAACAGCCATGAACATAACAAGAAGTCTAAAAAGACATAATTAAAAATGAACAATTGCTTTGGTCTTGATTTGAACAGTAATGTGCTTTGGCACCGTTCTACAATCTACACTGGCACCCAGTGACAAAAGAGGGAACAGCATGGATGTTATGGATCATGCAGTTGTTTACTTGCCAAGGGATCCCTGGATCTCAAGCAACTTTGCATTCCCCAAATAACTATTATTTGTGCATGATTGGACACTGAATAAATTGGTTTCTGGGAACCTGTCCATAGCCACCGCGACTTACTCTCTTCTGTCCCCTGTTTCCCGGCCATCTCCTTGACGACCGGGACATCACATCTAGATTCGGTCGGACGCGGAGCTGTCAAAACGCTGTGTCCCGGTGGGGAGATTAGCCTGGCGGGTGCGCATTAGGGAATAATTTATTATCAGCCTCCTGTTTCTGATTAGGTCAGCTTGGGCTGCCCTGTTCTTATTGGCTGCTCTGGGTATTTAAGGCAAGGAGGACTGGACCTCCCTGCCGGTTAGAGCGCTTCCATTGTGACCTTTGCCTGTACCTTGGACTTTGCCTGTTGGATTGTGACCCTGACCTTTTGGCTTGTATTCTGGACTTCGCTGTTTCGCTATGGACCTCTGACCTCGTCCTGCTACTGACCATCCACTCCAGCCTGGGCTGGCACCTCCGGTTCCATCTGCGCTACGGCCATCATTGATGAGCTTTTACTACTCTGAGCTTAAGACCAGGGGCATCTGAGTACCTGTGAGCATATAAAGCTCTACGGGAAAGGCGGCTGCTAAAGTTGAAGACCTCTACTCTAAAGTGTTCTAAAAGCCCATCTAGGTGGTCGTGAGCCCTAACATTATAACCGGCCAGTGAAATTACTGGAGAGGATTATTTATGGATGAAAAAGGAACGAATCTCTTTCCAGCCCAAGCCTTAGCAGGACAGATCCTAACGCTGTCCCAGAAAGTCCAAGGACTTGCGCATCGTTTATCTGCACAAAAGGAAGCCTCTAGGACTTTGCAAGCCCAGCAAGTTCCCCTGGAACCTGCTCTAGAACCTAAGTTGAATCTGCCAGACTGTTTCTCTAGAAAGAGAGCTTTATTCCGCAATTTTAAAGAAAGTTGTAAGCTCTATTTTCGGCTAAGACCCTGTTCTTCAGGTTCAGAGCAGCAAAGGGTCGGAATTATAATATCCCTTCTCCAAGGTGACCCCCAGTCCTGGGCGTTCAGTCTGGCTCCTGCAAGTCCTTCGTTACAGTCCGTGGATGCATTCTTTAATGCTTTGGGCCTGCTTTATGATAATCCAGATTGGGTGGCCTCAGCCGAGGCTCACCTTAGGGCCTTGAAGCAAGGTCGTCACTCTGCTGAGGAATATTGTTCAGAATTTAGGCGATGGTCTACTGACAGCAAATGGAATGATCCCGCATTGCGCAGTCAATTTCGCTTAGGTTTGTCGGAGCAGATCAAAGACGCCTTGGTACAGTATCCTTCTCCAACATCTTTGGAAAATCTTATGCAGCTCGCCTTTAAAATTGACAGACAGATCGAGGAGAGGAAAGCGGAAAAGGAGGTACCTCCAGCCCCCCATTGTATGACCACACCCACTCTTAATTTTGTGCCGGCAGTGGCGCAATTTTTTTTAGCATGCTCGACTATAAGGGGGGAGAGAGGCACAGTGTGATACAGAAAGGGGTGAGAGAGAGGCACAGAGTGATACAGAAAGGGGCGGAGAGAGAGGCACAGAGTGATACAGAAAGGGGTGGAGAGAGAGGCACAGTGTGATGAAGAAGAGGGGGGGAGGCACAGTGTGATGAAGAAGGGGGGAAAATCAGCATGGAGGGTGCAGTGTAATCTTAAGGGGGCACAGCGTGGTTGTGATGAAGGGGCACACTAATGTGTATGTGATGGCACAGGAGTGTGTGAGGTAGATGGTTACTAATTAATGGGTGCTATTTTGTTTGTGAGGTGATGGTGGGGCAATTTAATAATGGGGACTATTAATTTAAGATGGGATGGTTTGGGGGCTATTGAATGCGGGGTTGAGTTTGAGGAGAATGAGGTCTTTTTATTAAATGTGAGTATGAATTATTTAATGGCAGTGGTGGTTGCGGGAAATAGGTATATTTCTGAAATGTAAATACTATTAATTTATTGCTTGGGCTGTTTGCAGGGAGGGAAATAGGTTTATTTATTAAATGGGAATTCTATTATTTTAATGGGGCTGGAGGAAGGACTAATTATTACTTGTGGGTGGTATTGATTTAACAACGGGTCTGGTTGTAATTTTCTAAATGTACCCATTTTTTTGCCAAATAGGGCCCCCAACATTCCAGGATGGTGATGAAGGTGGTGAAAGTGAGAAGAACAGGTAGGACAGTCTGTGAAATGTTGTGATTATAGTGAGAAAATTCAGAATTTTGGTGACTGTTCTGCCCAATCTAAGGGGCAGGCCAAGACTGTGAACTCTTTATGTACACACTGCATTTTTTCTATACTACACTATGGTGCTAGATGTCCTGAAAGTCAGGAATGCTTGGACATATGTCACGCTCTGGCGAATTCAGGGCCTAGTGATTTTGATCTGCTAGCCCCCCATTGTATGACCACACCCACTCTTAATTTTGTGCCGGCAATGGCACAAATTTTTTTAAGCATGCTCGACTATAAGGGGGGATCCATTAAGTTGTTGTACCGGGGCCCTGAGTTCCTCTTGGCAGCCCTGTTTCCAGGTCCCAAATTTTGTGCAGGAGGCTTTGACTTCTGCTTTTTAAGAAAGGTTGCTAGCTGAATACATGCCCCTCGTATGACACATTTGTGGGCCTCCCATATGGTCACTTTACATGTCTCCCTGTTATCACCGAGGGCTTTGTATTCTTCCAGAGCCACCTACAAATGTAGGATTTATTCATTTAACTTCCAAATCCAGTCTTGGAGGGGGATCAGGCAAGGCTATTGAGAAATAAATGGGCACATGATCAGAGTCAGTGCTTTGGGCTTTGCAGGTGTCTACCAACATGTCTAAAGTCCTATAGCTGAAAAACAGATAATATATATGGGAATAGCTAGAAGTAGGGTGCAAAAAAACGGTATAGTCCCTCTGTTGGATGGAGAAACTTCAAAGCATTTCTCCAACTGGTGGTTGTGAAATTTCCTCATAACACAGTGAAACTTTGTGAGCCCCTGCGAATGTATCCAACTGTGGTTCAAGTGCCTTTAAATATTGTATTTCCTTCTAACTTATACAGCTGACCCTGATTTGGGTGGTATAGGCTCACCAGGGACAATCTCTGGTTGAAAAATGTGGCTTTAATTAGAAGGCACCTACAATCTCCAATTAGGGTCTCCTGTACATCTGATACTCTGAAACGTTTGGACAGGAGGATTGCTACAAATATAGATTTCTTTTGGAGTAACTATTAAACAAAGCTAAGGCAAAAAGGCCAGAGAAAATATACCTTGTGCTTCCACTGGATGAAAGAGAGGTCCCTCTGCTTAGTGTGTGCATTAACTGAGAACATTTACAGAGAAACCATCCTGTCTGACTTGAATAAGGTCTGAGTTCTAAGGAATGAATGTCTGATTTTGTTGGTAGGGTGTGATAACCCTGCTTAGTTTTTTTTTCATTTTGTTTTCTTAGATTTTGAGATATCAGAGAAACTGCCCTAGTTCTCCATGGTCAC
The DNA here is from genome assembly GCF_038048845.1 of Mixophyes fleayi. NCBI lineage: Eukaryota > Metazoa > Chordata > Amphibia > Anura > Limnodynastidae > Mixophyes > Mixophyes fleayi. The sequence continues at coordinate 55,011,321 of NC_134412.1, read as the reverse complement.
TCTGGAGCCATTGAACTTTAGACACTCTGTCTAGCAAAGAGTCCCTAGGGATCTTGAAATTGCATGTGTGCTGGTTAGGAGTGGTTGTCTGCCATTAGAGTAGATAAAGATATAGATGCAAAGAATTATTTGAATGCCGCTTGGGTGGATCATTCCTTAGGTTTCCCTGCATTTTTCTTGGTGGCTCCCTTCCAAACCTTCCCCATTGAGGATGTTAACATTTGTCTTGTTAATAATGCATTGAGCAGCTGTGTTGTATCATAGCCCACATGTGGTTGTCACCTGCCACTTTTCCCCAGAGATTGTGTTAGACAGTCATTTCTGTTACCACACCATGGCAGTCTGGCCCCTTCTTTTGATGGAGCTATTATGCAATAGTTCTTTGAAGTCACAGGTGTTTATGTGTGGCAGGGGATCTTGTTTCAGATGGTCTGCTTCCTAGGGAAATGTAGGACCCTGCAGATGAGCAAAACTTAACAGGTAATGTGGTGTGTGATCTCTTTAAATTTAGCAGTGCAGTTAATCCAGACTGTAATAGCTATAGGTGGACACTTGAAGGCAGTAATGTTCTATAGATTTACCAGAACTGTTGGCCCAGACAGTGATTACAATAGGTGGCCACTTGGGGCATTAAAGTTTTGTGATTGCCCTGCATTAGAAAAGAAACATCAAAGTCTGTTGTATTGTGAGTAAAGATGTACTGGCTACCTCTAGTGGTTACAGTGTGATCAGAGTCTGGTTAGTCATGGCAAATTGCTGGTAATTACAGCAATTAATGAGCAGAGCCACAGAATGCACTCACCAGGGATTAGCTGTCTTGCTGGAGAGAGAATTATTGTTATGAGTAGGTAAATATATTTGAGCTGTTCTCTATAATAATCATCATCATTTATTTATTTATATAGCGACAGCAAATTCCGTAGCGCTTCACAATTTGACTGTTGCTATTTCTGATGCGATACTGATAGTGAATCAAGATGATTCATTGGACAGAAGGCACTGCACGTAGAAGCAGTTGAGCTTGCTCTGAAGATATTTCTAATGCTTATGGGTACCAAACTGTTTAAAATAGCTGCAATATACTGCTTCAAGTTTTTTAAAACTCCTGTAGACTGTGACTGGGAACATGGCCAAACCTCTCCAATAGTGCTCAGAGTTGAAAGACACAACAAGGCTGCTATTGCAGGGAGGAAATTATCGTCTCTTATAGATTAAGGTGATTGATCACAGCAGTTCAAATAAAGTGTCCCCTCACTTGTTAGTGGGCTAGTCCTATTGACACCTAAGGGTGCTGCTTATAGGGGGGATGAAGTCCCAAGTGAGTGGGCCATGGAGCTGTTGGTAACCACTTATATAGACTAAACTAGTGCCAGTGGGCTCAACTGGTCAGATTTCACTTCTCAGGTAGTTTTAAATAGAGATGATCAGCTATGCAGCATTTGAAATAAGCTGCAGAGTTGGCGATATGTTAAAGCTAAGATGGCACTCCAACAGCATGCAAATGCCAAAAGGTCTCTGTGTGGAACTTGGGTGCCCAGAGGGAGAATCACTAAAATTTCAGCTTTTAGGATCCCCTCAACTGAGGGCACACAGAGAAGACTGTATCTGGTCCTGAAAAAGTTTCTGTTAGGTTTACCTGCTTTACATTCTGCTTGTTACTCAGATCCGCTATGTAGTTCAGGTGTATCTCCCTGTGAGTGCTGATTTTAAGGCTGTACTTTATAAGCTCTCACATGTCTTGCACCCAGTCGCCAAGCGAATCACAGACGCCATGGCTACCATGTTAGTGTTAGATCTGCGTCCAATATCCACAATAAAAGCAGCTGGATTTTCACAGTTAATTGAGGTTTTGTGTCCGCGTTACAGAATTCCATCGCGACACCATTTTTCCCGTAAAGCTATTCCACAACTATACCAAAAAGTGTGTACAAATGTAGAGATTGCTCTGAAAAATGCCATTCTGCCCACTGTCCACTTAACCACAGATATGTGGACAAGTGGAAGTGGGCAAACCAAAGACTATATGACTGTGACAGCCCACTGGGTTGGTCATTTGCCTTCACCACCAGGAACAGCAGCAGCATGTACACCACTACATAACATTTGTCACGGGCAGGCCACTCTTTGTATCACCGGCTTCACTAACAGGCATACTACTGACAATTTGTTACGAAAACTAAGAGACGTGATTGATACATGGCTTATACCACTTGGACTCTCCCCAGGATATGTAATTTCTGATAACGCCAACAATATAGTGCGAGCATTACAGCTGGGTGAATTCCATCACATTCCCTGTTTTGCTCACACCATCAACCTGGTGGTGCAGAGCTTCCTAAGAAATAACCGTGAGGTGCAGGAGATGCTTTCGGTGGCCCGTAAAATTTCAGGCCATTTCAGGCATTCTGCCACAGCATGTAGGAAATTGCAGCAGCTCCAAGAACAGTTTAACTTGCCCTGCTACCAACTTAAGCAAGAGGTGTTAACTAGGTGGAATTCCACCCTGTACATGCTTCAGAGGATGGAGGAACAGCACGGTGGCGAAGTGGTAGCACTTCTGCCTGGGGTCATGAGTTCAATTCCCGACCATGGCCTTATCTGTGTGGAGTTTGTATGTTCTCCCCGTGTTTGCGTGGGTTTCCTCCGGGTGCTCCTGGGTTTCCTCCCACACTCCAAAAACATACTAGTAGGTTAATTGGCTGCTTTCAAAAATTGACCCTAGTGTGTGTGTGTGTCTTAGGGAATTTAGACTGTAAGCTCCAATGGGGCAGGGACTGATGTGAATGAGTTCTCTGTGCAGCGCTGCGGAATCAGTGGCGCTATATAAATAAATGGTGATGATGATGATGAAAGCCATCCAAGCTACACGTGGCATACAGCGATTGCACAGTAAAATACGCACATACACTTTGCATTACAACATTTAGTTATTTATACAATTCATATTCATATTGCTTCTGTTATACAGTAATTTATGAGCAGATAGTATTTAGTTTATTATTAGTTTATATATTATGATTATATGTACACTTCAGTGTTATTTAAGGTTCAGGTTATAGGAAATGTGTCATGTCTGATATCATTTTATTCCCCTATTCATCAGCAGCTGTCCGGTTCCATCGCCGAAGAGATCGCATATTGCATACTCGAGTTATTGATGTTAGGCAATATCTTGTCAGATTGATATCAGACTGTAAAATGCTAATGGACTAGTTGTAACTGGTTTCTGGGCGGGAGAATCATCTGGAATGTTGACCTCAGCCTTTGAGGGGGTTGTTTGAACTAGCCTATGACCTATTTACCCTGGACCCACCCAAAGTCTGGACCTATAGAAGCAAGCCACGTCATCTGCATTGTTCTCTCTGTAACACTGTATGTATATATAATCATAGCTGCGCTCCCACTAGCTCAGTCTACTCTGACCACAGTGTTCAAGGGTGAACTACTGTGCACTGGTGCCCGTGGTAGCGCAGCGGTATGTATGTATCTTTTGCTATTGGCTGTACTGTAATGTATTATATTATAATCTTGTATTGAACTGTTAACTTTTTACATCTGCTAAAATAAACCACTTTGTGTGTTGGAAACACAATGCAATGCTTATTTGAAAACGATAGAATTACTTTAATAGGAGGGACTTGATAGATAATGATCAATCAATAATTAAACATTATATTAAGAAATGTAATATGCAATAATATATTCTTTCTAACACATCACTCTTGGTGAGATTTTGTGTGTAGCTAGTTTTCTGACTTTTTAACACAGTTTGACCACATATATTGGCAGAACAGGCAGAATGATTTGCTACTAAACTCCAGTGAATGACTAACACCCTGGATCAGTAAACAGATGGTCTATTGCAACATACACACTCCCTGTAATATTTATTAGAAACTTATGTGACGATGATAATTATTTGAATTATGCAAAGAAATATGTTAATGCTACGTCTATTCTGAATTTGCTCTTTTTACTAAGAAGTTATGTTACACCATTAAGTGGCTGAATTAGCATTCTGTGTAAGGTTCAATAATAATGAAACTATATAAACAGTATCTAGATTCAGATCAGAAAAAGACTAGCTTTACATTTTACTCTAAGCCTATCCTCTACTACATATGTCTTACTGTCACCTAAAGAAGAAATACATTTTACAAAAAGGGATACATTTGTGTTTTCCAGTCATTAATTTGGAGATAACAAACAAGGTGCGGGGTTTCAAAATCAGTAAACACTATTCTTCCACAAGAAATGCCATCAGTTGTTTTCTTGATGGCGGTGAACTCTATCACAGGCACTGCTCCACAATCCTGAAAAAATGCTCAGTTAGGTTAAGGTCTGTTAATTATGATGGCCATGGCATGTTGTTAACATGGTTTACATGCTCATTTAACGATTAACTACTTATGTCCTTCGTTTTCATGTCTGCATTTATTTTGTCTACTTTGTATGTCCCTGTTTTTTGTCATTACTGTTTCTATTAAAACATTTTATGGTAATAGGGAAGGGGTACAGAAAAAAGAAAGGGGGAGAGAAGTGGGTATACAGTGGGGAGCAGGCAAGACAGAGCACACCAGAGGACATAACTGACATCACAAAAAGAGCCAGATGAGCATATAAAAAACAGAAACAGACACTATTACAGAATACACAGTTAGGTACCTTGAGACAAGTCAGTAGGCCTGAAAGAGAAGAGTCAACAGGATCTGATGGACGTAGGAGCCCAGAGGTGGTAAAGTATGTCCATGTTGTATGTACATTCTGTGACACCTTACAAATCAATGAGAATAATTAAAATCTCTGAACATTCCGTGAATTCCCACAGGATATAAATGTCTCACCACAAGCTTAGAATGATATGCATTTGATGGCATTTACTTTGCCCTCCAAGAGAATAAGTGGATCTAAACAATGCAATGAAAACCAACAGGGCCGTAACAAGGGCTGTGCGATAGGGGCGACCGCCCAGAGCGTAACGCTGAAGGGGGGCGCAGTTTTGGAATATTTTAGGTTCATTTGGTTAAAATTGAGTGCTAGGGGGCGGCATTTGTCTTTCTCACCCCAGGCGCTAGAATTCTAAGTTGCGGCTCTGAAAAACAAAATATAGCGATCAGATCTCTTTACATAGGGAAATAAGCACTTAATTTGTAGATTTCGTTTGAGTCTACACATGTCCTCCTACTTGCAAAAGTTCATTATTGGTGTAATAAGGAGTTTATGCAATGTAATCCTGACCATAATATCTCTCTGTGTGAAGATCTTAATGTACTGTACTTGACGACACTGCCTGTTCTCACCTTAGATTGATAATCAGAGTTGCTGCTTTATTTTCAGGGAATATTGATGTATGGACACCACAATCAAGGAGTATGCACTCTGGTCAAAATACATGACCAAATTAAGAATAGGTGTGGCCATATGGCAATCAGCAGAATGACTGTGTAGCAGACCTACTATATATTTTCACAAACACGTATGTACATGTGTTTGGAGCTAATTATAACTGAAATATATGAAATAAGGGTTTGATCATAGGGGATGTATGTTTCATATGCATATCAAACTTCACTAAGCATGTGTGCTAAAAACAAGGATCAAACCACATTTCAACAGGCAAACTGTCATGACCTTACCCAACTGTGCATGCATGACATGTGAGTGTGAAAGAATTAATCAAAACAAAACCACCTGGTCTAAAAATTACTAAAATTCCCACAATATAACTATTACACACTGCTATTAAACCTAAAGTTCTACTACTACTAAGATTCAGTTCAAGGGCTGAGCGTCTTAGAAAGTCTTCAGTTACTCCTGATCCCAAACTGGAATAAAACCTAATTTATTCAGTTACTGTATACCAAATATTCCCTGCCTTACAAGACAGTGTTAACAAACCCAAACATATCTGACATCTGAATTTTCTTTTTCAAGGACACAAAAACAGAATGCTATTAAATACAGTTTAATGTGACACAATGCTTATTGAATTAAAAAGGTGATACATTGACAAACAGAAAATATAAATGCATAACAGTTTTCTTAAAATAAAACCGGAACAAAAACAGAAATGGTTATAGGACACTCATGTAATTCTGCTGGGTAGGGAAATCTAGAAGGTATGGACAATTCACCAACAAAAAAGACTGAGCCTAAGGAACTAACAATTTTTAAAATCAATTTAGCACTTAACATTTCTTTCCACCTAAACCTCCTTTCCTTGTAAAATCAGACAGAAGGCTGATCTGTTTTACAACTGTTTTACTCTCCTTCTGTTCAAAAACACTTTAAGTAATAAGTTATATATACATATTTTAACATTCTTATAAAACATAGCAGAGATATAATTATTAGTCCACTAAACAGAGTATGACTTTCTATACATATCCATAGAAAATATAATTATGTTAGATGGATTCATTGGAGAGATACATTATCTTGCTTATGAGAATGATATTTATCAATGACATGTCATGGCATGTTCCTTTGGTTGCAAATTTGTACAGAGGTCTTCTCAAATATGGATTATGGAAGGTAGTGCTTTGATGTATTGTGTTTCCTATATAAATATATAATGCACTTGGAATGACCCCAAATGGTTCATTCTGATCAAATAAATTTCCCAATCTTTTAACATCTGGGGCTGGGCCATAAATCATAGTTGAGTGGCCATCTGTGACACTCAAGCTAGGTGACATAAAGCAGGTGTCTGAAACATACATCAACGTACATTAACTCCTTGTTCATTTACACACAGTAATTGCAGGCCCTATTTTATTTAATTCAAGTCATATATTTGCGAGTGATTATAAAGAGTTGTCCAGCAAATGGGACTGTGGCAAGAACTGGAAATATTTTACCAAATCAATGAGCTCTGTGCAGGGCAGAAGGGCTTCTACACAGATTTTGTTATTGTGTATAATAGTTTCTGACTAAGGTCAGTGTCTTAAACATAGCACTGAGGAAAGATACATAGGGGATGCTGAGACTTGTTAGTGTCTCAAAAAACGTACAGGAACTGAAGATTTATATATTTTTGTTTCCACTCAGTGGAGGTATCAAGGGCCTGTGTCATTGAGGAGAGCAAGACAAAAAAGGAGTAAATTTGATCTTGGACAAACCATGTTACAATGCAAGGGGTGCAAATGAGTTTACTATTTTGCACATAAGTTAAATACTGGCTGCTTTTTCATGTAGCACACAAATACTTGATAGCTTTATTTTACATTGACATAAAGTTGATCTAGGACATGTCCTACAGAAACTATAAATCTGTCCCCACATTTTAAATTTACTCCCCACCCCCTCCAATACAACATGGTTTTGCCAACGTGCAAAGTTACTCCATTTTATTTGCATTGCTCCCCTTAATGACTCAGACCCGAGGACTGAACTCCAAGATACATTGTGAATGATCATAGGCATCTTTATTGCAACACACAGCTATTGCTGAGGGAGATCTTATAGCTGACACCATATAATTACAAGCATAAGTAGCACTGTCACCAATAAAATATGCAACACCTACAACTAATTTGAATGTATTGGCTCTGTGCAAATGGACATGGAATATACCCCATTAGATTTCTCCTGGGTAACAATGGATTTCTCTTCTTTGACAATCCCTTAGAATTCACTTCATCAGGCCTCAACCATGCACTCTGAACATGTGTGTATATATATATATATATATATATATATATATATATATATATATATATATATATATTGTAACAAAAGGAGGCATTTAGCTGGCAACATGCAGAGAAAGCACAGTTAGGTACCTAGGTGGAGATTAAACCAGGTAAAAACATATGTGTAGTTTAGAATTGGTTTACTTACATGATTTAAAAGCTGCTTCCTCTCAGCAAACAGACAGGGTGTGTCTGATGGTCTAAACAGAGCCAGGGATGGGCGTTTCCTTTTAAAGAGAAGGTGGGGGTGTCACCTGTCCATCAAGCTAGGCCTGTGGGAGGAGTGTCAGGTATAAAACCCTGCTTGTTTCATTGTTCAGTGAGATCAACGCTGGGCTAGCTGGCTGATCTGGACAGAGAGCTGGACTATGTATAGTAAGCGTTGAGGGTCTCCATAATTGCTGTGCAAGTATACGGTGTCAAAACATTATTACCATCCTGACAATAAAGAACCATAAAAAGGAAGAAGTTGTACGCGTGTGCTTCTGCAGTAGCGGGCTCTTGCCACAATATATATATATATAGACATATACACACACACTATATACTCTTGTAAATAATATCTGTATAACGGTGAGTTCTGATGTAAGGAATAAGGTATCCCTACTGTGAATTATTGATATTAATAATCACCTGAGACTATAAAAATACATTATATGGTCTTGAAAAGTCTTAGTGACTTATAATATCTTTAAAATTTACAGTAGCAGGTAAAGTTTCCCATATCGTAATGACAAGTGTTGAGTGCTAGCACAGGTATAATATTTCTATTTTAGGTTTAGTAGCTCTTTAATAAAATGTAAAACATTCTAAATCTGGTACACAATATGCATAGTTACAACGACAATCTGAATGATATAAGATCATGTACTGTAAACCAGGGGTGTCCAACCTTTTAGCTTCCCTGGGCCACATTGGAAGACGATGAGTTGGTTTGGGCCGCACATAAGATACACTAACAATAACGATAGCTGATCATCCAAAAAACCATAGAAAACATAGTTAACATATATATATGAGAAAAAAAGTGATAGATATATATATATATATATATATATATCACTTTTTTTTCAAATCCCCCTATACTTACCTTTCAATCGCCCTGTTCAAAAAATCCTCTCTAGTTATTATACTATAATCATTTTTTTGTATTGTTTAGATGCAATATCAATAAAGTGCATTTAAGCCAGGCATTGTATATCAGGGTGCCCTGACCAGGCCTGCGGTACCTGACATATACACCACTGTGACCCCAAATTGTGACCTGTTTTGCTAATTACACCACTATGTTAGTTAAGGGATAACAACTTATAATGGGCCAAAGAGAATAATATATAATGCCCCATTAGTATTACAAGTAGAGGTATGTAGCAGGGAGATAAGGTCCATGATGCTCCAGGACCAGGTGACTTTTATTCACTGGTCAGCGTCCCTTGAAATAATAAAAAAAATCCCCCTTAACTTACCTTTAAATCGGCTTGTTCTCCTGTCCTCTTCTCTTCTTTTCTCCAATTCTGTGCTGCTGATTGTTCTTCTCGCGCGGGTGACTCCTCTGTGCTGCGCTCCACAATGGATGTTGGGCGTGATGACATCACTCCCGACATTCACTGCGAGTGCCGCACGGAGGAGGAGACAAGGGAGGGAGGCGGAGTACCAGCTGACGTGACCGCGTGACCGCAAGGTAAGTATTTTCTTTTCTTTTTTTTGCAGGATTTTTTTTTTCCATTAACAGTGCTGCCCCCTTGCCACAACCAAAACTCCTTCTGGACCACATTTACAGGCGTGCTGGGCCGCATGCGGGCCGCGGGTTGGACAACCCTGCTGTAAAGGAATTGATTATATTGGTATAAAACAGTAAACTGGAGATTGCTGAAACAAGATATAACATACGATAAAAATCCAAGTGTCTCAATCTGGTCCTAGTCATGTTAGAACATGCTGACTTCTCTCACAGTGCAGGATGCTTTAGCAAGTTCTGTTTTAGATTTCTCAAACTTGCTAAATGTTTGTTTCACTGCCAAATTGCATAACTACCAATTACACAGGTAATGTTGCAGTCTTATAACATTTGCCAATAGCCTGTAAACAATTTTTACACAAGTGACATCCAATATCCATAAAGGTTTTTGTCACTGACATGTCAGTTTTAATATTGACTGAGTACACAGGAGAACTTCCTTTCTGAATACAGACCATCAAAAGCTACCTGTGGAACTGATGCAGAAGCCCTGCAACTTGCCTTAACACAACTTTGACTGCTTTACACTAAAATCATAATTCATGATAAATCCCTATTTAAAACACTATTCTGTAGTTTCCAAATTTCATGTCTTGACTCTTAATTTTGTTTGCGACACTGAGTTAAAATTGACAGAAATCTGGGCGTGGCTTGGGCGCCATCTCGGATGGTCGACATCTCTATGAGCTCTGTGGAAAGTGACTGTCAATATCCTATTTTATTGGGTCCCTCAGTTATAACATCCACCCTCATCTGGGGAATAGTCTTCCAGTTACCCACAGAACCCATCTGGGCCCTGATTGGCGCAGTTTATTACTGTCTCCAAGCATCGGTTTGAGAACGTGGCCAGCTCTTGACGATGGTCCTGGGGCTGGTCCCCTTATACTGACACACAGTGGCTGAGCGGATTTTCCTGCAACAAGATTTGGCAGGGACAAAGCTATCTTCTGCCTCCCCTGCCTATCGTGGCTTTGTAGACTCTGCTTTGCCCTGTCTCCTGCTCGGTCCAGACTGCATCTGCGGACCTAGTCTAGCCCATGACCCCCCTCGGGAGTGACATCATCTTACTTACCTGACTGTGAGGCGCCCAGACTACCGACGGCTGTTTCTTCCATCAGAGGCCTACTTCCAGCAGCTTGGCCTCGGACTCCAATGCTACACATACCTCGCCCTCTGGAATTTTGGTTTTCGTAGCTGGAATTCTGGTTGGTGCTGACTCCATCTGGCAGCACCAGTACTTGGGCGGAGGGACACTGGACGCTGTCCAAACTGGTATGTACTTGCTGTATGAGAATAGTAACCAGATTTGGTTGTTGTCAGAATCATAGCATTACACTCTATATAAGCTGCCTGGGGTTGGATACAATCTTCCTGAGAGTGCCTTCCTAACATTTCTGTAGCTGATTCCTGATTCCTTGCTTCTATTTGTGTGAATTCACGATCAAGTTTTGAAGCCAGATTTATCTAATTCACAGAGCTTGGACTGTGCAACATCTGCTTTATTCAGCTGCATTTCTATTGCCATCAAGTGGTCTCTACATAGCACTACAGGTGCCAATCAATCAAAAGTTCTCTCACAACAAGCAATATCAGTGTCTCCAGGAGGTGCATTTGCGTATATCACTAACCCCTATACCGTGGGGTCCACCTGGTCCAACCAAGCTTAGGCAACCACCTGTGTTCGGATGGCTTAGCTCAGTTTATGTGATTGGCACCATGCTCCTCCCCTGACTACCTATTAACCATATGCTTTGACCCAAGTGTCCAGAGGAGGGTGGCTTAGTAATTTAAAGTTTGCCTATTCCTTTCTTTATCTATTATTCTGAGCTCAGACGACACTATGCATCCAAAGAACATTTCTTTCATATAAAAGAGCAGATCCACAAAGCGGCTATGCCTTCTGCTCCTACCCATGCTCTTCTGGAAGATCTTCAACTATTCGCTGACATCTCTCCAGTCACCCTTGCAAAACGTAGACAGATTTGATCTGACACCATAGCCCTACGGAATGCTGCTATCCCATATAAATGGGGCTTCCCTACTAGTCTTATTATACACAGAAATGTAGTCTATACTGCAGTTTCGTCACCGGAATCCACTATATCTTTGCTGAAGGATCAAAATATACAGGTTGATCAGTTGTACCCTGTTGCTCCTCAACTGGTCCGATATGTTGCTGTCTAGTTAGGTTTTGTTACTCAATTATAAAATTTGTTGGTATGGAGTCTGGCTGGAAAGTAAGATCTGCAAATGTTGGTTTGAACCCTCGATTATGCCTTACATGCCGATATCTTCAGCCACCTTGTACTAGCTCTATTAGTCATTTAGAATATTGCATTTTATACACGTTTGTTGCTGCCCTAATGGCTTCTAATGTTTGATTGGTATAATACTATAAGTATAGAAGTCTGTCTATAGGATTCCATTTCAGAAATGGTGGTGATGCTCGATTACGTTTTCAGGGTTAACTCTCTTAGTTAACATGTACTGAACTGGGAAATTGTTTTCACTGGTATTAATAATTTTTATGGCACTTGGGTTACTTGTTTACTCACTTACTTACATATAGTGCATCTATGATGGAATTATGTTGTATGTGTTCTTCCCTGTAGGTCATTGCAGGCTCCAATTGTCAAATACTTTTTTGCTGCACTGTCCTTGCAGCAAAATCTCTAGTTTCCAATATGAAAACTAATTCTGTTTTTTTTAATTGCCCTCCCCTTCCTGTTTCCTCCTTAGGATACACCTCCTCTCCACATCCCATGGAACTGCCATTCTTTTCAGTATATCCTGCCCTTTTAAATTGAAACAAATATTTTCAGATAAAAATGGTAGATATTTGATATTGGTAGGCTCCTTGGGTGGTAGGAAAGTCACACTGGTATCGCTATATGCTCCTAATTCCATAATTAGATACGCTTACTTCGGAAGCTATGTCTCGACATTCAGAAAATTAAAGGTGGTGCCTTGTTTTTAATGGGTTATTTTAATTTTGCCCTGGACCCAAGATTACATAGATCCTCTCATACCTCGTCATTGATCTCCTCTCTTAGCTCTGGTACTCACTCTGCTTTTCTATCAACTCATTGCTGAGTATGACCTGTATGACGTGTGGAGAGTCAAACATCCAACTATGAAGGACTATACCATTTTTTTTCCATGTCCACAGGTCATACTCTTGCATTGATTTGCTTCTGTCAGAGAAGTGGTCTCTGCAATCTATTACCTCTATAGACATTATTCCTATTACTTGGTCTTATGTAATTCCCCCCTCCTCGTCCTTGGAGACTGGCAGCATCAGTGTTGCGGGACCCAGAGGGCCTCCCTATTATGTCAGAAGGTCTTTCCCTTTATATGCAAACCAATTCACCAGAAGATACTTCTCTGCCTAACTACTGGTGTGCTCTGAAGGTCGAAATGAGAGGTGAGGCAATTAAATCTACTGCCTGAATTAAATTCTGTAAAATAGAATTGCAAAAATCATTTGAGGACCAATTGGCATCTTTACAGATTCAGCACAAAAGAGCGCCTAGAGCGGTGGTTCCCAAACTTTTGCAGTTCGCGGCACCCTTAGAGTCTCCAAATTTTTTCAAGGCACCCCTCCAAAATAATTATTGAGCAGTCCTGTTTTAGAAGTAATTGGGTCAAAAAATTGTAATAAGTATTTAGGTCAGGACAGAAATACTTATTTAGTTATATGCAAAAATGCCCCCTCTGCATTCAGACACACTGCCCCCTCTGCATCCAGGCACACTGTCCTCTCTCACACTGCCCCTTCTGCCCTCTGTCACGCTGTCCCCCCTCCTCTGCCCCTGTCACGCTGTGTCCCCCTCCACTGCCCCTGTCATGCTGTCCGCTTCTCTGCCCCTGTCACGCTGTGTCCCCCTCCACTACCCCTGTCACGCTGTCCCCCCTTCTCTGCCCCTGTCACGCTGTGTCCCCCTCCACTGCCCCTGTCACGCTGTGTCCCCCTCCACTGCCCCTGTCACGCTGTGTCCCCCAACACTGCCCCTGTCATGCTGTGTCCCCCTCCACTGCCCCTGTCACGCTGTGTCCCCCTCCACTGCCCCTGTCACGCTGTGTCCCCCTCCACTGCCCCTGTCACGCTGTGTCCCCAACACTGCCCTTGTCACGCTGTGTCCACCTCCACTGCCCCTGTCACGCTGTGTCCCCCAACACTGCCCCTGTCACGCTGTGTCCCCCTCCACTGCCCCTGTCACGCTGTGTCCCCCAACACTGCTCCTGTCACGCTGTGTCCCCCAACACTGCCCCTGTCACGCTGTGTCCCCCAACACTGCTCCTGTCACGCTGTGTCCCCCAACACTGCCCCTGTCACCCTGTGTCCCCCAACACTGCCCCTGTCACGCTGTGTCCCCCAACACTGCCCCTGTCACGCTGTGTCCCCCTCCATTGCCCCTGTCATGCTCCCTCTCACTCCTCTGCCGCGCGCCAGCCATAGGAAAAAAGAAAGAACACAAAAACTTACCAATCCGCCGGGCTCCCGGATTAGTAAGTTTTTGTGTTCTTTCTTTTTGCTATGTCTGGCACGCGGCACCCCAGTGACAGCGCCGCGGCACCCCTGGGAGCCGCGGCGCACACTTTGGGAACCGCAGGCCTAGAGACTCTCAACTCAAAGTACTCGATATTCGTAGCAAGCTGCAATCAATTTCTATTTACCTAGTTCAAGCTGTTGCATCTCGATGTCAGCAAAAATTCTATATACTTGGGAATAGGGCAAGCAGACTATTAGCTCATAGGTTATGGGGTAAAAATGTTATTAACTATATTAAACATCTGTCTGACTGCAGTGGCCGATGGGTCTCAAATCTCTTAGATATCGAAAACAAATTTGCTAGCTACTACAAGAAGCTATACAATTTACGCACAGACCCCTCTGTTCCGCAACCCACACATGAATCTATCAGTATTTTCTTGGATTCCCTAGATCTCCCCTCTGTTTCCTCTGATGCGTTGGATGCCCTGTCCTCTTCGTAGACTACAGAGGAGGTAGATCAAGCCATCAAGACTTTAACCAGTGATGAAGCGCCAGGCCCAGATGGCTTTACCAACAATTTTTATCTCAAATTTAGGACCGAACTGGCCCCATCTGTTAGGAACTCCCAAGTTAGTACAGTGAAACTCGGGAACTACTCAGAAGACCAGGTGTTCGCTGGAGCCCCTAGTGGTGGGGACAGACTTGGCTGCGGGCCGACCGAGGGTCGAGTAGCGTATACTGACTTAAAGGAGTTTCCCAGGAGTGATTGGTGGACGGTATATAAGAGAAATCCAAGGTCAAAAGGTCACAGGCACAGATGCAATATCCAGGGGCAAGCGAAGGGTCAAACTCACAGGCAAAGAAGCAAAATCTGAATTCCAGGCAAAAGGTCAAGGTCAGAAGAGAAGGTTCACAGGTCCAATAACAAGCAGGGGTCAAACACGGTTTGGTCAAATCTAAGATAGCAGGAACCTAAACGGATAGTACTAGCAGGCAGCAGGACTGAGGACAGAATGCTATAACCGGCAATGAGGCATCAGCCCTCATTGCCTTAAATGCAGCCCAGAGCCAATCACAAACAGAGCCACAGTTGCAGACTAATTGCCAGATACTAAAAGGCCAATCAGGGCTTAGCCCTGAATCTCACACCTGCATGCTAAAGACTGCTAATTCAGCCACAGGCTGAATCTAACTATTAGTCCCTAATGCGCAGGCGCGCCTGGCTGCAGCGACGCTGCCCGGCCGTTGCCTTGGCAACGGTCGGGAGCTGGAAGGAAGTGACGTCCCGGTCTTCATAGCGATAGCCGGGACGCTGGGACCGACAGGATGCGAGCCGCGGCGGCTGTGAGTACCGCCGCGGCTCGTGACACCATCTCTAACTGCACTATTTAATCATGTCACTCTGACTTCTGCTTTTCCTAAGAAAAAGCTGGAATTCCAAATTATTACGATCCTTAAACTAGGAAAAGACCACACTAAATGCCAAAATTATTGTCCCATCGCATTATTGAATTGGACATAAAAATATTTGCTAAAATCATTGCACTGTGTTTAAACCCAGTCTTTCCCAGTTTGATCAACCCTGACTAAGTGAATTTTGTTCTTGGCAGACAGGCTCCAAACAATGTCAGATGGTTGTTTAATGTAACGGAATATCATTTTGTCCATAATCGCCCTTTGTTGCAGTAGCGATTGAACCCCTAGCAGAAAAGCTACAACATAGCCCTATGGTTGTGGGTCCTGTTATAGGTGGCATATGTCACAAACTCTGCCTTTTCGCTGACTATGTCTTGCTGTTCGTGTCCAACCCCGGGACCTCTTTACCAGCTATTCATCATATCCTTCAACAATAATCAGAGGCATCCCTTTACAAACTTAATGTACCAAAAACTGAAGTCCTATCCCATATCTCTAGCCTCAACAGTTAATGGCCAAAGTGTCCTTGGAGTTTATTTAGAGAGGTAAACGGCCTTGAATATTGAATGTTAAAATGGTGAGATCTAAACTAAAAGGAGGCCTAGCCTCTCCCAATCTAGAGTTCTATTAATTAGCATGCTTCCTGAACCAGCTGGTTGGTCCCCTCTCCTCCCAAGCCCTGGGTTGACATTGAAAAACATTCTTCCCGACTGAAACCTCTGACAGACCTACTGTGGCTTGATGCTAAAACAAGGCCTCTAGAGGTCTCTACCCTGACAAGCATTTGTGACTCACTTAGAGCATGGGACACATTGGTAAAGTTATCCCCTGAGTTTGTTCTCCCTTCCTCTAACCTGTCAATGACTTATAAAAATTAATTCCCAATCTGAGTTTGGTATCATGGTAAGAGTTGGGTTTTGTTAACTTATGTCTCATCATGGAGAATACATCCCTTTGTTCCTTTGCATACCTGTATAACAACTTTAAGAAACTTCAAGAGAAATGTATAAGTTCTTACAGCTCAAGCACTGGTGTTAATCCCAAGTAAGACACCATGCTGCTCCTTTCCCTCCACCCGCCCACATAACCATGAGGCTATCCTCGTCCAATCGAGTTGGTGGGATCCTGGTACCTACTTCTCTTCTCATCCAGTGAGGTCAGAAAATTGCCAGTTCAATCCCAATGGTAGAAGGACCTACAAATATCTATTACCGATAAGGTTTGGGAAAGTATTTTTCTAAATGTGTATAAGAATACATTAATCATTCCAAAATGCTCCTTAAGGTTGTACACAGAATTTGACTCCTCAGAAACTACATAGATTTATGCCTAATGTATCAAAGTTTTATTGGAGGAACTGTGGTGAGGTGGGAAGCTTGAAATACATCCTTTGGTCATGCCCGAAGCTGCAAGACCTTTGGACAGAAGTTTTTAATCTGATTAATGCAGTGAGTTCAGTAACATTAGCCCCATCGCCAGAAATCGCACTGCTGCAATTGTACCCCCCTTCTCTCCAAACCCATAAGAGATATGTAACTGGTCACATTCTTATTGCTACTGGAGCAGCTATTGCACAATCCTGGAAGACTCCCCTCCTCCCACCTCTTACAATGGTTATAGCCAAAACTCAGAAGAGCTGCCCTGCTGCCGGCCCGCTGAAGCTCCCGCTGGCTCCCCTGCTTGGACCCCCGGCTCCGGCCTAGCTGCCCTGCTGCCGGCCCACTCTGCATCTCCGGTGAGTCCGCCTGCCTGCCATCTCTGGGACCGCTGACCGCTGCATGCTTATCCTGATCCCCCTGCTGTCTCCTGCTGCCTGCCACGTCCTCGTTTCTCCCACCGCCTGGACTGCCGGCCACTTCCTCTGGACTCCTGCCGCCATCTCATCTTCCCGCCACCTGGTCTTCTACCTGTGCTCCGCTGCTGTTCCCGTGGCCTGACACGTATCCCGCTGCCTGTTCCCGCTCTCCAGTCCCTCCGGACGGCTACAGCGACCTGCCTCTGGACTCTCCCTGGTCTCTGGACACTCCAACCTGGTCTCTCCACACAGGACTCTCCATCCAGGACTCTCCCGTTTCTCACCTGGTACCGGCTCTCTGCAGCCCTCCTTTAATCTTACCACTTCCACTTAATTTTATCGCATTGTATTGTACTGTTTACTATTTTATCCTATTGCTCTGTATTTTTATTTGATATTATTTGCACTGTAATTTTATTCTATCTTAATTCATTATTTCAATTTTAATTTATTCTATCTTAATCTGAGTTTATTTTAATTTTATGCGCTTTTACTTCATTTCATCTCACCTCATTTTCATTTTTTATTTCTTTCTTTCATCTGCACTTTGTTTTAATTTTACTGCACCGTATTTTACCGCATTCATATTTTATATTGCAACTGATTTCATATTTATATTTCATATTGTCTTTGCCACTGCCTTTGATTTTGCACCGTACAATGCCGCCCCGCTCCTTTCCTATACCTATCGTCTCCCCCAGCCCCCTTCTCTTGCACAACCCTCTCCACCCCTCCTCTCACCCTCCCACTCGCTCCACCAACCCCAACAATCTCATCCGCATATCCCCTGCTCCCGCCCTCCCTTTCTCATGTGCCCTCTGGAATTCCAGGTCCATCTGTAATAAACTATCCTCCGTCCATGACCTCTTCATCTCCAACTCTCTAAATCTTCTTGCCATCACTGAAACCTGGCTTACTTCTTCCGACACTGCCTCTCCTGCTGCTCTCTCCTATGGGGGCATCTCCTTCACTCACTCCACCAGACCGGATGAGCGCCCGGGAGGTGGAGTAGGCCTCCTTCTGTCCCCTAACTGTACTTTTCGGGTAATTCCTTCTTTACCTTCCCTCTCCTTCTCCACCTTCGTAATTCACTCCATCTGTCTCTTCTCCCCTATCCACCTCCGTGTCTCCGTCATCTACCGCCCCCCGGGCCCCACGTCCCTCTTCCTCGACAACTTTGCTACCTGGCTCCCCCACTACCTCGCCTCTGACCTCCCCTCCATCATTCTTGGCGACTTTAATATCCCCGTTGACAACCGCTCTGACCCCGCCACCATCAAACTTCTTTCCCTTTTCTCCTCTCTTGGCCTCACTCAGTGGACCTCCTTCCCCACCCACTGTCTTGGTCACTCCCTCGACCTTGTCTTCTCTCATCTCTGTGATCTCTTTGACTTCTCCAACTCTCCCTTCCCACTCTCGGACCATCATCTCCTCTCCTTCACTCTGTCCTCCTCCCCTACTCCTGCCTCGCCTAAAGCCGCCCTCACTAGGCGCAACCTTGATGCTATTGACCCTTCCTCTTTCTCCTCCTCTCTTGAAACTCTCCCATAACCTCTTCCATCCCTGGCCTGTCCTGACCAAGCGGCCTCTCTCTACAACCTCTCCCTCACTACTGCCCTTGATGCTGTTGCCCCGGCCTCCACCATCCGCCGACGCTGCCTTATTCCCCAACCCTGGCACTCCAAACTCACCCGCTTCCTCCAAAGGTGCTCTCGCTCTGCTGAACGCCTCTGGAGGAAATATCATTCCCTGGCTGACTTCCTTCACTTTAAATTCATTCTCTCCTCTTTCTACTCCGCCCTCTCCCTTGCTAAACAATCCTTCTTTAAGTCCCTCATTTATTCTCAGTCTTCCAACCCCCGACGCCTCTTTGCCACCTTCACCAAAAACTGAAGTCCTATCCCATATCCCGCCCTCCCTCTCCGCTACTGACTTTTCAACCTTTTTCTCGTCCAAAATTGAGGTCATCAGACTGAACACCTCCTCCTCCCCTTCTCCTGCCACCCACATCGCCTCGCCTCCCCCCAGCAACCAACTCTGGTGATCCTTCTGCCCCACAACAGGGGAAGAAGTTCGCTCCCTTATCCTTTCATCTCCTCCCTCAACCTGTCCTCTCGATCCCATCCCCTCTCACCTCCTTCGCTCTCTTTCTCCCACTGTCTGCTCTTACCTTGCACACCTATTCAACTTATCACTCTCCTCTGGTTTAGTCCCCTCCCCTAACACGCTCTTATCTCTCCCATCCTTAAAAAACCCAACCTTGACCCCACTTCCCTCGCTAATTATTGCCCCATCTCACTGCTCCCCTATGCCTTCAAACTTCTTGAGCGGATCGTCTGCTGCCCCCTCGCCAGACACCTCGCAGACTTTTCCCTCCTTGACCCCCTCCAATCCGGCTACCGTCCTCTTCCCTCCACCGAAACTGCCCTGGCCAAGGTTACTAATGACCTCCTATCGGCCAAATCCAAGGGTCACTTCTCCATACTTATCCTCCTTGACCTCTCCGCAGCCTTTGACACTGTGGACCACCCCCTCCTGCTGCAAACTCTTCTCTCTTTCGGCCTCTCCGGATCTGTACACGCCTGGTTCACCTCATACCTCGCTAACCGCTCCTTCTCTGTATCCATGTCCGGCTCCTACTCCTCCCCCTACCCTCTCCCTGTTGGAGTCCCGCAGGGCTCTGTCCTCAGCCCTCAACTCTTTTCGCTCTATACTTCCTCCCTTGGTGCTCTCATCTCCTCCTTCGGTCTTCAGTATCACCTTTATGCTGACGACATTCAACTGTACATCTCCTCCCCTGTTCTTTTTTCCACCCTCCTCTCTCGTGTATATGACAGCCTCTCCGCCATCTCCTCCTGGATGTCTGCGCGCTCTCTCAAAATCAATATCTCTAAGACGGAACTTATTGTCTTTCCTCCGTCCAGACTCCCATCTCACCATGACCTCTCTATTGTCGTCAACAACACCACCATCTCCTCTGTCACCCAACTCCGCTGCCTGGGTGTCACCCTTGACTCCTCTCTCTCTCTTTTGCCCCCCATATTCACTCCCTTGCCCAAGCCTGTCGCTTCCAACTACGCAACATCGCCCGCATCCGTTCCTTTCTCTCTCAGGATGCTACCAAGACTATCATCCATGCACTCATTATCTCCCGCCTGAACTACTGCAACCTCCTTGTCACTCACCGGACTGTGAGTGCTTCTTCCCGTATATTTAGGAACCGTGGCCGTCCTCCATCCTGAGGGTCTGCGCATGCGCAGCCCTTTCAAACCCTTCAGTACCTGTTCCTTTAACTTAATTGGCAGATCAGGCAACACTCCCTATATTAAGCACCTGTGGTCAATACCACGTTGCCTGATCTTGGAGTCTCATTTCCCATGAGCCTCTGAAGGTGTTCCTGTGTTTCCTCGTGTATTCAGCGCTGCTGATTCCTGTGGTTTCCAGACCACTTCTACTCCTGTGGTTTCCAAACCACTTCAACTCTGCTGTGTTTCATCGTGACTGTTAGCTGATTCCTATCCGCTGCCTCCGTGCACTACAGTCCTCCAATCACTTCAACTCTGCTGTGTTTCATCGTGACTGTTAGCTGATTCCTATCCGCTGCCACCGTGCACTACAGTCTTCAAACCACTTCAACTCTGCTGTGTTTCATCGTGACTGTTAGCTGATTCCTATCCGCTGCCTCCGTGCACTACAGTCTTCAAACCACTTCAACTCTGCTGTGTTTCATCGTGACTGTTAGCTGATTCCTATCCGCTGCCTCCGTGCACTACAGTCTTCAAACCACTTCAACTCGCCTGTGTTTCATCGTGACTGTTTGGCTGATTCCTATCTGCTGCCTCCGTGCGCTTCAGTCTTCAGCTCATCTCAGCTCTCCCGTGTTTCCTCGAGACTGCTACAACTGATTTCTATCCGCTGCTCTCCGTGCTCAACAGTTCCAGCTCAGCTCTGCTCTCCCGTGTTTCATCGTGGCTGCACCTGCTGGTTGCTATCCGCTACCTCCGTGTACCTGCAGAGTCCTGCTGACTGCTACTCCTCAGTTCTACTCGTGTCTACAACAGCTGATCCGCTCTCCGTGCTTCTCAGTGTTCCTGCTGGTCTCTACTCGCCAGTCTGCATCGGATCTGCGCCTCACTGCTTTCATCTCGTCTAGACCATCGCTACTCTTCAGGGTCCTCCAGGAGTCCAGTTCTACATACTACTGCTTCCTGAGTATTTGTTCCCCTGCTGGTCTACCTACCTGTGCGCCGCGCCTACTTGATTACCGCTTCACCCTTCAGGGACTTCGCATCCTGCCGGCCTCCAGCCGTTCAGGTATCTCTGCACTCCTGTCTGACAGCCTGCTCCTGAATCACGGTATGCATACTTCTCATTGACTGTGCTGGTGTATTGCATATCTTGCTGGACTGAGTTTGTTCTCCTCTGGAGTTTACTATCCGCTGGGACTATTACCATCATTGACTGTGTTATCTTTTGCCCGGATAGTTTCAGTGACTTTCTATTATTGCAGTGCTGTTCAGTCATTACTATATTGTGCATGTTATTGTGGATCAAGTTTAAGGTGCCCGTGTATCCTCTGTATTGCAGTCTCTCCCCGTGCTCCTCCTCACAGATATATTCAGTGGTACAACTTGCTAGAGGCAGACCACTGATCCCTGTTTCCTGTGTCACCTGTTCCAGTATCCTCACTATAGCAGTGGTACAACTTGCTACCGCAGACCACTGACTACCCTCACGTGTCCTTTGTCCATACAGTTCCTCGTGTATTACTACATCCATATTACCAGTGCTGCTAGTCATAGACTTTCCTGAGCATCTCTATCATCTGCTATTTCCTGTTCCGTGATCACCCTGCTACCAGAGTACCATATTACCATCTATACTGCTCTGGTAAGCCTATCACCTGGTGATCCCTGGGTAAAGACTCCTATTGCCCGTGACAGTAAGATCAGGCCATGACAGATCCAGATACGGAACCTACAGCCAAAGAGATGCTGCAGCATCTGGTCACCCGTGTGGAGCAACAGGATGCTCGCCAACAGCTGTTACTTCAATGCTACCAGTCGTTAGCCTCCCAAGGACCATCTGGACAGCCTGTTACAGCTAATGTTGAAGCTCCTGTGCTTTCCTCTGTTTCCCCAGTGCCATCCCAGGTGTCTACAGCTCCCACGCTTCACCTGCCTACTCCGTCAAAGTACGATGGAGACCCCAAAACTTGTAGGGGTTTTCTTAACCAATGCTCAGTTCATTTTGAGCTCCAACCTCAAAATTTTTCTACCCACCGTTCCAGAGTGGCCTATCTTATCTCATTGTTTTCTGGACAAGCTCTGGCTTGGGCCTCCCCTCTGTGGGAGAGAAACGATCTTGTATTACAAGATAGTGCCAAATTCATTTCTATGTTCCGAAGTGTGTTCGATGAACCAGGTCGTGTGACCTCCGCTGCTTCCAGCATTCTTCGTTTACGTCAAGGTTCTCATACAGTAGGCCAGTACGTCATTCAATTTAGGATATTAGCCTCTGAACTTCAGTGGAACACTGAAGCATTAATTGCCGCCTTCTGGCAGGGGCTCTCCGATAAAATTAAAGATGCACTGACTACCCAAGAGCTTCCTTCGTCACTAGAAGATTTGATCTCTCTTTGCCATCGTGTAGACATGAGGTTTCGTGAAAGAGAATCTGAGAAAACAACTTCAGTTAAAGCACCTCTTCGCTCAACCCCTCAGTTTCGTCCAGCTTCACCTTCCGTGATTCCCATGGAGATAGGACGTTCCAAATTATCTTTAGAAGAGAGGAAACGAAGAGTAAAGAATAGACTTTGTATCTATTGTGCTGATTCCACACATATGCTCAGTTCTTGCCCTAAGAAATCGGGAAATGCCAGGCCCTAACTAGTTCTGGAGAGGTGAAGTTAGGGTCCCTGGAGTCCTCTCCATCTTCTATGAAATTAAAAGTCTGCGCTTTTGATGTTACGATTTCCTTTGCTACCAAATCCTTTGAGTCTCAGGCACTGATTGATTCTGGAGCAGCAGGAAATTTCATTTCTAAATCCCTAGTGAATCAATGGTCTCTACCAGTGATTACTTTGAAAACACCGATTACTGTGACTGCTATAGATGGATCACGTCTCATCAATGGTCTCATCACTCAGAGTACGTCTCCAGTAACACTTCAGATTGGTGTGCTACACCATGAAGAGATCTCATTTTTAATTCTTCCAGTTACGACAAGTCCGATTGTCTTAGGCCTTCCATGGCTTCAATGTCATTCTCCCCAGATTGACTGGCGCACTCCTCAAGTTACGTCTTGGGGAGCTGAATGTCATTATCGTTGTCTTTCTCAAGTCATTCCTCTTAAAGTACAGCAATCTTCCATCTCATCTTCCTCACCGGGACTCCCTCCTCAGTATGCTTTATTTGCCGATGTTTTTGATAAAGCTCAGTCTGAACGTCTTCCTCCTCATCGTTCTTGGGATTGTCCGATCGATCTTCTACCTGGCAAGACTCCTCCTAGGGGTCGGGTCTATCCACTTTCGTTACCTGAAACTCAAGCCACATCTGAGTACATCCAGGAGAATCTCCAGCGAGGGTTTATTCGACCTTCCACCTCTCCCGCTGGAGCCGGATTCTTCTTCGTAAAAAGAAGGATGGATCCCTACGCCCCTGCATAGATTTTCGTGGACTCAATGCCATTACTATTAAGAATCGGTATCCCATTCCGTTGATCACTGAGTTATTTGATCGCATCAAGGGAGCTCGGATCTTTACCAAGTTGGATCTTCGTGGTGCCTATAATTTAATTAGAATCCGTCCCGGTGACGAATGGAAGACAGCGTTCAACACCAGAGATGGGCATTATGAATATCTAGTAATGCCTTTCGGGTTGTGCAATGCCCCCGCTGTTTTCCAAGGCTTCGTTAATGAGATCTTTCGGGACTTATTATATGTATGTGTCGTTGTCTACCTGGACGACATATTGATCTTCTCACAGGACCTGCCTTCTCATCACCAACATGTGGCAGAGGTCCTTTCCAGACTCCGGAAAAATTCATTATTCTGTAAACTAGAAAAATGTTCATTCGAGTTGCCCCAGATTCCATTTTTGGGGTATATTGTTTCCGGAGTTGGCCTGAAGATGGATCCAGACAAGGTGAATGCTGTATTACATTGGCCCCAGCCAACTACTCTTCGTGCTATCCAGCGTTTTTTAGGTTTCGCCAATTACTATAGACGCTTCATTCAAGACTTCTTGTCCATTGCATCTCCTATTGTGGCCCTGACTCCTAAAGGGGCCAATACTAAGCAATGGTCATCCGAGGCCCTCCAAGCCTTTCAAATTCTTAAAGAGTCCTTCTCCTCTGCTCCCATTCTTCGACAGCCTGATGTGACACTTCCCTTCTTCCTAGAAGTAGATGCCTCTAATGTGGGCTTAGGAGCCATTCTCTCCCAACGCTCGGAGCAACAAAAATTCCATCCTTGTGCCTTTTACTCTCGGGGTCTCCTGCCTGCAGAGAAAAATTACACGATCGGGGACAAGGAGTTGCTGGCTATCAAAGTTGCATTAGAGGAGTGGAGATACTTATTGGAAGGAGCTCGTCACCCGGTGACGATTTTCACAGATCATAAGAACCTGTCATACCTACAGTCTGCCCAATGCTTGAATCCTCGTCAAGCAAGATGGTCTCTTTTCTTTTCCCGTTTCGAATTAATCATAACCTTCAAACCAGCTGCCAAGAACAAGAAAGCTGACGCTCTATCTCGAGCTTTTGTGACGTCCTCTGACGTTGAAGAGGTTTCCAACCATTCTATATTAGACCCCAAATGTATCTCGCTGGCTGCTTCGTCCACCAAAGTGCTACCATTTGGGAAGACCCTCGTGCCTCCTACTCTGAGGAGGAAAATCCTTTCGTGGTTCCATTCTTCTCGTTTTTCTGGACATGCTGGTGAACGCAAGACCTTTGAGATTCTCTCTCGAAGTTACTGGTGGCCCTCGATGAGGAGAGACGTCAAAGAGTTTGTTGCTTCCTGTGAATTGTGTTCTCAGTTTAAATCCTCCCGCAGAACTCCAGCGGGGTTGCTGCAACCACTACCCATTCCTTCCAAGCCCTGGACCCATATTAGTATGGACTTTGTTACTGATCTGCCATCTAGTAAAAATTGTAATACTATTTGGGTAGTGGTAGACAGATTTTCGAAGATGGCTCATTTTGTCCCTTTGTCTGGTTTGCCTTCCTCGTCTACTCTGGCTGAACATTTCGTTAAAGAAATCTTTCGTATCCATGGATGTCCGTCTGAGATTGTGTCAGATAGAGGAGTACAATTCGTTTCCAGATTCTGGCGGGCCCTTTGTAAAACCTTGGGCATACGATTAGCACTCTCATCTTCTTACCATCCACAATCAAACGGACAAACTGAACGGGTCAATCAAGATCTCGAGACCTTTATAAGGATGTTCTCATCAGCCAATCAAGACAACTGGGTAGAATTGCTTCCTTGGGCTGAATTCGCCCATAACAACATGTACCATGAGTCATCGTCCAAAACTCCATTCTTTGTGGTTTACGGTCACCATCCGTCTTTTCCGGAATTTCCTGCCCTCCCTCCCACCCAAGTTCCTGCTGTAGAGACTGTTTGTCAGACCTTCAAAAATATCTGGTCTCAGGTCAAAACCTGTTTAAAGAAGACATCTGCCAAATATAAGTCTTTCGCAGATAAGAAGAGGCGGGCTATTCCACCACTAAAAATTGGAGATCGTGTCTGGTTATCTACCAAAAATATTCGTTTGAAGGTCCCATCTATGAAATTCGCTCCTCGTTTTATTGGTCCATATAGGATCATTCAAGTAATAAATCCAGTTTGTGTCAAACTTCTACTTCCTAAGAATCTTCGTATTTCCAATGCCTTCCATGTGTCCTTGCTCAAACCTCTCATCATTAACCGTTTCTCGACTCCTCCTTCAGCACCTCAGCCAGTTCAAGTTCATCAGGAGGAAGATTTCGAGATTACTCAGGTATTGGACGCAAAAATTTCGCGAGGAGTTCTCCGTTTCCTCGTTCATTGGAAGGGCTTTGGTCCTGAGGAGCGTTCATGGATCAAAGCTGAAGATCTCAACGCCCCAGCTCTTCTTAAGAAGTTTTATTCCAAAAATCCGGACAAGCCCGGTTCCAGGCGTTCTGTGCCCACCTTTAAAAGGGGGGGTACTGTCACTCACCGGACTGTGAGTGCTTCTTCCCGTATATTTAGGAACCGTGGCCGTCCTCCATCCTGAGGGTCTACGCATGCGCAGCCCTTTCAAACCCTTCAGTACCTGTTCCTTTAACTTAATTGGCAGATCAGGCAACACTCCCTATATTAAGCACCTGTGGTCAATACCACGTTGCCTGATCTTGGAGTCTCATTTCCCATGAGCCTCTGAAGGTGTTCCTGTGTTTCCTCGTGTATTCAGCGCTGCTGATTCCTGTGGTTTCCAGACCACTTCTACTCCTGTGGTTTCCAAACCACTTCAACTCTGCTGTGTTTCATCGTGACTGTTAGCTGATTCCTATCCGCTGCCTCCGTGCACTACAGTCCTCCAATCACTTCAACTCTGCTGTGTTTCATCGTGACTGTTAGCTGATTCCTATCCGCTGCCTCCGTGCACTACAGTCTTCAAACCACTTCAACTCTGCTGTGTTTCATCGTGACTGTTAGCTGATTCCTATCCGCTGCCTCCGTGCACTACAGTCTTCAAACCACTTCAACTCTGCTGTGTTTCATCATGACTGTTAGCTGATTCCTATCCGCTGCCTCCGTGCACTACAGTCCTCCAATCACTTCAACTCGCCTGTGTTTCATCGTGACTGTTTGGCTGATTCCTATCTGCTGCCTCCGTGCGCTTCAGTCTTCAGCTCATCTCAGCTCTCCCGTGTTTCCTCGAGACTGCTACAACTGATTTCTATCCGCTGCTCTCCGTGCTCAACAGTTCCAGCTCAGCTCTGCTCTCCCGTGTTTCATCGTGGCTGCACCTGCTGGTTGCTATCCGCTACCTCCGTGTACCTGCAGAGTCCTGCTGACTGCTACTCCTCAGTTCTACTCGTGTCTACAACAGCTGATCCGCTCTCCGTGCTTCTCAGTGTTCCTGCTGGTCTCTACTCGCCAGTCTGCATCGGATCTGCGCCTCACTGCTTTCATCTCGTCTAGACCATCGCTACTCTTCAGGGTCCTCCAGGAGTCCAGTTCTACATACTACTGCTTCCTGAGTATTTGTTCCCCTGCTGGTCTACCTACCTGTGCGCTGCACCTACTTGATTACCGCTTCACCCTTCAGGGACTTCGCATCCTGCCAGCCTCCAGCCGTTCAGGTATCTCTGCACTCCTGTCTGACAGCCTGCTCCTGAATCACGGTATGCATACTTCTCATTGACTGTGCTGGTGTATTGCATATCTTGCTGGACTGAGTTTGTTCTCCTCTGGAGTTTACTATCCGCTGGGACTATTACCATCATTGACTGTGTTATCTTTTGCCCGGATAGTTTCAGTGACTTTCTATTATTGCAGTGCTGTTCAGTCATTACTATATTGTGCATGTTATTGTGGATCAAGTTTAAGGTGCCCGTGTATCCTCTGTATTGCAGTCTCTCCCTGTGCTCCTCCTCACAGATATATTCAGTGGTACAACTTGCTAGAGGCAGACCACTGATCCCTGTTTCCTGTGTCACCTGTTCCAGTATCCTCACTATAGCAGTGGTACAACTTGCTACCGCAGACCACTGACTACCCTCACGTGTCCTTTGTCCATACAGTTCCTCGTGTATTACTACATCCATATTACCAGTGCTGCTAGTCATAGACTTTCCTGAGCATCTCTATCATCTGCTATTTCCTGTTCCGTGATCACCCTGCTACCAGAGTACCATATTACCATCTATACTGCTCTGGTAAGCCTATCACCTGGTGATCCCTGGGTAAAGACTCCTAGTGCCCGTGACACTCCTCCTCACCGGCCTCCCCCATTCCCATCTCTCCCCCCTCCGTTCTGTACTCAATGCGGCCGCAAGACTCATCTTCCTCTCACGCCACTCCTCCTCTGCCTCCCCTCTCTGCCTTGCCTTACACTGGCTTCCCTTCCTCTACAGAATCCTTTTCAAACTCCTCACCACAAGGCTCTCTATAACTCTACTGCCCCACACATCTCTAACCTTCTTTCCATTCACACTCCCGCCCGCTCCCTGCGCTCAGCCAATGACAGACGCCTCGCCTCCACTCTTATCACCTCTTCCCACTCCAGAATCCAAGACTTTTCCCGTGCTGCCCCCTTCACTGGAATGACCTCCCTCGTTCCATCCGCCTCTCTCTTACTCTGTGCTCCTTCAAACGTGCGCTGAAAACCCACCTCTTCCTCAAAGCCTACCAATCATCCACATAACCCCTTTCTCTATACTCCTTTCGCTCTCCCCTTGCCTTAGCTGGCTCCCCCGTGCCTTATCTGGCTCCCCCTGTGCCAGTCTGTTTTCCCTCCCTTAGGATGTAAGCTCACATGAGCAGGGCCCTCTTCCCTCCTGTCTCCTTACCGTTCTTCTGCTCCTTGTTTACTACATCAGCCAGCCTGGAGTTTCTGAAGCATTGGTATTTTTGTTTATTGGTTTGTACTGTTTTACCCTGTTTAGTCTACTGTTTGTACTGTGTACGGCGCTGCGGAAACCTTGTGGCACCTAACAAATAAAGGATAATAATAATAATAATTATGGAGACTCTTGTCCTTCCATATTCCTCGTCAGCTTCTTCCCCCCCTGATTAAGTGGTTTTATTGAAACTATTACTCCGAGCACCTAGCCCCATCACAGTCATCTTACTCTTCGTAAAAGCAAATTAGCACTACTAGCTTCTGATGTACAAGTCTTGCTTGAGTCTGATGCACTTGTTTAAAGTGAACCAATGTACCCCCCTTAAGTCCTCTCTCACCTTACTTTCCCTATTATTATGTATGTATCCTATTTTGCTTTCATTCACAAATTTTTTTAAAAAAAATGTCATTTGTTAAAATTGACAGAAATAAAACTGCAATAATACAATCAAGACAATTTCTATCTATTTGTAAAATTTTCAATTAAAATAGGTTTCACGTATTAGAATTGTGTACATAATTTGTCTAAACAAAACCAGATACAGAGTCAAACACTTAAATCAGGTGTAAACAGAACCACTTTTCTTGCTCACTATGTGAACAGACACGTGCACATATCTCACAGAAAAAATATCACTACTATATAATGTAACAAATGTCAAAAAGGACAGTTTTGGAAGTTGTTATAGATGTGTTACATAAAGATATCTATAGTAGAATAAAAAGTGCTCTAAAAAAGAAATGGAAGATTTTGGTCTAAGGAGAAGATGTTATATATGCATTGTAGTGGTCAGAAGTAAAACCACATTTTTTTCCCCATATTTCTCAAATGAAATGTAAATTCATTGCATGGCTGAATTGCCAAAAAATAAAGCATTAACAAAGTCCACATACAGTATAACATATATTGTATATGTAATATGTGACCTCATCAAAATCTTGGCACTTGCTTTTGCAGGGCTTCCATTTTTGAACAAGATGAGCAGCATTATGTTTGTATAATTGAATTTGCATAATCGAATAAGCTATGAAGCAATAATTGCCATTAGCAGCAAACGTGACAATTCATGGAGACTAAGAAATATTCCAAGCACAAAAATAGTGTAAACAACTTAAAAGTATGGAGGCTTATTGTTTTAAATAATTTTTAATACGGAATGAAAGTAAAGTAAAACTTCAAAAACTCTCTCTACCAATCTATCACTTCCTCTACCATTTATTTCTATGCCATAAAATTTAAGTTAGATAGGATTTGCATCATGGCATCCTGCAAAATGACGGTATATATCATGGTAGGTTTTCTTTAGTTTAATGAACACTGATGTTTACATATTCGCTCATTTAAAGCCCTCATAGTGCAACCCTTTTATATATATATATATATATAATTGCAAAGGCAGGTAAATACATACACCATATTGGCGAGGAATATTACCTTTACTTAAAAAAATGTGTTTCTGTTTGTAAAGGAAAAGAAGGAGTCAGTACTTTGGGGCCCCTATTTCCACATAGTGCGTTTTTGACAGATAGACCAATTACACTTTTTGAATTCCCTTGAAACCAGATAAAGAAGTAGAAGTCCTATTGGTTAAAGCTAGGCACACACTACAGAGAAGTAAACTATTAACGATATACCAACGACAGAATAAATTAAAAAAATCCCGATCAGCATACCGATTGACGTGTACACACTATACAAGATTATCATCAGATCTCTTCTCTTCATCTGTCAAAATTATCGGCTGCAAGGTAGTCCATAAAAGGCAAGTAACAGCTCAGGTCTTAATTCATTGAGAGATGTTCAGCGGAGCCCGACAATTGTATTGGGCAGCCTGTCTTGACACAGCACTGTGTTAAGTGCCTAACTGTAAACAGGCCGTAAATTTTGTGTGACAGCTTTATCTCCGGCAGCTGAAGTTTAACCCCAGGAACGGATGGACGCTGCTCTAATCTTCTCATGCTGCACTAATCTTATCCATTCCAGCCAGCACACAGAGGGTTAAGACTACATGTGCAGGGTGAGAGAGGGGGGAGCAGCCCTACCATCCATATCATGTCATGTCTCTTCTCTAAAGAAAAACAGCTGCAGACAGTTGACAGAGACCCTGGATCATGACAAGATCAGCAGCAGGCAGACTGAGACCTGTCACTCTGAGATACATTATTGGCCGATAGTCGGGTGAATTCATACACACTGCAGGATTGGAATGTGATTGGTCGGCCAAAATTAAACAGTACGACCAACCAAACGACACGATGATCGGCACTTTGGGGCAACTTTAGATTATTGTGTAAGTATACACACTACACGATATCTGATCAAACAGTCGGATGTCGGCTGATTTGTCCAATTATTGGACAAAAAACCTGTAGTGTGTACCCAGCTTAAGTTAGTAGCTTTGGGATAGATAAATCTAGGTTTATTAGAAGGAAGTCTAAAACCAGGTCCATTTTTAAAATACTCTAATTTTTCTCTAATTTAGTTTTTACACATTTTATGTGGTCATTGCTAAATCCTGACATTAAACTGCATCCAAAATGTGCATCAATTTGTGTATTGCACAATTTTTCATCAGTGTGTCATACTGTATATTGTCAACCTTAATTTTTACTTTATTTAATAAAGGTGGGTCTTATACCTGATCATGGAATCTTTGTAATAACAAAATAGCATGGACTTGTTAATACCTTTAGAAGTACAATTTCTTTTCATTGGTTTTTAGATATACCATATAAACAACACTGCTTGTGGCCACTCCTAGCATCAAGGTATTTGTTTGCATCAAACTCTTTAAAGTGTTAATTTAACAAGGGACTCAGAGTGGGATTTAACAATAAGATACAAAAGAATACATGTTCACGACTGGAAATAATTCTCACTAATTACTAATTGTATAAACATTATAAAGAATTCAGCATGTGCATTAGGTCATTGTGTTCCTTCAAGAACCAGGATACCGCAATAATACACTGTTTATAATATACAACAGAGTACAAGGATTTGATATCACATGTAACAAAAACAATTTTGATTATATTAGTGGAATCTTTAACAATAGAAGGTAGTTTGGGTGGATAATTGAGATGTATCTACAGTAATATCGGTATCCTTAGGCTTTTTATATAAATAAAATTGTAATCAGCCTGATTGAGTACCGGTATATTGGATTCTAGTCCTTAATTAAGTATGTTGCTTAAGACACTATTGGGTTACCAGGTAACAGCTTGTAGGAAAGGTTGTCAGACAATTTAATGCATTCTGTATAATATGCTTCTCGAATTAGAATCAAACAATGCTAGCCATGATAAATCCGTAAATCTATGAAAGAAAATTATTCCTAATTCTGAGAACAGTGTCCATTTAACGTACATCTGACACCATTACTTTGCAGATTTTCTAGAGCAATCAAAAATGACATATCATGCTAGCCATTCTTTCATATTTATTTTAAAAGGATAACTCCACATGAAACAAAAAGTTTTGGGTAGTATTCAAGGCGATAAAAAATAAGGACTAACTTACCATTCTGCATGCCATATGGTTCTAACTGTCCAACACCACACTTCACTCTCCTGTTACCATTTAGCCGCTTTTCCGAAAAGCAAAGCAGGTGTCGATGCTCCAGCTAATATACCGCCTATCCTGCATCCTAATGGTTATAAAGATGGCAAGTAGCTTTGGGGATAGGATTGCAAATATAACAACAGTTCCTTTCTATTTTTAATACACAGTGGACTAGGCAACCCCTTATTTGAGGTTTTAAATAAATCAATTTAGTATATTTACAATTAGAAGAAACCCCCAGTACCATCCTATAAGAAAAGAGGAAAGGCTTTGTTACAAAGCATGGTTACCTTTAATATCAGCAATCTTTATAGAATATTTCAATTCAATGTGTAATTTATTCATTTCTGCCTTTATGCAACAAAATTGATAGTGGGGTTTAAAGAACATTTGGGTGCATTAGTAGAAGAATATAGACATTCTATGGTTTTTCAAGAAAAACAACATATTAACTGAAAAAATAAAGAAAAAACTCCTTGGCGCTAAAAAAGAGGGGTGTGCGGTAGAAGTGTGTAAAAGGATGATAGTTTATTATCATTGTATAGTGTTTCTTTTTAAACACAATAAAACATGCAGTTCTGGCCAGAACCAAATACAATACAGCAATGGTGTGCCACAATAGATACACTACATGGTCTAAGCTGCAGATGGGGTGCATCGATAGCACCACAAGCAATCAAATATATAGCTTCAAAAGGCAATATATTGGCAAGTGAAGACTTATATAAACAGAAAGTCATATTTGGCAATCATCGGTATATTCTGTGCTAAGTCTATAATTGTGCCGGGATGGCACTAAGCTGTCGAAGTCGTATAATTGGATGAACAAAAGTATATTGGTTAATATTGTTTTACCGTGCGATCGCGATCAGTATGCTACGCTACATGTGGCATGGCGCGATCAAGCGGTAAAATACGCACGCACACTCTCACACTCTATTATTTAGTTATTTATATAATTCACATTTATATTGGTTCCATTCCACAGTGATTTATGAGCAGATAGTATTTAGTTTATTATTAGTTTATATATTATGATTATATGTACACTTTAGTGTTATTTGAGGTTCAGGTTGCAAGAACTGTGTCATGTTTGGTGTCATTTTAATCCCCTATTCGGGGAGTTGTCCGATTCATTCGCCGAAGAGATCGCACATTGCATACTCTAGTTATTGATGTTAGGGAATAAATGATCAGAGTGATAGCAACTGTAAAATGCTAATAGACTAGTTGAAACTGGAGTCTTGGCGGGAAGGTCAGAGCACAACCCCTGGAGAGATGACCCCCACCTTTATAATATAGCTGTGCTAGCACTGGCTTCAGTCATTTCTCTGACCACAGTATTCTGGAGTGAAGTACTGTGGGCAGAGAAATGACGTAGCGGTATGTATGTATCTTTTGGTATTGGCTGTACTGTATTATAATTATGTATTGAACTGCTAAATTTTGCATCTGCTAAAATAAATTACTTTGTGCTTTGGAAACACAAATCACTTATGCAATGCTTATTTGAAAACGATAGAATTACTTTAATAAAGCAAACCAAACGTGCATAGTCTATAAAGGTGGATCCTAGGAGGCTAGACAACACAGTCTGTGTCAAAGCAAGTATATAGGTGTCACGAGGCGTAGCGTTACTTACAGCCTCCGCGGCTCGCTTCCTGTGCTCTCCGGCGTCCCGGTCGTCAAGCTGTCCGCTGCCGGCCCTCGACCCTTGTCTGGACTTCACTCCGCTTTCCTGGGTTCTCCCCAGCCGGTACGCACTTCACGACCCCCTGTTAGTCTGCGGCCAAATCTGTTCCCACCACTAGGGGCTCCAGTGAACACCAGACTGGCAGAGCAGGCTCCGGGTTATGCTGTACCGGCTAGAGGGGTTCCTAACATTATAACCGGCCCAAAAGACATTCTGGAGACAAAATTGGGATGGATGAAAGCGGAACCAAATCGTCTCCATTCCAAGCCCTGGCGGGTCATGTTGAGACCCTGTATCAGATGGTCCGGGGATTGTCCCAGCATTTGTCCGCTCAAGAGAAGGACTCCCGGACTACTCTAGCCATTTCCGGTTCCACCGATGAACCCAAGTTAAATTTGCCGGACCAGTTCTCCGGAAACAGAGCCCTGTTCCGGAACTTTAAGGAAAGCTGCAAGCTCTACTTTCGGCTGAAACCTCGGTCTTCCAGTTCAGAACAGCAGAAAGTCAGGATTGTCATCTCCCTCCTGCAGGGTGACCCCCAACCTTGGGCCTTCACCTTGCCGCAGTCTAGTCCTTTCTTGCAATCTTTGGAAGCCTTCTTTAACGCATTGGGTCTGCTCTACAATGACCCTGACCGAGTTGCCTCCACTGAGGCTCATCTACGGGCTCTAAAGCAGGGACAACGTCCTGCAGAAGAATACTGCTCTGAATTCCGAGATGGTCACCTGACAATGAATGGAATGATCCAGCGTTACGCAGCCAGTTTCGCCTAGGACTGTCAGAGCAGATCAAAGATTCACTTGTGCAGTATCCTTCCCCCACCTCGATGGAAAGCCTTATGCAACTCGCCATTAAAATTGACAGGAGAATCAAGGAGAGGAAGACAGAGAAAGAGGCATCCTCCTTTTCATCTGCATTTATCCCGGTTCCCACGGAGGAGGAGGAGCCTATGCAGTCAGGGGCGTATCGCCTCTCTCCTAACAAAAGAGACAGAAGACGGGCACAAGGCCTATGTCTTTATTGTGGTAGTAAAGGCCACTTCTCCTGCTCTTGTCCTTACAAACCTGAAAAAGGAGCATGTCTAGGAAAAGTCCACTTAGGTCTGCAAATTGTTTCCCAAAAGAATGCTGTCCTGATTCCCGCACAAGTCACTTTCGGTGCCAGTTCTGTGGCCCTGTCGGCCTTCATTGATAGTGGAGCTGCAGGAAACTTCCTCGACATCGGGTTTGCCCGTTCTGCTGGGATTCCAATGGTGAAGCTCCATTCTGCAGTTACAGTTTGTGGCCTAGATGGGAGTCCTTTGCCTGGAGGCAAAATTGTATGGGAGACTCCATCGCTACAATTGAACATAGGAGCTCTCCATTCAGAGACCATAACCTTCCTCCTTATTGACTGTCCATCGGTTCCATTGATTCTGGGTCATCCGTGACTTTCCCATCATAACCCTGTTGTGGATTGGGTGAAAGGAGAGATTATCCAGTGGAGCTCTTTTTGTGCACAGTCCTGTTTAACTATGCCTCTGCGAATCATTCAGTCTATTCCGGAGCAACTTCCCTCACAATATCATGAATTTTGGGATGTGTTCTCCAAAAAGGCTGCTGACACCTTACCACCTCACCGTGACTTTGACTGTGCCATCGAGCTTATTCCTGGTTCCAAGTTACCCAAGGGACGTTTGTACTCTCTCTCTGGTCCAGAGATCAAATCCATGCAGGAGTATGTTGATGAAAACTTGGAGAAAGGTTTCATCAGGCCATCTAAATCTCCAGTGGGAGCTGGATGCTTCTTCGTATCCAAAAAAGATGGAGGTCTACGACCTTGTATCGATTATCGGGGACTGAATCTCATTACTGTTAAGAACACTTACCCCCTTCCCCTCATCTCCGTGTTATTCGATCAGTTAAGAGGTGCTACTGTCTTTACTAAAATCGATCTTCGTGGAGCTTATAATCTCATCCGTATTAAAGAGGGAGACGAGTGAAAGACGGCGTTCAACACACATTCTGGCCACTACGAATATCTGGTCATGCCGTTTGGTCTTAGCAACGCACCTGCAGTGTTCCAAGATCTGATTAACGAAGTTCTTCTAGAGTTCCTTGACCTTTTTGTGGTTGTCTATTTAGAAGATATCCTCATATATTCCAAATCATTATCGATACATCGGGGTCACGTCAAACAAGTTCTACAGAAATTACGAGAAAACCCTCTTTACGCCAAACTAGAGAAATGTGAGTTTGAGGTGCAGAAGGTATCCTTTTTGGGTTATGTAATCTCTTCTGAGGGATTCTCCATGGATCCTACTAAGGTCCAAGCTATCCTGGATTGGGTGCAACCAAACAATCTCAAGGCGGTGCAGAGGTTCCTGGGCTTCTCCAATTATTATAGAAGGTTCATTCGTGGCTTTGCTGATATTGTGGCTCCTATTGTCACCTTTACCCGCAAAGGAATGGATCCAACTAATTGGTCGCCCCAAGCAGTAGCCTCATTTGAAAGTTTGAAGAAAGCCTTTGTATCCGCTCAGTTCCTTAGACACCCGGATCCTACTAAACCATTTGTTCTTGAGGTCAACGCCTCTGACGTCGGTGCTGGTGCTATATTGTCCCAGGAAGACCCTCTTACTCACCGTCTGCACCCATGTGCCTACTTCTCCCGTAAGTTCTCTTCAGCTGAGGCCAACTACGATGTGGGCAATAGGGAACTACTGGCCATTAAATGGGCCTTTGAGGAGTGGCGACATTGGCTGGAGGGTGCTACACATCAAATCTCTGTTATTACAGATCACAAGAACACAAGAACTTACAGTATATACAATCGGCCAAATGCCTGAACCCCAGACAGGCCCGTTGGTCGTTGTTCATTACTCGCTTCAATTTCGTGATCACCTACCGACCAGGTTCTAAAAATATCCGGGTAGATGCCCTATCTCGGAGCTTCTTGGCACATCATGTTCCAGTTACTAATCCAGAACCTATCATTCCTTCTTGCGTAATTCATGCTGGGCTAACTCAAGACCTGAGCACAACACTTCAAAGGTTCCAAAGACTAGCTCCTAATAATATGCCAGAGGGACGTTTATTTGTTCCGGTTCATTTAAGGAAGGCGGTTCTTGCAGAGGCATATAATAGTAAGACTGCTGGACATCCTGGAATTCAGAAAACGCTGGAGATTCTCTCCCGAACTGACTGGTGGTCGTCATTGTCCGCTGACGTCAAAGCTTATGTCCTCTCTTGTGAAAACTGTGCCAGGAATAAAGTCCCCAGGAGTCGTCCTGTAGGCCAATTGGTTCCATTGCCCGTCCCTGCAAAACCTTGGACACACTTATCAATGGACTTTATAGTCGATCTACCACTCTCTGCGGGATATAACACCATATGGGTGGTAGTTGACCGTTTCAGCAAAATGTCACACTTCATACCGTTACCTAGGCTCCCTAGTGCTCGAGATTTGGCTATCCTGTTCATCCAGCATATATTCCGTCTCCATGGACTTCCTACCGATATCGTGTCGGATCGTGGTTCTCAATTTATAGCACAATTTTAGAAATCCTTTTGTACCCTGCTTGGAATCAAGATTAGCCTTTCGTCTGCATACCACCCTCAGTCTGATGGGCAAACTGAAAGGGTTAATCAGTCCATAGAGCAGTTCTTACGGTGTTACACTTCCGAATTTCACAACAACTGGTCCTCCTTATTGCCTTAGGCGGAATTCGCCTATAACAACTCATGTCATTCATCTACGCAAATCTCTCCATTCTACTGCAACTTTGGTTTTCATCCCAGGTCCAATTCCTTGTATTCCCTCAGATCCGCTGGTATTCCGGAGATTCGTTCCACAGCTGCTGACCTCAAGGTCATCTGGAAAAAGGTGCAATCCTCTTTAAAACGGGCCTCATTCTTTGCAAAAAAAAAATTGGATCGCCTTCTGGCTTTCTGCGTGAAATATTAGGCTCAGGCAGCCTTGCAAGAAACTGGGGCCTAAATTCATCGGTCCCTTCCTCTTTATCAAACAGATTAATTCTGTAGCCTTCAGATTGAAAATTCCTGATTCGTTGAAGATCTCCAACACGTTCCATTGCTCTCTGCTTAAGCCTGTGCTATATCCAAATCAATCCCAGCCTTCGAGTTTGCCTGTGCGGAATACAAACAAACCACAAAAAACTATCATTCAGAAGATTCTCGACTCTAAAAGAGTGCAGGGTCAGGTGCACTTCCTAGTACAGTGGAGGAATCGCGGTTTAGAGGAGCGGTCCTGGGTCCCGCAAAGACGACTTAATGCTTCAAAACACCTTGACGACCGGGACGTCACCTCCGCCCAACTGGTCGGACGCCCTGCAGTGTAGCGCCGCGTCCCGGTAACAGGGGACAGCCGGGCGCGTGCGCAAAAGGACTTAATAGCCTGGAGGCTATTAAGCTTTAATTTATTAGTTAGCCGGCTCCTGAGAGTAATTGCAGAGCTGGGCTCTGATTGGCCCACCTATGTATTTAAGGCAGTGAGGTCTGCAGCCTCACTGCCGGTTATAGCTTCTGTTACCAGTTCTGCTGACCTGCTCTGCTCTTTGTTCCTGTCCTGTGGATATTCTGTTGGATTGCCTGTGTATGACCCCTTGCCTGGATTTGGACCCTGCCTGTGTTTCTTGTGACCCCGACCCCTGGCGTGTTTACCGACTTTCCCGTTTGCTCGTGACCCTTAACCTTGGCTTGTTTATTGGATTCGCTGTCCGCTGGCGGCCCTCGACACTTGTCTGGACTTCACTCCACTTTCCTGGGTTCTCCCCAGCCGGTACGCACTTCACGACCCTCTGTTAGTCTGCGGCCAAGTCTGTCCCCACCACTAGGGGCTCCAGTGAACACCAGACTGGCAGAGCAGACTCCGGGTTGTGCTGTACCGGCTAGAGGGGTTCCTAACATTAGGTTCCAATTTGTAAGACAATCCAATGCGGATCAAAAGGGACTTACTCGTTCCTGTGGGAGCTTGTATGTGAGTTTTTCCTTACCTCCCCTAGAATGATCAGGGGGCGTTGTATGTCTTGGCCGTGGAAGCTGTAGTAGAGGCATCTCTAGTAGTATGTGCATGTGCAGAATGTGTAAGTATGTCCCAGCTATTCCTTCAGTTGTGAGTGCTAACGTGGCAGGCCTCCACGCATGTGCTAATTGCCTCTGCCCCCGTGTGCCCAAACTGTTTGTGTGCCTCTGCCCTGTGCCCAAACTGTTTGCGAGTTTTTATCTCCATATTATGGGTGTCTGTCCCTTTCTTTATCCCCTTGTGTGCATGTCTCCCTCTGTCCTCCCACCTCATCTGTTCCCCCTCCTTTTTCTCCCCTCATCCTCCTCAACCCACTGCCCTTTTGCACCACAGCTTCTTCTCCTTCATCTTCCACTTCTTCTCTTTTCACACCTTTCCTTCATCCTTTTCTTTTGGATATGGTAGCGAAATGGACGAACAAGTGCAAAACTCTATCCAGCCCCACATCATTGAGGATGGCAGATAAGCACAATTTTCCTTTAATAAATTGTATGGGCTTTTTTTCAGAGATTTACCACCAGGGATAATATTGCTATTGCCGGTGGTAACATATTTAAAACAAGAGGAAGGACAGAGACTCTGTGAGAGTACCAGAAGTCTGAGAAGAGAGGAGGGAGCAGTATCTAGTAGACCCCTGTATACAGAGGAGCGATATTGGTAAATAGGAGCTGTTGGTGAGGGGAGTACACCCCTGTAAGTTGTTTAAAGTAAAAGTCTGGAATAAAGAAAATACCCCAGAGAGATATAGAGAGAGACACTGTGAGAAGAAGGAAAATATGTTTTTAAAAGAGAAAAACAACTGGAAAAAGCCATCTTGGACTAAAAGGCTGATCGCTATATGGATAAGTAACATCTTATTATCTGTTTATTAATTTATAGGGACCCTGTATTATACAAGTAATCAGATAGAGACTAGGGGGTGAATGTATTAATGTCCGGATTCTTCAACTCCGGCGTGTTCAGCGATTAAATTTAAAACTTCCCTTTACAATGCAGCGCCGCTTTAAATTTAATCGCCGAAGACGCTGAACACGCCGGAGTTGAAGAATCCGGACATTAATACATTTACCCCTAGGTGGGAAGGCCTAAAGATTGTAATGTAAATGAACCCTTTTGCTGGACTGAGATAATATTAACAGGGGATTAGTGCAGGGGCAGTTAAGCTGGGTACACACTACAGAAATTTCAACCAACTTTTTATGCCGATCGATTTTACATGCGATCAATGTTCCGATCACTCGGTCCATGGATTGCATACACACTAGCCTTGTTTAGGACGATAAAGTGAAGAGCGGACGTCCTTTTAGCGACTTTTTACAGCCATGTTGTCGTGAGCAATGACTGTAATTTCGTACTCGCTGTTGTGGATCAGTCGAAAGTTTATACACACTACACAACGGAAACGAGATTGTAATGAAAATATTAAACGGTACGACCAACCAAATGATTCGACAATCGTCCATTTGGGCAGACTTTCGACCATCGTGTCACTGCACACACTGACCCGACTTTTGAACGAGCGGTCGTATGTCGGCTGATTTAGCCGATTATTGGATGAAAACTGTGTAGTGTGTGCCCAGCTTTAGTTAGGGAGCAGACAGTGAATTACATGTATGATAACTGTGCAGACTACCTCACTATCCTCTCAGTCACATACCGGAGAACTTCACAAACCTGTGGTCTGAGGAGCCTACGATATTGAAGTGACTATATGGTCATGTCTAAGGGATAGATGGTGAAATCCAAAGTGTAAACATATGTCTATTTATGCTGCTGAACTTATTTCATGTTAATTGTTTGATATTCGTTATATTTGTCAGATGATTGTAGTTTAAAGAGAGTTACATCTTAGTAGTAGAATAATAGAGAAGAGAGAATATATATGTATGGTATTATAGGTATTATATAGTACTATCTATCGATTATATACAATTGTTTGTTTAAACTACAATTTAAATTTTTGATTTAAAATATTGGAAAATCCCTTTAGAAGCTTATACCACACTAATAAATGTGCCAGCGTGGCTTCTAAAGATAATTCATGTGTGATATTATTCATTTGTGTGTGCCTTTGGTCCAATGAAGGGGGGCGGAGGGTTCCTTGGTCTCCCTCTGGTGTTGCTACAACCAGGATACTACCCAAAGAAGACTCTTGGGTAATCAGAACAAGGTGGAGGAAATGCACAGCCTGGAATACAAAGTACTGAATTCATTTGTAGACCGCACACACAAATTGATATATACACCACAACTGGAAAAGGGGGTGTTTTATATATATATATATATATATATATATATATATATATATATATATATATATATATTATAATAAAAATTTACAACTGGCACACCTGGGTTTGGCAGGACTTTGACCTTGGCGCACTGATAGAAAAAGGTTATCGACCCCTGATCTTAGGCTAAGAACTCACTGGAGCGTTTTCGGCGGCCAATAATCGGACAAATCAGTCAATTTACGACAATTCGGTCGGAAGTCGGTTTAGTGTGTATAATGACACGATGGTTGAAAGTCTTTCCAAAGTGTCGATTGTCAGCTCATTTGGTTAGCCGTACTGTTTAGTACTTTCCAACCAATCCACCTAACGATCATGTACTGTGTATAAGTTTCCAATCGATCCACGGACAACTGTCGATAGTTCCTCAAGCTGCGACTCCTTTGGGGACGTGTGCATATTAATTTCTGATGCCTGTACCAGTCCCATGTGGTGTGGTGTCCGCACATCACTCATTTATTATCCTTTATTATTATCCTTTATTTGTTAGGCGCCACAAGAGTTCTGCAGCGCCGTACAATAGACAAACAATAGACAGTACAGGGTAAAACATTACTGAGCAGTAAACAAAAAATACCAACACTTCAGAAGCTCCAAGCAGGCTAATGCAGAAAAGACTGAGCAGAAGAGTAGGTAAGGACACAGGAGGGAAGAGGGCCCCGCTCAAATGAGCTTACATCCTAAGGGAGGGTGAACAAAACTCAGGTACAAAAGGGAGCCAGTTGATGTAAAGGAGAGAAGAGGGGACGGGAGGAGGGAGGGGAGAGCGGGTTAGGTGGAACGTTGGTAGGCTTTAAGGAACAGGTGGGTTTTTAGTGCCCGTTTGAAGGAGCTTAGAGTGGGAGAGAGACGGATGGAGCTAACATTTGGTAATTAGGCGCTTCTAGTGATAAAGCAAAACCAGGTGTCTATTGCATTAATGCGTATAACATGTCTGCCATTTTAATTAGAAACCTCTGTGTTTTGTTATAAAAAAATAATGTTTCATTTATATGTGTATTGCTTATGTCTACCTCCTTAATTATAGCTATGTGTCATGTCGAAGTCGTATAATTGGATGAACGAATGTATATTGGTTAATATTGTTTTGCCGTGCGATTGCGATCCGTACGCCACGTAACACAGTTCTGTACGCCACATAACACGTGGCATGGTGCGATTGCACGGTAAAATACGCACGCACACACTCGCATTACAACAATAAGTTATTTATATAATTCATATTCCGTTACACTGTAATTTACGAGCAGATAGTATTTGGTTTATTATTAGTCTATATATATATATATATATATATATATATATATATATATTATATATATATATATATATATATATTGATTATATGTACACTTCAGTGATATTCAAGGTTCAGGTTATAGGAAAGGTATCATGCCTAGTATCATATTAAAACCCTATTCATCAGCAGCTGTCCGGTTCCATCGCCGAAGAGATCGCATATTGCATACTCTAGTTATTGATGTTAGGGAATAAACCTTTATATGATGCTGGCTATAAAATGCTAATTGTGACTCGAGCATTGGCGGGAAGAAAGGAGCTCATCCCCTGGAGAGACGACCCCCCACCTTTGGATTCCTTAGATTGAATCAGCCTATGACCTGTTTAGCCTGGACCCATCTGATGTCTGGACCTATAGAAGCAAGCCACGTCATTTGCATTGTTCTCTGTAACACTGACTGTGTATATATGATCATAGCTGTGCACCCAGCTCTCAGACTTCACTGATCACAGTATTCAAAGTTGAATCACTGTCCAGGGGTGCCCGTGGTTAGCGCAGCGAGCGCATGCGATAAGAGCGCGGTATGTATGTAACTTTTGGTATTGGCTGTACTGTACTGTATCATAATATAATAATGTATTAAATTGTTCACTATTTACATCTGCTAAAATAAATCACTTTGTGCATTAGAAACACAATACAATCGCTTGGGAAATGCTTATTTGAAAACGATAGAATTACTTTAATAATTTGGGGGCTCTTGAGTTAGGAGGTTACGTTGCCGGAAGGTATGCAACGCTGACGGAATTCGGTTCCTCAACAAAGGGTGGATATTGACGGACGCGTCTCAAACGGGAAAGAACGCAATGTGTTCAAAACCTGTTGTCCATTTTGTGCTGAGAAGCCGAATGTCCGCAGTTGCGTAATCTGAAGGAATGCTAACTAGAATCTAGGGACAAGAAAGAAAAATGTTTCTTTTTATTGTCGTTTTGCGTTTTAAAAGGTA
This sequence comes from Mixophyes fleayi, assembly GCF_038048845.1. NCBI lineage: Eukaryota > Metazoa > Chordata > Amphibia > Anura > Limnodynastidae > Mixophyes > Mixophyes fleayi. Next base: position 54,967,768 of record NC_134412.1, on the reverse strand, counting down.
TTGCATTGCATAGGGTATGCTATTTCCTGCTCAGCATATGCTAACTTCCGGTATTGTTTCCACATGGTTAAACAATTGTGTATAATGTCTATTATATATGCATACTGTAAGCACTTGGTAAAGTCTCTGAAGAGATAGTGCCATTGTTTGGGAAAGTTATTTTCTGTGCAGAAAACTAAGGTATATGTGTTTGGCGATTGTATGATTTTGAAGTGAAAGTTGATTTACTGTCAAAAAGAAAGGGGTATCGGTTGCCGTTTGACGAGGCGGGCTGGACAACCGAGGTAGTATACAAGCCAGGTATATTGGCAGCAAAAGCCCTGTTTGAAAAGAGAACAGTTAAAAAGCTTTTGGAAACTTTCTCCCCAAGAGTAATCGCAAAGTTTAGTGATAGTTAGTATTGCTAAGCAGTGCGATCGGACCGCATGGTTTATTGTGCAACCGTGCTTGTGACTTGGGTTGAATGTCTGGAGGAATTACGCTGGTACAAACGGGTAAACTCCGGTACTACCAGTTCAGTAATACTCAACAAATTTTGTGGAGAGCCAGGATATCGAGGAGCTGATATTTCTGTTGTCCATAGTGATATTTCTGTGTTAGGAGGTGTGTGGGCGTAGCCTGTGAAACCGTCCACGGATAAAAATCTCTAGTAGGTTCTGTTTGAAAGGAGAACAGGTAAAAAGTCTTTTTTGCGTAGCGTTGAGAAATAGGTTGTTTTCACAATGGGTGCTAAGCAAATGCTAGAGATGGTTGATGTTGTGCTGCTTAAGGAAGGACCAATTGATTCGGCGAGGTTCCGTATGTTTAATAAGTATGGTGCGTATGCAACGGCATACTGCGACAAATGGGTCAAGATGACCCGGGAGTGTGTGAAACCTTTCCCAAACATAGGTAGTTTCGAGGCAGAGGTGTTAAATAATGTTAGAGATCAAGTGCGGTTGATCAAATCAACAAAAACGAGAACTAGACATGATGATTGTTTAAAATGGTGGTAAATGGAAGGTAGCACGTGGCAGAGCAGCGAATGCACAGCGGAAGTGTGGCGAAAAGTGCGCGCACAGCGGAAATCAGCGTACCGGAAGTGTGCGTTCCGGAAGTGTGCGTTGCAAAGCGTGGAGAACTGAGCGCAAGCGCGCCCCTGACAAATTCGGTTGGGGCAGAAAGTACAGCCAATACCAAAAATGTGAAAACTGTAACTTGTAACTTGTATGTTGTTTTAAGTAATGTTAAGAGTAATGTTTCAGAAGAAAGAAATATACCCACCGTCATTTCGGCCATTGCTCATGCTGGTAATGTGAAAGGGGCAGCGGCTGAAATCGGTGAGAATAATGTAAAAGTTATCACAGGGGGAGACATCCATTGTACTGCAGCAGCAATTTCAACAACTAGTTCAGAACATAGTGATTTGGTAGACTTACATCCTGTCTGCACAACAGCAGTTCCCAATGGGAAGGCGGACAGAGATGATGAAGTTCCTTTAAAACATGTAGCAAAGCAGGATCCATGCACTAGGTCTGAATCATTTTTTTAAATTTTGTCTGATTTCCCTGATCCTAGGAAGGATTTGACCAAATGTCAGAAGTTTATTAGATATTATGGTAATGTGTACGAGCCAACTAATAACGATTTGCGAGTATTATTGAAGACCTGTCTTCCTCTCAATACTGATATACAAAAGTTCATTAAGGATTGTATGTTGGAGGAGGATGAATCCTTAACCGAGGATGATAATCAGGACAATATTAGACATATAATCACACGGTTGGCCATATATTTTCCAGTGATAGTGGACTGGAGTAAAATTTTTACTATCAAGCAAAAAGATAGTGAAAATGCAACAGACTATTTTTGCAGGGCTCTGATAGCGATGGCCAAATATACTGGGGTATCAGACATAAAGGATAATGTACACTACAGAGAGGTTGCTGTTAAAGTTCTAATGGATCGCTTCAGGGAAAACTTGAAAAGAAGGGTGCAAACTTCATTACCACACTGGAAAGGAATCACTGTAAATGTTCTCAGGGAGTCAGCCATAGGACATGATCAGAATATAAATAAACAGAAAGAGACACTAAGTGATAGGGTAATGATGGTAAGTATCCCAGCATTAGAGGGATTGCACACACGACCACAGTGTAATAACACCTGGGTTAAGGAAAAGAAACAACATGAGTTGAGAAAGTGTTTTCAATGCAATAAAATAGGACACCTAGCAAAAGATTGTGCAGACATGACAAGGACGTGTTTTTACTGCCTTAAGAAGGGACACATGAGTAGGAACTGTGTAGAGAGAAAAATGGATACCTGGGTTGGAAATCATATAGACACCCACAAAGGAGGCATACACAAGTCTCAGAGGTTTCCCAACAATTGATTGCACACCCCATAGCAACTAATACTTTGGGGGAGAACTATAGCCGACTCTAGAGTTAATCTGTTGTAAGTATTGGTGAGCAGGTTTAGAAAAAAACTGATTTAAAAGGTAATCTTTATTGATTTTGTTTGTTTGTTTTATGTTGTCAAATGCTTGTTTTCCTAATCGCTGGCCGATGGTAAAGAATGGAAATGTTTGTTTTGTTTGCTGTTTTGAGATAACTATCTTGTTTCCCTCTTACAGATAAAGGGTACACGAAAGAAGTATAGACTCAGTGTTTAAAAGGGTGAGGTAGAGAAATAGAAAGATTACTCTTGAAAGACTAATTAACAATGGATCTTTGGAACACTCATTGTTTCAGGCTGCAGTGACTCATGATAATTTGTTTGGCCGAGAATCATTATCCAAAAATGAAGTATGTACATACTTTTCTCCAAAAAAATCGTTTTATGTATCTCAGATGAGTCATCAACAGTTAATTTTTACATTTCTCTATCATAAGTTAGGAAAGTCCGTTGAAAAGGTATGTAGTCAATGTGATACCGAGTTCTTAATGAACAAATGACGGACGACACTTTATTGCACGGTTAAGAACCCCTAGTCAAGTATAGGGAGGGGTCATAGTTAGCAAATAGCTAAGGGGAGCAGTGGAATGAATTCAGCCATTTCCCCATAGAGTCCAATCCAGCTGTCATTTGTGTTGTAAAATCTCCCTTTCTACATGTATGTTTGTATTCAAATCTTTGTATTCCCTTTATTCATTGCTTTCTTATTTCTCATTCTTTACACAAATGCTAGTACCCCTCTATCTTTCTTTTTCTCTCTTTCTCTCTCTCTGCTCTGGTAGAGATAAAAACAGACACGGTCTCATCAATGGGGCTAAGACATAGATTTTTTTTTTTTTTACAGAAGACAAATTCAGAGATACAGACACTAGATTGACATGAGTTACAGAAACAGTCAGGGGTTTTGTTTTCATGTGTATAGAAACTGCTGATTTTAAGCAGAAAGGTTCTGTTGTGGAAATACAATTCATGTTTTATAGATTGCATATCTGTTTTTTTTGTTTTTGTTTTGGTTCGTGCCTCCTGTACAAAAATGTGCCTTTATATGGATGCACAAAGGGTGGGGACAGGAGATTGCTAGAGGATAGGCATACAGATATGCATCTCTGTATAGAACATTGGAGTAGGATTTTTACCACAAGATACGACATAATGTGAAACCCTAGAAAATGTAGAATTTTCATGTTTTATATTCACTGTTAGACAGACATGTACTGGATACTGTTATATTTGAAGAAAGTGTTATAGAAATAGACCCCTTTTGCTTTTCCCACTTAGTCAAGTAGCTGAAGGTAAGGTACTGAGAATGGCATGTGAGTTGGCAGAGGAAAAAAAATCGATTGATATACATTGGTCTTCAGCATTTTTCTAGTCTAGGGGGCGAAGTAGAGTTGACTGAAAAATTGTTTTATAGCAATACCAGCACATGCTTAGGACACTACATAGAGGACTTTATACAGTGACACAGTTACCAACTGAAGTAGCTGCTACTAAAGTCCACACTTACACGCACGACCATACATGGCTGTCACACCAGGGCGAACATAGCTGTCAAATAGACAGCAGGGTTTTTTGTGACAGCAAACAAATCTATGTTTTGTTTTGTTTTAGTTTTAAAATGTGAACACACACACACATTCACGCATACACATATTAGTTAATATATGAAGATTTGGGTTACCTGAAGAATTTCTCCAGGTGAAACAAATCCACGTCATCCAATTACCACCATGCAGGATTCTCAAGTATACAGTGGTGTACCAATGAAATATGTCTGGGTAAAGGTGTATTGAAATGTGTCTAATGTATTACTGTGTCATACTCAAAGCTTTTGTTATTCAATGTGATAGTCCTAGAGTTATAATAGATGATAGGGGTATTCATGTTATTGATAATAGAGGTATAATGTATGAGTAGTGGTAACAAATCACATACTTTCAATTATCCACAAAGCAGTGTGAACATAAAGTAGTGGTACTCGGTAGAACGAATTGAATAGAATAAGAGTTGGAACTTGATTGAAGTGACTGATAGCTTCGGCCACTAGTCCTTTCCCGCTATCAAAAGATCACTCCTGGGCAGACTCTTAACCTGTCAGTTTTTGAAATGTTCTTGACCCCTCGTGAGATGAGATTGTAACTGGGAGGCTAGGTTAGACCTTGAGAGAAGGTAAATAGTGAGACAGCAACTGAGAACGTCCAAAACACTGTTTCCTGAAAAGTCACACTAACTGTCAGGATGTTGGATCGGGAGAGTAAGTTGTGGAAAAATAATTTCTTAGGCTCAGGTTATTTGACAGACAGGTACCAGGTGTAGGCTACCAGCATCACGGCTTCAAGGGTAGCAGAGACCCACTGGTGCCCATTCCACCCACTGCAGAGGGGCCAACACTCAGAGAAGGGTCCAAGGGCACTCATGAGTCTGTTCTGGAAGGCCTCTAATGCAGTTAGCAGCAATGAGCCAAAGGCTAAAACTGTTGTCCAGCATGAAGTTGTAGTTTTTCCTGTTTTGTGTTCTCTCATTTCATTCTCTTCTCAGGACGATTAATTCTTTTGATTATCAGCAGGTGACAGAGGCTGGTTCAGGTAATAAGGAGGTATTGGGGATGAAGGAGCAGTTAGTAGCATAATCGGTCCAGCCAATTACTCTATTCAATTCAGGGGTAAAAGAAAATTTGGAAACCTTGGAGCCTGGAGAAAGTGCGAGGGGCTATTGTCTGAGTAGCATTACGTCCGTAAGTACGGCGACCCCATATTTAAAAAAGAGGTACACCCAGCGATGCCAGTCCAGTAATATTCAGACTTGAGCAGGCATCCTTGAGAATGATTATCATTCTTGGAAGGGTAAGGTTTTAGACCAAACAAAGTGCTGGGCGTGCTCACACGTGCATCAGTGATTATATCAAGTAGGATTAGTTCTCTTTCCACTAAATATTCTTGAGGTACCCGAATTATGGGTGGGAGGTCACTAGGGGAAAAGTACAACACCTAGGTCCCTCAATCTAGAGTCTCCCAATAGTTGGAAGACTGGGAAGAACGAACAGACAATAGCCCGCCCACAAGTGTTGATGAAAAGAACTGATGACATTATTAGAAGTGTATATATTAACGCAAGCTGAAGGAGATTGTATATGACATTATTGATAGACATAGGATGATGCTATTGATGAACATGAAGTGTTTAAATGTATTCTGAGCTTAAAGACATGCGTTGGACAGATGAACCTGTTAAACTTGAAGAACTGTAGTAGAGTATTCTGTATAGCGGATACATGTTCTATTGTACCTTACACCTTTCCAAATAATGTATTACATGTTTTATTGCACCCTTGAAGGGCATACAAAAGGTTATCTCCAAGCTCCAGAAGTGTACGGTTTATAGTAAAAGAAGAAGTCGTTTAGAGGATTAAGACTCTCTCTTATGATAACTTGTTTAGATCTACAAACAGCGTGGTCATACACCAAGGGGGACTTGTATTACATAACAATGAAACGTGGTACTTAATACCTGTGGCATGATTGGTATTCAAGAGACTATCAAGAACTGTCTGCACGAAGGAAACAAACTGACTTTGAGAATGTCATTCTAAATCTCGCTAACTTCTTTGACTCTGAAACGAAATATTAAATTTCAGAAAGAACGGACGAATTATTCCACCTATAGCATGCTCTACATTTATTCACCGGGACAGCAGCTGATGTTCATTGCCGGCATTTAGCACTATGTAGCTGAAGGACTCAGCAGTGAGTTAACACAGACACAGTGACAGGTTGCGAACACTCTCTCTGGGCAGACGGTCGTGAGTGCATAGACACTGCAGGATGGGAAGGACAACATTCAAACAAGATTTCTGGTTCTTCAGAACAATCCCATCAAACGATGATCTTGCTTTTGAACGATCCTCGTTCATCTCTGCAGCGTACACACTACTATTATCTTGGGCCAGCCATTTATCTCCTGATTAGCCCGATAATCGTCTGAAAAGCCTGTAGTGTGTAACTAGCCTAAGGCACAATTATATTAACTTATGCTGATATCTATTGTAAATGAATCCTGTGTGGACAGAGCAATGTTACAGGTAATAATATGAAGCTTTGAAGACCAGGTCAGCAAACTCATGTGAAAGCTAAAGATTTGGCAATGTCCACAGCTATTTCCAGGACAAGCAAATCTCTGCACATCTAATTATACGTTAATTAGACCATTGTTAGCAGACTCCGATTCCATTGTCTAGGACAAGGTACTTCCACCTCTAAATTAACCCCCTTATGTCTGAGTGATGTCACTTGTTTCTTGTGGTTGAGGTGTGTAAAGGGTCCACTTTGAGCCTTGTGCTACAGCCAATTATTCACTAAATAAACAGATCCACAAATAAAACATACATTGACAAGGAACAAGTTTATTTCAAGAAATGTTATAAAAATATAAATTTAGAGCACATTCATCAATGCAGCAAAACGAACACCAAGAAGAACAGAAAATGTTTTTTCTATACATACCAACTTTATATGTATCAACAGAATCATGTTACAATATCTGGAAAAATCTTCATTCTTAATTTAATTATTTCTTTAAACAAAATTACATTTTGTACAATTTAAATAACGATAACTTCATACTCCACTGTAATGAAATATCTATCTCTCTTTAAAAAATTAAATAAAAACAATAAAATAGAACCTACCCATGAGCCATACCAAGCAGTCTGTCAAAAGAGATGGTGATGGCAGATTAACTAGATATAATTGAAAATAGACTACATTACCATATTACATATAAGTAATGGTGTCAGTAGATATAACTCACTATTTACACATTTGAAGGGAATGTTCCAGGGAACTATGATTACCATGAATGGGGTCCAGAAGGGATCCCCCCCCCTCCATTGTGAGGTCAAGTTGTCTGTTAAATGTCTAGAAGTTATTTTCTGGACCAACACAGCTAGAATTAGAGAAGATTGAACTTGTGTAAACCTCACTATGTACATTATGTATGATGTAATAATTTCCCATAACAGGCAACTTTAGAGCAGCAGGCACAAAATAACGTAACATGGGCCGGTCCCTATATTACATTAAACAGAGTTACATAAGTAAGATGTTTCCAAAATTTCCAACAGCAAATATTTTTGCTACAATTGTCTAATAAAGTATTTATATCAGGGATAAAGACATAAGAATAATATCACATGTGATGCTTTAGACTAAGTTCCAATGGGGCAGGGACTGATGTGAATGAGTTCTCTGTACAGCGCTGTGGAATCAGTGGCGCTATATAAATAAATGATGATGATGCTTTACCATTTGAAGTCCATACCCAATAATCTTTTTCTACTGTTCTGTTAGAATGCTTTTGATATGAAAACAATTCCTTGCTTCGGAAATTCCTAAAATTTTGGATCACAGAAAGTCCATGTAAATGCACTCCTTCACTCCATTGTGTATGTCACCTTCATGGTTAGTCCATATATGTCCAATCACATAAGATTACCAATGTGTCTTCTCAGTAGCCATCTGAATCTGAATCCTAAAAACAAGAGAGAAAATATTTGAACATTGCTAATACAATTAGAAGTACAGCAAGGTACTGAGCTGCCCTGTAGATAATATTATAAGACAAGTTACTTGGCAATGAACAAAAAAAGTGACTTTTCCAAAAACTTTAATTGCCTTGAATACTGTATATCCAATTAACAGAAACGATAGTGCCTTGATTAACGCTGTTCTCATATGCCCACCATGTGTTTCATAATGTAGAACCTATTTATTAACATGTATTAACATAGGCCCAGCAAACTCTGCAGCTCATTGCAATTGTGAGCAAAGAGAGTAATAATACTGAGAATTAACAACAGAGAGATAAGATTGCCTGGCTCACAAGCTTGCAATCTACCACAAACCTGACATACTGCCACAGCCAACTGGTTTTTAGGCTAATTTGGGTAGGGCACTTGTCATTTTCATTCTTCAGAACTGGGCACACATGGAAGAGCACAAAATAACGTGACCATGACTAGAACAATTTGTAGCCAATCAGAGCAGTTGAATTGTAAAAGGAGCACAGATTATTTTCAGCAAAGTGAACTCCAGCATGTCTATGTGTAGGTAACCTTTAGGTGGGAGAGGCTAGGCCAACATTTAATCAAATTTGTGCATCTAAATGTTAAAAAATGCAGGTTCATACATTTACCCCTAGATGTCAATGGTCTCATATATACTTTCATATGTTTGCTTGCTATATCTTGGAAAATGTTTTACAAGACAAAGATGTCTGCCTAACTAAAACATTGTGAGAGTCTACTACAGGATATGGTATCACAAGTCACACTCTAGATTGTCACAATTTACAGAACCTGAATGTTTTATATCTAATAATCATTCTGCATTACCATATGGAGGGAGAGATTTGCCTAAATTTTCTATATATGGCTATTAAGCTACATAGAGAGTAAGGACTGGTAAAATAGAGCTTGCTTCTTTATGTTATAAAGCCTCCTTGCTGAAAAAAGCCACAAACATGATTATGAAGCAGTTCCCTCCAAGTTTGATGCATACTTTACACCCAAAACAAATTTGCTTTATGAGAGATTCTGCTTCTATTGAAGGTCTCGATAGCTAGCAGACACTACAGAGTGCTTTATAAAAAGCCTGTATGAACACAGATGGCTTGCTCAGAAAAAGGACCAAATTTGAGGGACCGGTTGGTGCTAGGATTCCTAGATAAAAGAGAATATTTTACTCTTTACAAGATAATGGGGTGAAGGTGCCGAATGGTGCTAGAGACAAATAGGGGGCATGGCCGCCCGGCAGCTGCAGAGCCCAAACAGGAAGGCAAGGGAGGCAAGTGAGCCCACCCTCCCTTTCACACATCAACAAGTTGAGAGGTGGTCTAATTGGGTCAGGTAATAAATGCCGAGTGCATGGAGGAAGTCAGCATTTCCAGACATAATTCTGTCTCCCTGCACAGATGACACAGCTAGAGTAAGTGTGCCATTATTAGAACCCAGTAACTGCAACTAATTAGAAGACTCTTAACCTTACCTTCAATACCCATCACAGAGATGTAGCTGAGGAATGAAGCAGAGGCGCATACAGGGAAGTAGTACCAGTGAATAATAAGTGTCGCATAAGGTCACTTCCATCACCATGGTATCACCACTGGGCCACCAGGGATCTTCGCTACCACCACAGAATGATGGGAAAAAAAGGGGAAAGATGGAAGAGCACCGATAGACCACCAGGTAGCACCCAGGGACCAGGGGATTGACACAGTCATCCAACAGTAAGCCATGGGTGCAGCATTTTATTCCAATTGTTATTAGCTATATACCTGCCAACTCTGTATCCTACCAGTGGATGCAACCAATTGACATTTAAAATGATGCCCAAAGTAGTGGTTACTGGCCTCAGGATTACAACTCGGTGAGGCCAAGGGCACCCTAAGCTCACAAAAGTTGCTTCCCCCGACAGCATGCCTGAAACTTAGATGGGGCCAATTTCAACCTACCCTCACCAAATCTTTTACATAGGCCCTAGTCTTCCCCTGGTAGCAGAGCAAGGAACCCTGCTGCAGGAGAAACAAGCGAGACCCACCAGTCCAGCAGGTGTTATGACACAAAAAAAAGGCTGCGTTGATACCTTACGTTTCCCACGCTCAACAGCATTGCATCTGCAGGGAATCGCCTGGGAAGATTAATATCTACAAATGCCAAAGATGTGAATCAGTAAAGGAGGTTCCAGCCTGAAGAATACTCACCTATTGGAAAGGCCCACAGTAAGCATCCTGCACCTTGCCACTGAGACAACATGGCTTCACGAGACTGTGCATGTCAGCAACCAATGCCTCGCTCAGCACAGTGCTTGACGAAAATAAAGTGAATACTGCCGAGGCAGAGGAGCTCCATACTGTAATTGTGCTAATGTGGGACATTTTTCAGCCCTGTGCAGTACCAGTATTGATAAAGAGGTGACTACAGAGGAAAAATAATCATTCATTCTAAGCTCTGATGAATGCAAAAACAATGAACCAGCACTGTGACTTAAGCTACGTTTCTGCCGGACAGTTGAGAATTTTAAAAAGGGCTTAATCACAGACACAAGAGTTCCAATGACAACTAACTGATCAAGTTCAAAATACTGTTTGTTTCTCCATGATCAGGGCGACACAGTGTTAGTTAGCTCACAGCCTGCGCGGCCTCTTTAGGTTTGATCTGAAGTGTAATTTATCTTATATGGTTTGAGAAAATCTGTTGGAACAATGTAATTCAACTCTAATGCATTACTGACCGAAAACATGTTGTTGGTCTCCTTGTCTCGACAGTTCACATGATATCATGTTAAATTGTTTATAGTGACATAGATAGGATACCGGTTTAGTTATATAGGATGTCTAAGATGATAATAGCATGTTGTAACTAAAAATCTTCAATAAAAATATTTTATTTTAAAAAAATATGTATTATATTTTAATTCATTAGGATGTACCTTTATGAGGAGAGAAGATGTGATGACAAATTTAATTGCAAATGAATGTTAGACACTAGTTGGTACTGTTGCATACAAGTTCACATAAGTTTATGCTTCCTTTACTCTTCCCTGGGGAATGTTGTGCGTGTTAAACCAGTTTGCTAACTCAAGCAAACTGTACTGTTTAGTTGGAGAGGTATGTTTTAAGTCATCCACTTCTACACTGGAGACACCAACTTTAGGATGACTGGAGGAGTGGATTCCGATAGCACTGGCAGACGAAGTACAAAACAAATCTTAGTTGGAATGTCGTCTCCACACCACAAGAACATTGTATCCAAATAAAATTGCAATAAGGAAGATGGGTCAGTCTGGTACAAATGTCAAGCAGTATGTAAAACACAGATATTTTGTAGTTAGGGCACACACACAACAATGTATAGGTGTTATGCAGAATAAAGGTGGTCTAGAGCCCAGGCTGCTAAAAATCCTACAAAGTGGAATGATGGGAAATAAAGCATTTTAAGTAAATACTGAATACTATTAACTTACATCTGCACATTTCAGGCAAAGACGCATTAAACATCCAGGGGACTTCTTCACAGATGAAGCACGGTGAAGTGGAGTGGTAACATTTTCCTCATAAATACAACTTTGAGAACAAAACAGCTCATTAAAAATCATAATAAAAGACTATTGGCGCAAAAGGTTTCCAAGAAAAAAAAAAATATGGATATTACCTATTACCTAAAAAAACAACACATTTTAATTAAAGTTTGCTTAATATTCTTTAAGGATACAAAAAGGATAATCACACGGGAGCACCAAAGGTAGAGGCACAGAATTCCAAAATGTGACAGGACCAGGCCACAGTTAAACGTCAAAGTCGTTTTAGGTGAGAAACCTTTATATCAATGGTGCATGTAGTCATCAGGAAGCACTCACAGGTAATATATGACCAATCCAGGTGGAAATGTATGATCCAGACATGTCAGTGGGGGCTTTGTATAAACATATCTGTACATATCTTGAGCTTTTCTCAAGATATGTACAGATCACAATATAAATGAAAAAATTGCTCCCGACTGCTATCGCAACCTATGACACTGAATTCAGCCCGATGATAAATTATGTGATTGAACAATATAAAGATGCAATACATACAACTCAAGCATAGAGCAATGCACCTAAACAAGAAACAAGTGCATTTAATTGACAACTAGAATTTTCAGCCATATATTTCGAACAAGGTTTAATATCTCTACATGATACAACTCATTGTTTTATCATCGAGACGACTGATAAAACAGTAACATTTGTAGAGAAGATCAATTGAACATTCCACAAATGGGGGGGGGGGGGAAAAAAAGTCATAAACTGACCAGAAACACATAATGAGCTGTAAAACAAAGGAGAACTCTAGTCTCCTATGGCTTAACAGAGTGTTGTGATAAGACCCACACAAATATATTTAAAGAATCCAATCTACTTTAAATATTTACTCAAGTCCCACCCAAATCTGCAGTTCTGCAGATATCCATTCCCCTACAAACACATGGCTTGTCATTTCACCTATGACCTAATTGGAGGGGTGAGGGGAGACATAGGTAAAATATAATAAGAGAATAAAGTTATTTAAAGGGTATTTAACATTACTGCTGAAGTTCCCTGTGTATGACCAGACAAACAGTGCATTAATAAACTAGGCATCATTGAGCATGCACAGCACACAAGATAAAGAGCCAATTTAACATCAGTCACTGGGGTTCACTCTTCTGGAATGCGAGCGCCCAGTGGGCCACTTTTGGTAAGCAGAACTGGCGCTGCGGGATGAGCCCTTCTGCTCCACGGGAGGTTTCTGTCCTCCCTGAGCTCGCCTTATGGTACTATAAGCCTAGAAGAATGTTCAAACCATGTAGGACTCCAGTGCTGAGAAATTAAATAATGCTACACTAGTCAATTGCCAGATGCACCTATATGGAAACAAACATAACATTACAACAGGAAACAATCATTTTACCATGGATTTTCAAGGTAATCTAGTCATTTATAGTTATACCTTTTTTTTTCCCCCTGTAAGGCACGGTGGCCCTCCGTCATTCAAAGGGCCCGCACAGAGGAAGGAGAAGAGCACAGTGCACTCCCACCTCCTCCGGGTATGCCGTGTGACCTCCCTGCACTGTGCAGAGGAGGTCACGTGACACAGAAGTCAGCTGCCCCTGTTCTAAGATTGGGGGCAGTCAGCTGGAGAGCCACAAGCCAAGGCTCGGCCTGCTGTCTGTTGCCCACTGCTCCTGTAAGGGATAGTTCCAGGTACAGCTCATTTGACTGAACCTGCAGCCTCTGGGTGGAAGGCAACAATGGACATTTTCAGTATTCAAAATCATGTCATTTAAAGTAAAGGTGGGAACCCCAGTGGACAGCCCGTAGAGCCAAGAGGTCAACTACTTAGGGAGAAGGCGAATTAACTATAAAAAATACCATTACACAATGAATAATTTCAACTTTGGCAGTCACCTATTTTGATAGATGCAAATCAAAATCAGTGTCAAGTTTAACCACACATAGGACTAATAAATTGTGAATCATTTACAAAAGCATCAAATCAGCCAAATACAAAACAATCATAACATTCTGGACACAAGGCTATTTAATAAAATTTCATAAATGATACCATTATTTACTAATTGGAAGTTACAAAATTATATAATTGACTGACCAATATTTTCAAATTTGCCCTATCAAATGTATTGGTGCAGCCTGGTCAGATCATTTGACGGCACATGCAGCAATATCTATCCAGAATGATCATTCAGTGACCAAAATCTAAAACAAATTGTTACATGCATAGGCACCTTTCTACACAATAGGATCAACAAACAGTAAAAAACCACCTTGCACCAATAAACACACCAAGGAGTCTCTTCAACAAAATGGCTTGCTTGAGCCTAATAACCACTATAGAAGGCATAAAAATAAAGTAAAACAAGCACCATTGCCTTTGATTGTCATATTTCAAAGTCTACGAGATGTGCATAGGTGTGAACAGATTGCAACATGTGAATTTTAAAATGTTTACCATATTGTAGGTGCTGCCAAAATGAGTAGATAACACTGACAAAGCAAGCAAAGTATACAAGATTGACATTGCAGATCTCAGGCTCACTCACTCTTGGGAGTCTTCAATAGGAGACTTTTTCAATTTCTGGTTCCTGAATCTGTCCCTCTGGATCGCCTTTTTCATCCTTATCAGTAGTATTAGGGAGACCAAGGCAGAGGGAATGAAGATCAGAGCAGACAGCAAGATGACGGTGTTAAATTTAAAGTTGAGCCCTGAAACAAATATGAGCGATACACAATAGAAATTAATACTTCCCAAGCAGTTGATGTGAGGCGACAACATGTGTACTTTAAGCTGGCAGGTTAATACCCCTAGTAAAAATAATTAAGGTTAAACCACTGTTTAAATGGATCTCTGTAACAAGCAATGGGGGAGCTTGCAGATATTGTCCTTTGAAGACAAATTATACAACTTTCATAGATAATTGTAGGCAAATGAATAAAAAAAAAAAAACAACCTAGAAGTCTACTCAACTAGAATGAAACACAGATACCACTAATGATAAACAAAAATGTTGATAACCGACTACATAAACGAGTTTCCCAAACCCAGTCCTCAGGCCCCCTAACAGTGCAGGTTTTCCAGGTGGCAAGCAAAATAATTAGTACAACCTGTGGATCTGTTACAATGTATCACACATTAATGAATACACCTGTGCGCCAATAAGGAGATATAGAAAACATGCACTGTTAGGAGGCCAAGAGGACTGGGTTTTGTAAACCCTGACATACTATCCCACTCCTGCCTTACTATGCCCACCCATGATCTATAATGTTTCCAGGCTTGAAAACAGATTCCCTTGGCATAAGCAGATGCATTCTTACTTTCCAAAGTGACTGTTAATTTCATCTGAGGCACTTTTCCATGGACATCTGGTGGGTTCCTCACTACACAAGACAGTGTGCCATTATCTGTGAGTCTCAGGTCCTCCAACAAAATGGAGGCATCTCCACGATCAATATCCCCCTCCCACTTTACACGATCAGTGAACGGAGCATTTAAAGTGGGGTATGCCTTTGTCTGGTAGTGCAAGATCTGGGAATAGGTGGCGGAAATAGAAGCTATTAGAGAAATTTGAGTACATATAAAGAACATGATGACTAACAAGACACATTTAGTAAGCCTGCATAGTGTTATATTGGGCAAATTTACATTTATCCCCTTACAAAGTATTGTGACATCTCAGCCTACGTTTGATTTTAGCATGTTGTTTACTCTAAAATTAGTGCTGTATCTGGAAAGCATTCAAGTGTTTGCTTCAATTGTCTATACAAGAAAAAAAAATTATAATGATGAGCATAAATTACATCTACATGCAGTAACCAGTCATTGGCGTCACTCTGGAAAAAAACTAGATTGTACAATCTACTATTTAGGTTGCAATAATTAGACTATTACAGCCAGCTCTGAATTTATAGGCACAATGATTGCCCTGTAGTACGCTCAGCATAAAATGAAAAATGCAAAGATTTTTTTAAAAAATGTAAAAAACAACAAAAAAAACCTTACAGACCAGAAATACATGGTGAAAATAACCTGCAATTTTGGCACTCATGAAATGTGGATGAGACACACTAAAAGAAGTGGATATAGCAAAGACCCTACGTGAGAGGTATGCGCCCCCCATCATCCTGTATCCCTCCACCCCAGGCCTCTTGTCTACCCTCTTCTTTATAGTTCTTTTTCTTTTATATATAAGTATCTTCTTGTTTTTGTCTTCCCTTTTTCTTTATTGATTAATATATTGAAAATGGAAAGCCTGGTAATCTACGTTTATATTGTGATATTGCTGGCTCTTTATATAGCTATATTCTTTCAATACACAAACAAAACAAAAAAAAAAAAGAAGTGAATATTGAAGTTTAAGCTGTGAATAGGGAAAGATTTGTTCCTGATCACACTATACTCTGTTTTACATCAATTAGAGGGGGAAAAAAATGGGACTCTCAGCCTAAACAAAACCTGATAACAGAAAAATACAGACATCTCAGGTTCTGGGAAAGATTGACACATCATAAAAAGATTTTTCCTCACATAGGGCCAACTTGTAATTTATGGATATGGTCCTTTAAAATAACCATGTTATCAAGTATTGCTATTCTATTAACTAAAATACTTCTGATACATTAACTATTTGTTCTACTCACAGTGACAGTTGAACCTCCTTCCTTAAGACGGTAGTTCCAGTCTACAGTTACCGATTCAGATATGGGGTAATTTGAAGTGAAGCCACACCATAATTTAACTGACTCTCCTACCACACCATATACTGCGGAGTCCATGCGGATGTCTATGGGGAGAACCCCGGGGACGCCTGTTGAAAAACAGTCAGTCAATGGGGTAGTAATTACACAGTAGTTGAATAATATATATTTATATATACAGAAACATATTGTACACCTAAAATAAATCATAAAAAGCAGGACTGCCAATTCTAAATCCCCAACACTTTACCTATGATGAATTCAAATAACAAATATACTTTAAACTGGCGCAGACAAACAGAGTAAAACCTATTTCAGAACAATGCGCCACCAACTCGGTGCTTATAGAAAAAATAAATATACAGAAACAATTGACAAACTCTGCGTTATATCATAGGATGATTTCAATTACTCTAGGAGGCAAAAACAATAACAATTTCTTAATTGCAGAATAATATACATAGGTTTTTAAACGCTATGTTGAAATTAAACAATCCTATTTAAACAAACTACAGATGTTTTTCACACTACCATACAATAACCGTTCATCTTTCAAACAGTTAACATATAACAAACCCAAAACAAAAATACATATATTATCCCTGGGAAGGTATGTATAGTGTTCAAATTAAGTATCTGCTATTGGGAGAACATGCAAACACCACACAGATAGTGATGTTTGCATGGTGGTGTAGAGGGGATTAAAGCATTAATCCAGCGTTCATGATATTTTAAAATTATTGCACAACACCACATAATAACTGGGGTTACAAATGGTCTATTATCCTTGTGCATTGTCCAACGTTTTTGTTTTTTCACACCACTGTATAGGAGAAGGCAAGAAATATGTCCAACTGTGGATAAACGTCTGAGCAGTTTCATGTGGGATAGGGGAGGACACAGACTGGACATTGAGTCGGATTAGGGCCCGTGGTATGTTTTATAGGGATGTATATACATGGCTTACAACAGCTATGTTTATATACCACCCTGGAATAGAAAACTTTGAGGAGTTCCCTGGGACATATAAGCGCATGTGTCTAAGCAGATCAGAAAGAATTAAACAAGAGGAAGAAAAGAATGTATTATGTTGTGAGACACTCACCCATTACCAGCACTAAGACCCGAGTCCATAGTCCTCTACTCCAGGACAGATCCATACTCCGGATTACCCCCCTCTCTGTCTACACCAGTCTAACAGGTGAAACTGGTGAGTTACCGGAAGTGATGCACTGTGCTGTCAGCCGATACAACAGGCATGAGTGTCTGTGCAGGTGATTCATAGGAATGGATGTAGTGATGTGTACACCCTATCCCGCCCTCACTACTGTGTACCTATAATAGCGCCCGCTGCTGTGCCCCTATTCATTAATCCTACTATAACCGCTTAGGACCATCGCTCATACACAGTTGGTGCTAGTGCTGCTATGGCTGGCTCTACAATACCATAAGAGTCCACTGATACTGCCCTGTTTTTTTGGTCGTTTTGTTCCCGGGAATCTCTTAAAAAAAGATTATATGGTTTGTGTTTACTAGTCAGTGCATTAACAGGTCACCTATTAACATATTAAATATTTGCCGAGGTGTTACATAACACAAGGCATTCCTCCATAACAACCCCTCCTAATTTCTCCACTCCACATCAAACAGGTACAGCCAGTTTACACGATGGTGCAAATTGAAACGATATTACTACAATGAAATCACCAAATTAGCATCACATTAGAGGTAGGGAGTAGAAGTTAATGTGTATGGGCGTTTAAGCCTTTCCTCAGTGGTGAACACAAAATCAGAGAAAGCTGTAATCTGGTACAGAATTACTTTACTCATGTCTGTCAGAAAAATGTGCTATCTACATTTATAAATAAAACGTGGTCTATGGATGAGGGCCACATAATATAATCACTACATACTAGCTATAATTTAAACATCATTAACCTGAAAATGTTATCATTTATTTTTATAATTCCCTATTTTGGTTGGTCATTCATATAACAAGAACATATAGCAGAGTATCTGACTGGCAAATAGAAAACAACAGACATAAGACAAACAATACAAGTCTAACATGAAATCATTTCAAATAGCTAAACAAAGGGTTAGGGCTGTGCAAGAGGGGAAACTGCTCATGGTGCAATGCTGATGGGGGGGGCGCAGTTTATGAATATTTTAGGTTAAATTGTGATCATTCACCAAATTATAGAAGCGTTTAAGCACCCTCAGAGCAAAATACTATGGACACCTTATTGGCACCCACATATACAAGGCTTTACAGGGCAGTGAATCTTTTGGGCAGACCTCTGCCAAGTACTGTGGACAATATTAAACCATGCAGAGGCAAATAATAAGAGGTCCCAAAGACAAAGTCCCATTATACTAAAATAGTAAAAACGTGTATATAAAACTCACAAGACTTAAATCAACTTTTACTTGTTGATTTGTAATGCTGTATAGATATAAAATATTTATACACACACACACACACACATACAGTGGTCTGGTATATGGTGGTATGCCTTACCATCACTTCTGCAACTATCTTCATTGTAAAACTGTAGTGAGTGCACTATTGCACTTGGTAGGTGTGGGTGTTTTGTGTGCGCGCTGCTTACGCAGGTTCCTCCACCTAGTTGAACTACAAAAATAGATTTAGTTATCTGTACGTAGCTGTGGAATTGAGGTTGTAGTGGGTTACCGTGGTGTAATGTTTCTGCAGTAGTCAATGGAGTGTTGTTTGGTGATGAGGTTATGGTCCGTAGAACTGGGTAGCATCTTATAGAGCAAGCTAACGGTAAGTTGGGTATAAGTGTTATTAGAGATGGATTTTATGGAGGTTCAGACAGCCTGGGTAAGTGGTGGGGAAGGCGGTCGGGTAGTATAGGAAATAGAAAAAGAGTTGGGGAAGGAAACACGATAAAATGATGAGCAGACAGGAGAGATAGTAGAGGGAGGATAGTGAGGAAGAAGGGGGTAAGTATAATAGAAAGAGGTATGCAGGCAGGGTGAATTGGATGAACACGGGTTAGGAGGTTAAAAAATAAGGGGTAGTACATTAAAGGAATAAAGTATAGAGTAAGAAGGATGACAAAAACTACTGATAGGAATGGGATGGATGTACGAGCTGAGAATAGTACAAATTAATTTAGGGTAAAGCAAATAGGGTGGACATAAACAGGTCAAGTGCTGTTAAACAGCAATGTGAGGGTGGAATTAGGAAGATGATGGAGATGAACGTAGGAACAAGAAACGGTGGCAGAAAGGTAGCGGTAAATACAAATCGATTAAGACAAGAACAAAATAGAAGTACAGTTATTAAAAACAGTAAGTATAGTTGAACCCAAGAATACATGCAAATAAAAAATAGAAATTAAAAGAAAAAATAGAAAAAGATAGGAAAAAAAATATATAATAAAGTTACAGATAGAAATAGAAGTAAAGATATGAATAATAGGTAGAAAGTAAGAAGTGAGAAAAAATAGTAGTAGGTATTTAATAATATGTGAAAAATGAGAGATGGTGACAACAGAAAGGATAGTGTCACAAAATCAGAGTCAGGATGGGCCTCGAAGGTGGATACTACCCTCAGGGAGATGCAGAGTCTAACGGAAAGAGAGGTTTTCACCAGGGATCCCCGCAAGGGAATGGACTTAGCAGCTCTCTAACCACAGGTTGTGGTCCTCTAGGGGGCGATAAGCGAGACTAGATAGATGATCAGGAGATAATGGTTGTAGTAAGGATATGTCCGAGTGCTGGAGGCGGGTCCAACAGGTAAGTGAAACTTCAGAATTATAGAAGAGAGCAATAGTCTTCAGGGTGCTGATGCACCAATGTCCTGATGAGCTGTGAACCCTGAAGCAGGATTAGCAGAGATGCACAATGATCTGCTGCGTAGCGGCAGTGACTTGACTGCGGAAGTGATACAGGTATATATAGGAGAGCAATAGACTGCAGGGTAATGTAGCGCTCAGGTCCTGATGGGCTGGAAGCCCTGGAGCAGAATCAGAGGAGATTCGCAACAATCTGCAGAGTAGCGGCAGCGTCTTGACTGCGGAGGTGATGCAGGTATACACAGGAGAGCAATAAACAAGAGCCAGAGAAGGAGACGTCCTAACAGGTAAGGAGGCCTGAAGAACTGGCAACCTTAGTAAGGAAATAGGTGCTTAGCCAATCAAGTGAATGTAGGTGTCAGGATCTGCCTGCAAGCTTATACATTACATGCTCCTTTGCATGGCAGCTCCTGCCTTTTTGTCCTATTATTGTATTGTATTGGCAGTACCTCCACTCACCAGAGGTGCTGCTATTGTGCTTTATTGTGTGCATTAGGGGTTAACCTTCCTGTTCACTAATCATTCCATGCACCTGGGTGTGGTCCATTTTAACCTGTTTCCCCCAGCACACATGGCTGGTTATTGTTGTCCCATCCTGTGATGTCATATCCTTGTTGCAACCTGTGGATTCTTCCTCCTGCCTTGCTCCTCTGGTTCATGCCTTTTTGGAACCTGTTCATACTTCCTGCTTCCCTGCATTAGCTGCTGGTTTCTGAACATTTGTATCATTTCCTGCATCAGCTTGCACCTGGTATTTACTACTGCTCTCAATTACCTGCTATTTATACCTTTCTGCAAATAAACAGAGTGTTTTCACCATATTCGTGACTCCTAGCTGTACTCCTGTTTGTGACCGTGACAGTATAACCAGCCCACAAAATAGCTTTGGAGTCAGGTGAAAGTTTTGTTTTATTCTGGGACCTTTTTCCTGCAATCAAGTTTTCATTTGTTTTTTGCAACATGTCTGTTTCACCAATAATGGAATTACCACTGCTACAAACTTTACAGATGGACATTATATTGCTACGTTCTCCGCTTGCTAGATTTTCCTCTTTACTTGTGGACTCACTCAGGAGACTGTCAGATTCCACCTCTCTTAATTCAGAAGCTGCTGAGCTGTCTCAATCCACCTTCTCTGCTGATGAACCTGTGCAAACGGCACCTCTTAAAAGTACTTCTACAAATTTGCTGTTTTCTATGAACTATGGGGTAACAAATTCCCAGTACACAGGTGGTCCACGCCCCCATCTGACCGAAGAGGAATGGCGGCACAGGATAACATACAAGTTGTGTCTCTACTGTGCCAGCAATGCACATTTCTTGCAGGACTGTCCTGTCCGTAGACCACGTCAGCTTACTGAACCATCTCCTGTTATTTCCTCTCCGCATTCCAAAATTATTTATGCTCCACCATTTCTGTTCTCTGGGAGGAGACCCAATCTGCCAGCTCCAGCCACCTGTCCTGAGGCGCCAGCCTCTGTCTCCTGTGCCGAGGTGCCAGCCTCTGTCTCCTGTGCCGAGGTAAGAGCCAAGGAAAAGAGAGTATATGTAGAGGCACTCCGGGGTATTTGAAATATCAAATACCCCGGAGTGCCTCTACATATACTCTCTTTTCCTTGGCTCTTATCCTAATATATAAGTATAAGGGAGCATCCTCCAGCTATAACATTATAAGAAATAATCTGGAATAAGGATATTGGGGTTAAGTACTAATCCTATTATTACCTCATTTAGTGCGGTTACCTTCATCTCTATTACCCAATTAATCCTGTGCCGAGGTGCCAGCCTCTTTCTCCGATTCCGAGTCTTCAGCCTCTTTATCCGATTCCGAGTCTTCAGCCGCTGTCTCCGGTTCCGAGTCTTCAGCCGCTGTCTCCGGTTCCGAGTCTTCAGCCGCTGTCTCCGGTTCAGAGTCTTCAGCCGCTGTCTCCGATTCAGAGTCTTCAGCCGCTGTCTCCGATTCAGAGTCTTCAGCCGCTGTCTCCGGTTCAGAGTCTTCAGCCCTGTCTCTGTTCCTGAGCTAAAGTCTGCTCCAGAGGGGGCGCTGCCCTTCCAGGCCGCTCCAGAGGGGGCGCTGCCCTTCCAGGCCGCTCCAGAGGGGGCGCTGCCCTTCCAGGCCGCTCCAGAGGGGGCGCTGCCCTTCCAGGCCGCTCCAGAGGGGGCGCTGCCCTTCCAGGCCGCTCCAGAGGGGGCGCTGCCCTTCCAGGCCGCTCCAGAGGGGGCGCTGCCCTTCCAGGCCGCTCCAGAGGGGGCGCTGCCCTTCCAGGCCGCTCCAGAGGGGGCGCTGCCCTTCCAGGCCGCTCCAGCCCGAGTTGCCAGTCCATGCGGTCCAGCCCGAGTTGCCAGTCCATGCGGTCCAGCCCGAGTTGCCAGTCCATGCGGTCCAGCCCGAGTTGCCAGTCCATGCGGTCCAGCCCGAGTTGCCAGTCCATGCGGTTCAGCCCGAGTTACCACTTGGTGTTGTCTGCCCTCAGGCTTCTCAAAGCGCTGTCTGCCCTCAGGCTTCTCAAAGCGCTGTCTGCCCTCAGGCTTCTCAAAGCGCTGTCTGCCCTCAGGCTTCTCAAAGCGCTGTCCCTGCCAAGCCTTCTGCCCAGTCCGGGCCCACTGCCCAGCCTTCTGCCCAGTCCGGGCCCGCTGCCCAGCCTTCTGCCCAGTCCGGGCCTGCTCCCAAGTCTGCCGGCCAGTCCGGGTCTGCTGCCAAGCCTGCCGCCCATTCCGGGTCTCCTGTCAAGCCTGCTACCAAGCCTGCTGCCAAGCCTGCCGCCCAGTCCGGGCCTGCTGCCAAGCCTGCCGCCCAGTCCGGGCCTGCTGCCAAGCCTGCCGCCCAGTCCGGGCCTGCTGCCAAGCCTGCCGCCCAGTCCGGGCCTGCTGCCAAGCCTGCCGCCCAGTCAGGGCCTGCTGCCAAGCCTGCCGCCCAGTCAGGGCCTGCTGCCAAGTCTGCCGCCCAGTCAGGGCCTGCTGCCAAGTCTGCCGCCCAGTCAGGGCCTGCTGCCAAGTCTGCCGCCCAGTCAGGGCCTGCTGCCAAGTCTGCCGCCCAGTCCGGGCCTGCTGCCAAGCCTGCCGCCAAGTCCGGGCCTGCTGCCAAGCCTGCCGCCCAGTCCGGGCCTGCTGCCAAGTCCGAACCATCTGCTACCGAGTGTGCCAACTCTGAACCATCACCTTTCTTTGAGGGGCATCCTTCCCAATTTAATGCCCTTCTGAGATTTTTTGCCTCACAGATCCCCTCCGTACCAAACCTTGTTAGTAGCCCTAAGAGACAGGTACTATTCCTAATATCCCATTTTAGGGGAGAGGCTTTGGAATGGGCAAACCCATTTATTGAGAGACCGATCATCCCATCTTATCGGACTTACAATCCTTTTCTGAGGCAGTAATCAGCAAGTTTGTAACTCCTCCCGCTATGCCATCTTGCGGGGCCTCTGCATTGTCAGCAATACCACCTCTCTCTCCTAGCCAAGAGATACCACTGTGCTCCTCCCAGTTGGCTCAGGTCTCAATCCCGAGGAAGTCTCGTAAAAGGGGAGGGCGTAAAAAGAAAGGAGGTTCTGCAGTGCTTCAGCTTCCATCTGGCATAGTCTCCTTTGCCCTTCCACCCATGGTCGAGGACTTTTCTGCCGGGCCCCCAATTGTGGACTATGATTCTGACGAATTTAGACATTTTTGGTAATTGGGCGTCTGGAATCCGCCCTTTTAAGGGGTGGTACTGTCAGGATCTGCCTGCAAGCTTATACATTACATGCTGCTTTGCATGGCAGCTCCTGCCTTTTTGTCCTATTATTGTATTGGCAGTACCTCCACTCACCAGAGGTGCTGCTATTGTGCTTTATTGTGTGCATTAGGGGTTAACCTTCCTGTTCACTAATCATTCCATGCACCTGGGTGTGGTCCATTTTAACCTGTTTCCCCCAGCACACATGGCTGGTTATTGTTGTCCCATCCTGTGATGTCATATCCTTGTTGCAACCTGTGGATTCTTCCTCCTGCCTTGCTCCTCTGGTTCATGCCTGTTTGGAACCTGTTCATACTTCCTGCTTCCTTGCATTAGCTGCTGGTTTCTGAACATTCGTATCATTTCCTGCATCAGCTTGCACCTGGTATTTACTACTGCTCTCAATTACCTGCTATTTATACCTTTCTGCAAATAAACAGTGTTTTTACTATATTCGTGACTCCTAGCAGTACTCCTGTTTGTGACTGTGACAGTAGGGAGTTTTGAAAAGAACAGGTGTGCGCATGCTCAGTTCAGAGTAGCCAGAATTAGAGGTTAGCTGGTGCGATGTGTGACAGTACCCCCCCTTTTAAAAGTGGGCACAGCACACCTAAGGTAAGGCTTGTTGGGAAACTTGGAATGGAATTTTCTAACCAAAGAAGAAGCATGATCACCAGTGGAATCCACCCAGAAACGCTCTTCGGGGCAAAAACCCAATCCACCAGGTATTTGATTTTCCCCCAAATTCATCGGACTGCTGGGCGACAGGAGGAGGAGAAGCAGTTTTGCTGGAAGAGTATCGATTGACCACCAGAGCTTTTAGGAGAGAAACATGAAAAGCATTGGAAATGCTGAGAGAGGTCGGGAGCTTGAGCTTGCAGGAGACTGGGTTAATGACCGAAGAATTTTAAAAGGGCCAATAAATCAAGGGGCAAACTTCATGGATTGAACTCGAAGGTGAATATTCTTAGTAGACAGTCACACCTTGTCCCCAACTTTCAAAGGAGGAACGGCCCAAAGTTTCCTATCGGCAATGGGTTGTAACGAGAGGAAGCCTTCCTGAGGCATCTCACTGTCTGGGTCCAAATGGAAATAAAATCCTGATGAAGGTCATCAACAGCCAGAAGCTGGGTGGGAAGGTGGGAATTAAGCCTGAGTAAATTATGATGAAGGTTGTAGACAGTGGAAAATGGAGTGGCACCAGTTGATTCGTGGTAGAGATTATTATGGGAGAATTCAGCCCAAAGCACTAGATCCGCCCAATTATCTTTGGAAGTGAACGAATACAGACAAATGAAGGTCGCCAGATTACTCTTTCGGTTTGACCATTGGATTGTGGATAGTAAGAGGAAAAGCTAAGCTGGATGTCAAGAAGTTTACACAGGGACCTCCAGAATTTAGAAGTAAACTGCATTCTGCAGTCAGAGACGATCTCAACTGGACATCCGTGGAGTTGGAAGATTTCCTTAGTGAATAACCGTGCCAGGAGAGAAGCAGAAGGGAGACCAGTAAGGGGAAAAAAATGTGCCAATTTTGAGAACCAGCCTACGACAACCCAAATGGTGTTGAATTTTTTGCTAGGAGGGAGATCAGTAACGAAATCCATGGAGATATGTGACCATGGCCTGGTTGGCAGAGAGAGTGGTAGCATAGGTCCAGAAGGAACCTGACGGGAGGTCTTGTGTTGTGCACAAGTTTTGCAAGCTGCTACAAATTGTTTGATATCAGCAGAGGCAGGCTGGGCTGGGGGTCAGGGGGGCAGCTGTTC
Source organism: Mixophyes fleayi (assembly GCF_038048845.1). NCBI lineage: Eukaryota > Metazoa > Chordata > Amphibia > Anura > Limnodynastidae > Mixophyes > Mixophyes fleayi. The sequence goes on along the minus strand of NC_134412.1, from coordinate 54,942,235 downwards.
CCTGGGCCAGTCCCTTAGTGGGCTATCTTGAGCTGGGTCACCTGCATTTTTTCCCTTTAAAATAGGCTGCTAAGTCAAGTCTTGCCCCCCCAGGCTAAACTTTGCCAGCCGTTCCCTGGACATCAAAGTTTACATTTTCACTGCAAAATTTTCATTGCAAAGTCGCCGATTTACGGCAACTTGCAGAAATTGGAGGATCATACATTTACCACCAGCTGTGTGCATGCTCAGTTCAGAGCAGCCAGAATGAGAGGTTAGCTGGTGTGATGTGTGACAGACAGTTAGTTACACAGGTTTGGGACTAGATAGATAGTCAACAGAGGCAAAGAGGCCTCAAAGATAGATGGATAAGATAAAATATAATATAAGATAATATATGTATTATATAACGCACACAAAAATATAGTGTTGCGCTTCACCTCTTAAACTGTGACTATATCATGTAGTAAATAATAATTAATACATAACTTATAATAAATTAAACCATATTAAAAGTCCAATTTTCACACTTGAAACACTGCTGCTCCCTTGTTGGAACCATCTGAGAAAGATATAATCTGTTAGTGAGAAAGTATGTTAGATTACTTTTTCTCTGGAATATAGAATTGCCAAATGGACACAAAATTAAAAACAGGAAGCATATCACCCTCGCCTCTGAGGGCAATAATAGCAATATTCGGATCTCAACAATTGTGATATGCTTGAGTGTCTTTAGGGCAGGGGTGGCCAACCAGTCGAGCTTAAAAGCCAAAAAATACCCATAGATATGGCAAAGAGCCAACTGTACCTTTTATATATGTGTGCATATACATATACACAGTATAAACATGCATTTACATAACACACACATATAGAAAATAAAACATAATTTACTAATATCTTGCTAAGTGAAAAAGAAGTTATGCAACACTGCCAAAATGTTCAGAATAATCATCAGATCAGCCCTTACCTTGCTGCTGTGTCCATCGGAGGAGGGTAGCTCACGCTGCTTCTGCATCCACAGTAGCTGTGGAGGGAACTGTTAAAGCAGGGGAAAAAAAAAGTCATAAATAGCCAACAATAGCCCTCAGACCTCTTCACATTCCCTTAAACACAAACCTGCTCTCTGTTGATTCCTATATTTAGAAAGTTGTGTGGGTGCACCACTTCTAGGTGACGGAGATATGATGTAATAAATATTATTGACTATATATTCCACCACCTTGAAATAATAGGATTGTTCTGGTGCGATACAGTTATTTTCCTCTTCACATTCCCACCAGACCTCACCACGTGCCCTTTACATACACATCAGCCTCTCCACATGCCATGAGAACTGCCCACATTCCCCATACATGCCATCAGCCTCCCTACATGCCCCATACAGACCAATCAGCCTCCCCACATGCCCCATACATGCCAATCAGCCTCCCCACATGCCCCATACATGCCGATCAGCCTCCCCACATGCCAATCAGCCTCCCCACATGCCCTATACAGGCCAATCAGCCCCCTCACTTTGCCCATACAGGCCAATCAGCCCCCCTCACATGCCCCATACAGGCCAATCAGCCCCCCTCACATGCCCCATACATGCCAATCAGCCTCACCACATGCCCCATATATGCCAATCAAACCTCCATGCATTCCAAAATATATCCACACGCACCTTACTTACCTGTTACACAGATGCTGGAGCCTGCATAGATGGAGGAGGAAGAGCAGACTACACACTCTCCTCCTCCTTCCCTGATATGATACCAGTAATATTGTGACTTCCCTGCGTTATGCATTGGAGGTCACATGATGCAGGCTGCTGTCAGACGTGCTGAGGCTCCTGGCTAGCTGGGTGATTCTCTATAGCTGTCAGCAGTGCTCCAGGTGCCGGCAGCCACAGAGAATCACCCAGCCGGCCAGGAGCCTCAATTTCAAAGTCAAAGAGCCGCATGTGGCTCGAGAGCTGCGTGTTGGCCACGCCTGCTCTAGGATGTGTTCATTAAAATAATATGGATTAAAAAAGGATCAATACTGGTACTTAGGATATATGGGCCTGATTCATTAAGGAAAGTTAAGCAAAAATAAGCAAATAAGGCAAAACCATGTTACATTGGAGGGGAAGGTAAATTTAAAATGTGATGGCAGATTTATATTTGGGGTAGGACATGTCCTAGATCAACTTTACATTTCAGTGTACAGATTAGCTATCAGGTATTTGTGTGCTACATGAAAAAACAGCCAGTATTTTCCTTATGTGCAAAATAATAAACTCATTTGCACCCCTTGCATTGCAACATGGGTTTGTCCAGACAACTTAAGTAACTTACTCAATTTTTTGCTTAACTTTCCTTAATGAATCAGGCCCATAAGTAAAGATGTATTTCTGGAAATATATTCCGAACAGTAGCCTCTAATCTTCTCAGACTGCTTAAGAGAAGTTGCAAGAAACCCACTTGGGTGTTAATTCAATGATTTCTGTGAACTGGAGGGATACTTAGAATATAGCTGAAATCAGCAACACGCCTTACAGTTTCAGAGTTACCTCCTTTCTCAGGTACAGATAATGTGAATGAACACACCTTTCTTACATCACCAATCAAGCTGCTAATCAGGTCCTAGACTAACCACCTCTTAAAACTTTTAACCCATTAGACTAACTCTCTTTTAAAGCTTTTAACCCCTTAGACTAGCTGAATTGCATAACTGGGGATATAGAAAAACAAAGTGAATGATATTCATAACATAAACATGAATCAGATACATATGCTGTTAAAGGATAATACACATAAGATCAAAAACCCAGTAAGAAAAGAAAATACTTATTACATTATGTATGTAGCCCCCACTGTGGGCGCGGTGAACTACACCTCCATGCGACACCTGTGTCTGGGAGGAGGAAGGGAAAAGCTGCATCTGAGAGGAACAGAGTTTGGCACCAGGATGAAGAGGAGTTAGGAATTAGATCTGGAGGTAAATGTATCATACTCCGCTTTGTACAAGTCGCCGGAAATCGGCGAGTTGACAGCTAAAATTTAAAGCGGCGCTGCCTTGTAAAGGCAAGTTTCCCTTTACAAGGCAGCGCCGCTTTAAATTTTAGCTGTCAACTCGCTGATTTCCGGCGACTTGTACAAAGTGAAGAATGATACATTTACCCCCTGGTGTGAGTGGCATTCAAGAGAGTGGCGAGAAAGGGAGACCTTGCTGGGAAGAGGTGGTGTGTGTGAGTGACGCAGGAAGAGATGCCTGTGAGCACAGAAGATGGTGGTCCAGAGATATAGGGTAGGAACAGCAAGGAAGAGCCAGCCATCCCGACATTTGTAGTGGAGCTTGGACCAATGCTTTGGTAAGGCACCGAGGGAGGTAGGCTGCCAAGTGCGGGGATATGTAATAGAACCTTTAAGCGCTGGGTACTGGGATAACTCTAGGCTGCTATTGTGGGGGACCTGCAGTACCCAAGCAAATAATGAAAAAGAGATCTACAACAGCACACAGGAGTTATCGTTAAAAGCACAAAATCTATAATTCCATGGATTCCATTCATACAAATGGTTATATAAGCAAAATGTGAGGTCACATACATCTATCATTTTAAAAATGCAATCAACCAATAGATTAACCAAGGCTGATGATGTTGGTAAAAATAGACTACTTGCTAAAACCAGCACAATGAAAGCAGTCCACTACAGCTGAAGTATTCATTATAAACAGCACTGTTCAAACCATCCTTTGTGTACAAAGGTATTCAAAAAATTCCTAACACGACTCTTTAGTTGTGCTTAAGAGACTAAGGGCTAGATTTACTAAGCTGCGGGTTTGAAAAAGTGGGGATGTTGCCTATAGCAACCAATCACATTCTAGCTATCATTTTGTAGAAGGTACTAAATAAATGAAAGCTAGAATCTGATTGGTTGCTACAGGCAACATCCCCACTTTTTTAAACCCGCAGCTTAGTAAATTTAGCCCTAAGGTGCACTGAGCTGATCTACCTCACGTGCATAAGGCTGGTTACACACTACAGGGATTGCAGTAAATTTTCGGGCCAATGACCCAATAAATGACTGTTCGACCCGATATTGCATTAGTGTGTACACTGCAACGATGAGCGATTATGATACCAAAGCTCATCATATCGCTTCATTTGATTTTGAAACTGAACTAAAAATCTCGTTCAATGATGAATGATGTCATTCCAATTCTGCAGTGTGTATGCACTCATGATCAGGATCTCCAAAGAGTTTACAGAGTCATGAACTTTTCAGCTGATGGTTATGAAAGATGAAGAGCACAGTTTGGAAGGTAAATCTTGTACCGTTGGTAATCATTATAACGATTAACAAAACACCGACAAGACTTACCTCGACATCGTCAAACACTCAGAATTATCAGTATGTCAGGAATTGACAGTTTGACTATGAACATGTCGGGGTAATGTTATGAATCCCAGTGCATTCACGAAGAGCAACAGTAGTGTAAGGGAAAGTGTCTTTATTCAGGTAAATATATTAACAAAGATAACTCAAATCCACGGATAACAGGTTCCAAAAGAGACTGTATAGTAAAATGGCAGGAACAAGTATAATAAGTTTTACCCCAGTCCAGAAGGCACAAGGCTGTCCAGGGAAGCAGACAGAGTCCAGGGATAAAGCAGTGATCAGACAAACAAATCCAAATAGCCAGGCAGAGATCAAGCAAATTAGCGAGGTCCAGAAGTCTGTCCAATTGGTCAGGGCAACAGGCAGAATAGCGTGGTCCAAGGTACAGGCAAATGATTCGGGGTCTCAGGCAAGCAGGCAAGGTCCAAGGTACAGGCAGGGGTCATACACAGAAGTTCAGTCCAGCAGGTATATATCAATTAGCACAGGAGCAGATTAGCAGCAGCCAGGAACAAACGGATGAACTGCTCAGAGCACAGCTAGAGGCAGGTACTTAAAGCAGTGCAACAGGTGCAGTTCTAATTAGCATCAGACAAGGAGATTAACTCCTTCAGGCATTTTGCAGAGTTCAGGAGCAGAACAGCAGCACCTCTGGTGGTATGAGGCACTGCTGCTAGGTACAAACAACAGACAGAGTTGTAACATAGCCCCCCCTTTAAGGAGCAGATTCCAGATGCTCCATACAAGCTCCCTTCAGGTATTCCTCCTCTTCTTTTTCTTTTTATGGGATCTTCCTGAAGATCCAATTGGGTTCTTCTCCAAAGGAGTACAGAGAAGACCCAATTCCTCAAAAACAAAAGAATTGGTAAGTTCGTCCACTAAGTCTCTTGTATCTTCAACAAATTCACTCTCAGAATCTGAGTCCCAGCCAAGGGTCGGGATAGGACCTTTTATTCTATTAGAAGATGGCGGTATGCCCAAAAAGCCAATCACCAAGGTTGGTCTTTGTTGTGACTGAAGTGGCAAAGCAAGGTTTTTCCCATTCTTGCTAACCTTCTCCCTAGGTGACCTAGACTGTCTGATGGAAGACACATTCATAGAGGTCTTATGGACAAGTGCAGGAACTGACGCACAGGCTGAAATGGGCACAGAAAAATCGTGATCAGATGACTTGACTATGGATGGAGTGTACTTCTGACAAACAGCATTAACAAAGTCCATGGTATTATGAATAATGGGGTCATCGGAATTTAGTAATGAGAAGGCCCAGGTTTGTGGCTCCCCTCTAAAACACATAAATGATTGAACCCACTTGGTTAAATTGGTCAACAAAATAATCTGGACATTCTTGAAACTGTTTCATGGAAAGTTTGAGTACTGTAACAAACTGTTTGATGTCTCCATCAAAGAAGATTGGAGGAGGATCTGATGACTCAGAAGAGGCTTTTGGGCATTCAGGCTCAATAGCAGTCTCTGGAGAGTACCCAGCTTGTGCAGCAGTCTCTGGAGAGTCCTCAACTGGAACGGCAGAGCAGGAGTCCCCGACTGGGACAGCAAGTTGGGCACACTTGACGGGAAGCCCGGACTGGGCACAGCACTCTGACTGGATAGCACTGTGAGATGCCTCAGAGCAGACAGCACTGTGAGAAGCCTCAGAGCAGACAGCACCAAGTGGTAACTCGGGCTGAACCGCATGGACAGGCAACTGGGGCTGAACCCCATGGACAGGCAACTGGGGCTGAACCGCATGGACAGGCAACTGATGCTGAACCGCATGGACAGGCAACTCGGGCTGAACCGCATGGACAGGCAACTCGGGCTGAACCGCATGGACAGGGCCCTCTCTGGAACGGGCGGGAGGGACAGGGCCCTCTCTGGAGCGGGCTGTAAGGGCGGCGCCCTCTCTGGAGCGGGCTGTAAGGGCGGCGCCCCCTCTGGAGCGGGCTGTAAGGGCGGCGCCCTCTCTGGAGCGGGCTGTAAGGGCAGCGCCCTCTCTGGAGCGGCCTGTAAGGGCAGCGCCCTCTCTGGAGCGGCCTGTAAGGGCAGCGCCCTCTCTGGAGCGGCCTGTAAGGGCAGCGCCCTCTCTGGAGCAGGCTGTAAGGGCAGCGCCCTCTCTGGAGCAGGCTGTAAGGGCAGCGCCCTCTCTGGAGCGGGCTGTAAGGGCACCGCCCTCTCTGGAGCGGGCTGTAAGGGCAGCGCCCTCTCTGGAGCGGGCTGGAAGGGCAGCGCCCCCTCTGAAGAGCAGAGCTTCACAGCGCATGTGTGGAGGTATCACATGATCCCTCCCTGTCTCACACTGCTCTCTCTGCAACAGTGAATTGCAGGGATGTTTGTGCGCATGCCTGAGGTTTTCAGTCGGTGCATGCACACTGGAGTGAGAAGAGGACCCCCGTGGATCGCAAACATCTTCGGAAGTGAAGAGGCAGTGGTAAGTATGTTTTCCACTTCACAGGAACAGCACTTTTTCAAAACTGCTGTTCCTGTATTGCTTTTTTAATAAATATGAGAAATAGTTCAATCCTTATCAATGCGATAAGGATTGAAAACTATTTTTAATTTTTTGCGACTGTTGATAAATGTGCCCCTAAAACAAACAATATGTAAATCACTGTTTCAGCATATACATAAATAGTAGAATTCTGTGCACAATATAAACTATATTGGGATAAGCTCACAAGCGAACATCAAGGCATCTCCTGTAGGCGAGTCCCTGAGCATGTGCAACAAATGTACATTCAGGGTGTCAACATTTAAAACCTTCCCTGAGCCTCCATTTTCATATGATTTTATTCACTTGTAACTTCATTCATTTAAAGACGCAGACCTTGTTTTCACTAATTTCTAGTTTGTTTTTTTTGGAAGTCAGGCCCCTCCCCTCAGGTACTGCAAACTTTGAAAATGGAGGCCCAGGGAAGGTTTTATAATGTGATAGCCTGCGTACAAATGATGCTACACTGGTTAGGGACCTACCTAAAGGAGATGCCTTGTCATTGGCAGGTGAGCTTATCCTAATATAGCTATAGTGTGCAGAAAATTCTCCTACTTATGTATATGTTTACACATAGAGATTTATATATTGTTTGTTTCAGAGTGCCTGACTATATTTTCTTTTATTTATGCCATTGTGTTTTTTATGCTGATCTTGGCATTTTTGTAAAATAGGCCAATATTTATTCACCTTTTGAGTCTTCTCCGTACTTACATGATACAATATTACACACCTTGTGCAAAACGCACAGGACTTTGTTTTGACCACTTCCACTCAAACATACACACCAAGAGTTAGTGGAAAGACAGTTCAAGTGAGGCACCCTGCACATTTTGTCCACCGCATTATCAAGGGTGGGGCCTCCCATACTTGAGAAAGTTGTTTTTTTATAGTGTCCAGCAATACATACATGCGCGTCCTATCTGTTGCATGCTTATCGGCCCAATATCCTTGAATATCTCTAAACAGTTAAAACATTAATTGAAAAACTGCTGGTCTTGTAAAGTTCTAAACCAGCCCAAAATTATCTGAAATATTAAAATAAAAAAAACAAGAAAGCAGAAAATAGTGTAGTGAATTGAGTTTTATTTGGTAAAGATAAATGAAACATTGCATACTTTAAAAAGAGAATGATTTATCCGATTATCCCTTAGGGGAGGTCTCTTATTATAATGGTAAGTAGAAAATCTTTAATCATCATTTAGCGCTTTGCAATTGGGCATAAACACAGTAATATAACAATACTGGGTAATACAGACAGAGAGGTAAGAGTGCCCTGCTTGCAAGCTTACAATCTATGGGACAATGGGAGTTTAAATAATGAGGTTAAGTGCTACATATTGGTCCAGCCAGATTGCAAAAGGTAAAAAGTGCTTAGTAGGTTATATGATCCAGTCACACAGCAATGATGGTCAGTGGGTCAGACGGTTGTTGGCCATGAAGTGTCAGGCTGATGTGTGACGTTACAGCCTGTCCCGCCCTCTCTCCTGTGGGCCTGGATGTTACACAGCCACATTATTGTTCAGTTCATTGTGTTAACCCGTGTTGCTAGCAAGGTGTGCTGGAGGTCACTCTTACAGTCTGGTACAGTGGGTACACTCAGAAGGTATGAGAGTAGATCGAGACATGGGAGAGAGTTTTAAGAGTCCTCAGTGTGGCAGGTAACAAGGGTTAAATGCTTTGTGTGCATTTAAAACATAATGTGATTTTTAGTGTTAAATGCAAATGAACAGTGGGGCTGGGGAGGGATGGAAAGCCGGCATTCAATCACTACGCAGGCTGGATTCCTTGCATATGCTGTTACTGTCAAAGCTGTGATTTGAGCTGGAAATAGCTGAGGGGATTGAAAGGTTATTGGGAGGAAAAATGAAACCAGTACAACCAACCAAAATGAGACGATGATCGGCACTTTGGGACGACTTTCGATCATCGTGTAAGTATACACACGCACACGATATCTGACCGATCAGTAGTTTATCGTCTGATTGGCCCCACAATCTGCTGAAAACAGTGTGGTGTGTACACAGTTTAAGAGATGGGAGACAAGTGGTGTGTTTGAGAGATGCTGGATTCCGATAGTGTTCTGATAAATGTGTATTGAATGGGGGACTAGAAATAGGTGATATATCATCAGCTAATAGAAGCAGAGAGAGAGATAGGAAAGATGATTGTGAAGATATGACCTTTTATTTACTAGCGACAGATGTGTTAAATAGAAGTGAGTGGGGCAATGAAGGGGTGATGTGGACAGAGTTGTGTGTTACAGGAAGGGTGAAGGATGTTATAGTTCTAAAGGTAATTTATGAAAGTAGTGTAAGAAAAGCAATTTGCTAAGCATTGGGATTTAAAAGTAAAAGGCAAGAAACTGAGGGAAATTAAAGAAATACCTATTTGCAATGTCAACTGCAGTTAGAGAAGATGTGCAGTCAGGTTGGAGCAGCTGTAGCCAATTTCTGAATGGCTTCTACAGAACACCCACATCTGTCCCCCTGGACTGACTGCGAAGATATAGTGAGGCTGATTTCAGGTCAAGTTACATCTGTGCTTATTGGTCAGCTGATTAGAGAAGGTGGTGGGGGACTACTGGGCTTATTCATGCTAAATGAGTGCCAGACCTGTGCCATAAAATGGTTCTATGAGCAGCAACTCAACACAGGACAGCTGCACAGATAAAAATACAAATTAATGCAATGTACAAATAATTTTTTTTATAGAACGAAAGGGATAAACACCAAAAGAAACTGCCAATTCAGGATTTATGCCAATTCAATGTCAGGATTTATGTTTAGCCCTTTTGCCGCTCAGACTAGTTTGTCTGCTCAGAGATGAAGCTCCACACATTGATACAATCCTGGACCAGTCCAACAGGAACTGGAACTTCAACTTAGTCTGTCGCGTATTAGAACACAGCAGGTTTCTGAGTTCAACCTTTTAAACCTGAACTGGTTCAGACAGTGGGGTGGCCTCGAAAGGGCTGGAAATCCGTGGAGAACAAAGAGCACCTATTAATCAGGTAGTAAAAGTTAACTTGATTAAGTCTCTGTTCCAACAGTCAGTTAACTCATAATTGTCTATTTCAGTGAAAGTGGTCTTAAAGCTGACTGGCACAACATGGCCGACCCCTAGTGAAGGAAGTTCTGCAAATTCTTTAACCGACTGTCAGAGTGCCTCCAGGTGATAACCGCTCTTTTGGGAGACATATTGGGGAACTAGGCAGAACCTAAGGGATCCCATCTGGCGACATTTAAGAACCATTAAAACAAAATATTGTAACACTATCACCATAAAGTAATATACAATTACATTGCTGGCTGAGGGGATGCCAGTGCTGCTGATATTGCTGTTCTCCCCTCTTCATTGGTATACGGTGAGGAGAGGCACTGGAGGACATTCCAGGTCTTTGAGTTCAGAGAAACCTCCAAGTTTCCAAAGTTGGTCAGTGTAGGTTGCCTGTGTGAGTAACCTGCCTAACACAACACTGCAACACACCTGAAGCTATTTGACTATGTGGCAGTCTATTTGAGACACATGTATTGGCCGGAACTGCTGGGACTACTCTGTCCTCCCCTATCCCTACATGCATTTAGGAGAAAATATTTAAGAGCCTACTCCATCCCTTTCCACTGCAGTTAGTTACAGAATAGTATGCTCTAGGTGTGTGTCAAGCTGCCCCACACATTGATACTGCCTGCCACTACAGAATCTTTTTTCACTTTAACCTAATACAGCGGCTACAACCCTTATTTTCATTGTTTCCTAAATAGTGCAGATCCTTGAGACTCTACTATTTAACTTAGCCTTCCACAGGTTAAGCTGTACTGCATTCTTCAAGATTAGAGCACATTTGTGGCCTAAAATGTACATATGCTCAATTGTGTTAACTCACAAATAAATACAAAGTGTAAACCCTCCTCATTAACACAAAGTACTACCAGAGCACCCTAAAGAGGCGATACAGCCTCTATTTTTCTGAGCCAAGTGCATTACCACTCCTAAAGGTTTGATTACATTGTTCCAGTCACACTGCATCTTTATTATTTGCGTAATGCTGCAATTGTGTTTATAGTCATGGGTGCTAGCGACATCTCACCAAACCGTGTTCCCAGGTAGTCCTCACTATTTGCTCACTCTCCTCCTTGCACCCCAAACCTTTTCATACGCTTCTTACCTCCAATCCCTCCAGCCATATTCACATTTCTTCACTACCCTTCCCTCCCATTTTTCATTGTCACCTCTTCCCTTGGGAAACAAATTTGTTCATTTGGCCCCCAGTACCACCTGTTTGCTATCCATACCCAAATTTACCTCTCCACCCCGACCTGTCCTCTAGATTGGTGAACAGGAATATCATCCAGTATGCAGAAATCTGTCTCAATCAGTAAAGTACCTACCTGTGTCCCGAGAAGTGTTGAGTAATTAAGAGCTCCTGGTCTATTCTTTCTGCTGAGGGAAAGTTCCTAAATAAAGTTTTGTCAGAATGACCTTCAATCAAGTGAATTAAATTCTGTTTTACAATGTATCTCTATCATTAACTGTACATGTAACAGACATTGCTCTGGGGACCAAAACGGACTAAAACTTTTTACAAGACACAAGCTGCTACAAATCTCATTGTTTGCCTTCATTTTCAAAACGCACTGAAGTCTATATAAATACCCTAGCCCAGGCCTGGCCAACCTGTGTCTCTTCAGCTGTTGTGAAACTACAAGTCCCAGCATGCTTTGTCAGTAGACAGCCAGCCGATAGCTAGTAGAGCATGCTAGGACATGTCGTTTCTCAACAGATGAAGAGCCACAGGTTGGCCAGGCCTGCCCTAGCCAATTTGATTGTGACAATTGATGATCACCAAGTGGTGTGTTAAATAAGAAGTGCTAATAGAACATACCATTGTATACCACCTCACACTTAACACTGGTTATACCACACAACACCTTTTTAATTGTTGTTTTGCAAACAGCAAACAATTTACTAACTCTACTCACTATTAGATGTTAGGCCAAAGGTTACCAGGCCTTTATCCCAACAACTGGCTTATTCCTGTTAACTGCAAATGTATGAATTCCTCCAAGTGGTTTCTAGAGAGTCTGGTAGGAGTTTCCAAGTCAACCACTGGTGTACTCTGCAAGGACCCATAACCTAAAGGAAGAAACAGACTCTGGTGGAGGCACTGTATCAAGATGAATACCCAGAAAAGGTGAGTGGATTCCAGCCATAAAGTTTAACACCACTCTCCCCTTCCGGTGCACTAAAGCACCCAGCGGCAGGGCACTGGAGTTACAACTAGACTGCATTAAAAACATAAATTAGCAAAATAATTTTATTAAAACATTTTCAGCAGTTTATTTCATGTAAACCTATCGTTTAGGCTAAAAAAAAAACGTAGGGGAAAGATAAAACGTTTTACAGCATCCTCTCTATGAAGACTTCATTACAAAAAACACGTTATAGTAAAACTTTGTACAACATTTGGTCGCAATGGCAAATCTAACATTCTACAAACATGTATGTAACATAGCAGATAATATAAAACACAAAACATCTGTACTTCCTATTCTACAATGCCTTTCAATGTGGAAAGGCATCTTGTTTTAATGTCAAATACATGCCTAATGAGTTTCCATGCCTTATCAGCAGGGGTCTCATGAAGGGGTGGGGGGGGGGCTGATTGCCGGGTGGTGGCAATGATCTGAGCTGCATTGGAAAGTGACTGCATGGGTGAATAGCTTTCTATTACTTCTTGTGGACCCCCCCAATAGGATGAGTGCGCTGCACTGGTGGATGCTGAAGTTGCGCACAAAGCCTAGGATGATCTGTGCTTTTTAACACTTCCCTTGGTTGCTATTGGCAGGTCTGCTTACCAGTTTTGAAATTGTATTTAAGCTGTAGTGGATTTTCTGGCTGTCATTCGTTTCGAAGCTAGGCGAGCAAAGCGAAAAAATTAAAATTAAAATCTTCATGCTAATTATTAGTGGACATATGATTGAGTTTGTTTTTTTTATTGCACAAACATTGTGAAACTTAACAGAAGTTCTCTCTCATTATGCTCTATATATTTTTGGTTTAAAGGGCCCTTATATGCAAACACTGCTAGTAAGCCCTGCCCACTAGATATAAAGTGAATACTGTACATAAGATATGTAAGGCATAAAGGTCTACTAAAAATATTGGATATTAAAAATGTATTCTAAAACATCATCATTAGCAAAATATTTTCTTAAGTATTCTAATAGTTATGTGCAAGGGTGTAACTATAGCATTAGTAGTCCATAACTACTGCTATAGGGCTCAGCTGCACGAGTAGAGCTGTGAAACGTGTAACCTTGGCCCAGCCCCATGCAGAGTGTAAATACAATGACAGTATTTGGTCACAGGGGGTGGGGCCAAATTACATGATTTATGGCCCCACCCCCTGCACTTGTCACATGAACTCCCCTCCAGGGTCTCCCAGGAGGAGTTATGTTTTTAAAGTTAGCAAGCATGATCTTGAGGCTAGATAATACATAACCCTTCACATTTGCAGTCAAGTAAAGAAGTATACAACAGTGGTACTGGTTATGTGATCCGGTCACAACTGGCAGGAAGTCCAGCAGGCATACTCACATACAAGCAATACCCAGACCCTGCCAAGCTTATACACAAGCCAAAATCATGCTGTTTAGATGTTCTTTTTGAAATGCTGCAAGAACAATGGAACTAGTGCAGCAGGAACATGTATGCGGAGGTACTAAGGACGTCTTAGTAAGGATGTCTTCATTCTCCATAAATGAACAGGTTGCGTGCATGTCCACCACTCATGGAAGTCTTATAACCATGTGCCAATCAGCCAGGCCTTGCAGATTTCACAGCCAATGGGAGTCAATAAGGGGCCAATGGATTTCTGAAACAGCCTGCATTAAAGATAACGGGGACATTTAGCAAACACGAAGAAGTAATTGTATTATATTGTCTTGGTAATTATCTTTAGCTTTTTTTACTATAGATTTTCATTTGTGAATAACATACTACATTTAAAATGTTCTGTACCAACCAGTTTGTAGCCTTCTTGCAATAATCTGCAACTGCAGTGCCACACGTTATGTGGGTTTGGTGATGGCCCCATGCACTTTGTGATATCATGTACAATGATGATACACATGCAATAACAGACCACTGATAACTGAAAACCATGTACCACTAGTGCCACTTTGAACAATCCCTTCACATACAATAGCGCTGCAGAGCTCCCCCAAACAGATACCATGGGTGATCAACCTCTTACTGTATCTCAAAAACAATAATGTGGTGTAGCAGTATGAAAGTTATGAGCAGGCTACAGTGACCAAATGATGGAGAGCAGACAAAGAGGTGAAAGATGCAACTACTTTACGTAGACTTGTCACCGACACACAGTGGACAGGGCCATCTTTTCTATTGGGCACGATGGGCAGCTGCCCGGGGGCCCCATAGGCACGGCTCTTAATGAGAATAAATAATCCTGCAAAAGATAAAACCTGCAAAAAAACCTTCAAGGGTCACTGAGCAAGTACATCTATCTATCTCTATATATCTATATCTATATCTAGGGGCCCCGGTGCACTGCTTTGCCCGGGGGCCCATAATGTTGTTAAGATGGCCCTGACAGTGGAGGTATCCATTTTGCTATGAACCAGTGACATTACAGAGAGTGATCGACTTAAATTCATGAGGTCGGATCACATTCTCATGTATGTTATTTCAGCCCACAAAATAGATGCCGTCAGTGTGTGTGAAAGGCAGGTCCAATTTGCTCAAATCCTACACAGATATATTACATATAATCATACATAGTCAATACAAAACAAATTGTAGCAAAGAAGATTTAAATTAATTAAAATTTAAGTTAGAATGCCTTAGCGTTGTACAAGACTAATAAAACAATAGTCCAGAGTGCTGGGTACAACGACCCAGTCAAAACAGTTACCCAGGAACATTGTAGGTTACAAGCCACTGACCTTGTGAATGGCTTTTCCTGAAGTCATGCATTGGCATCTGTCAGATCACATGGTTTCTCATTTAACTTTTCTGTACTAAGATGAAAACAGAATCATTCTTACATTTTGTCTGAATATTGATATTGTTTTGTCTTTTACTCACAAACTAACAACCTGTGTCTATATATAGCTGAATTTCTCTCACCCTTTAGACTTAGCATTCTTTCTAACAACAACCAGTATAATGCTGGCGTTACTGTATTCAATGCCTCCTGCGCACACATTTGAACCACTTAAAATATCCCCAAATAGGACACTCACCATTCCATCACTGACACAGCAGTACTTTGAATTTTCTGCTTGCGATAAGATCGAAACCAAACCACAATTAAGACCAGCACAATTATAAAAACACTGCCAACCCCAATAACCAGCGCCAGCAACATGATCTCTGAGAACTTCACTGTGAAGACATGGAAGAACATTTTAGGTTGCAGAAACAAAACAGCAGCATTGTTGATGAGAACAATATAAATTCCTGCGGGAACAAAGTAGTGTTGGTATCAGTTATAGTGTCATGTCATCTTGTCGAGTACAGGCTTTGAATAGCCAGCAGCGAAAATAAAAAAAAAAAAAAAAAAAAAAAAGGAGAGGGAGAAGCTATTCATGGCTACTGCTGTCTTCCTGCTTCACACTAATTGAGAATAGCTGGTATGAAGCAGAGGGCTGGTGTGGGAAGGACAGAGCACTGCTTGATAATGCTCTTGGTATACAGTACCGTACCTCCCAACTATACCGATTTGAGCGGGACAGTCCCGATTTGACGGCCCTGTCCCGTCATCAAAACCGGGACACCTTTGTCCCGCGGGTGGGAAATTTGGGAAGTATGTTTCATTCACTGCTGCTCTGCATGGCACGAGAGTTTGGAGTGCTGATGCGCACGGCAATGATGGTGTAGGAGGCCCCGCCCACATCACAAAGTGCCACACACCCTGTCCAGATTAAACAAAAGACCAAGTCGGGAGGTATGAACTATACTTCCTGTCTGTGTGTGTGTATGTTCGGGAATTTAGACTGTAAGCTCCAATGGGGCAGAGACTCACGTGAATGAGTTCTCTGTACAGCACTGCGGAATCAGTGGCGCTATATAAATAAATGGTGATGATGATGATCCTTCCCTTTCCCGGTAGAAGGGGAGGGGGGGGATTTAGTGGGAGAGGAAAGCTCTCAGAGAAGATAAGTGCTTTTTACAACACATGTAGATCATTTCAATAACTACTTGCCTTTGTCTACCACTTTGAGGATAATCTCTCCCATCTCTCCATGGACATCAGGTGGGTTTTTAACCTGACATAGGTAGGTGCCATTATCTATTTGCTGGATATTCCTGATAATTATAGATCCATCACTGCGTCCAACATCTCCGTCCCAGATTGCACGACCTCGGAAATGGCCTTGACTTGGAGGGAAGGGCTTTTTAAAGTAATAGAATACCTGGTGGAAAGGAAAACAGCATTAATAATTCACATAATTAAATGACGTATCTGACAAACCTGCAATATTAACATATTTTCCTTATATGTTGTTCAGTTAATAAAGGACTATTTTTTATTGTAGAGACATGATGTGAAAAATAGGGGCATATTCAATTAAAACAGGAAGAGGGGGGGGGGGGGGGGAAATACAGCTATTGTTTGTGCCTGTGCAGTTAGAAACATGCAGCTTTTATGAGAAAAAGTTCAATCCCACAGTAACGCAATAAAAGTAAAAAAGGGATGTATTTGTGTACACAAGGTTTGAATGGATTCGAAAAATGTGTATACTTTAGTTTATTTTATATATACAGGTATGCGATCTGTTGTCCAAATAAACATTGTCTAGAAAGTTATGATAATCAGGAGATAGACACAATTGCTGCTATTTGGTTGTAATGTTATACACATATACATGATTACAAAGTGTCTCATCTTAAAGTCACTGAGCAGCATTACAAACAATTTATTGAGGCGACAAATAACAGGTAATTTTGAAACTTAATTTTATTCACATGTTACAAATTTAAAGAATCTTAAAAGTCCTAAGCAAATTGGATATTAGATCTTATGCCAGCATGTGTAATAATTAAACATACCCAAATACATTTTGTATGCATCACTTTAAATTCCTGCTAGTATACATTTACAAGACTAGGAAATACATTCTTGTGCTTTCACAAAGCTCAAATGAAACATGAGAAAAATTTAATTAGCCTGAAGTCTACATTCTGAAAAAAGTGAAAATAAGTACAGTAAGACTTGCAAATAATAATGCAAGTTATAATGGCTGAAGTCTAGTGAACACAACACAGTGTCAATGAGTTCTAAAGGTGTGGTGGGAGGAGGGTATTTGGCATGTATTGAGACAAGGGTGTTCCAGTGCTAAGGAATGGAATAGGAAAATTATTATTGAGGTGAAAAAAAGCTACTGCAATATGGAACGTAGACTGGAATAGTCAGAGAATTACAACTGGAATCGAAGAAATGATTTAGTAGCATTTTCATTTGGGAATTTTCCAGAAATGTAATTTTATTACATTAGTGATGTTGTAATTTTAAAAACAAATACACCACAGTTGGTTTAAATAGTAAAAAAAATAAAAATGTAAAAAAACTAAACATTGCATAACCTTTTCAGTACAGTAATAATGTAAAGACATAATTGGTCCTCTTAAGCGTATTTTTAATGATTCATTCACAGTCTGTCTACAAAGACTGAAAACACAGAGAAAAAGAGAAGAACTATTACATGTTGTATATATATCTTGTCAGTCTCTGTTCTAGTACAAAAAAATAATACTGTGCATTACAGGGCAAACTACATGTGTTTCCACCATATGATATTTATCCAGCAAGTATCAGATCATTTAGATCACATTAAGGAACATAAGAGACCATTTCTTCCACAATGGCAGTACCAGTATTCAGTGTACTCAGTCCATTTGCACCTCACAAAGAGAACTCTTATATTTTCTAGTGATAACTTCCCCTATACTTACATGCAGCATATTATTTTTACAGAATCGGATAACAAAAACCAGCCACTTCCTTACATATCTCACCATTGTCAGTCTACCCACATACACATGTTACCAGCCTCCTTGCTCATATATAAAAGGGGTAGAATGGTTCAACCCTGTGGCGGAACTGATGAGGCCAGTTGCATGGCAGATGCATAGGGTCTGGGCCCCGGTTCCCTCCCTGCACTGGGGCCCACAGCTTGCTAGTTCCGCCTCTGGTCCAACCCATACCCTTACTATACCCCATAAACACTGCTAGCCTCTTTGCTACAAATACAATATTGATAAAAGACTGCAAGAGGATTACCGGTCACCAGCAAAAACAAAAAACAAACAGTCAGAGTCTCAGTCTAAAGTATAATTGCCATGTGAATATTACAAAGCTGAAACTTTATTCAGTTTATGGGATAAAGTGTAAAGCAACAAGTGTACAGTAACATCGGCTGCATTGTAACTTGATCAAACACATTCTATTCTGCATAGACAATAAGTTTCCTTGTCGGCTCTCTCGCAGTCTTGCAATGATAGCTGCCATTGCACACACAAGAAACAGTATCGCCTTTGTCCTTAACCGTATTTCAAACAATTCAACATTTTACACACAAGGTACAGATATGCAGCAGAGCCCGTAATATGTTCAGACACCCCTCAAATATGGCTTTGCAAGCTTGATTAGGGTTATTTACGAATAAATTTAAAAAATAAATAAATAAATAAAGCCCGCAAGACAGTACTTGGCAATTTCATTTTAGTGACAGTACCACTCACTTTTGCTCACGCCCCAGAGGTGCGAGCAAAAGTAAGCTTTTTTAGCGTAAGTTAGTTACTTTTTACCGTATAAATGGTAATAAAGCACGGCCGCTATGTTCTCTGAGAAACAATCTGCCCCTTTTCACATTTCTCTCAATTGCTCATTCAACCCTCATTAAGACATTAAATGCAAATAGTTCAGAACAAGGGGTCAGTCACTTTGTTACTACATTGATTTAATTGCCTTACTTAATCACGTCTGGAAAGTCCAAATGACGTCCCACTTAAAGGACTGCATACTGCCGACTCCAAGTTGGCAGTAAAACAAATCCTCAGAAATCAGAAAAATCATTCTCGGGCAATAACATCTAGTTGCACAATCTTATAGCTTTTTAAAATTTCTTTTTCACATAACAATCTTGTTTTATCCAATTTCAACTCAGTGATTCTGAAAAAGGGGAGATTGTTAGAGGCGTGTTTGGCAGGAATATCAGTGTGCAAGACAGCTGAATCGGCTCAAGTATCATCAGACAGTGTCTAAGGTGATGGCAGCATTGAACTCCAAGGGAAACCGCATTAGCAAAGAGTAACAGTGGGTCAGGACGCATACTCCAGGAATGTGATATGTGTGCATTAATTCAAAGCAAAACAGACATGCAACCGCAGATCAAGAGTGAAAGTTTCAACCTGTGACGGAACTAGCAAAGTTCATCAAAAACGGTCCATTAAGAACTACATGGACCAGATAGAATAGTCTGATTGCAGTGCATAAACTTCTCATCACACATGGCAATGTATGTTTGTGAATCCAGTGGTACACAACTTATGTACTACAGAGCAGTGGAAGTAGGCAATAGGATATCCTTCTCTATGTTCTTGACAAACAGATAAATGCATGTGTGGCACCAACCTAAAAAATATATTTTCAAAACTGATGGCTTTTACGGTTTCCATAATGTTTTGGGGCACATTTTATCTTGGGTTAATGACTGTACCCAACTGAAAAGTCGGATGCAGTCATTCATTTATAAGGCAAGGCAAATTATTGATGGTACTGAATGATCATCACCAAATTTTGCAGCAGTTCTTTCCTAAAGGGAGAAGAGGTCTTCCAGGAGGACAATGTCCACATCCAGAATACCGTTATCCATATGCCATGGACTACTCAGTCCCCAAATAGGATACAAATTGTGTATTTATGGGAATAATGGGGTATTGTGGAACAATACGTGAGACAGTGTTCACCACCACCGCCAAGGAGGAATCAGGGGAGTGACTTTCTTGTGAAAAAAACCATGCTGCATCACGTCTAAACAATTCCAGCGCATGTTTGTGCTGGCCCAAAAGCCTACTTAATAATGTTATATTGATGTGAATAAAAGAGAACTCCAATCAGCAGGATTTAATGTTTGTAACACTACTGATATCTAGCCATTTGACATGGGTGTGTGTGTCTACGTGAGAGAATAGTACCTCTACAAACTAATAATGATCCACTAACTTAACCAATGGCTGCTTCCCCATTAGATCATTAGCCACGTAGATCAGGAGTGGAGCCTTCATCACGGATGAGCAACTCTACAAAACCTTCAGATTTCAGCTATCTGAAAACAACCATTTAGTTTTGTTATTACCTATACTAGTGCTTTTAATTAACTGCAGCAGGTAAATTTTAGTGGATAATGAAAACGGTAATAACATTCACCCTCTATGTTAGTACATTGTTATGATAAATCTCTGGGGCGATAATGTGAAGAAATAAATGAGTGAATAAGACATGTACATATGCATCATCTTGTCGTCACCATTGCCCTGTGTATTTACTGGTGGTGGAGAGCTTGCATACGAATCAATATATCCCCAAGCAGTGGTGATTTATTAACATTTTACTTGTATTATTACTGTTATTATTGTCATCCTTTATTTATAACGCACCAATCATATTACACAGTACTATACAGTGTATATGTAATCATTCACATCAGTCCCTGCCCCATTGGAGCCTACATTCAAAATTCCCAACCACACACTATAATGGTCCATTTTGTCAGAAGCGAATTAACTTACAAGTATGTTTTTGGACTGAGGAAAGAAACCGGAGCCATGGGAGGAAACCCAAGCAAACACGTGAAGAACATACAAACGCCATCAGATAGGGCCATGGTTGGAATGAACCTATGAGTCCAGCACTGCGAGGCAGTAACGCTAACCACATACTCGCCTTGAATTCCACTGCATGTGAACAAGCTGTAGAGTTACAGGACCTTATCAGAGCTGGAGATGGGGGGGGGGTAGAAGGAGGGGGGGTATTTTTTCTATACGTAGCAGACTTCCTGTGAGTAATTACAATAAAATAGGACACGTGTCCTGTAGGAAACAGTGTACATTCAAGAGGTCTCTGTTCACAAAATGCAAAGAAGAGGTAAATGGGCCCTTGTATTCAGCTCTCTGACATTTACTGTTCATCCCTTACAACTGTTGAGCAGAGTCACTTCTATGGAATTCCCTACATTCCAGTATCCGGCTCATTCCAAGTTAATATTTGTAAGCGGTATAAAATGAGCCACCTTCTTAAGGAACACTTGCAGTTACGCCTCTTGTTTGGATCTTGCCTCACGCATGGTTTGTAAGCTCTTTGGAACAGGTATTTCCACTTTGCTAAGATGAATCTTTGGCATCTTAAAAACAGTAGTTGTAAATTATTTTATGTAAGGACTCTTTACATTTGTTTTGCAGTAAAAGTACTTTTATAGAATACATTTATATTAATTGATTAGAGATTCCAAGTTTCTATACCTTTTTGTATGCTAAAAATGCATTATTGTATTGAAGCAACCTAAACATTTCTTATACATTTTAATTACACCAGGGTAGTTTAGGTAGCACCAGCCTCCACCTTGCAGTGTTGCAATAGAGCTGTGTGAGGTATACACAATTGCATGGGAAGGGAAAAAACACAATAATCTATGGCTTATTGTAAGAGGCTGCTGGATTTCCTACTAACCTTACCTTTGTCATGGGAGATACAACATAGAGCCTGGCGTCTTTATGATAAGAATAAAAGAACAATTTGTCACAGTGTAACCAGACACTTTCAACAATATGCAGTTTCTATATCTTTCCTTAACTTACAGACTCCTCAATGCCCCCTGACAGAGGGCGGAATGTCCAGGACACTGTGATATCTTCGCCCAATGGTGATGAAGAACTGAATGTACACTTTAGCCGGGTATCTGTTCCGTTCTTAGCCTGGAGTTCCTTTGAGGTATATATCTCCATCGATGAGACTAGAAAAAGAAGGACACATGATTTTCCAGAAGCAGGCAGGTCCAGACACCCCTCTTAGCCCTAGGCCAATTTGTTCTTTCAGCTCTGTCCCACTGATTTGCATACTATTGCTATCTCCAATGACAGAACTGGCTGTTCCTGTGCCTGGCAATGACAGCACAGTGCAATAGTTCATGTTACAGTCGCTCTATAATGTCAGTAACAGGGAAAGATCCCCATCGGTTGTGGGTGATGCATTTATTTAAAGAAATATTAATAAAAAGACTATAACCAGGGTGTCGTCCATCCTCTGCTGCCACCCCAGGCATCTCTTTGGGTTCCAAAAGCAAAGTAGTTCCTTATTGTGGACAGCCCTGGTGCAAAACCAAGGCGTTCTGTGATGTGCATCAAGTGAGCTTCGTAAATGAGGCCCATATTTCCCCATTACAGGACAAAAATGGTTTCTGCAATGTCACTAGACTTACATTAGAGCGCAAAGTGTTATACAGCACAAAATTTTTGTGTGCCCAAAACAAACGCAAATAAAATAAACGCTGCCTCCACAAATCCGTTTATCTCTGCATGACAAATTTCTGTATTTTGTTACTTGGAATTGTACTGTAATGTATTTATAAACTATCTTTCATGATTTTAGGACTTCTAAACCTAAAATACTATCAATGTTATATGAAACAGCTGGTAGTAACATTATAAGCTAAATAGTTAAAAGTCTTATAAAACTTGAAACCAGCATGGTGTAAAAACCAAGAATAGTGAAACATAGATTTATAATGTAGTGTGATACTGACAACAATGATAATGACTGATAAGTCATAGCGTCATATCTACAATATGTAATTAACAGTTCCATTGAACTGAGTCACAAATTAACCAATAAAATTCCAAGCCTTTCGCTTGTCAGAACTCAACATCTACTGTGAACATTTCTGTGATTAAGTCACTGGTGTGCTGTTATTGTGTATCTCTGGATTACTTCAAGGCCTGTGTAATTGGGGCTGCATAACTTAACTGTTTCTTGAATTGTAGCTGCTGGGACACGTATGTGGTGAACAAGAACAAGACAAGACATATCAGCCAATAAAATTAAAAGCGTAAACAGCATGTGCAGTCCTAACAGCCCTCATTCTATATGCACAACATCCAGATACGTGTGCCCTATATTTACTTTAGTTTCTACCAGATCAGCACACCCAGTGGACTCAGAGTGTAACCACACCCTCCTTGCAGCCACCGTGTGAACACAACCGGTGGTTAGTTGACCTGGATCGACTTACCCGATACAAACAGGGCTATCTGGACGGCCAGAAGGAAGGCGCTCAGAACAGTCATGATTTCCCCAGTCTGCTCGGGAGCCTCTCTCCAGAGTAATGTCTGTGCAGGTTAAGGGGAGTGGAGTGGTGTTCCCACCTGTAGTTGCAGCTCTGGTTACACAGGGAGGAGTTAAAGTCTTTTACATGAAATCTGTTAAAGCACACAGACAGGTGTGACCGTCACCTTACATTTAATACTGAATAGAATGTGGGAAATGTTCCGGTCACGTTCGAAATACAGAGACATACTCCACGCTACATAGTTCTCACCTGGGTCACTTTGTCAAATAGGAAATTTAGCAAGGATTGAGATAATATGCAAACTATGCTTCAAACCAATATTTAAAAAAAAAAAAAAAAAGTTATGATATTTGGTAATAAGACAGTTGCGATATTTCAGTAATCAGAGACAAAAGTTTTTTTCCCCTTAGTACTAATGTGTTTCATTCATACACCGACCTGTATATTTAACAAACTAGATACATGGCTAAAGCAGTACCATTACATTGGAGAGCAGATAAATGGGTTTTATATGGATTTTAATTACTTCTTTAATTATTTTTTTTTTTTGCTAAAACAACGTTTTTTTTCCAGTAAAATAATAAAACACGGGGTGTTGGACAGAGGGCATAGGTGGGGTGCATATTCACTAATGAAATTACTCCCAAATGCAGTATCCATTCTAAATACAGTAGTAGCTATGCAGTAAGTGTAGCCTGAAATATAGTCACAATTATGTTACAAGAAAAAATAACCCGTTCTGCACTAAGAAAAAAACAGATGTCATATAAATGAATGTAGTTTGGTGCAAAGTGATTAGGGGAATGAAAATGCATAACTGCACATAATGGTCACTGATGTCAATATGAACCAGCAAATAATATATTAAAAGTGTCTAAAGTAGAGTGCTATATCATCAGATTAGGCAGTTAGTCACATTAACTAGTGCCCCGAGTTCATATTATGCCACAGAGTAGTGCAGTGCCCACAGTTCATATTATGCCACACAGTAGTGTCCCCAGTTCATATTTTTCCACATAGTAGTGCCCCAATTGATATAATGCCAAATAGAAGTTAGTGACCCAGGACAGTGTATTTTATATAGTACATGTACAACTGAATGCACAGCTCTGTCCTCAGCTCCTCTGGGGCAACCGAGTGTGCATTGACGGGTGGGGTGAGTGCGTTTTTGAAAATAGTATTTAATCCAGCCTGGCTCAAAGTGGTTCTGGGCAAAATACCTGTCATCATGACTTATTTATCATTGTTCTGCTTCAGTTATTGCATCTAGGTTCTCCATATAACCCTCTGAGCACCATATACTTAAAATGTACTCAATAAGAAAAAATGTCAACTAATGGCCTTGACGGGATCATTCTTAAATAATTAATCTTAAATTGAATACAAATTAACATTCACCTTATTCCTTTCCCTTTTCCCCTCCCTCTCTTTATTGTCCCTCTACAAACAGACTTTGTATCATTATCTTTTTTTTTCATTCCTAATTCTATAATATTATTTATTATATTTGTAACAAAGCTTACACTGATGTAAATAATATGTTAATGAAACATTTATACAGTATATATATGGAAACGTTCATTTACTGTAATGCCAAAAATGAATGTTCATAACAGTTGGCTGATAAGTTTAGAACCAGGTATAAAAAGCCAACTGGACATGAAGTTCCCTGAGTTAGTATGAAGTATGCATTGGTCTTAATGAAGAAATTATTAGATTTTTATTTTAGAATTGCTAAATACTTCATAAATTGACCTTTCTGAATTTTTTAATTTAAAAACTTTCCAAAGTCATCACTCAAGCGATCATAATCGCCCTGTATAATTAATAAAGAATATACACTATGTCTAACTCCTAATTTTATATGCAATATGTAGGGAAAGTTTACATAAGTATTGAGACACGCAGACTAATTTTGTATTATTTTCAGAAACCTGTTGGATAAATTGTATGTTCCTGTGACTCGCTCAGAGCACACTCTTATTCATGGTCAATGAAACAGATATTTACTCTACTTCAGTACCAAAGAAAGCTGCCAGGCCTCAGATATAATAGTCCAAAAAAGTAATGGACCTGTACATACTTACTTTTTGACAAGCAACTGCCTAGCATCAGTTTGGGTGAAGAAAAAAAAAGAGATTATTTTTACCGATCAAACCTACGTATTGCTATATAGTGACCACTGATTTGTATGCACTGCAGTGTGGAGATTATATCTGTGTATGCACTGCAGAATGGAGATTATATCTGTGTATGCACTGCAGAATGGAGAGTATATCTTTGTATGCACTGCAGTATGAAGAGTTTTATCTTTGTATGCACTGCACTATGGAGAGTTTATCTTTGTATGAAGTGCAGTATAGACTACGACCCAGGGAAGGCTACATTTACTGGACAGACGATGAGGTGCGGGCCATTCGGCGGGCTCAACTAGACGGCTTGTCCAGCCAGTTCATCATTGTGTCTCAGGTGCCTCATCCCGATGGAATCGCTGTGGACTGCGTGGCTCGGAACTTGTACTAGGACTGACACTGGGACTGATCGCATTGAGGTGACGCAGCTAAACAGTACAATGCGCAAGATTCTAATATCGGAGGACCTTGATGAGCCTAGAGCCAATATGCTGGACCCTGCAAACGGTTACATGTTTTGGACTGACTGGGGGGAGAATCCGAAGACTGAGCGCCCTGCCACGGACGGCTCCAATAGAGTGAATACCCCTCTAGGCTGGCCTAATGGTCTGCCTTGGACTGCACGGAAGAGAAAATATACTGGGGAGATGCCAAGACAGACAAAATAGAGGTTATGACCATGGAGGGCACCAGTTGGTGGGTGCTGGTGGAAGCCAAACTGCCCCATATCTTCAGTTTCACACTTCTGGGGGATTATGTGTACTGTACGGACTGGCAGAGATGCAGCATTGAGAAGGTCCACAAGCACATGGGGGAGCGTGAAGTCATCATAGATCAACGTCCTGATTTGATGGGACTGAAAGCAACCAACATTTATAAGATATTAGGTACCAACACATGCGCCGATGAGAACGAAGGCTGCAGTAATCTGTGTCTATACCAACCACAAGGACCGCACTGTGCTTGTCCCATAGGGCTGGAGCTGATCAATGACCTGAGAACCTGCATTGTTACAGAGGCCTTTCTCCTTTTTTCCCGCAGAGCTGACATTCACTGCATCTCTCTAGAAACCCACAATAATAGCGTTGCCATCACACTCACGGGGGTGAAGGAAGCCTCCGCCCTAGATTTTGACTTGACGGATAACAGGATCTACTGGACAGACATCAGTTTAAAGATAATCAGCCGCACGTTCATGAATGGAAGCACTCTGGGACACGTGGTTCAGTTTGGCTTGGATTATCCGGAAGGCATGGCAAGGGCCATCATCAGGGGGGTACAGGGGGTACCCTTGTACCATGCCCAGGCTCACCAGGGGGCCCGGCGGCACACTCTTACCAGGGGGCCCGCTATCTTCAGCCTGGCTGTAACTGTGACAGCCAGGCTGAAGACAGCAGCGAAGACGCCAGGACTGAAGGACAGCGGGCAGAGCCATGACTACACTTTCAGCCTTAACTTCCGCAGTGGAACACATATGCGTTCCACCAACAGGAAGTTCGGCTTTTGGAACGCAAAACAAACAGATCCTCTGCACTCACCATGTACAGACTTGGGTGCAAGAGGGGGTTGCCCACATTGTATAGACAAGAAAACAGGGATACTCTGCACTCTCCAAACACATAATTAATGCTGTACCAAGTACTGTTCTATATTAAAAACAGGGAATGTTAGTTCCACATATTGCAATATATGTTAAGCTGACCAACTCACGCCAAAGTCTTCCCATTATAGTCAGTCCTAACATGATCAAATGCTATGCTATTTTATCTGGGCTTAAGGCTTTCCCAAGCACTAGCAGCCATAGGAGACCTGGGACTCACCTGACACAAGTTGGAATTAATTAATGTAAAGAATGGGGTGGGTGCAAGAGTCATGGAACTCATTGTATAAACAAAAACAGACATAGATCCTGTTTTCTTGTCAATACAATGTGGGCAACCCCCTCTTGCACCCTAGTCTGTACATGGTGAGTGCAGAGGATCTATGTCTGTTTTTGTTTATACAATGTAAGTCCCTATGAAAAGTAATTATTCTTCGACCCGATTATAAGTTTAATGTTTGATTTTTATAGAGGAATTTTATGAATCCAGCCACATTAGATAATATAAACTGCTGTTCTAGCTCCTATTGTGTACTAGCTTTTATAAGTGCTAGTCACCCTAACTGCTCATTTGTTTTAATTGCAGTTTACCTTAGGCTGGGTACACACTATACAAAATTTCTCCCGATGTGTTATCCTTATCGATTTTAACAACGATTTAAAAAAAAAACTCCATAAAGATCTATGGACACTGTCAGTCGTGAGTGCATACACACAGCATAATTGGAATGACATTGTTCCATCATTGAACTAGATTATTAGTTTGGTTTAAAAATCAAATTAAATGATACGGTGTGCTTTGGAACAATAAAATTTCATTGTTACAGCATACACACTAATGCGATATCGGGCCAAACGGTTTATCGTTTTATTGGTCCGCTAATCGGACGAAAATACTGTATTTCGTACCCAGCCTTACCCTCCATTAAATGCATCGGTAAATGACCTTTAGAGATACATTATCATATTTTAGTGATGGCATGCTTTACAAATACCTTGATTTAACCAGTAAGGTGAAATAAATGATTGACTGGGGTGTTAATGATCACCATTATCTATATGAGTATCCGCTTCCATTGACATATCTGAGCTGATAATAGTTAATTGTATTAAACCCTTAGATCAAACACAATGAGACCTGATACCATCCAGGGAAATTCAGATTGCCACTGCCTAAACCAAACAACTACTACAAAATATACAATCCTACAATCTCTAATTAGAGACAAAAAAAATTGGAGTTCCTGAAAAATTGTGTAGCAGATCTCTGTTAGCTCATGGTCATTATTGTATGTAAGTACAATATATTGTGAGTTATCTTGTGCTTGTGTCCCTGTTTTTTAATGATCAACTGCAAAGCCCTTCTGTTATTCACTTCTCTTATCCTTTAGGTAAATTTCTGAATCTGTTCTTATTTTGGGTGTTATCTAAAGTGAGTTTTATTTAAGGCAATTGTTTAAAATTACATTTTATAACGCCATAAGCCACTGTTTATTCCAGGTGCAGTGCCCTCTGTCTGTGCGCACAGGCAAATGCAAGCTTCAGTGCACATTTCCAAGAGAGGATTTTGTTTAATTCTTTATTTCTTGTCCGCTTGTCATCCTCTCTAGTTTGCAGGTTTTATAAGCTTTCTCAGTGCATTATTAAGTAGGAAGGGCCATATGCACAATCATAGCCACCCTTTTAAAAATCACTTTGCAGATACTGACCCAACTGTAAGCTTCTTAAACTGCATTTTCAACCGACTGTGAGTGAAGAGGTTGTCCTTAAAGCCTTATTAAAAACGGTTCCACCTTCAGATGACTTTAACTGGCTAGTAATACCCCATTCATACTGCACCAAAATCCTGGGTTTTTGCCGGGGCGAGCTCAAACGACCCGGGTCTTGGTGCAGTATGAATGGTACAAGTCAAAAATCCCGGGTCTTCAACCCGGGATTTATCGAGGGGTAATTCCCGGGTCGGACCCGGGTTGCCTGCACTATGAATGGTGCAACCCGGGTTTTTCAACCCGGGTTGCACAGAAAACAAGCTGATTGGCTGTCTGCCTGTCTCTGGAGGATGATGTCATCGGTGGGAGCCCATGGAAGATTCGAGAAGGAGTTTAGGAGAAATGGTGGATGGTGGAGTGCAGATCAAGCTGAAGCAGAATCGGAGTTTGTTGGAGAAAATTGCTTTTATTTCACTGAAAAAGTGTATATTAACAGCAATTATGACACACTGGATGGAGGAAGAGGTGCGCGAGCTGCTGAATGTCAGAGGGGAGGAAGAAATTAGAAGGCAAGTGACTAGGACTGTGAAGGATGCCACAGTGTACTACAACATCGCCAAAATACTCACACAACATGGCATAAAGAGGACACAGCAACAAGTCCTGAACAAATTGAAGTCCCTGAGGAAGCAGTACACTAAAGTTCATGACCACAACAGGCGCAAAAGTGGCGCTGCAAGAATGGACTGGCCCTTTTATGACCAGTGCAATATGGTCTTTGGACTTTCTCCTCTGACAAATCCAATTGCACTGTCATCTTCTAGCAATGTGGATGCGGCTATACCAACACCACCAGAGAGCACACAGACATGCGAGGCCGCAATGGTAATAATAGAAGATTCTATAGAAGACACCCCAGAACTGGAGTGCTCTGCCACAACAGATGACACCAACATTTCTTGGGACGAACTGAACGATTCACAGCCATTCCCTGCTGCGCAAGTCGTTACAGATACTTTGCAAGAAACGCAGCCAGAACCAGTGCCGGTGTCAGAGTCTACGCCAGGTCCCAGTTTACGCTCCAACAGTAAGTATCTTTAATAATCTCACATAATAACCAACTATATATTAGAGATAAGCGGGCTCGGATATCTGAAATCCGAGCCCACCTGAACGTTGCCGATTCGAGCCGGATCCGAGACAGATCCGGGTATTCCCGCCAATTGCAAAACTGAAACCGAGGCTCTGAGTCATAATCCCGCTGTCGGATCTTGCGATACTCGGATCCTATAAATTCCCCGCTAGTCGCTGCCATCTTCACTCGGGCATTGATCAGGGTAGAGGGAGGTTGTGTTAGGTGGTCCTCTGTCCTGCTATATCTGTGCTGTGCTGTGCTGTGCTGTGCTGTGTTCTGCTCAGTCCAGTGGTGCTGTGTCCTGTGCTCTGTCCTTCTGAGTTCAGTGGTGCTGTTGGGTCCTGTGCTATGTCCTGTTCAGTCCAGTGGTGCTGTGTCCTGTGCTCTGTCCTTCTAAGGGCATTGTTATTTCCCCATTATTCCCAAATTATAAAAAATTACAAAAAAAGTTATAAAAAAAATTACAAAAAAAGTAATTATAAAAAAAAATAAAAAAATATCCCAAAACAATCCTGCAGTATAAGTCCATTGGTACTGCTATATTACAAAGTTCACTGATTCAGCAGTATAAGTCCAGTGGTACTGATATATTACAAAGTTCACTGATTCAGCAGTATAAGTCCAGTGGTACTGATATATTACAAAGTTCACTGATTCAGCAGTATAAGTCCAGTGGTACTGCTATTACAAAGTTCACTGATTCAGCAGTATAAGTCCAGTGGTACTGCTATTACAAAGTTCACTGATTCAGCAGTATAAGTCCAGTGGTACTGCTATTACAAAGTTCACTGATTCAGCAGTATAAGTCAAGTGGTACTGCTATATTACAAAGTTCACTGATTCAGCAGTATAAGTCCAGTGGTACTGATATATTACAAAGTTCACTGATTCAGCAGTATAAGTCCAGTGGTACTGCTATTACAAAGTTCACTGATTCAGCAGTATAAGTCCAGTGGTACTGCTATTACAAAGTTCACTGATTCAGCAGTATAAGTCCAGTGGTACTCTCCTGTGCCGCATATAATTTTTAAAGGCTTTGCCGAGTGTGTGTGGCTTAGGGGTACGCTCTCTTGTGCTACATATAATGGAAAACAAAAATTTGGAGGATAAAGTAGGGAAAGATCAAGACCCACTTCCTCCTAATGCTGAAGCTGCTGCCACTAGTCATGACATAGACGATGAAATGCCATCAACGTCGTCTGGCAAGCCCGATGCCCAATCTCCTAGTACAGGGCATGTAAAATCCAAAAAGCCCAAGTTCTCAAAAAGTAGCAAAAAGAGAAACTTAAAATCATCTGAGGAGAAACGTAAAGTTGGCAATATGCCATTTACGACACGTAGTGGCAAGGAACGGCTTAGGCCCTGGCCCGTGTTCATGACTAGTGGTCCAGCTTCACCCAAGGATCTAGGCCCTCCTCCTCCCCCCCCTACAAAAAATTTAAGAGAGTTATGCTGTCAGCAACAACAACAAAACAGCAAAGAGCTCTGCTTTCTAAACAGATGACATCACAAATCCCCAAGGCGAGTCCAAGGGTGTTGGTGGTTGTGAAGCCTGACCTTCCCATCACTGTACGGGAAGAGGTGACTCCATCCAGCATTTGCAGCACGCCCTTTGCATATGCTGGAAGGATCACCCACTGTCCAGTTACAGATTTGGCTAATGAAGGTGTGAATGTTGTACACCGGGAGGAGGATATTGATGTAGCTGGCGCTGAGGAGGATGTTGATGATTATGATGCAGACAGATACCAAATTGCCTTTCTCAATTTCTATTTATATTCTAGATTATATAACGGCTGAATAGTTTTCTATTTTACTCCTAGTGGAGAGGGGATCTGATGCATATGTATATTTGAATTTCTAGTTCTACAGTCTATGCAGGCTGCTTTTTTTATATTCAACTACAAGTGTAGGGCGGGTGGGGGGGGGGGGCATAGATAGCCACCAAAGTAACGTGGTCCATTTAATTTCACTTTCTAGCTCCACAGTCTGTGCAGCCTGCTTTTTTTATCTTCAAAGTATTTACAAGCCTTGCAATCTAAATTAACTAGAGGTAGTGATGTGCTAGAACTCCACCCTCTATATGCTGCAGAGGATGGAGGAGCATCAAAAGGCCATTCAAGCCTACACAGCCACCTACGACATAGGAAAAGGAGTGGGGATGCGCCTGAGTCAAGCGCACTGGAGAATGATTTCCGTGTTGTGCAAGGTTCTGCAGCCATTTGAACTTGCCACACGAGAAGTCAGTCTACAGTGGTGCAAAGACCTGCTGGTCAGGAGATTGTCCTCTGAAGAGGACTGTGACATGCCACCAGCTCCACCTTCATTTTCATCACTGTTTGTGCAGTTCCAAAAAAGAGGAACTGCCATTTCTATTGCTACCTTCTTTCTTTCTGTATTTCCTGTGTCCTGTGGTCTGTTCTGCTAAGGCCATTGTTATTTCCAAGTTATCCAAAAGTTAAAAAAAAAAATATTTATTTTTATAAAAAAAATTATAAAAAATTAATTAAAAAAAATAAAAATGTAAAAAATCTAGCTTGTACTGCTATTTAAAAGTCTAACTACGATCATTCACTGTTGCTGTACCCAAAAATAATAGGTACTGCTATTAAAGTACAGTCCAGTGGTACTCTCCTGTGCCGCAGATAATTTGTAAAAGCTTTGCCGAGTGTGTGTAGTTATGTATCACAGGTTTTAAGAAGAGGCACAACACTGACAACCTGTTAGAGAAACTGAGGGAAATAATCTCTCTGTGGCTCACCCCACTTAGACTCTCTAACTGCCATTTCTATTACTACCTTCTTTCTTTCTCTATTTAAAACAAAAAAAACCTGTCATTTCTATTACTACCTTCTTTCTTTCTCTATTTAAAAGAAACTAAATAACTGCCATTTCTAGTACTACCTTCTTTCTTTCTCTATTTAAAAAAAAAAAAACCTGTCATTTCTATTACTACCTTCTTTCTTTCTCTATTTAAAAGAAACTAAATAACTGCCATTTCTAGTACTACCTTCTTTCTTTCTCTATTTAAAACAAAAAAAACCTGTCATTTCTATTACTACCTTCTTTCTTTCTCTATTTAAAAGAAACTAAATAACTGCCATTTCTAGTACTACCTTCTTTCTTTCTCTATTTAAAAAAAAATAAAAATAACTGCCATTTCTAGTACTACCTTCTTTCTTTCTATATTTAAAACAAAAAAAACCCTATCATTTCTATTACTACGTTAATTGTTTGTGCAGTCACAAAAAAGAGGAACTGCGCCCTTAACTGCTATGTTGGTTTTAGACGTCCATCCGGTGTCCGCCATCTGTTCCCTGGAATTCAGACCAGGTAAGGTTTTTTTTTATTATATTGTGGGGACCACTCCACTACGCAGTCCAGACACTTTTTTGGTGAAATTCAGACCAGTTGAGGGTTTTTTTTATTATATTGTGGCCCCGGTATCAAATTGGGTACCGGGGCCATTCCACTACGCAGTCCAGATACTTGTTTGGTGGAATTCAGACCAGTTGAGGGTTTTTTGATTATATTGTGGGGACCACTCCACTACGCAGTCCAGATACTTTTTTGGTGGAATTCAGACCAGTTGAGGGTTTTTTTTATTATATTGTGGGGACCACTCCACTACGCAGTCCAGATACTTGTTTGGTGGAATTCAGACCAGTTGAGGGTTTTTTTATTATATTGTGGGGACCACTCCACTACGCAGTCCAGATACTTTTTTGGTGGAATTCAGACCAGTTGAGGGTTTTTTTATTATATTGTGGGGACCACTCCACTACGCAGTCCAGATACTTGTTTGGTGGAATTCAGACCAGTTGAGGGTTTTTTATTATATTGTGGGGACCACTCCACTACGCAGTCCAGATACTTTTTTGGTGGAATTGAGACCAGTTGAGGGTGATATGCAGTCCAGAAAGCTACCTCGGTGAAACGTTTTGGACTAAAAACAATATTGTGTGAGGTGTTCAGAATAGACTGGGAATTAGTGGAAATAATTGCTAATGAATGTTATTGAGGTTAATAATAGCGTAGGAGTGAAAATAAACCAAAAAAACTTGATTTTAACACTTTTTATGTTTTTTTCAAAATAAATCCGAATCCAAAACCTTAAATCCGAACCAAAACCTTTCGTCAGGTGTTTTGCGAAACAAATCCGAACCCAAAACCTAAAGCAAATCCGAATCCAAAACACAAAACACGAGACACCAAAAGTGGCCGGTGCACATCCCTACTATATATACATACCAATATATCTACATAATTGGCAAAAAATTTTTTTAACTGTATAAACATAACTGCCAAAAACAGAGAAACCCACGCAAACACAGGGAGAACATACAAACTCCACACAGATAAGGCCATGGTCGGGAGTTGAACTCATGACCCCAGGGCTGTGAGGCAGGTGTGCTAACCACTAAGCCACCGCCCCAGGAGTGTAGTGCTATCAGCACAGGGCTGGTAAAAACTGTGGCGATGGCTTGTAAAGGCAAGCCTTTACATGCCATCCCCCCTTTAAATTTTCAATGCAAAGTTGACGATTTCCGGCGACTTGCAGAAATCGGACATTCATACATGGGGGTAAATGTATCAAGCTGAGAGTTTTCCGGTGGGTTTGAAAAGTGGAGATGTTGCCTATAGCAACCAATCAGATTCTAGCTATCATTTTGTAGAATGTACTAAATAAATGATAGCTAGAATCTGATTGGTTTTTCAAACCCACCGGAAAACTATCAGCTTGATACATTTACCCCCAGGAGTCAATTAGAGAGTGTTCTATAAAGACAGCAAATTTCTTTCTGGAACTGGAATTTAATTGTTTTTTTCATAAATGGAGACCATTATGGTTTGATTTACAGTATGTGAAGCAGGGTCTAATATCAAGTTAAAATCACCACCCAGGATCACGTGGCCATTCGTATCTAGATCTATTTGCCTGTACAATTAAGACAGGAAGGGAGATGGCTGATATTCGGGGCATAACAGGAAACAAAGGAGAGTTGCAATGAATCGAGTGTGGCAACAACTATGAGTAATATCCCCTTTGGTCTGAGTATATATGAGTTGCTGCAAAGCTCACCTCATTCAAAAAAAGCATGGCAACACCTTTTAATGCGAAGTCTGCTGATGAGAAGAATGTTTGCAGGATGCTTTTGCTCTTAAGTTACATGTGGGGATGTGTTTGGTTTGTTTCTTGTAGAAAAATTATGTTGCAATGTCCTAGTTTCAAAGACATCAACTGAAAGGAGTTTCAGTGATATTTGTCACGAGCCGCGGCGCTACGCCGCTTCCTGGCGTGTCCAGGGGGAGCTCGCGCATGATTCTAATTTGTTCATTTATATATTTATACATGTTCCTGGTTTATGATATGACCTATGCTAGTTCTAAGCTAGTAGTTAATTAGCAGCCTCCTGAGGCTGATTGTCAGCCCTGTCCTCCTCCTTTCTTATTTTGTCCATCAAAGTATTTAAGGCAGTAAGGACTGGGCCTCACTGTCGGTTATAGCGTTCTGTTCCCAGTATTGCTGCCTGCTTCTCTGCTGTGTTGGTGTTTAACCTCAGATTGTTCTCTCATGTATGACCTCTGCCTGTGCC
Source organism: Mixophyes fleayi (assembly GCF_038048845.1). Lineage (NCBI taxonomy): Eukaryota > Metazoa > Chordata > Amphibia > Anura > Limnodynastidae > Mixophyes > Mixophyes fleayi. The sequence continues at coordinate 54,906,852 of NC_134412.1, read as the reverse complement.
TGGATTCTGAATATTTGCCTGTGACCCTGATCTTCTGCCTGTACCCGGATTCTGAATATTTGCCTGTGACCCTGATCTTCTGCCTGTACCTGTCACGGATCTCAAACAGAAGTACAGCTAGGAGTCACGAATTTGGTGAAAACACTCAGTGTTTATTTGCAGAGAGGTATTAACAACAGGTAATAAGGAGCAGTGATAAATACCAGGTTCCAGCTGATGCAGAAAGTAGCATGAATGTCCAGCAACAATCAGGTAAGGACAACAGGAAATTACATCAGGATTGGACAACAGGAAAGGACATCACAGGATGGGACAACAATAACCAGCCCTGTGTGCTGGGGGAAACAGGTTTAAATGGACCACACCCAGGTGCATAGAATGATTGGTGAACAGGAAGGTTAACCCCTAATGCACACAATAGCAGCACCTCTGGTGAGTGGAGGTACTGCCAATACAATAATAGGACAAAAAGGCAGGAGCTGCCATGCAAAGCAGCATGTAGCGCATAAGCTGAGGGCAGATCGTGACAGTACCCAGATTCTGAATATTTGCCTGTGACCCTGATCTTCTGCCTGTACCCGGATTCTGAATATTTGCTGGGGCCCTTATCCAGCTAGCACCTGTCATCTCCACCTGTGCTCGTCCACTCCGCAGATCTCCGGCCGTTCCCTGCTTTGTGTAATACCTCCTGTTCCTGTGCACCACCTTGTGGACATAAACTTGTACTACACTGAGTGTAAGTCCTGGGGGCATCCGAGTATCTGTGAGCATAACCAGTCTCTACGGGAAAGGCGGCTGCTATAGGTGAAGACCTCTTACGCTAGTTCTACAAGTTTATGACGCACTGGTGGCCATAACAATATTGGGATGTATTGGGATTAAGTGTGCTCACCTGCAATTTAATACAAATACCTTTCTCAAAGGAGCATTCCCAGGAGATTTCAGCCAAGCTGGAGATTGTAAAGAGGTATTTCTCGAGAGTAGGGGAAGGACCTGAAAAAAGAAAAGAGGAAGAGGGAGAGACAAAAAAGGTCCCCCCAAAAACTGCATTGATGTCAAGAAATCTTAGTAGCCTATAAAAGAGTTTGCAAGAGGGGACCTGGCCCACCATCGCAAGGTGGCCCATCAGGGCTAAGTAAATAAGTTGAGAGGGAGAGGGGTTGCATGATTCAGTGATGTAAGGAAACATAGTAAGAACTGGTGACAAGTTTACAGGGATTTAGCATGTAATCCCATCTGGTGATGCCAATATTGTAGAAGCCTACAAAGAAGTAGTAACTACAAAATACTTTTTGTGATAAGTAAACTAAAATAGCTATTCAGAAACTGATGACCTATATTTGAAGTAATGAAAATGATCGAACTCCCAATAAAGTAGGTAAGCTTGTTCAAAACGAAAAAGGTCAATTAATGCATAAGAAAAGTTGGCGCTATAGGATATCACATATGGGGTACTCAAATAGAAAAGTCACTTTATCTTGATAGCTATTCCTGAATGGGACATGAGAAATCTTCTACTTTGGCACCCTCCGTTGTTGGTATTCATCCAATGGATGTTCATATAAAGAAATATAAAACTGACATATAGCCTGTATATACTATCCAACTTAACATAAGAAAGGGACCCTTTAATAGCCCGTGTCCTTTACTTTACAGCAACACCACGTGATGAAAGCAATTCTTATTTAACCCCTCATGGGTATGCACTTACTAGAAGGCAATGGAAAAATAGCATATCAAATCAGACATGTGTACTTGTACTTCCTCTTCATTCTTGATCTTTATCCCATAAAACAGATCTCCACTCCATAACAGTAATGGTGAAAGAAAAGAAAAGATTCCATAGTGTAAAATCCTCACAACATTTATTAATAAAAATATCGCTCATGGATAACTTCATATACGATAAAAACCAGACACTGCTACAAAGGGAAAATATGGACCCTTACCCTTCAGTCTTTCAAACAAGCGTGGTAAATAACATAACAACAGCCGCAGATGTCCCGGGTAACAATTCCCCGCTGCATGCCGTCCGAAGAGAGCTGAGGTTTCCAAAGCCAAATTCCCCCGCACAGCGTCTCACATCACTCACTTACATCTGCCGACGCGTTTCGATTCAACAATCTTTATCCAGGCATAGTGAGTGAACAAAACAAACAATCTTTAATGTATCGCTTCAGCCAATCGGATGTGTTTTTCAGATGACATCATAGGGAATATACATCAATGGGCAAAGTTTCTCAACACTGACTTAATTAAAATAGACACATGACCTCTTCAATCATGTATTAGTCCATCCTTACATATATCAATAAAAACATCTCCTTATACAATATATTGCACAATTTTGTCTATATGACAGAAAGAGGGGAAGAAAACAGTAATTATTCCCCGTAAACAATTATTACTTAAACCTACGTGGAGTATACATAACTCGTGAATATACATAATACTTTAGTGTTATTATTTCAATCTCTACAAAAAAAATATTATTACTTAAACAGTAACCTAGCAAGTCTATCTACCACTTGTCATAATTCCAACTTGGAAAAAATGCATCTTGTAAATATCTTAGTGTCTATAACTCGTGAATATATATATAATCCTTTAGTGTTATTATCTCCAATCTCTACAAAAGAGAGATTTATAATGTTGTTGCCTCAATCTTTTCAAAAGAGTAGACCTCCTTATTGGACTTTATAAAACATGTGACAATTATCACCAACAATAAAATAAACCTATCTCTCCTACCATTAACCCCTTAGCTCAAAAATGTTGAGCTCCATATAACAATAGGAAGAGAAATTCAATCCCCCATACTAGTATTCCCTTCTACATAAAATGATACAAAAAGGGGAGAGAAATAGGTATAACACCAAAAACCGAAGTGATGATTTCAAACTCGGCATTAAGGCCTTTAGGGGCAAGGGTGTTCATAGTATAGATCATTTTCATCTCTGATTTCGCCAAGTCACTAATGGATTCCTTCGTACGCCAGTGGCCCACAACTCTTTTTAAACCACAAAACATTTTAATAAAATCAATATTACCTTGGTGCACATTCTTTATATGGGCAGATAATGAATGGTTGTCCTGACCTTTTTTAATATTTTCTTGTTAGAAATATTAAAAAATATTACTGTGGTTATTGTATAGATGTTTGAGTACATTGAGGGGATTGTACATTATAAGTTAAGAGGCTGCTTTGGGTTTGATCGCGCAGATAGACATCTTTGTTATTTGATCAATTAATGCATAAGTTAGAACAGGCAACAGACCAGTGGGGCCTAAGATTACAAGATAATCAGAGAGACTACATACAAAGAGAAAAGCTATAAAAATTTGAATTGCCTAAATAAAGTCAAGCTTTCTCCCAGTATGGCAAAGGTATTCGTCTTGGTTCCAGAGTGATGGAGGTTGTAGAGCGAGGAGAAGATGTGGTGGTATTCCCGATCCTGAGTTTCTTTGGGATACCTATTTCGGTGTTAAGGGCAAATAGAGGTCTAGCTTATGTTACCACCTGCAGACTAAATTAAAAGCACCATGTGTATTTATAGCCAGGGACGGGTAAAGGGCCACTTGGGCCTGGGGCAGAAATTTTAAAGGGCCTATTGTAAGAAGTGTCGTCCCACCAAAGGTGTGGCCAGCTGTGTGTAGGAGTGGCCAGCACTATGGAGGGCATTGTTTGCACTTCCCTCCAACCACCTACATCTCCCCCCCATCTTCCCTTATATAAAGAGTGCAGCACTAACTGGTTCACATAGCATGTATGTAAATTGAAGAGTGGAAATACGTCCCAGCTGTCCATCATGCCGGGACAAGCTCACTGGCTGATCAGAATAGTCCACTAGACTCATGACTATCCAGGTGGAATTGGGACAGTTGAGAGGTAAAGGTATGTATTTATATTGATCATAAATATATATTGTCACGGTCGTCTGTATTTCTTGCAGAGCCGTAACTAGGCATTTGGAACACAAACTTGCATTCCAAATGCCAAACTTCCTGTTAGTGGAACGCACACGCATTCCACTGCGGAAGTTAAAGGCTGAAGGTGTCACAGCTGCAAGAGGTTCAATTCGACAAATGAAGGAAATGTTAGCGAAGGACCTGGAGGAGTCACATGACAGCCGGTTGGCAGAGGTGCTCTCTGTTACGGAGCTGAAGGTTCAGCTGGCACAGAAAGAGCAGGAGTTGGCACGAGCAAAGGAGGCGCTTCAGGGTAATGTGTCCTGCCGTGTTCCTCATCATCCAAAATACCGTAGATGGTTGAGGTGTAGTCCAGGAAGACACAACACAGTATGATTTATAGTGTAGTCACATCACATCTGGGCTCCTGAACGTTTCCTTCTAATTCCTTTCATAGACACGAATACTGATCATCACATGACGCAAATCATCTTGTTACATATAAAACAACAAGTTAACTCGTGCATGATACTCATGCATTCTAGTCAAATCAAGCTACTTAAGGTGTTAAAAAGGTTCTTATCATGCATTTGGGCCTAGCCCAGGCCTCCTCAGGGGAAGAGCGTTACTTCCCGATGCAATCGCCCTTTTTTAACGTGGTTTTGTCCACATGTCACCACCTCATAATTTTTCGCCATCACCTCATCCTTCATCTTCATCGCTACATCCTTCATCAAGCTACTTAAGGTGTTAAAAACTCCCCACTGTCACCCCCGGCAACCACCAACCACTCCCAACTGTCACATCTCCTTCAAGAAATATATAGGTCAGTGTATAACTCTGCCCAGCAGGTGGCACTGCAGCTTGGTTTTTTTTTTCACACACGCCACTAGGCATTTATATAGTAGATATCCTAATTAGACCATTTTGCTTATTAATAGTCTGTTTGCTTTGTTTTGTATATCTGCCTGTCTTTGTGTCTGCCTGTGTCTCTCTCTCTCTCTGTGTCTGCCTGTCTCTCTCTCTCTGTCTGTCTGTCTCTCTCTCTCTCTCTCTGTGTCTGCCTCTCTCTCTCTCTCTGTCTGCCTGTCTCTCTCTCTTTCTTTCTCTCTCTCTCTCTCTCTCTCTCTCTCTCTCTCTCTCTCTCTCTGCCTCTCTCTCTGTCTCTCTCTCTGTGTGTCTGCCTGTCTCTCTCTCTCTCTGTGTCTGCATGTCTTTCTCTCTCTCTCTGTCTGCCTGTCTCTCTCTCTCAACCCACTAAGTGCAAGAAAAGTTATACACATGTTAAACTAAATATTGTTTGGAAAAATAAATTAGTGGAGAAAAATTTGCAGACAGGACTACATCACTTCTGAAGTGGTATCACAGATGGTGACATTATAGACCCCTTTATGTTGTAAATTTATTTTTCATGCACAGGTCTAAACAAGCACATAGATGAAAAGGAATAAGATTATTTAAGGGAGGCAGGGAGAAACAAACCAAACTAGAGAGATGCTCACTGACCACCGTGTTTTGGTTTTGGATCTGGATTACCGTTGTGTTTTGGTTTTGGTTTTGATTTTGCCAAACAGTCATTTTGTGTTTTGGTTTTGGTTTTGGTTTTGTTTGGTTTTGTTTTGCTATTTTGTTCAAAAATCAATGTTTTTGGTCATAAAAGAACCAAATTTAGTGCTCCACCTGTTTCTTGGATAAGTAATGTAGTTGTAAAGCTAATAAATTATCAAAAAAACAGTTTAATTCCTGGTAGGCCTTCATTAATTCCACACACAAACCAGATTGTCTTCCTCTCCATCTATGCATATTGGCAATGCAGCCATTGTCTTTGGATGTATATTACACTTTACACTTATAGTTAAATATGTAAAGAAATGGACAAAGGCAGTTTGGTTTCTGTCTCTATAGGCCCCCCTTCCACTTGTATAAAATAACAAAAAATTCAGCTGTTATAGACTGTACAATATTAATAGAAATGGACAAAGACCGTTTGGTTTCTGTCTCTATAGGCCCCCCTCCACTTGTAGAAAATGCCAAAAAATTCAGCCGTTATAGACTGTACAATGTTAATTGAAATGGACAAAGCCATTTTGGGGTCACTGTGTGTATGACACACTACCCTTAAGGATAAATTGCCCAAACAGCAGCCTTTCAAGACGGTACGTGATATGGAAATGCCCCAAGTCCCTTTCCTCTTTGGGGGTAGATTGCACCCAGAGCCGGATTTAGACCTCATAGGGCCCTAGGCAAGATACTGGTTTAGTGCCCCCCTCCGTGAAACAATATTAACTTTTAATAGGTACTAGAAAAGATAGTGCAGACAATGTTATACCAATAAATAATAGCTTTTAATTAAATCCTTACATAAAACAGAGTGCAAATAATGTTGTATATAGCTTTAAATGCTAAGAATTCTTACCCCAAGCTTTTTTTGTAACTATACACTTGACATAAAACACAATGCAAACAATCTTCTATTCAAATTTTGTAGTTTTTCTACAGAATAAGAAAAGTTAATAGCAATTGTATTACCTATACGATACCTTACATTCTATTTTCCTGCTGAAAATGTCATCATTGTGTATTAAGCTACATAGTTACATACATAGTTGATGAGGTTGAAAAAAGACACCAGTCCATCAAGTTCAACCTATTTTGGATCTCCTGCGATCCTGCACTTATATTTGTAATTAATCCAGAGTAGGCAACCGCCCATTTGTTTCAATTTTGAAAATCCCCCCCAGACTCAATATTGCAATCCAATTTTTACCCTATATCCACTACTATCCTTTATTTTAAATTAACGGTCGTATCCCTGGATACACCTTTCCGCTAAAAATTTGTCTAACCCTTTCTTAAACATATCTATTGAATCTGCCATCACAACCTTCCCTGGCAATGAATTCCATATCTTGACTGCCCTTACTGTAAAGAACCCCTTCCTTTGCTGGTTGTGAAATTTCCTCTCCTCTAACCTTAGGGGATGACCACGTGTCCTGTGTATGGTCCTTGGGGTAAAAAGTTCCCATGAAAGCTCTCTGTATTGACCCCTAATGTATTTGTACATAGTAATCATATCTCCCCTTAGACGCCTCTTTTCTAAAGTAAACATGCCTAAACTGGCTAACCTTTCCTCATAACTTAATGACTCCATACCCTTTATCAATTTTGTCGCCCTTCTCTGAACCCTTTCTAGTTCCAAATTATCTTTTTTATAGAGTGGTGCCCAGAACTGTACTGCATATTCAAGATGAGGTCTTACCAATGATTTATACAGTGGCAAAATTACACTGTCTTCCCTTGCATCTATGCCCCTTTTTATGCATGCCAATACTTTGTTTGCCCTTGCAGCTGCTGCTTGACATTGAGCACTATTGCTAAGTCTACTGTCTACGAGCACTCCCAAATCCTTTTCCATTATAGATTCTCCCAAATTAATTCCATTTAATTTATAGATTGCGTTCTTGTTTTTGATCCCTGAATGCATAACCTTACATTTATCTGTGTTAAACCTCATATTCCATTTAGCCGCCCAATCCTCCAGTTTATTTAAGTCTCTCTGTAGAGAAGCTACATCTTGCTCTGATTTTATTACCTTACAGAGTTTAGTGTCATCTGCAAAAATAGAAACTTTACTCTCTAAACCATCACCAAGGTCATTAATAAATATATTAAAAAGGAGTGGTCCCAGCACGGAACCTTGAGGAACTCCACTTAAGACCTTTGACCAATTAGAAAATGTTCCATTTATCACAACTCTCTGTTCCCTATTCTCTAACCAGTTTTCGATCCAAGTACAAATTTTGATTTCTAGACCCAGTTCCCTTATTTTGTAAACCAACCTCTTGTGTGGCACTGTATCAAAGGCCTTTTCAAAATCTAAGTAGACCACATCTACTGTCCTGCCCTGGTCTAAGTTCCCACTAACTTCCTCGTAGAAACTAATTAGATTAGTTTGACATGACCTATCCCTCACAAATCCATGTTGATTCCCACTAATAATTTTATTGCGTACCAAGTAATCCTGAATACTGTCCCTTAAAATACCTTCCAGTAGTTTCCCCACTATTGATGTCAGGCTTACAGGTCTATAATTCTCTGGTTGTGATCTCGTCCCCTTTTTAAACAACATCCAAACAAAAACAGAAAAGTCAATAATCCTACACAATTGCCCCCAAATAAAATTGGCATGGCAACATTCATTCCTAAATATACAAGAAATTACATACTGAAGGTTTTTGGACAACACTAATCAACTATGTTAAACATATTATCATTTCCAAAATCAGTTCTGCACTTTCTCTACCAGCTGACTGCAGCTGTTGACTAACTACAAGCCCCTAAAAAAGACCAATCACCACCTTGAAACATAAATACATTATTTGTTCTTTCACATACAGATTTCTCTACAGATACAGAAATACATATAATCGTAAAAAAGGACTATGAACCATATCCAAACTGAAGGAAGCTCTGCCACATAGGTCTATTTATAACCTACTGTCTTTCCCATGCAGAAAAAGCAATAAGCATATGGACATGTTTGAACCTCCCATTTGTGTTTGCATATTCTTGTAGTATCCATCATGTCACGTGTCAATACTTTAATGTATGGTAGAATTGTATCCATTTGCATGTGATATTTATACAAGATTTAACCCAGTAGGTGTAAAGTCAGTGATCATATAACATGCAGAGGTCAGCAACCTTATACACACTTAACCAAATCATTTGCATGTGATTGTAAATATAATTTACTACTGTGTGTAACACACACTCCCAGAGAAGACATGCTCCCCCTATGATTTTGCACTATATAAAGACTTGTAATGTAATCAGGGGAACAGGTACTGTCTCCTTGGTCAACAGCAGCAGTAACCACTCAAGTCCAGACATTTCAGGATAACAACCACAGCCAGTTTATTCACCAGCTTGTAAACAAAACAAAATATATACAATATCCTAGCCATCTGGCTACTAGATAATACATTTAGCAAGACCCTCTCTCAGAGCTACAACATATTATTGCTCACTACAGCAGAGTGTCTGAGGAGGCAACTCATCTCCTTCCCAGGTCTGAGACACTGGTTGCATATCCCAGCTGCCTTTTCACAGGCACCTCCCAGGTGCATCTCTTGATCAGCCTGATTAAAATTACAAACGACAGGAACCTGGGACTTATGTACCTGCCATTTACCATTTGTCCAGAGCTTCTGTCACAGACTGAAGAGTGGACATTATTACAATAGAGATAATTACAGCATTTATAATGATTACTTTTCATTACTCACGTTTGCTGATGAAAAGAAAGGTTATTTCAGTCCCTGCAGGTTGATATTATTGGTCCAACTCTGCGCACTGTAACTTGATCCTCCGTATGATGTCACTTCAGTCCCTGCACGCCCAGTCCAAGCACACTGAGCCTGCGCAAGCTCTCACAGTTCCCTCCTACAAAAAATGTATTTTGCCAAATAAGTTAGAGTACAGAAGAGAAAAAAATATCCCCAACACATCACTTTTGCTCCTCCTTCACACTGTTTCCCCTTTAGTACACTGTACTCCTTTCATCATCACACTGTGCCCTTTATCATGCTTTTGCCCTTTTATCATCACACTGTGCACCCTTCACCATCACACTGTGCCCTCCATATTTTTGCTCCCCTTGTTTATTTCACCTCACACTGCCTGTTCCACATTTCTGTCATCATGCCCCTCTCTGCCCTTAATGCCTATTCCATATTTGTCATCATGCAACTCTGTTCCATATTTGTCATCATGCCCCTTTTACACATTTGTCATCATAGCCCTTTTACACATTTGTCATCATGCCCCTTTTACACATTTGTCATCATGCCCCTTTTACACATTTGTCATCATGCCCCCTTTACACATTTATCATCATGCCCCTTTTACATAGCTGTCATCATGCCCCTTTTACATAGCTGTCATCATGCCCTTTTACATTTGTCATCATGCCCCTTTTACATAGCTGTCATCATGCCCCTTTTACATAGCTGTCAACATGCCCCTTTTACATAGCTGTCAACATGCCCCTTTTACATAGCTGTCAACATGCCCCTTTTACATAATTGTCAACATGCTCCTTTTACATAGCTGTCAAAATGCCCCTTTTACATAGCTGTCATCATGCCCCTTTTACATAGCTGTCAACATGCCCCTTTTACATAGCTGTCATCATGCCCATTTTACATAGCTGTCATCATGCCCCTTTTACATAGCTGTCAACATGCCCCTTTTACATAGCTGTCAACATGCCCCCTTTACATAGCTGTCAACATGCCCCTTTTACATAATTGTCAACATGCTCCTTTTACATAGCTGTCAAAATGCCCCTTTTACATAGCTGTCATCATGCCCCTTTTACATAGCTGTCAACATGCCCCTCATCATCATCACAGACTATCAATTCATCGCCGCTTGAATCTGCCATTAGGGAACTGTCAGTGTGTTAGTGGTCGAGGCGGCTCCGGGCACCGCCGCGACTCTCCTGCTGCTCCTAGTGACGTCCCGGCCGTTGCTACGGCAACCAGGGCGTCACTTCTGGTTTCTGTGTCCCAGTTGCCTGGGCAACAACCGGGACGCCTTGGTCTCACTGACTCCGCGCCCGGCCAGCTGTCAAACAGCCGGGCGCGTGCGCATAAGTGTAGGTAGGGCCAGCCCTGCATGTCTCTAAAGTTCAGCCAATCAAGGCTGATTTTGGCTTCATTACTGCTGGCACTCTCTAGACATGATTGGCTGCAGGCTCTGCATATCTATTATACTGCAGCTGAGGACACATTCTGAACTGGGTTCTGATTGGCCATCTGTACTATTTAAGGCAGTGAGGTCTGCAGCCTCACTGCCGGTTATAGCGTCCTGTTCTCAGTTCTGCTGCCTGCTTGTTCACTCTCTGGTGTTTATACCTTTGACTGACTTCCCGTGTATGACCTTTGCTTGTTCTTGGACCTTTGAACCTACGCTTCTGACCCAGACCATTTGCCTGAAATCCGGATTCTGCTCCTCCGCTAGTGCTCCTGACCTTTCGCTTGTCCCTGGATTCTGAACCTGTGCTTGTGTCCTCTGACCTTGGTTTTCTCTGCCTGAACCCCATGCTGCTGTCCGCCAATCACTCCACTCCTGGGTTCTCCTTAAGCCAGTATACCCTCCGTCAGCCTGCGGCCAAGTCTGTCCCCGCCACTAGGGGCTCCAGCGAACACCAGGCTTTCAGAGTAGACTCCGAGTTTCATTGTGCTGGCTTGGGAGTTCCTAACACAGTGCTTGCATGTCTCGGATGGTGAAGGTCTTCCTCGTGGAAGATGTAGTTCATTTTTATAAACATCATTTTCTCCACATTTTTGGGAAGTAACCTTCTACGGCGATCACTGACTAAGTTCCCTGCTGTGCTGAACACTCGTTCTGAGTACACACTGGAGGGTGGGCAGCTTAAGTATTGCAAAGCAAGTTTGAACATGGGTTTCCAAATTGCCTGCTTTTCTTCCCAGTAAGGAAAGGGACTGTCTGACATTTCCATATCAAATACCTCTTGAAAATAATCCTCCACCATCCTTTGCATGTTAATACTCATATTGGATGGAGTTATGGGCAAAGTCACACATATTTTTGAAAAATCCTTCAAACCAGCCCAGACGTTAAACTGTTCTGGTCTGCCAAATGCGTCTTACTGCTTCTTTTTTTAAAATACCTTTTTACGTGCAGCAGCTGCTTGAGAAACTGAAGGAGGACACGTCGTCAAGCCAAGGCCCAGTTCAGCAGACAACTTGCTGAGCAATAGCTCCTTGCAAAAGTTCACATCTCGTTCATTTTGAAGCAAAGACTCAATGTAGGTCTTAAACTTTGGATCAAGCACAGTGGCCAAAACGTACTGATCCAAGTTCAAGATCTTAATAACTCGAGGATCATTGTGTGTCACACGCCGGTCCCATAGCTAGGTGCCAGGTTTGGACTTTCCCTTTAAGAACCATGATTGTGCTTGCTTCTGCTTCAGAGACATTACTTTCATACAGGTGTTCCCTGCTACCTTGATTTAGACCTCCTCACGAATCTTATTGGTTGTAGAGCAATATTTGAACCTCCCATGATTATGGACTCATTGCCTGTTCTTCGTGTTACTCTGGTTGCATTTGGATCTGGCTGTATACCTCTCCTTCCGTGTGTCCGTTACCTGCTCGCTGGACTGAACTCCTTACTGCTGTTCACCTGCAAGCTGAAGTTCCTCTCTGCTGTTCACCTGCAAGCTGAAGTTCCTCTCTGCTGTTCACCTGCAAGCTGAAGTTCCTCTCTGCTGTTCATCTGCAAGCTGAAGCTCCTCTCTGCTGTTCATCTGCAAGCTGAAAGTCCTCTCTGCTGTTCATCTGCAAGCTGAAGCTCCTCTCTGCTGTTCATCTGCAAGCTGAAAGTCCTCTCTGCCGTTCATCTGCACGCTGACTACTTTGTGTGCTGTTTGCTACTATCAAGTAACCTGTCACCTGTAGTTCCATGTCTGGCACGGCTTATCATCACTCTGCTGTTTACCTGTTTGCTGGACTGTTATTGTGAACTGCTTATTGTGCCAGTGGCTATTTCTTCAGCTCAAGTTACGTGCTTTTGTTCAGCTGCCTCATACTACAGTGAGACTGGAACACTTGTTACCTGTAGTTCCACGCACGGTTCAGATACTCCTCACTTCGCTGCTACTTCTAGGCAACATATTGCTGCATGTGTCTGTATACATCCAAGTCCTTGGATGTTGTTTAACGCTTACTACTCTGCTAGATAAGAATCACCGTGATACCACCTGCTAGTTCAATCATCTCTATTCTCGGATCAGCCAAGTCTATATATTACTCTGTTTGGACTTTAGCTGTACCAGTGATTCACGTTCATCTGCTGTGTGTTTACCTATTAGATTCAAGTGTTCTTATGCATCACTTCTGCATTGAACTGTTGTATTGCTCATCTCATGCTGTTGCCAAGGGATACCAAATATGTGATTTTTTTCTGCAATCTGACCAACTACTGTGTGTTCAGCTCTGCCGATATATATATTTATTTTTTCCTGTTGTACCATCAGTCAATATACTACTTTACAGCACTACTATTATCTCCTGTGTTATTATTCTCAGTGTTGCTTATGAGCCATGAACTTTTAAACATGTGAATACCATCACTCTGCATATCATCGTGTTCTATCTCCACCATCCTCTACTAATACTATATATAGTAGAGGCAAGGGATCCACTAAAATTATTCAGGCCAACATACTTTGCAGAATTGCTTGCTTTCATCTCCTCCTTCAGTTTCTCAAGCTGCTTTTCCAATTGTCTAATTAAATGAATGACTTGGCTCAAACTAGCAGAATCTGCACTCACTTCACACGACACAACTTCAAATGGTTTCAGCACCTTGCACAGCGCTGAAAGGATTCCCCACTGTGCAAGAGTGAAATACATGCCCCCTCCTTTCCCAATGTCATGGCTTGTGCAATACGCTTGGATGGCTTTGCGCTGTTCCTCCATCCTCTGAAGCATGTACAGGGTGGAATTCCACCTAGTTACCACCTCGTGCTTAAGTTGGTGGCAGGGCAAGTTAAACTTCTTTTGGAGCTGCTGCAATCTCCTACATGCTGTGGCAGAATGCCTGAAATGGCCTGAAATCTTACGGGCCACCGAAAGCATCTCCTGCACCTTACGGTTATTTTGTAGGAAGCTCTGCACCACCAAGTTGATGGTGTGAGCAAAACAGGGAATGTGCTGGAAATCACCCAGCTGTAATGCTCGCACTATATTGTTGGTGTTATCAGAAATGACATATCCTGGGGAGACTCCAAGTGGTATAAGCCATGTATCAATCACATCTCTTAGTTTGCGTAACAAATTGTCAGCTGAATGTCTGTTAGTGAAGCTGGTGATACAAAGAGTGGCCTGCCTGTGACAAATGTTGCGTAGTGGTGTACATGCTGCTGCTGTTCCTGCTGGTGAAGGTGAATGACCAACCAGTGGGCTGTCACAGTCATATAGTCTTTGGTTTGACCACTTCCACTTGTCCACATATCTGTGGTTAAGTGGACAGTGGGCAGAATGGCATTTTTCAGCGCAATCTCTACATTTGTACACACTTTTTGGTATAGTTGTGGAATAGCTTTACGGGAAAAATGGTGTTGCGATGGAATTCTGTAACGCGGACACAAAACCTCAATTAACTGTGAAAAACCAGCTGCGTTTATTGTGGATATTGGATGCAGATCTAACACTAACATGGCAGCCATGGCATCTGTGATTCGCTTGGCGACTGGGTGACTGCTGTCATATTTGCTTCCCCCAGCAAATGATTGTTTCAAGTTAATTGTTGAAATGTAGGAATGCTCTTTTTCTTGGCCTTCCTCTGGGCTGACGATTCACCCCCAGCGGCAGCAACAGCAGCAGCAGTGGGACTAACACTTTCTTCAGAGGAATCAATTATAGTGCAGGAGTCATCCAGCCTTAATAAGTGGGATGCAGGGGTAACTCCGAGCGCTACTGATGATATTGATGAGGATGGTGTGGTGGATGGTGTGGTGGGTGTATTTTGTAGCCGTCGGGATGTCGGTGACCGGAGGGTCCTAGCTGATGATGGAGTGCTTGTAATTTTTTTGGAAGAACTTTCAGCTTTTCCCAACACTGTGCCATGAACTCTCGTCAAATGGCGTAACATAGACGAGGTTCCAAGATGGTTAAGGTCCCTCCCTCGACTGACTGTGGCTTGACATACACTACAAATGGCTATACAATTGTTGTCTGGATTGGGGTAGAAATAATTCCACACATAAGAGGTGGATTTTTTTGTTTTATGGCCAGGCATGGCGATGGCCTTTTTCTTGTCACGTGCCAGAACTGCTGCCACTGGTGCAGGACTTGCACAAACAACCTCATTCTCATCAACATCCTCATTAGCGCCCTCGTCACCTACACAAATTTTCCCCTCATCCTCTTCTATTTCCAAAGTGGCTTCCTCTATTTGTGTATCACCGGCTACACTCGGGCTGTACAGGCACACATCAGCAGAACTGCTGAAAGGGCCCCTCTTTATGGGTACACTAACAGAATGCTCACGATTAGTCATCCCACTGTTGGATGGACTCTCCACAGGGATTGGTGTCATTTCTGATTCAGAGCAAACATTATCCTCTAATGCCTTACTGTTATCTTGCAGCTCGGCTTTGACGCGTAACAGTAGTTGTGCACCACTTGTAGGCTCAGTAACATTTTTGGATCTGCCACTAATAGAGAAAGGCGAAGGCCTCATTCTCTCTTTGCCACTGCGTGTGTAGAATGGCATGTTGGCAATTTTATTTTTTTATCGGCAGTTAACTTTTCCTCAGTTACACTTTTTCGCTTCAACACAGTAAATTTTTTTGGGGTGTTTGTTTTTTTGCCTGATTTCAAAAGACTGTGTAGTTTGACGTCGCCTTTCCCAGATGACGTACTGGGAACACTACCATCAGGACTGGTGACAGAACCTGGTTGCTGATTCTGCTCATATGTGGACTGCTTTGAATCCATTATAATGAGAGCAAAACACTTGTAGTGCTAAAAATTGTTTTTTATACTGCTGACAAATGTGACTTTTGACAGCCAGAAAAATTACAGTAAAACACTGGGGAATATGAGACACCCCAAAAGCACTTGTAGTGCTAAATATTTTTTTTTTTAGACTGCTGACAAATATGACTTTTGACAGCCAGAAAATGTAATGCAAAAGAATGGGGAACACCCCAAAAGCACTTGGAGTGCCAGAAACTGAACAAAAACCCTCCTCTATCCTCCTCTTACTGCTGTAACAACTGGTATTAAGATTAGAATGGTATTAAATAGAAACAGTAATGTGTCCAATTACTGCTCTGTCCCTGCGCTGATATGGCCAGTGTGACCTAACCCTGCTCTCTGCCTCTGTCAAATGGCGATTGATTGCTGTGGAGGCTGGTATTTATGCTTTTCAAATCTCGCAAGAACCGAACTCAGAAATACGAATACATCACAATGACGTTTTGCCTCGATTTAGATTCCGAACGGGCGGTAGAGTACCGAGCGTGCTCGGCTCGGTACTCGGATAGGCTAAATTCGGATGAATTCGGATCTCAGGGAACAGAGCCCGCCCATCTCTAAACCAAACACATACAGCAAGCAATGGAAGGAGGGACAAGTTAAATACATTGAGAGGGAAAATAAACTAAAGTTCAGGTAGTGGCAGCAATAACTAATATCAGTGATGGATAGACAAGTTCACATGTTATCTGACATTTCCCCATTGAAGAGATGTAAATTAGTGATACTGACAGCAGATAATAGCTGGAGGTAAATGAGGCAGTGGTCGCCTGTGAGACCCCTTGTACCCCACCTTACATAGGAGCTTCTTCTTCTCCTCCATGCTTTTGTGCTCATGTTTGTGGTTTGCAGACATGTAACAGAATTCTTTCAGTAAAGTGCTAGCCACACCCCCACAATAGGTTGGCCACACCCACTTGGCAAATGTCACTCCCACTTAGATGGGTGGCGCGGGTGCCCTGTCTGGCCCAGGGCACTAAAATGTCTAGTTACGGCACTGATTTCTTGATCCAATTCGGGACCTTTGGGCTTAGCTGGAGCAGAACTAAAACAGAACCTAGCAGCCTTTCTGCTCTTGTAGAGTCCTCAGAGTAGCACAAGCAATATAGGAGTAAGGACTGGAGTCTGTGCCTGTGTATTGGACTGGAATACGGTGTAATACCTGAATGGAACTGTTCGAGGGAACTCAATTCTGACTCCTGCGGCCAGGCACAGGGGACTGGAACCCACTAATAAGAATTCAGATAGGGAACACAGATCAGAGCGAACTGGAACTGGAGACAGGGACTAGGAACTCAGAACCGTGACACAGAATGGCAAATTCAGGACTGCGTGGCTGGCACAGACCTGGAATCCACAGACAGATACACGGAACTGGAAATTAGCACTAAAAACTCAGAAGCAGCCGTACGGAACAGATGATACTGATAAAGCCACTGGTACTGCAGAATAGATACTGGATGGTGCAAAGTTCTTACTGAGGTGAGCACTCTTGCTGAATGTAGAGTATTGCAGGAGGATGAGCAGTTTGAAAGTGCATAGTACTTGCAGAATGATGAACTCTGGATAATGTAGGATGCTTGAAAGAAGATATTCTCTTTAGAATGCAGGATACTTGCAAAGTGATATGTAGCTGGTAAAGCAGGATGTACACTGAAGAGGATCACGTTGTAAACAGAGGGAATCAGGAACAGTGCAGGAACAACTGGAACCTGGAGCCAAGAACTATCCTCAGGAGAGAAGTGTGTTGTTCTTGCAATGAGCAGATCTCAGCAGCAGGTTTAAATAGGGTGTCCCAAACAACTATTGGCTGCACAGTTCATGTGATAACAGCTGCTAAATCTGGTCTGGAAAGATCACCTGACTGCATTCAAGATGGCCACGCCCATGCAGCAGAACAAACAGTATGTTTTTGTTTACAAACAGAGATGTGATGGACAGGAATGAGGCGACCAGGAGGGACCCAGATAGCCGTGATATGACATCGGCGGATGAGATGTGTGACATATATACATATATATATATATTGTAACAAAGGGAGGCATTTATCTGACAATATGCAAAGAAAACATACAAGCAGAGTAAGACATTGGCGCAGTTATGCACCTAGATTCAGGTTAAACCAAGTAAAGACTTATGTGTAGTTTAAAGTTGATTAACTTACATGATTTAAAAGCTGCTTCCTCTCAGCAAACAGGGTGTGTCTGTTAGTTGAAACAGAGCCAGTGATGGGCGTTTTCTCTTAAAGAGAAGGTGGGTGTGTCACCTGTCCATCAAGCTAAGGCTGGGGGAGGAGTATCATGTATAAAAGCTTGTTTGTGCCATTTGTTCACTGAGACCAACGCTGGGAAAGCTGGCTGGTCCTGAGAGAGAGCTGGTCTATGTATAGCTAGCGTTTAGGGTCTCCATGATTGCTGTGCAAGTATACGGTGTCAAAACATTTACCATCCTGACAATAAAGCACCATAAAAAGGAAGAAGTTGTTCGCGTGTGCTTCTGCAGTAGCGGGCTTTTGCCACAAGTGGTGTCAGGAGTGGGATGCTCCGGGAAACAAGTTTCCGCTACCCAACCCGGCAAAACGTCAACATGGAGGAAGTACTGAGAACGTTCGTGAATGTGGCCACTGCGCAGCAAGAACAGCAAGCTCAGATGCTACGAGTCACCGAGGCACAGGTGGAAAACACAAGGCTCTTAAGAGAAGAGTTAAGCCAGGTGAGGCATGACAGAAATAAACCACCTGGTCCTGTTCTCCAGAAAATGTCACCAGCTGATGTCGTAGAAGCATATCTGGTGTCCTTTGAGAGATTTGCAAAAAGGGCAAAATGGCCTCCTAAAGATTGGGCTGAGAGACTGGCGCCATATCTGACTGGGGAAGCTCAGCGAGCTTATATAGATTTAGATGAGGAACGGGCCTCTGATTATTTGTGCCTAAAGTCTGAGATCTTGGCTCACAATGGAGTTTCCGGGCCAGGCCAAGCCCAGCGCTTTCACCAATGGCGCTATGACAAAGAAAACCGGTCAGAGCGCAAGTGGATGAGCTTTCTAAAATTTTAAAGAAATGGCTGCAGCCTGAGAAGAATTCGCCTTCTCGGATTATTGAAATTCTGGCGATAGATCACTGCATCCGGGGGCTGAACCGCGATTTGCAAAGGTGGGTTCTGCACTCAGACCCACAAACTTATGAAGAGCTTGCCACCATTGTAGAAAAGTTTTGTGCGCTACAGCAAATGACTAAAGAACCCGCATTTGTGCCAAAGCCGCTGCCACGCCAAAAGCCAGGTTTGACAATCCTTGCTACAGGGCCCAATGGCAAAACTGCTATGGACAGAGGGCCAGGTGCAAAGCAATCTAATCTGAAGTGTTTTGAATGTGGTGAGCCAGGCCACTTTAAGGCAGAGTGTCCTAAACTACAGGAACCCATGGACTGTTCCGTGGCACATATTGGGCTTGCTTTTCCAAGCTGTTTTACCATGAGTCCCACATCAGGAAGTCCTTGTTTGTTCCGGGTGACTGTGCTAATCAACCAAAACCTTGTTCTGGCCTTGGTTGACTCGGGGAGTGAACTTTCATTGGTTTCCAGCTCTGCCTTACCCGAAACCATTACTTCTCGGTTGCCCAAGGTGAAGGTTCTTTGCGTACATGGCACGACAGAGGAGTATGAAAGAACAATACTACCAGTCACACTCAAAGACAAAACTGTTATAGTGGTAGCTGCCATAGCACCTAAACTCCCATATCCACTCATTTTGGGGCGAGACTTCCCACTGTTTCATGATGTCCTCGATGAGCGGATCCGGCCGGACATGCCGGCAATTGATGCAACGATCGGAAGCCCGGTCTTAAAGGAACCGCCTAAGAATCCACAACATCTGGGCATCGATCTTTGGGAACCGCCAAACCGGAATGCCATCCTGGAAGTCACAGCAGGAGTTCCACTAAAGCATCCACCTGCGGGGAAACATGGACAGTCCAAACTAGCATTGGTCGGTGATGTCGCAGATGAGCCCACCCCGCCTGTCAGTGAGGATACGGATTGGTCCGCAATACCAATTTTGTTTCCTCTGCAGAACTTTTGCTCGAGACCAACTTAATGATGCCACTTTGGAACATGCCTTTAAAAGTGTGACTGAAGTAAATAGGGTAGCGAAAGCCACCCAGCCTGCAGAAGGTATACCATATTTTATTGTTAAAAATAATTTCCTGTATAGAGTTGCTAATGTACAGGAGGAAAAAGTAGAACAATTAATGGTTCCTCAGGTCCATGTACCCCTAGTGTTAAAAGCAGCACACACACATGTCTGTGAGGGACACCTAGGGGAGGATAAAACACGGGAATGAGTTCTGCTTAGGTTTTACTGGCCCGGTGTACACATGGCAGTGAAAAAGTATTGCCGGTCCTGTCCCATTTGTCAGAGAACCTGTCCCAAACCCATGTACAGGGCACCTCTCATTCCAATACCAATAGTACAAGTTCCCTTTGAACGGATAGCTATGGACCTTGTGGGGCCACTGGAAAAATCCGCACGTGGGCACCAATATATACTAGTGGTGCTTGACTATGCAACCGGGTATCCAGAGGCAATTCCTCTACGAAACATAAAGTCCAGCACCATAGCTAAGGAACTTGTATTGATGTCTACACGCTTGGGAATACCCAAAGAAATTCTCACAGATCAGGGTACTCCATTCATGTCTAAACTGATGGACATGTGCCAGTTGCTAGGGGTTACGGCGCTTCACACCTCTGTATACCATCCACAAACAGATGGCTTGGTGGAACGCTTTAACCGCACATTAAAGCACATGCTCAGGAAAGCAGTGGCTCAAGAAAAAAAAGATTGGGACACTCTTATTCCTTATTGGATGTTTGCCATCCGTGAGGTACCTCAAGCTTCAACAGGGTTTAGTCCCTTTGAGTTATTGTTTGGGAGACAGCCCAGGGGTATCTTGGATATGTTAAAAGAAGGGTGGGAGCAGCAAGGTCCCAGGGAGCCAAATCTGGTCCAATTTGTGTCCCAAATGTATGAGAGGCTAGGAAAGATAGGGCCCATTGTGCAGCAACATGTAAAAGAGGCTCAGGAACGACAGAGAAAAAGTTATGATAAAAGTGCTGTTGTTCGATCTTTCAAGCCTGGGGACAAGGTCCTAGTCCTGGTTCCCACCCAGGAAAGCAAACTTTTCGCCCATTGGCAGGGTCCATATGAAGTTCTAGAGGCTGTCGGTCCTGTCAATTACAGAGTCCAACATGTTAGGTAGGAGAAGGGAGGAGCAAATATATCATGTTAACCTCCTTAAACCTTGGCATGATGAGGAAACCTCTCTTCGGGTAGTGAGTACTGCCATTGAAAAGTCTGAAGTGCCCATAGAGCCAGCTTTGTCCATTCAGCAGAGACAACAGACTGAAAAAATGAATCGCCTGAACAGGGATGTCTTCTCTTCCATTCCTGGGCGTACTACCTTAATCGAACACGACATGGAGTGATTGTAAAGCAGAAGCCGTATCGTATTCCAGAAGCCAGACAGGTGGACGTGAGAAAGGAGGTCGAGAAGATGCTCCAGTTAGATGTGATTGAAGAGTCCACTAGTGAGTGGAATAGTCCCATTGTGCTTGTCCCGAAACCCAATGGGACAATTAGGTACTGCAATGACTTTAGGCGCTTAAACAGTATGTCGCAGTTTGATGCCTATCCGATGCCACGTGTGGATGAACTAGTGGAAAATCTTGCTGATAGCAATTATTTAACAACCCTTGATCTAACAAAGGGTTATTGGCAAGTTCCCCTGACTTCCACAGCCAAGCCAAAGACTGCATTTTCCACCCCTGATGGTTTCTATCAATATAAAGTCCTACCCTTTGGGTTGCATGGGGCACCTGCCACCTTCCAAAGGGCCATGAATAAATTGCTACGACCTCACACAGCTTATGCAGCCGCTTACTTGGATGATATAGTGATTTATACCCCAGACTGTGGATCACATTTTAGCTTCATTAAGGTCAGCAGGGTTTACAGCTAACCCAGAGAAATGTGCCATAGCCATGAGAGATGCCAAATATCTTGGGTACGTTGTTGTGTAAAACCCCAGCTAGACAAAGTGGAGGCCGTCAAAAATTGGGCAAGACCAGAACAAAAGTCCCAGTTAAGAACCTTTTTAGGCTTGGTAGGTTACTACAGGCGGTTTGTAAGCCACTTCGCCACTAGAGCTGCTCCACTTACGGACATGTTAAAAAAAAGTTGTCCAGATAAATTAACTTGGTCTGATTCTGCAGAAACCGCCTGGTCTGATCTTCGGTTAGCTCTTTGTTCCTCCCCAGTTCTACAAGCACCGGATTTTACCCAGAGGTTCTTCCTCCAAACTGATGCTTCTGGTGTTGGCTTAGGTGCAGTCTTGTCACAGGAGAAGAATGGAGTAGAAAATCCTGTCCTGTACCTAAGTCGTAAGTTGCTTCCAAGGGAACAAAAATATGCCACTGTGGAGAAAGAATGTCTCGCCATAAAATGGGCTACAGAAGCTCTGCGCTATTATCTCCTAGGCAGAGAGTTTACCCTAATAACAGACCATGCACCATTGAGATGGATGCAGAGCAACTGGGAGGTAAATGCCAAGGTAACCCGCTGGTTCTTGGCACTTCAACCTTTCAAGTTCTCAGTAGAACATAGACCTGGGATTCTGCACAAGAATGCAGATGCATTGTCACGAAAATATGCGCTCCTCGCGAAGTCCGCGTCCCCCGACTTGGAGACGATAGGGGGAGAGATATGTAACAAAGGGAGGCATTTATGTGACAATATGCAAAGAAAACATACAAGCAGAGTAAGACATTGGCGCAGTTATGCACCTAGATTCAGGTTAAACCAAGTAAAGACTTATGTGTAGTTTAAAGTTGGTTAACTTACATGATTTAAAAGCTGCTTTCTCTCAGCAAACAGACAGGGTGTGTCTGCTAGTTGAAACAGAGCTAGTGATGGGCGTTTTCTCTTAAAGAGAAGGTGGGTGTATCACCTGTCCATCAAGCTAAGCCTGGGGGAGGAGTATCATGTATAAAAGCTTGTTTGTGCCATTTGTTCACGGAGACCAACACTGGGAAAGCTGGCTGGTCCTGAGAGAGAGCTGGTCTATGTATAGATAGCGTTTAGGGTCTCCATAATTGCTGTGAAAGTATACGGTGCTAAAACATTTACCGTACTGACAATAAAGCTACATAAAAAGGAAGAAGTTGTTCACGTGTGCTTCTGCAGTAGCGGGCTCTTGCCACAATATATATATATATACATTGTCAAAAATTGCAATTGCTGATCAGACCAAACACTAGAATAGACAAGAATCATGATTTAAAGGACTTTTACAGTGGAAAGCAATCATTCCACTGTAAAAGTCACTATCTGGTGCCAGACAGTGTTTTACAGTACCTCAGAACTCAGAAACTGTTGATCTCTTGGGATTTTTAAACACAACAGTCTCTAGAGTTTTCAGAGAATGGTGCTCAAAACCAAAAACATCCAGTGAGTGGCAGTCCTGTGGGTGGAAATGCCTTTTTAATGAGAGATGTCAGAAGAGAATGGCCAGCCTGGATCCAGCTGACAGAAAGGCGACAGTAACGCAATTAACCATGGGTGGTATGTAGAAGAGCACCTCTGTATACACAGCACATCCAACCTTGAAGTGGATGTGCTAGAGCAGTAGAAGACTACACAGCACCCATGTGATCGCCACACAATACAGAGGGCAGCATGGTGACTGCCACACAATACATAGCACCCTTGTGACTGCCATACAATACAGAGGGCAACCTTGTGACTGCCACACAATACAGAGAGCAAAATATGATTTTTATTGATACACTGTAGAGTTTGTATGTGTGAGAATGTGATTATCAGCTGTTGGTCATTTTCATACCGCCTAACACCTCAAATGGCCAAAGGGGAATGTATAAGATTGGTTATATATAACTATGCTTTCTTCAAGTGTTCATACACCTGAGCAGACTTCAAAATACAAATAGTCAAACACAGTTAAGTGTCAGTGGCCCCAGGGTATAATCTCCATTGAAAAAGTTGGAAATGTTGTAAGAAAAGGAACTGATCCATTTGCTAATACACACGGCCATTCACACATGCATATTATATTTTCATATATCCCTTGTTGGGCCTGTTGTCACAAATCCCTTGTTGGGCCTGATGTCACATATCCCTTGTTGGGCCTGTTGTCACATATCCCTTGTTGGGCCTGATGTCACACATCCCTTGTTGGGCCTGTTGTCACATATCCATTGTTGGACCTGTTGTCACATATCCCCTGTTAAAAATAAATTGTTCCTACCTGTTATGTTGAGTGCCACTCCCCTCTGTCTGGGATTGGGTGATAGTTAGTACAGCACGAGTCACACACAGCCTCTGCAGGCGCCACCCGCACCCCACTCAGCAATAGGCAGTTTCGCGATTTGCTGCCTGTTGCTCTCCAACAATGGGAACACGCCCTTGGCCAACAGGGAAATCACCAGCAGGCGGTCCACATGACTACCCCGCACATCATCCTGAACCCCCTTTCCTGTGCCAGGTGCCCTCACAAAAAAAAAAAAAAACATGTTTCCTCCTGGCTGGCCTGGGCCTATTTCTGTGTTCATGTTTGGGGTCCGTATTGTTAATCCGGGCCTGTTTATAGCCATGTTGTCTAAGGGATCTTGTGGCATCCTGGAGGGCCATTCTTTTCTGGATGGCAATAGGGGCCAGATCACTAAATTGTTGTACCTCTGTGTTTTCATATCTAAAAGTGATAGAGGCTCTTGGCACTCTCATGAGTTTCTCTTTGATGTGGTAGAAGTGCATCCTAGGAATACATATCTGGAGGCCTGACCAGAAGCAAGTTAGGGTCGTAATGCACTTTGCACTATCCATTAGTAGAAGCCTCCAGTAGAATGGATGTGAAGAGTCCCCAAAGGTAATGAGGAAGAGCTCCATTCTCTATTGATTCTGGGATATATTTAAATCTAATATTATTTGTTTTCACCCTATTTTCAAGGTCTTCACCTTTCTCAGCCAAGACAGATACTTCTAAGTGAGGAGCCATAGGTCTTGATCAACTGTGGCTAGCGTTTAGCAGATATCATCAGTTTTAGTTTCCAAAGCATCTGTTCTATTTCCAATTTTGGAGATTTTAGAATGAAAATCTTGCATTGCCTAACTCAATTCTGCTTGGAAGACAGCTCTGATGTCTTCAACTAGCGCAGTGATTAAGTTTTGCACTGCTGTAGGTATCAAATCCTCATCCGAGTGGTCTGGACTGAGCAATCTTCCGGGGCTTGGATTAGATTGACAATCATGTGCAGAATGTTTGTATCACTTTTTAGAAAACTGCTTGGTCTTCTATTTTTGAGCACCATGTTGGAGAGTCAGAGGAAGGTAATTCATGAACAGCTGGTAACTGGTCCCAATTGAGTTATTAGGGTAGCATGTGAGTGGGTTACATAAGGCCACCTAGAAAACCTTAATCAGTGAAGCTTTGCCAATGCTGATATATGTATGTGAGATTCAGTATTTCTCTTGTACACTCTCTTACCGACGGACAGTGGGGAAACCTGAGTGTGGGGGATGTGAAAACACATTGTCAGCTCTGCTACAGGGAAGAAGACCTGAGGGAATGTCACCCTTCAATAACCAAGTTTGTGTAGCTGGAATGGCTCCTAAACTTAATGTTAAGAGTGGAGGGAGAAGAATGTGGTGTCATTCCAGGGAGGAATCAGACACTGTTTAGAAACTGAGAGGAAGCCCTTCACAAGTAAATCAGCACCAGAAAAGGAGTGGCTTCATGGTCCTCATGATTGCTGTAAATGCACGGATAGGCTGGATGCAGGACACGGTCACACACAGGTTGAAGCGTGCCTTCTTGTGTCCTAGTAAGGTGAGCCCTCAGACACTAAGTTGATGTTGCTGAGCTTTGGTGCTGTAGGAATAAGCAACTTGGGGATGAGGGAATTCCTGATCCTAATTCCACCTCTTTTTTTTAGGGGGGGGGGGGTTGCTACTATAAGAAAGTCATAACAGCACAATGTTTCTCCTAGTTCAAATATATTATTTATCCAAAATATCAGGTTGTTAACATGTAAATTAATTGTGAATGAAATTTGAAGTACCAATGAATGGCCACTGGGGAGAGCAAAGACTCAAATATAATTAGCAAAGACTGATCCGTGCAGCAGTCAGGTTGCATTGACAGCAAGTGATTATGTATTATGAACAAGTTCAAGCTACTCACTGTGACATTCTCCAAGCTAACTTCAAAGGGACACTAACTCTCACAAGTGTCCCAGACTGTCAGCCAAGAGGGCAAGATGGAGACCAGTGGGAGATTAAAGCCACTCTCACTTGTTTATATCCATTCCATCTACATTGTGAAAAGCACGCCAAACAAACTGCTCCTCACACAGGTTTTGCTGAAGCACTTTGCTGTTTATTTTCTTGTCAGGATGGATAAAACAGCCTCTGCATTGTCTTCAGCAATCACACCAAACATATTCAAAATATTTACAAAGTTCCATAGCCCTAATGCTGGCTATTACAGTTAGATCCCTAACTGGTCACATGTTGACACCAGTCTTGCACACACAGCTCAAACCCAGCTATTTAAGCTTCCTGTCAAGGCATTGCTCTAGCTTGTTTCTTAATTGATTAGGGCAGGTGCTCCACC
Source organism: Mixophyes fleayi (assembly GCF_038048845.1). Classification (NCBI taxonomy): domain Eukaryota; kingdom Metazoa; phylum Chordata; class Amphibia; order Anura; family Limnodynastidae; genus Mixophyes; species Mixophyes fleayi. The sequence goes on along the minus strand of NC_134412.1, from coordinate 54,880,684 downwards.
TGTGTTCCTGTGCTGTGTGTCTGTGTGTGTGAAAGTGTACCGAGTTAACCCTGTCTGCATCCTCAGCCTGCAGATTCACAGAGAAACCACCAGTCTTTCCTTTATTATTATGTGGCAAAGTGTGTCTATTGCCACAATATATATTTCACTCCTATCATTAATATCCATGATCATCCCTCATTTGACCCCTCCCTTGTACTACCCCCACATTTCTAAACTCTCTTTTAATTGATATTCTACTCCAGTGACACGCATACCTCCTTCTATTAAACTTAACTTCTCCCTCCTTTATACTATCTCTGTCGGTCTACCTTCCCTTTCACACCAATTCCCCATTGACATAATTCTCCTTGGTGTGTGTGTTTCTGTCTGTGTGTGTTAGGGAATTTAGACTGTAAGCTCTAATGGAGAAGGGACTGGTCTGAATGACAAATATTCTCTGTACAGCGCTGCAGAATTAGTGGCGCTATATAAATCAATGTTGATGATGATGATGATGACGACACCTACCCCCAGACACACACTCTTCTTATCTTCACAAATCTAGCACTGTCCAATTTGCACCCAACACCCTTATCTCCACTTTCCCTCCTCACCCACTATCCTCTTATTCTCTCCTACCACACTATAACTTTACATATGCAGCAAACCTTATCCGATCTGTAGATCATAGACTTGATACTCTCACCTCCACACACTATCAGCCCAGGTTCCTTTTCTCCCACAAAACCTGATTATCTTCCCCTACCATTTACCCCGGTTGCCTACACCCAACAAACAGCCTTCTTTATGCTCACATTTTTACCCCTTCTTCCCCCAGCTTGAAGCTTTAAGGAACAAGCTGGTTCCACCAACCACGACCCCCCCACAATGATTCAATGACTACACCCGACAGACAAGAAACTACATCATGGTAACCTACTACAGCCTGCGCTCCATGGCTATGTAAAGATAAATATTACTTATTTATAGTTCTACTAGGTGGAGGAACCTGTGCACACCCGCCAATACCCACACCAGCCAGGTGCAATAGTGCACTCAAAACTGGGTTGCCTCAAGCAGAAAATACAGAAAACATGCCCGTCTGTGATGGCTGTTAGACATTGAGGTTCGTTTAGCAATAAGAGTCTGTTATTTTACAACAATTCTGCTAACCTCATATTCTTACTCTTCATACTTTAACCCAATGTACCCAAAAGGAAGAAATAAAGAGCAGAGTGATAAGATAAGCTAATGGGTGTTTTACCTTAGGGGCCTATTAAGTCATAAGGAGGTAACTAAACAAATAATGTAAAATATCCCTTTAAGTATTGCTAATGTTGTTTTTGCAGAGTTTATTTTTTTTTCCGGAAAGACCTATTTTTGAAAATGAGATCGGAAAATCTATGTGGTTGTAACTGTGGGTTTACTTTTGCGCATTTGTGAGTACGTTTGTCGGCTCTGAGAAAAACAGGTGACAACGCTTGGTAATGTGACCTATGTAGACGGGGTGTAAGACATATCGAGAGGGGGAAGCGGGGCTGAGAGAGAAAGAGAAAAATTAGAAAGGAAACCCAAAGACAAGGAGGCAGGCACATCAAACAGATTCAGTTGATCAAACAGAACGTTGAGAAATGTGAAAAGAAATTGAGAGCAAGTTAAGAGAAAAAAAAAAGAAGAGGACTATAGAAAATTCTTATTACAGAGTGAAAAAACACAGAAGTTTTTATAGGACCGAAAGTCTTGCCTGTAGACAATGAAACCACAGATCCTGCTTTCTTTTCTGGTGGCTGGGCTATTTGTTGGTGAGTAAGTAATATGGATTATGTGGCTCGGGTATATAATCCTCATTGGATAAAGTAGAAACTTATGAAATGCTTTACAGGGATTTATTAAAATATTTCTGTATTTCAGAGACATTGATGTGTACACGTAAAGTTCACAGTTTAAGTGTATAGGTTAGTTAACGATTAATCTTAGTAACATATGTGGTACAATATAAGTTTATTCTTTCTTACATGTGAAGGACATATGGGCATCTATACTTGTACATCTTATATTAATAACCTGCATATTATTAGTCTCCTATCCTCTCTATAGATATCATATTGCCAGGTTAATACTCGTTTACGGACATGCATAGTTATATTTTACAGACAATTTCGTAATTATAAAGTTATAAAACTGAATTTATTTTAACTATACATACTTCCTGAACATCTGCAGTTCTTATGAGAACTGTTTTATGTATACTTTCTTAGAAATAGGCATAGACCACAGCAGACATGGAATAAACCAGAAATGTTTTTAAATACCATACAAATATTTAAAACATAGTTTCTCTTTGTTTAAAAAAAAGTTAGGAATTAGCTATTTCATTGCAGTAGAATGTACAAATGTGCACAATAAAATGATTTCATTTTATTTAGCAAACAAACTTTTAAACCTATTATGCAAGTTACTCTTTATAAATGAGCTAGTAATTATTTTAACAAATATATAAGTACAGATTTCCTAATCAGAAACTAAGTTATATTGGGAATAGGCTCTGACCATGAGGGGAGACATTTAGTTCGTATTGGACAATACATGTCTAAAATGGCTGATAACAGAGGTAAGGTAGATAATAAGCTTTCATAGGTTCTACCATTTTGGATTGTGAACCGTTACAAGTACGACTTCCATGTATGTCAGTTTGCAGATACAAATTATTTTCTATTTGTATGTCACTATATGTAATCCTTTATACAGTGCTGTGGATTAAGGCTGTGCTATGTAAATGATTCTCCTAATAATAATTATTGAAAATAACATTGTTGACTAACTTGCCTCATCATGGTATAGAAACTTTTAACATTTGTACTATGTGGAAAATCTTGCATTTTAAGCCTATAAATTGTTCTCATTCATGTTGTCACGGAGCATAATACATTACAAATTTCATGAAGGGAAATTTGGAAGAAGGGAAAAATAAATGATAAAACTGATCTTAACTTACAGACATTGTTTAATATAAGTTACACTGGTGAAAGTTAGATTTTTGGCACATAAAGTATCTCAAAGTGAAATAAAGTTTTGTATCAGCTAAGAGCATAGATTTAAAAAAGATCATATATCTAGTTTCATTACCAATAATAATATAATGGCCTAGCCCAAAGGTTCTCAAACTCAGTCCTCAAGAGCTTTCAACAGTTCATGTTTTCAGGATTTCTTTAATCATGGACAGGTGAGTTCATCTATTTTTCTGGGTCAGTAATTATCCCACCTGTTTCTACAGACAAAATTCCTGAAAACATGCCCTGTTGAGGACTGGATTTGAGCACATCTGGCCTAGTCTACACATATCTACACTAATTAAATTACCTAAAAATATAACTATTTAATTAAGAAAGAATATAAAACAATTCTTCAGAGGGCTGATGATTAGACACTAAGATGGGTACAGAATTTGTATAGTTGTCAAAATCATACTGCTTTTATCTGGTTTTATACTTTCTGTATTAGCAGTAAAACGTATGATAATGACCCCAACACAAATAGTTATGCTGATTTGTATAAGAAGAGGCAACATTTTCTTTTTGGCTCAATTAACAGAATCCAAACATTTAGTTGGGGTGAGAAAATATTTATAGGACTTCAGGACAGCTATAAATATAAGCTATAAAGCTATAAATCTAGTGATTCTAGTGTCAGGCCAAGTTTTGCCACATAGGCCCTGTCCTTGGGTGGCAAGATTGCAGGAGCACAGGCTACCTCTACATTCTTGCTGTTGATTTGCCATTTGGTCATATGGATTTTCGTTCATTTTGGCTACATATGGAAAGACATATTTAACAGGTCATTTAAAAATGTGGTAGATTGCAAAGTGCTGTGCCAGCTGTTTCCAACTTGCACTGCTGGCAGGGCTCATATAGTTCTCAAATTAAAAAAAAATGATACCCATGTGACCTAACATTTTTCTCAGTTCACAAAATCCACACCATGCTTTCTTTTAGGTAAAACGGCATTAGGAGCCTTTTTCTGCTTGTCCTGTTAATCTAGGTTCATCAGGATTTTAAATGATGGGAAAATAAGTATTGTGAGTTAAGATTTTGGGTGTAAAAAGGAACTGTTCTGGGAAAAGATGGATACTCGGGAGTCCCAGAAGATGGAGATCAATGTTTAAATTAATATAGTAATTTTTATTATAATTGTAATTAATCACAATCTTTGTCTACTAGAAATTAAATTTGGGCTGTCTACTTAGCTCCAACCGGTTTTTAGTTAAATGATCAGGATCTTGTGTTTTTGTGAAACCAGCTCTTTGTTGTGAGATTATTTATGTCTACAGATAATTGTGTGCATAATAATTTTACAGGCACCATAAAATATATAAGCAGATATATAGAATCCAGAAAGAGAGTGAACTGACTTCTATACACACACAATGCAGACAAGTAAATCAAATCGTATAGCTGAAGGTTTTCTGTATACAGCTACTCTTTATATACAGAGGTGGATTGGGTCAAGAAGGTCCACGCTAGACAATATGGAAAGAGTCATATAGTAATGTAATAATGCAGTAACACAATATGTACACTATAATAGAGGTTAAGTAATGATGTGGATCAATCAGGGGGAAGTAAAGTTAATTTTTCCATGGTTTTCTACTGTCAAACATGTCATATGATGTTGTACAGACATTAATTTTCCACGGCTCCACAAGACTACCTGTCACTCAGTACTTACTCTGCTTTCCTATTAAACACATCCACAAACTCTGTATTTTGCAGGCTGTGCTGTGGAGAGCTTGCAGTAACTTACTTTTGGATTGACATCTGAAGGTGTATACTAGCAATACCGCCTTGTGCTGTGCACATAACCAAGCATAGTGCACTGGGGAATTAGTCTTTAGGCTCTCATCTAAAAAGAAAGGAGACTTTTATCCCCAATCCCATGCAACAGGGCTCCATCTGAGGCAAGAGGCCAAAAGACCAGTGTGGTCATTTTACCTTAGTATCCACCGGAGCATTGTCACCCTAAAATAGGAAGCTTCAGGATGTTTAAGGGGATAGGAGTCTTATGCCCACATTGCATCCTGTAGATCATAAGAAGAGCCCCCTCGATCCTTAGTGAAGAATTCAATAGTGAAATAAATTATATAAAAAGTGCCATGATATCCAGTCACAGTCTCTGGCTGGAATTAGAAAAAATGATATGCCCACCCAGAAAATAGGGTCACCACTCCTAGTATATTCAGGCACCACTAGGGAGCCTAGAAGCATAGTATCCCATAGCATCTCAGGCTTTGATGGCTGCCAACCTAATAGCAAGAGGACCATGGTAGACTGTTTTTATTATGAGGGACAACTCTCTCCTAGGACAATACTATATTTGTCAAAAGGCAGAGTAGAGATTTAGGGGTAGATTTACTAGAACTTCTAAAGAGGAAAAGTGGGGGTGTTGCACATAGCAACCAATCAGTTTCTAGCTATCATTTATCTAATACATGCTAGAAAATGGCAACTAGAATGTGATTGATTGCTATGGGCAACGCTTCTACTTTTCCTTTATAGATGTTTTAGTAAATCTACCCCTTAGAGTCATCTTCTAAAAGGATTATTTCTTTTGAACATGCAATCTAAAGTAAAATATTAGAAGGTTTAGTTCTATTGAACATGAGCACAGCTTCTGTGGGACCATATTCAGGAATGACAGGCATCCTGGTGGGACAGGGGGTCCTGACAGCTGGATGGAGAGATTATATGTTTGTAGTTTTCAGCACAGTGCATCACCTTTAATTGAGCAATATTAAAAGAAGTCAACTAGTCAAAGGCAATGGGTTTTGCTTTGACAAATTCCGAAAAGCTGTTAACTTTTACAACTATAATACTTAGGTACGTAGGTTTTATATACATTTTTAAAGGAATAGGCACTACTGTGTATGCAAAGAAAAGAAAAATATGATTTTAAGTGTTAAATGGCCTTTAATAAATGTTGTTTTTCTTTGCTGCAAAATGATTTAAATTTAGTTTTTTGATTCATATACTCCAATTAATGATATGATTTGCAAATTATTAACATTATTGGTGGGAAAAATAAGTATATGTTATATTTACTTCCACTTGTACATGTTAGAGCTCTGATATCTCATGTATTCCGTATTCACTGTAATAGAGGTTATCAACATTCACAACTACTGTTAGAAAGCCCACACATCCTATGCAAAACACACTCTATCAAGAATGAGATCTAATCCGAAACATCATTCAGAAGTGTTATCATTTACGTTTTTATTATTTTGATTGGCCATTATTTAATAATTTTTTTTATTAAGTTTGTACAAATTGAACAATTGCAATTAAGAGCATACATGAAAACAGCTTTTAAAATGATCCATTTCTTTGTAATTCTAAGTTTTAATTGGAACAAATGAATAAAAAAAATTCAGGTTGGCTTGACTCAAGTCATACTGCACCGATTAGGGCAGGGTGGGGATGTGGAAACTCATAATACTGACATTTCAAACCAAACTGATGCAATCTAACTGACGTGTTCAGATTACAAGTAGATAGGTCAGAATTTTTTTCAATATGTGCTTAGCTTTCAACCATATGGCATCAAAAATGAATAACAATATAACGTAAATAATTTTTTTATTAATTGAGAATATGATTTTTTTTTAATTTTCAGTACAAAAAAATCAGTACAATGTTATGACATTTCTGATTATTTTACCCATGAGTTAGGATATTTAAGTTAATAGCTTGCTGCAAAAAAATATTTGGTGATGCCTAGTTCACTGCAGTAAGCTTGTCTCCATTTTTATGCTGGCATATGAACCCCCTTGCACTAGGCACTATTTAATCAACCAAAAACTAGAAATATAGTTTTGGGCTGAGTTTGACGAGTTAAAATAAAAAAATGCATACTTACCTTCAACTCTTGGCCGGTATCCGCAATAGATCCAACTGTCCTATACCTCATTTAACTCTCCTCTCCGTTTGAAACAAGTCATGCGGGTGTCGATGCCCAACCCCATGAACTTCCCATGCTTGGTCTGTTTGACACAAGCTTAGTTGGTGTCAATGCTCCTCCCTCAGGAACTTTTGATTCAAGTGAATCTGAAGTTTATGGGGGAAGGGGCATAGATACCCATTTGCCTTATTTAACAAGGTCAAGCAGGAGACCATAAAAAGTAAGTAAATATTGTTTCATCTCATCGAATTCCACTGAAATTATAACTGAAGTTTTCTTTTCAGCCAAGATTGTTGTGGAAGCTACTAATATAATAGCATAACTAGCAGCAATGACCAATTTAATTTCTGTGCCAATGTAATGGAAAAACATATATTAATAATACAGAATAATTAAGAAATCAATTTATTTGCAAACTGTTATTTAATTAGCTAACAGATATTATTTGTAGGCACCATAATAGATACATTCACATGAAATAATATTAAACCTGAGTTATAAATGAACATTGTGACCAATACAATTATAGTAACATGATTCAACTTACAGTGAGTTGTAAAAATATTTAGAACAATATGGGCAGTCATTTATTTATTATGATGACTACATTTATAAAATATAGATTTATAACATTGATTAAAAAAGAGATATTAGATTTTAATTTACTTATAAAACCCGTATGTAGGGTGCAAATACATTGACGCTCTCTGTCTCTGTATTCTGGTCCTTGAGGTGCGCTCAGGCACATCAGAACAAGGTTAGAATGCATCTCAATGTAAGGAACTTGTTTACTATGGAGATAAGCTGTACACACCAGTACACACCAGCTGTCGGTGAGAACATAGGGTGTATGTTGAAAGCCTGCATAATGGTGTGATTTTTGCACTCACTATATTTCTCCCTGAGGGAGATTAACCGTATCGGTATTGTAACTATTAACTCTATCACTGGTGAGTTTGGACATGCTGCAAAATACTGCTGTGCTGTGCGCTACTACTGTGTTGGGTTATGTGTTAATACAGCCTACAAAACGAACTTCACCTTGTACACAGATCCCTGTACAAGTATGTGCCTGAGATAAGGTATCATTTTGTGGAAAAAGTAGGAGTGTAATTTTGGTTCTTATGATAAGAAATGCCATTACTTTAATTGTATGATTAATGTAATGAGACGCTGTGGTGTACCTTATTACGTATCAAACGTAGAGACTAAAATCACTGCATGCTTTTTATAGTAATACTTTTAAAAAGAAACATCCCAACCCCATATTCACAAATTCATTTATATAATGGCTATAGAAAGACAACTGTTCTCTGAAGTGAGGGTAGGTAAAGATACTTCCAGATTTAGCTCCAAAATTTGTAAATACGACTTTAAGATCATCATAAAAATATGCATTTCAATTAAAGGATAATTCCACCTAAAACTAAAAGTGTAGTTTTTTTTTAACAACTTGTGGTGTTGTCCAGGTCCCTCCCCCATGAGCTTTCCAATCATAAATTAGTTTTTGATAGGGACAACTTTCTATTTCTAAAATCAAAATATGTAACTAAACCAGTGCCGACGAGGCACCATCAAAGGCATGTCTGTCTGCTTTATTTCATTTATTTATTTAGTTGATTGCTCATAACAAGTGAAGTGAAGTCATGGGTGGTTGCACTGGCCCCCATCCGCGTGCCTACTGAGGTCCACTATTGAAAACTAGTGTAACAGTCAGGTCAACTCTGGCAGGAGGGGTGCACCAGGCGTGGACGTGGTCAGTGCAACTGCACATTATTATTATTATTATTATTAATTTTTGTTTATAGGGCGCCACAAAGTATCCGTAGCGCCGTACAAGGACAAACAATGGCACAGTACAAGGTGAAACAGCACAGTACAAGTAACAGTAAGCACTAAAACTCTGGGGGCTCAGGCACAGCATGAAAGAGAGGGAGGGAGGGGAAAAGTGAGTATAGGCAGGTAACTATGGCCCAAGAGGGTGGGCACGGATGACAGGTTGAGAGTCACTGAGGGGAGCGGAGAGAAGCGAGAGGAGACAGAGGGCAGAGGGACCGAGAGGAGGTGAGCTGAGTAGCTGGAGAGCGCAGTTAAAAGTGATGGAAACAGAAGGTAGGAGAGCCCTGCTCAAAGGAGCGAACAATCTAAAGGGAGGGGAAGACAGACAGACACATGGATGAGACGGAGAGACGGGAGAAACGGAGACGGAGTCGAGGAAGGGGGAGAAGGGAAGAAGGGATGAGAAAGAGAGGTAGCCGACTTCAGGTCACTTCAGGTCACTTGTTAGGGAATCAGTGAAGGAGGAGGCCTCAATGTCATTCCTCAGCAACACCTGTAGGACCTATGCACACCCCCCAATGGTTGTGTGGCCCTCAGGGGCCTATTTATTTAAGGGCAAAAAGCATACGGGCTTGTTTTCACTTTGCCTTATATGTTAATGGGGTTACCACAAGGGATTACCTTATTATTGCCGGTGATAACTCCACTTGCCCTAAGTTTTAACATGGTGAAGCCTATTTATTAAGTAATGCTGTGGTGTTTTTTAAGGCCGCAAAGCCTATTCTGTTAACATCTCAGGATGGTGTTAACCAAAGGGAAGCACTGAAAAAATAATTGATTAAATAAATGATTTTTTCCAGCACAGGTCTCTTTAAAATGAAGAGGGCTAGTTTCCTTGCCACCCAGAAAGTAAATAATATGATCTGGATGAGGGGAGTGGTAGATATAATATAACATACATTACCTCTATGTTTTATGTTTAAAAGTTTTTATTTATTTTTTTCTGAAAAAAAAATCAAAATCAAAAAACTTTTATTTATTTTTATATTTTCCCTGAAAAAACAAATCCAGACTTCCAGTTCTACACATGCGCCAGGCCCCATGCATGCTCAGTAGAGCAGAATGGAGGCTTCCAGTGTGATAAGTCTCCCATCACGCTGGATAGTTTTACTGTGACAGCTGAGCAATTTAAATATTGCTAAATAGTAACAAAAGTTGTTTTTTTATCGCTGTGATAATAAGAAATTACCTTTCTGGCTTTGGAGAGAAAAACAATGATAAATAGGGCCCTAAAAAGATAGCAGACAAAAGGTAAATGTATTGTGCATTACTAGGCACAATACATTACGAATCAAGCCAGACAACCGCTGGTTGTTCTGATAAAAGGTTTACTGTCCAGTACTAAAAATAGAGGACAAAATAGACAGTGCTAAATGTATACTCTGATCGGTAGAAATATGTATATTGAAAATATCACTAATCCTAACTGATGTATAAAACAACCGATAACAATCCAAAATCGCTCACTTGACTATTTAAGAGATTCTCCATTAAAGTGTTTGACACATTTTTTCACCTGTCCATTGAAGTTTTCAGAAGCATGTATTAAAGGTTTTGGTTGAGCTGCGCACTTACTTATCCGCTGATTGAATAATGTTATATAGTGATATCTATAACATTATTTTGCATAATGGGATTCATTATATTTTTCAAGCACAAATAAATTATTTCTACCACTCAGTATATATATGTTTCACGTGACAGTGAGTCCAACAACCAACATCTCTTATTGTAGACTGTTAAATTCCACTGGAAAGGGGTTCCATTATCATAGAAACTACTATGATTTCAAAACATACTGCATAGTACCACTTCCATGGAGAGGAATCATCATGGCAGCCTATATTAAAACTGGGCAAACATGGGACAAGCCTGCCACTTGGCCGGGCCTGGGGAACAGGAATACAGAAAACAAATGTAGTCACTCCTGCGTGTAGCCAAACTGGACAGTGATCTTGACACTCAGTGCTCAGGGAAAGCCGTCCATCACTTCTGGACCACATACGGGCTTGTTCCTGAGGTCAGCAGATGACACAGGCCGATAGTAACCATATCCAGAACACATTTTACAATATGCCTGATAATGATCCAACCGATTTAAATCAGACCACTATTGAGCAAAATCTAATTTTTGGATCACACACTTTTAGCCCAATTGACAGATATCGCAGGGGCTCTGGACAGCTTAGGAAAAGCTTTAATTGTAGGACCCATTTATTTACTATGCTATCAAGTGCCTGATTAGATTTACCTTATATTGAGTATTAATATATGTGGATTTTTGTTGTGTTTTGTTCCACCAAAGTGAAACTAAACTAGAATATGTATAATGCTGACAATGAAGCCCTACCTTTAATTTATTCAAGTCTCCCAGTTATACATAACATATAGTATTTTTTAAAAGGAAACCTCAGCACAGACCTGGGCAAACTGATCCAAAGGGTAGGAATCTGGGCCAAAAGTAAGGAGCCAGCACTTTTATAAAGCAAGCAACACATTTTTTTTACTGGAGTTACTATTGGAGCCTATTAACAGCAGTCTAATAAATGGCAGCATAAAATTAGAGACAAATGATGAAAAAGGGTGCCTATATATGTCTATATAAATATACTTCTAACACGCCAAAAACATGGACTACCTTTGTCTCTTTGCACATACAGTATTATCCATACTTGCCAACTCTCCCAGATTGTCCGGGAGACTCCCGCATTTTGCGAGAGTCTCCCGGACGAGTGTGGCAATCTCCCTGATAGGAAGGGGGAAAAATTCAGTTTAAACGCCGCGATTCACCAGGAATCGCGGTGTTTAGCCCCGCCCCCAATGTAAAATGACGCGATTTGCGTCATTCCGTCACGGGGGCGGGGCCAAAATGACGCGATTTCGCCGCCCCGCCCCCTGCACGACCACGTCCCAGCCGGCATCTCCCGGAAAAAGAAAAAGAAATGTTGGCAAGTATGGTATTATCAAGAACCGTTGTGTTTACATAAACCACTTCCCATTTCTTCTGCATGGTGGTGGTTACACAGGTGTATACTGGTTTATAAGCCACATTGCACCATAAGGATACTGGGTAAGTAGGATTTGAACTGCATTCCAAGACACTTCTAGTGTATTTTAGACAATTAATGTATAAAGGCTCAGCAACCTTGGTGAGGTTTTATGCTTTGCTTGCCTACAATATGGTAGTAATATTGCATGTTTTCAATCTACTAGATGCATATTTATATAGATTGTGTGAAACGGGTTGTCCTTGAAAGTGAGATAGACTGTAAAAAGTTTTTTTTTCCTGGGCATTGGGAGGGGATATTTAAATGCTTTAGTTCCAAAATATTTTTGAAAAATGTACAAAATTAAACATTGAAAGTTAAAATATTTAAAGTTAATAAATGCTTTATTGAAAGAATAGAGCAAATACAGTATCACAATGTTCAGCATCAGGTTCATTAAGCTTTTAATCTGACATTGAATGTAGTTATATACAAACTTACATTTTTGTCTGTTTCAGATTTGTTATCTGCAGAAGATGAATCAGGTAAGATGGCCATAATAAATATATTCCAACTAGTATTTCTATTCTAACCCTCCATTATATGGTTCTTCTCTGTTCACTATTACAGTCCTCGATGGTATACATCTGGATGCTGTTTACAGCCATGTGCATCTAGTCGTATTGCAGTGCCTTATATTAAGTGTACACAGCTAAGGCTCTTATGTGTTCCAATCATTGGTGGGTCCAGGGCAGAGGCCAGATTTGTAAGACCCTGTCTACCATATGTGCCACTGCACCACTATGTTATACATAAAGCTATTAATAGTGCACAAAGCTATTAGTAAAACATATTTTAAATCAATTGCCAATAGTGTCTGGTAAGTCAGAGCAACCAATATTTTGCTCATATTAAATAAGGCTTCCATTCAACATGTCACAGTTTTTCCAGTACACTCAACGTTGTACTACTGACAATCTGACCTCAAAATGTATTTCCCTAGAAATAAGATACATAAGCCTTAGAAGTTAACAGTAATATTTTGAACACTTCACATGATATCATTCCCTTCGTTTTCGGTCTCAAAATCGTGGAAGCACTGTAATGTAAATAATGCCTTCAGTGAACATAATGAATATCCATGGTTTGGCAACAGTTGGCACATGCTGCATCCATGAACAAATCATGGATAAATAATAGTAGAGAAACCCAGAAAGAAACTAGGCAGCAAAATTAAATTCAATGTTGCCACTACTGGCAAAAGAGGACTCTGTTATTATGCTCCTATTATGATATCTTCAGTTCTTCAAGATCTTTCCTGTTTAAAAATAATGTAAAAAAAATAAAATTATCTACACTTATTAACAAATGTTACTAAACTGTAACACTCCCCCTGTGGACCAGGGGTAAATTGCAAATATACATATGCCATGTTCCCTTGGCTTTATTTTATTTATTTCCCATTGTTTCACTTCCCACTCACTTGTGTTTATCTCAGTTAACATAACAAACTTTGCCTTCATGAAAACCTTCCCCTTTTCATCAAGTTCTAGCAGGTGACAATTTCAAGGTGCATATCTCTGGACTGTCAGTCAGTATCATCTGTCCTAAAGAGGGAACTCTGAAGATGGGAAAACAAGTAATAAGCGAAAACAGAAAAGAACATGTAGTGAGCGATTTTTCATCATCAAAAAATGGACTATACGAGTGTGAAAATGAATACCTCTACTTGCATGCCTATGGTAAGGAACAAGAGAGTAATAAATATGAACAATTGTTCAATACATAACAATTCATACAGCCTAGTATTGGCTATAACATATATTTGATTAAGGAAGAATTAATTTACTCATCATATTAGTATATCTGTATATATTAACAGACAAATATTCTGTTTATGTTATAAGAACCACAATAAGTAGCAAGACATCCAAGATGAGGGTCCTAGTCTATTTATCAATGAATCCCTGATTTCGGCAGTAATTTAGATTGAAAAAAAAAACAATCATCATTGAAATGAACAAAAATATCGCTGGGGCAGCTGAACGATCCAACACTGCTACAGCGATACTGGCTGGAGTGGTAAGGGAGAACATACCACTGTGCCAGGCCAGTCTTTGTAGATGTGTGCATGTGCAAGTGGTAAGGGAGAACATACCAGTGAGACAGGCCAGTTTTTGTAGATGTGTGCATGTGCAAGTGGTAAGGGATAACATACCATTGTGCCAGGCCAGTCTTTGTAGATGTGTGCAAGTGGTAAGGGAGAACATACCACTGTGCCAGGTCTGTCTTTGTAGATGTGTGCATGTGCAAGTGATCAGGGAGAGCATACCACTGTGCCAGGCCAGTCTTTGTAGATTTGTGCATGTGCAAGTGGTAAGGGATAGCATACCACTGTGCCAGGCCAGTCTTTGTAGATGTGTGCATGTGCAAGTGGTAAGGGGGAACATACCATTGTGCCAGGCCAGTCTTTGTAGATGTGTGCAAGTGGTAAGGGAGAATATACCACTGTGCCAGGCCAGTCTTTGTAGATGTGTGCATGTGGAAGTGGTAAGGGCGAACATACCACTGTGACAGGCCAGTTTTTGTAGATGTGTGCATGTGCAAGTGGTAAGGGATAACAGACCATTGTGCCAGGCCAGTCTTTGTAGATTTGTGCATGTGCAAGTGGTAAGGGGGAACATACCACTGTGCCAGGCCAGTCTTTGTAGATGTGTGCAAGTGGTAAGGGAGAACATACCACTGTGCCAGGTCTGTCTTTGTAGATGTGTGCATGTGCAAGTGGTAAGGGATAACATACCACTGTGCCAGGCCAATCTTTGTAGATGTGTGCATGTGCAAGTGGTAAGGGAGAACATACCACTGTGCCAGGCCAGTCTTTGTAGATGTGTGCATGTGCAAGTGGTAAGGGAGAACATACCACTGTGCCAGGCCAGTCTTTGTAGATGTGTGCATGTGCAAGTGGTAAGGGAGAACATACCACTGTGCCAGGCCAGTCTCTGTAGATGTGTGCATATACAAATGGTAAGGGATAACAGACCATTGTGCCAGGCCAGTCTTTGTAGATGTGTGCAAGTGATAAGGGAGAATATACCACTATGCCAGGCCAGTCTTTGTAGATGTGTGCATGTGGAAGTGGTAAGGGAGAACATACCACTGTGCCAGGCCAGTCTTTTTAGATGTGTGCATGTGCAAGTGGTAAGGGATAACAGGCCAGTGTGCCAGGCCAGTCTTTGTAGATGTGTGTATGTACAAGAAAAAAAAAAGCTTAATAATGGATCCATTGTAAAAACTTTATTCAGTAAAATGCTTCATCAAAGAATAGAGCATTTCTAAATGCTTTTAATCTGTTATCGCCATCCTGGATAATGTCTCAGTGCTAGGCTAGTTTACTGAGGAATTTAAAGGTGTCAGTAAGAGATTATGCCTGGTATACTGAACTTCAGTACTGGATACTATGGGCCAGCCACACCTTATCAGCAAAGGTGGGAAAATCCCATGTACATCATAATATTAATAGCCTGGAGTTAAAGACAGGGAATTGCCCTGAAAGTGAGACTGCTTAACGCTAAAGAAGGATGGGGAAACACTTCAAAGTAACCTGCTATGGTTGATGGGGAGAAGAGATGTACATTCTGCATATTACCAACCTCAAACCCATCAGATCCTTGAAATGTATTAAAGAACAGGTAGAGGTGTCTGCTGAAAGAGGAGGCTTTGAGGTTAATTAACTAACATTGCTCAAAAGTGCAATTCAGCACTAATACTATAGTAACAAGTAAGACATTTGCTATCTCTGCACTATATTGATAAAAGCTCATTTCTAATTGGTTACAATGGTTTTAGTGCAGATGATCATCTTCGTACACTATAAATAACATATATAAGTGCATGCAATTGCTGCCGCAGAGATTAAGGCTGAGGAACATCAGTACATCACATCCATAATGCCATCTCACAAATCGATGCTGCTTATCACCAGTGCTCAATGCACTAAAGAGAGAAAACTACAGTGACAATCCTAAATGCAAAACATTGCTGCATCAGAGAGTGATACTGCATAAGAACAGTCCTCAAAGCAATCTAAAACTACATAGGAGTTTTGCACAGCTCTATAAGATTACAATTTGAAAAGCAGAATTTCCCTCTTCGTTGATGGGGGAAGGGGGAACAGGATTCTTTAAAAAAAAAAAGAAAAACCTCACCTGTCCGCGGCGTCGGCACTCCTCTTCCCTGCTCCGTCCGCACTGAATGTCGGGCGTGATGTCATCACGCCTCACTTTCAGTGAGGAGCGGTGCAACAAGAAGAGAAGAAAAGAGAAGATAGAAAAGTTAAGTGAAGGAACAGAACAAAGGGGAGCAAAGCCAGCATGGCAGAGTGTGTTGAGGGGCAAAAGCAGCATGGCAGAGTGTGAAGGGGGGCAAAATCAGCATGGCAGATTGATGAAGAGGGGCATTACTGTGGCATAATATGAACTGGGGGCATTATTGTGGCTTAATTTGAAATGGGGGCACTACTGTGTGGCATAACATGACTCATTACTATTATTATCTCAATATTAGCAGTATAAAATAAGAAATATTTTATACACACACACACACACCTGGGTTTGACTAGATAACTGCTTCATGATATTGATATATTTTTGTATACTTAAAATGGTCATTAGGGTAGAGAACCGGTTCTTAATTTATGTCACTCACCGGACGGTTAGTGCCTCTGGTCTGGTACGTGGCTCTCTCTCATTCCTGCCGGCGCCTGTCCTAAGCCGCGGCCGTCCGCCATCTTGACTGGATTGCGCATGTGCAGGACTCTTGAACTTAAAACTTTGCTTTTAATCCTATTGGTGAATCAATCACCACTCACTATTTAAGTCCTTAGTATTGTTGCCTGTTCTTGGTTCTCATTCCCTTGAGACTCAGGTGTTTCCTGTGTTCTGCTCGTGTGATCGGTTTTGCTGTGGACAAAGTCCTCTCTGCTCATCCGTGGTAAACTTGCCCGCTACAGACTACCTCTACTCCGCTGCATGCCTACACCTGGACAAGCCTTATCTGCTCTTCTGTGGTAAACGTACCCGCTATAGACTGCTTGCCATTCCGCTGCATACCTGCACCTGGACAAGCCTGCTCTGCTCATCAGTGGTAACGTACCCTCCACAGACTATTCGCTATTCAGCTGCATACCTGCACCTGGACAAGCCTGCTCTGCTCATCAGTGGTAACGTACCCGCCACAGACTATTCGCTATTCAGCTGCTTGCCTGCATTTGGACAAGTCTCCCTTGCTCATCAGTGGTATACTTGCCGCTACAGACTACCCGCTATTCTGCCACCTACCTGCACCTGGACAAGTCTTCCCATCAAGGCAGTGGTACAACTCACCAATTCAATCTCCACTCTAATTAAAATGAGCGCATACAAAGTTTACTATAGATGACACCTCACTCTTGGTACATTTTGGTGAACTTATCCCTCTGCTACCTCAGTCTGTTGGCGAGGATGCAGCTATCAAGGTAAGTTCATACATATATGGTGTTCATGCTCAATAATAGCCCCCTTCCGGGATAGAGTCAGGGCCCGCCACTCCTCACTTCTTTCATGCCCTGTCTGAAAGGTGGTTCTTCCTCCTACGTTATCTACTCCTGGCCGCTCACATCCTTGTTGCTGCTAGATGCCTGATTACCAACTTGGAAACAGAGTGACCTCCCACCCCCATATCTCTGCCCTAATATTTCCTCCCTTTTTGGCACCCTGGCTGTACCTATACTCCTAATTTCCCACCTGTCCGTTTATCGTTATAGCCCTCTGTTACCTGCTGATCAGGCCACCAGTATTTCTATCTACTAAGTTGAGCCCTCCCTTGGAACTTCGCCTAACAACTTTCAGAGGTACTATACTTCACTGGTGACAACCAGTTTCCCTGTCCCCACAGGGGGTTTGTTTGTATTTAAAATCTGAAAAATAAAAGTAAAAAAACTAAATAAATACTATAAGACATTGCATACACTCCATGTTATTCATTTAAAGATTATAGTTTTATGAGATTTTTTTTTACGTTTCAAAAAGATATAAAGCCTCTCCATTTTTTTATTTTTTTTTTAAATAGCAAATTAAGTACCTTTTAAGCATTTTTCTTAGCTGTCCTTCTACAAATCATTTTCTCCTTTTCAAAATATTTCTGGATGGCAGCTATTAAAGTAATTCTATCGTTTTCAAATAAGCATTGCCCAAGCGATTGTATTGTGTTTCTAACGCACAAAGTGATTTATTTTAGCAGATGTAAATAGTCAATAGTTTAATACATTATTATATTATGCTACAGTACAGTACAGTACAGCCAATACCAAAAGATACATACATACCGCTGCTATCGCATGCTTTCGCTGCGCTCCCACGGGACCCAGTGAACAGTATATCTGTTTAGAATACTGTGGTCAGAGTAGACTGAGGCTAGTGGGGGTGCAGCTATGATTATATATACATTCAGTGTTACAGAGTGAACAATAGAGATGATGTTGCTTGCTTCTATAGGCCCAGACTTCAGATGGGTCCAGGGTAAACAGGTCATCGGCTGGTTCAATCTAAGGAATCCAAAGGTGGGGGTCATCTCTCCAGGGGATGAGCTCTGTTCTTCCCGCCAAAACTCCAATTACAACCAGTCCATTAGCATTTTACAGTCAGTATCATATTAAAGGTTTATTCCCTAACAACAATAACTTGAGTATGCAATGTGCTATCTCTTCGCCGAATGAACCAGACAGCTGCTGATGAATAGGGGTTTAATATGATACTAGACATGACACCTTTCCTATAACCTGAACCTTAAATAACACTGAAGTGTACATATAATCATATTATATAAACTAATAATAAACTAAATACTATCTGCTCATAAATTACTGTGTAACGGAACCAATATGAATATGAATTATATAAATAACTAAATGTTGTAATGCGAATGTGTACGTGCGTATTTTACCTTGCGATCGCCGTATGCCACGTGTAGCGTGGCATACTGAGTGCAATCGACCAATAAAACAATATTAACCAATATACTTTCGTTCATCCAATTATAGGACTTCGACACAGCCCTGTGTCATACGTACAAACATGTCTGTCCCCGACAGCGGGACAGGGGCGGGACCACACCCCCAGAGGGCTGCCTCGCGCTGTTAGGTGCTAGGCTGCAGATTACATATCTCCTTTCCCCAACATTCCCACCCGCGAGGCAAACATGTCCCCCGGAAGGACATAGCCCTAAAATTGGGACTGTTGCGTTGAATTCAGGACAGTTGGGAGGTATGAAGCATGGCTGCTAGTTACACACACAGATAAAGCATTGATAGCAACCTGTAGAAACAAAGCAAGGAAAATGTTACTTACCAAGATTCTTCTTATAGGCTGTAACAGCGATTAATCTTAAAAAAAAACAAAAACATTTATTTTTTTATTTCTTGCTGTTTTAAACAGATCTCCCACTATTTCAAGGCTAAAAGAGAATACTTTGGAGTATTGGAGGAGGATGTAATCTCAACTGATTGTATTTTATCTGTCTCCTACAGTTTGTGAAACCTGCACAGATGTCTCTATTACCACGGTGGCTTTAGTCCTGATTGCTGACTGCCTGGTCACACTTGGTGTGTCCTTCATAGTATATTTTGGCTGTAGGAGAAAATCTGGAGGTGGAGTTGCAAATGAAGGTCATAAAAAAGGTAGCAAACTTATGGGGCGAATGGAAAACGAGTAATAAGCAAACATCTTCATCATCATTTATTTATATAATGCCTGCAAATTCTGTAGCACTTTACAATTGGATAAAGTCTAGTTAAGGGAGGACATAGTAACAGGTTAAACATGAAGTACAAACATTTGACATTTCTTAACTATGCCTATTTAATATGATATTTTCTGGCTAATATAATTTCTGACATACACAATATGAGACAGGGGGATCCACAACTGCTGTGTATGTAAGTTATCCCGTGCAGCTTTCATCCAACTTTGTTTTTTCAACAGACAACAAAGAACGTCCTCCGCCTGTTCCCAACCCCGATTATGAGGTAAAAATAACAGTTGTCTGTGTCTGTGTGTTCTTTTGTTTATGCCCAATTTGTGTCAAGTTGTTACAATGCCAATAAGTCAGACCATTTGTGTACAGCATAGGGAACATATTGAGTGATGTCCTAAACATATTGCACATACTATAACATTGTCAAAACAATTGCCTTATAAAAAGCCATTTAAACTAGTGGAAAATTACAGAATTATAAAGTACTATTGATCAGAGATCCAATAGCAGAAGTCTTTGTGGCATCATGTGACTTTCTGATTTTTCATTGCTAGATTATTTTTTCCCAAAAATTATGTTGGGTTATTATTCGGACCCCTTCCACAATCTAGGCCACAACATTGCACAAATAAAAAGTATCCTGGCCACAAACTGGACGTCATTACGGCTTTATTATGGGCAACTAAGATTTTGGCACAGTGGGTTTGAACAAGTAAGCCAGGGTTTAATACTGCACGCCTTTTAGTTATGTCATAGGGTATGACCCAGGCTTTTTGACTCATTGCTGATTAAAAGAACACTAGTCATGACTGACCATGTATTAGATTTATTGGACTACAGTTATTGTTTTTTGTTTGTGTCATTACAGCCAATCCGTAAAGGAAAGCAGGAAATATACAATGGATTGAACCGGAATTTTAAATAACTCAGTGGATCCTGCATTCGCTACTGTATCTCTTGTTTTTTACCATGTTTGTATGTATAATGACATCGCTGCATTTGTTTAGAGAGCAAGTAAAGCCACTATTTGACATTGATATATGTCAAAGGCTGTGTGTTACTGAACTGAATATAATATATTGTAACATTAATGACTGCACTCAGCTCTTATATAGAATAAAGGTGAACCTCTGCACCCATATGTCACTCAGGGGCGCACGCAGGATTTTTAAGGGGGGGTTTCCTCCCCCCCACCCAAAAAAAACAAGCAAAAAAACCGAGAGAGCTGCTGCGCATGCGCCCGCACATGCGCAGCAGCTCTGTTTCGGCAGCACTGTACCATACAGCAGCCGCAGCGCTGTCAAAGAAGCGTCCGCCACGGACGCTTCTTTGACAGCGTCACGGCTGCTATATAGTACAGTGCCGCTATGTAGGGGGTACTTTTTTAGCAGAGGGGAGGGTTTCTGGAGACCCAGAAACCCCCCCTGCATGCGCCCCTGTGACTGTAATGCAGTTGTGTCACAGTATGACTATCCTGATACCAAAGTATCCAATACAAACAACTTTATAGAAGATACGGACAGCAGGGAATAAAAGTAAATACAGGATGCCCAAGTGGGACAGTGGACAGGGACAGTAGTTCTGAGAAACCCCTTCCTCTTAATTGTTTATACTCTCAGAACACCCCACCACCACCTATTCAATTTCTGTTGGTGTGGGCTGTAAATACACCAGGGGGTAAATGTATCAAGGTCCAATTTTTTTCAGCATGATAACCCACGATTTTAGTCAAAAATTTCTCAAATGTGTCAAGCTGCCATTTTTACCCTGATCTTCAAAATCGCTGGTCATCTCTGGCGATTTGCTGCGATGTAAAACATTCCCGTATTAGCTAACTCTCCTGTGTTGTATCAGCGTGTTGTATAAACACATCACTATTAAACTGTTCTGTCATCCGGCAGCTGTAAAAAGTGTTAAAAATAGATTAAAGTTACAAAAAAAAAGCGTGGGGTCCCCCCTCTATTCAGTATTAACTCTAGTGCTGCCAGACTACTGCTGGTTTTGTGAAAATCGGGGAAAATTTTTGCGTGGGGCCCACCGATTTTCTCAGAACCAGCACTAGGAAAAGCAGCCGGGGTTGGTGGCACTATAGCAGGTGGACACGCGGCAGGGGTCCCCCTGCCATAATGACAAACTAACCCCAGGCTGTTCAGTGCTGGGCTGGATTCCCTAGCGAGTGGAGTCTGCCAAAAAAAACTAGCGGGCCCCCCCTCTAGGGACACCCAGCCCAGTGCTAATAGCACTAGGGCTCTTCCTACACCCCTGGGAAGTGGGTGTAGGGTAATAAATGAGGATTATGGTAAAAAAAATAAACAGATACCATTTTGTTTTGTGGAACTACAAGTCCCAGCCAGCCCGGGTGCCATAAATAGTGTGGGCATGCTGCTACTTGTATAACTACAAGCACCAACATACCCATGGCAGACAGGGCATGTTGGCACTTGGAGAACCACAAGTGCCAACATGCCCTGACACCCACGGCTGGCTGGGACCTGTAGTTCCACAAAATAAAATGTTAAATAAACCACTACACCCTCGTTAAAAGCACTAACATTTTATAAAAATAATAAACCCATAATAAACCCACAATAAAGACAGTAAACACCCTCAATGATACCATGTATTTTTATTAAAAATAACAAATACCCTATACTTACCACAGATGTTTTCATCTGTCGTCAGCAGCTTTTAATCCGAAAATGGCTGTCACCAAAGTCCCAATTATATTTATATCCAAAGTCCCTGCTTGAAAAGTCCAAAATAAATTTGTAGATCCAAAGTCCCTGCTTGAAAAGTCACCAAAGTATTTTTATCCAAAAGTCCCTGCTTGAAATCTCTTCTGTTCTTCTTGGGCACAAAGCCCTCCTTGTTGATTGCAGTCTTCAGCCAGGAGGGCCCCCTTGTTGATAGAAGTCTTCTTTGCTTCAGCCAGGAGGGCCCCATATTTGTAAAATCCAAGATTCTTCTTTCTTGATTGAATAAAAAAAATAAAACAGCTGGACCTCCGCAAACAGCTTCTACTAGGTAGAAACTCAGTTCATTGCGCTAGGTCTATTTATAGTATTAGGGGATTTTTCCACTACCGTGGGAAAATCCCCTAATACTATAAATAGACCTCGCGCAAGAGCTAAGCTCATTGCATATCGGAGCTTCTACCTAGTAGAAGCTGTTTGCGGTGGTCCAGCTGTAGACTGCAATCAACAACTTGGGCTTTGTGCCCAAGAAGAACAGAAGAGATTTCAAGCAGGAACTTTGGATATAAATTTAATTGGGACTTTGGTGACAGCCATTTTCGGATTAAAAGCTGCTGATAACAGATGAAAACATCTGTGGTAAGTATAGGGTATTTGTTATTTTTAATAAAAATATACGTTACCAATGAGAGTGTTTACTGTCTTTATTGTGGGTTTATTATTTTTATAAAATGTTAGTGGTTTTAACGAGGATGTAGTGGTTAATTTACCATTTAATTTTGTGGAACTACAGGTCCCAGCCAGCCGTGGGTGTCAGGGCATGTTTGCACTTGTGGTTCTCCAAGTGCAACATGCCCTGGCTGCCATGGGTATGCTGGTGCTTGTAGTTATACAAGTAGCAGTATGCCCACACTATTTATGGCACCGGCTGGGACTTATATAAAATGGCGTCCGTTTATTTTTTTTACCATAATCGCCATTTATTACCCTATACCCACCGCCCAGGGGTGTAGGAAGAGCCATAGTGCTATCAGCACTGGGCTGGGTGTCCCTAGAGGCGGCACCCGCTCGTTTTTTTTGGCAGACTCCACTCGCTAGGGAATCCAGCCCAGCACTGAACAGCCTGGGGTTAGTTTGTCATTATGGCAGGGGGACCCCTGCCGCGTGTCCCCCTGCTATAGTGCCACCAACCCCGGCTGGTTTGCCTAGTGCTGGTTCCGTGAAAATCGGGGGGACCCCACACAAAACTTTTCATGGAACCAACAGTAGTCTGGCAGCAGTAGGGTTAATACTGAATAGAAGGGGCACCCCACGCTTTTTTTAAAAAAAACTTTTATCTATTTTTTACAGTTTTGACAGCTGCTGGGACCTCCGGCAGTATGACAGACAGTGTAACAGTGATGTGTTTATACAAAAGGCTGCTAGAATGCAGCGTGTTGTTTTTGGCGTGTTTGAAAGCAAACTCTCCTGAGTTTCCTTAAGCGCAGCTTCATACATTTGAGACTTGTATAGCTGGAGTGACAAACAGTCGGGAGTTTGATCTCTATTGATTTTGGAAATAGCGATTTTGACAGAAGCAAAACTCAAATGAAATCTCAGCTTCATACATCTGCGAGTTTCAACTCTCCCGAGAAAATAGCCGGATTTGCAAAATCGGACATTGATACATTTACCACCAGCTGTGTTCTTGGGCCAGGACTTCCTTCTAGAAAAATAGCAGGGCAGCCAATAAAAGTATTGTTTACTTTTGTTTAATTCAATGAATTAAATTGGCTGCTAGAGGTCACTGAGCAAATAAAGTGAAAAGTCCTACAACATACAGTATGTCATATTTTCTTGACCCAGAACCCACTTACTGTGTATCCACAGATTGCATAAGGTGAAATTGAATCACTGGCACAGACCTAGCAAGAAGCGTATTATCTCTGTATATTCACTGTATATCCCATTTTATAAGTGCCCCCTGTTAATCATAACTGGGAGTGCTCCATTAATAACCTCATGGGCCAATCTGATAAACAACTCCAGGCAAAATTTCTCTTACATAAGAAACATTTGGTCCATCCAGTCCATTTTCCATCCCCAATACACTAATATAATATCTTTTTCATATATGTATTATCATTTACCACCTCTGTTATAGGCTATTCCACATATCCACTATCCTTGTGGTGAAGTAATTTTACTCATTTCCCATACACCTGTTTTTTGCCGGTTTAAGCACATGTCCTCATGTTCTAATACTTCTCTTCTGAAAAATGCTCCCCTCCTGTACCTTTTAAAAACATTTGGGGGTAAATGTATCATACTCCGGTTTCTTCAACTCGCGGGAGTTCGGCGAGATGACTGCTAAAATTTAAAGCAGTGCTGCCTTCTAAAGGGAAACTTGCCTTTACAAGGCAGCGCCGGATTATAAGGCCCAGTCTCAATTACGGGGTCTATTTCTGTACTTAACCCATACATAAGGCGCACTGTATTATAAGGCGCATGCTAAAACATACGGTCTACAAAAAAAAGGTAACGGAAGCAAAACAGTGTGTTTAGTTGAACTTTATTCTACTATTTAACAATACACTCACATTATTTGTTGATCAATCTTCTCCCACAAATTCATCCTCATCTTCTGTGTCTGAATTGAACAGCTGGGCAATTTCGCCATCAAACATGCCGGGTTCCCTCTCATCATTGTCGGAGTCAGTCTCGTTGCCAGGTGGCTGTTCAGCAATGATGCCGGCTTTCGCGAAAGCTCGGACAACAGTTAAAGCAGATACCTTAGCCCAGGCATCCACAATCCATTCACATATGGTGGCGTAACTCGCCCGGCGCTGCCTCCCAGTCTTAGTAAAGGTTTGTTCGCCGTATGTCATCCATCTCTCCCACGCCGCTCGCAATTTCACTTTGAACGCCCTGTTTACACCATTACGTAATGTTCTCTGATTGGTTTATCGCTGCCAGCGTACGTAGTGTACGTATTACATCCCTGTGTCAGCGGGAAATGATCCGGCAGTCAATCAAGCGGAGCGCTTACCAAAGTTGCACAACAATATTTTTACAGATTTTGGAACTCAGTGCACACATAAGGCGCACCGGATTATCAGGCGCAGGGCCGATTTTTGAGAAAATTTAAGGCTCTTAGGTGCGCCTTATAGTGCGGCAAATACGGTATATGTTGATTTACATAATGGCTCAACAGATGCCAAGAAACTAATGGCTATTACTGGTTTATTTGCATGCTATCTATTACTGCATATAGGAATGCCCATATGTGTTAATGCTTTGAATTTTATAACTATTGTGATTATTATCGTATGGTCCGGACCACTTTTCCTTTGAGACATTGTTGTTTGTTTATTAAAATAAATTTTTTATACATTCACATAACAAGCAGACATTTGTATCCAAGATACTGCCCCTGGGAGTTCCTAAACTTGTTTACCTTTCGGAGATTGGGACCTTTTTTTCCACATTTTCCCTTTGACAGCATACTTGCTACACATAAGAAAGTGCAGATTTCCCACTCTGTTGTCCACTATACCCTGTTTGTTACATATGAACGTGTCATCTGAAAAAGGCAGAATTTACCTTCAATATCATTGGTAGTGTCACCAATACTGTCACCAGTGCAAGTATAGATCTCTGTGGTACTCCATTGCTAACTTTTTACTCCCTTAAATGCAGTTCATTTACAACTCTTTGCTGTCTATCCTTCAGCCAACATAGTATCCATTCAATTATCTTCAAATCCAGTCTCAAGTTTTCTAATTTACTTAGCAGTCTTTGGTGGGGGACTTACAAAAATGGACAGATGCTACATCTACAGCTCCATTATGGTCTATTATTGTGGTCACCCAATCAAAAAAAGTCAACCATACTTGTTTGACATGATCTCTCCCACTGTATCCATGCTGCTTGGCATCTTTTAAGATGCTGGATTTTAGATATTATACACTTCTTTGTGTCAGCAGAGTTTCCACTACCTTTTCCTTTACTGATGTCAGACTCACTGGCCTGTATTTGCCATATTCTTTTTTACTTCCAGTTTTGTGCAGCAAAACTAAGGTTGCTCTTTTCCAGTCCAATGGATTAAAACATATTAATAGTCTAATGTTTGCTGCCAGCTCAATAAACCTATAGAACCACGTGAGTTCTTCAGTCTCTATTTTCCATTGAGCGCTATGTGCTCACCAGCAGGGCCGCCATCAGGGGGGTACAGGGAGTACAGCAGTATGGAGCCCAACAGCAGAGTGGGGCCCCAGCAGCCCTGGGCCCTGACAAATTTATTAGGAGAGGGGACCTCTGCAGTGAATTAAGGGAGGTAGCGGATGCTATTTCTAGGTAGCAGCTGCTCCTGAGATGTGAGAGGTGGTGTGGGGAGAGGCTTCCGTGTGTAATTAAGGATGTGGCAGTGTGCCCCCTTGTAGGCAGCATGTCTGCCGACACTACCAAGATGTTGGGCCCCATAGCTGCTACCATTTACTGCAGTCCTAGCCCCCCAGGTGTCAGGCTCCCGGACAGAGAGGCTCCCTGCAGCATCGCTAATGTTATGTAATTATTAACATCACAGCACTGACAATAGAGAGGAGCTGAAAGGAGACAGCAAGAAGACACAGAGAGGTAAGTAAACTACTGCAGGTGTTAGAGTGAACGGGGGATGGGGAGTGACTGTAGAGATTTGAGGGGGGGAGGCAAAGGTTGGGTAGAAAATAATTTAAAAATGAGGGTGGGGTGAGAGAAGGAAAGAGGGGGCCCTGTCTGTTACATTTGTACTGGGCCCTGTAATTTCTAGTGGCAGCCCTGCTCACCAGTACTCAGTTGCCCCCTGGACTTGTGTGCAATAGTATAAGTTTATATATGGATGAACAAGAATATGGAAATACAATGGCGCTCAAGAGCTAAATACTAAAAATAAAAAATAGATATGTAGATAAATATACTGTTTATTAAAACCATCAATGAATCACACTAAAATGCCTGTCACAAATGAGGTCAAAGGTGGATATAAATAATGATAAAAACACTATATAAAAAAGAAAAAAAACCATATACACTGCATTGTACCATGCAGATATTTATGATAAATCAATATAATATTGGAGCTCTCTAGAACAAGATAAATCTTGTTAAGTGGTAAATTCCCACCATGTGTTGAATCACATAGTCCCCAATTCTTAGTGAGCAAATGGAAAATGTGTAATATTTCTGAGTAGTTTGATACTGATCACATAAAGATGTTCTTGTGTGTGTCACAGATGACTTGATGAAAATAGCACAAAGTCTGTTAGACGATAGACGTTTCTTAGATACAAATTGCAAGTTCTTTTTGACACAGTCAATATATGATATAATTCCTGTTGTTGGTACTCACAAACCACCATATGAACAGAGCTCCTTCTTTCTCCTTATATGCAAGAGACATGTATGCAATTCAACTGTAGGTGTTTCTCAAAAACTGAAACCCGCAAAGTGTGAATATAGATGCCATGTGACTCGAGATTATACAGCACGTCCAGCTGCAATGTAGTGTGATGAGAGATCATCATTTCATCATCATTTATTTAAATATATAGCGCCACTAATTCTGAAGCGCTGTCCAGAGAACTCATTCATATTAGTACCTGCTGAGAGAGAGAGACTAGGGTCAGTTTGATAGCAGCTAATTAATCTACCAGGCAGAAGTGCTAACCAATAAGCCACCGTTCTGCCCCAAGAGATGGAACCAGAGTATAGAAATGCTCCCGGGATGGATACGATCGTAGAATTCTATCAGACCCTAAAACACCAAAGTCGGCGCATATCCGTGTGACCAGAGCTGCACTTTCCAGGGATCTCAAGAACAGACTTTGAATGTCCTCTTTTCTCCAAACTTCACGAATCTCAATAGCTCTTTCGATGAACCTCTACCGCAGGGTCATAAAGTAATATAAATGTAACTGTATATTCAAACTGAAACAATCATATATGAATAACTAGTCTTACGCGTTTCATTGCAGGCTAGCAATTACCTAGTAAACAGAGAATAGAAGAGACTAACCCCACAAAGATATAAATTAGTATAATCCCTTAAGTCTAGTAAGAGGAAAATCAGTACTGCTGGCTAACAGAATCGCGGGTCACGAGCTGAGAAAGGGGTGAGCAGCAGACAAGGATGATCAGTAACAAGCAGAGGTCAGTACAGGGGCAGACTGGATGAATGGTAACAAGCAGAAGCCAGTGCATATGGCAAACAGAATAACCAGTGACAAGCTGAGGTCAGTACGGGCAAGAGACAGGATAACAGGTACCAAGCAAAGGTTTTGGCAGAAAAGAATAGTCAGAACTGAGCTGGGTCAATAATGGGCAGACAATAACACACTACAGAGCACAAACACCTAGACAAACTATATACACTATTACAGGCAATGAATGAATGAATGGTGTTGACAGCATAACAAACTCACAATTGGCCACAGTACTAAATCATTTCAGCCTTCACAGCACTAATATCCAAGGTAAAACACCTGAGTACAGGGGCAGATTGGGAACTTAAAGTGGCCTTATAAAACAATTCTGAAAGTATCCATGTATGCTGGATCAAAACAACTGTAGGCAGGTCCAACACAAAGTAGATGGGGATAACAGAACTGGTATTGCAGTGGTACAAGTACTGCCACAATACTTGTTAAATAGCCTTCCCCAATCATTCCGCCAACAGGCGTTACCACAAGCGACAGCAGCATTATTGCCGGCTGTAACCCTTTGAAGTGAGCTAAAAAGTCATATTGATTTATTTTGTCCTTCAATGAATCAGCCCTTAGAGCAGGCAAAAGCTACATTGTAGAATCCCTGGCCAGCAGAGTCTCAAAACCTGTTAGTGCATGTACTAATAGTGTTTCGAACATGATGAGTAAGACCTGTAAAGTAATAAAAGTGTGCTATTGAGACACTCAGCAAATCTAATTAAAATCAGAAAATTGTGATAAATTGCCACCCTTAGTTTAACAACCACGAGGATGAAGATGGTGACACCTACCAGCAGTTGGCCCTACTGAATACTGAGGTGCAGAGTCTAACACGCCTCTAGTTTTCACCAGGGTCCCCCACAATGAAGTATGGACTCTGCTGCAAGATGTGTGCAGGTCGCGGCCTTCAGTATCAGCTAGCTGGAGAGATGACCAGTGAGGCAGCGGAGATGGTGCAGTAGATACAGGGTGGAGGCCTGGATACAGCAATGCACACACGAAAGATAGTCAGCAGAACCGGGTCAAACCCAGAGAGACCGTCTACAGCCAAAATCAGAAGCAGGAGAATGGTCAGGAAGCCAAGTCAGAACCTGAAAATCACTCTAAGCCAGAATCAGGAGCCAGTGGAGAAGTCAGAAACAAGCCAGGGTCAGAATCCAAATAAGCATACAAGAAACAGGAAAAAACACTGGAGCAAGGCAATAGACAAAATACTCTGGCACCTAAATGGTGTCAGAGTGATCTTTAAATAGATGGAAGTAGTCCTTGATTGGTGCTGCGGTTTTCGGCGGTAAGAACACAACCAACCGCTAAGCAGGGAAAGAGTGTCTCTTGTCCCTATGTGATGGAATGCAATGCTCTGCGCCTGCATGCTGATCAGGAGCGGAGAATGTCCCATCGCTATGCAATGGGACGCTGGCATCGCAAGGGGGCAGGCATCCGTCTAGAAGTAGAAGCAGGACGGCGCCTGACACTTAGGTTCCATTATATGTGCTTCAGTTTGTCTATGTCACGTCTGATTGGGAGTCACTAGCACTGGTTCTGCCAACCACATAAACTCAAGCAGAAGAGGAAGAAGGAAAGGCGTGAAGAAGGGAGAAGTAGAAGAATATGGGGGAGGTGTGGTGCCAGAGGACTGTGGGTTGTGGATGCAAATGGGAGCAAATGGAGGGGAGCAGAGGGGTGGGGGGTATACACACAAATGGGAGAATAAATAGGGACAGGCACCCATAATGTGGATGCAGAGACAAACATATTGAGGGTGTGGGTGGAGACAAACACACATTGGGAGACAGAACGATGAGGAGAGATTGGTCCTCAAAATTGGAGACAAAGAGACAGACACAAAAAGGATGGAGGTAGAGACACAAAGGGGGCTAAAGAGATGCACAGACACATAAGGGGGGAAACAAGTGACTGGTGTTCATTCTTTTTTTCTGCATTCAACTATCTGCAATTAAGCACTCTGATAGCCCTGAAAACTGAAGCTTAACCTTCATACAATTATTATGAGGCTTGTTGCTACAGCTAAACTCACTATCCAGGAAGGAGAGTGTCATTGGTACCGGTGCTGGTTAAAGGAGTATGAACTCAGTTGTTTATTGTACTCAGAGTGGGTCTGTCAATGTTAATTTACTAGATAGGCAGGTGCGGTGAATATATGGTAATGCACTGTGAAGCAGCAAACTTGGCACCATAAATATGGCAGAGATATGAAAAGGTTGCTAATATAATGCACTGCAGTGATTGGATGAGCCCAGTAATGTGAAATTTGGGAAAACCTCAGCTCCGACCATTTTTCCTCCTTTCCGCTGCACATACGGGGGTGACATGTCAGAGTGACATAAGCAGCACTCAACCAATAGGCCATTACACGTGAGTATGGGCTTTGAAGCTGTTAAAGCCGGCACCATTTTTAAATGGGTAAAGGTGGTGACAGGGAGACACTGGAGAAGCAGCTACAACCTGGGCAGCCTGTGTTTAATAGGCAACAGACAGGCTACTGAAATGCCCACTCCAAAGCATTTAATTTAGGACACTGTGAGCCCAGCCCTGCACCAAAGTGGTCCATGATGTCATGGGGAGCCATCAGTCTCCTGGTAAGGTCTATGGACAATCCGCCCCTGCCTGAGTAGAGGCCTTAATAAAAGAAAGAGTCATTTCTCTGAAGTCTCAATCTTGAATTTGAGTCTTTGGGGTAAATGTATCAAGCTGCGAGTTTCCGTCAGGTTTGAAATGTGGAGATGTTACCTATAGCAACCAATCACATTCTAGCTATCATTTTGTAGAATGTACTAAATAAATAATAACTAAAATCTGATTAGCTGCTATAGGCAACATCTCCACCTTTCAAACCTGCTGGAAACTCAGAGTTTGATACATTTACAGCCTTTTTTATATAGAAACATAGAATTTGACAGCAGATAAAAACCGCTTGGCCCATCTAGTCTGCTCATTGTTTTATTAACATATGGTAACCTTAAACCTTCTTTGATCCCTTGTTCTTTATAAGGATATTCTTATGTCTATCCCAGGCATATTTAAACTGCTCTACTGTATTAGGCTCTACCACATCTGATGCGAGGTTATTCCACTTATCCACTACCCTTTCTGTGAAGTAGGTTTTCCTCAAATTTCCTCTGAACCTACTTCTCCCCAGTTTCAGTGCATGTCCTTGTGTCCTAATACTTCTCTTCCTTTGAAGAATGTTTCCCTCATGTACCTTCTTTAAACCCTTGATATATTTGAAAGTTTCTATCATGTCCCCATTTCCCTTCTCTGCTCCAAACTATACATATTAAGTTGTTTTAGTCTTTCTGGCTAAGTTTGTGCTGTAGGCCATGCACCATTTTAGTTGCCCTTCTTTGCACAGTTTCTAATGTATTTATATCCTTCTGGAGATATGGCCTCCAGAATTGACCACAGTATTCTAGATGAGGCCGTACCAATGACCTATACAGTGGCATTATTACTTCTTTCTTTCTGCTACTGATTCCTCAGCCTATGCAACCAAGCATCTGACCCAAGTGCATGATTTTGCATGTTTTGGCATTAAACTGTAGTTGCCACTTTCTTGACCATTCGTCTAATCTACATAGATCATCAATCATTTGTTTTACCCCTCCTGGTGTGTCTTCCCTATTGTATGTCTTTGTGTCATCTGCAAAAATGCATACTTTCCCTTCAATACCATTTGCAATGTCTCCAATAAAGATATTAAAAAGCACTGGTCCAAGTACAGATCCTTGGGGTACTCCACTGGTAACCTTTTCCTCCTGTGACTATAACTCTCTGTTTTCTATCCTGCAACCAAGATCTTATCCATTCCACCATCTTTGAATCCAATCCCAAGCTTTCAAGTTTATTTAACAGTCTGCGATGTGAGACAGTGTCAAAAGCCTTACTAAAATCTAGATAAGCTATATCTACAGTCCCTCATTGAGCTATTACTTTAGTCACCCAGTCAAAAAAGTCAATAAGATTTGTTTGACATGATCTCCTCCCAGTAAATCCATGGTGTTTGGGATCTTGTAAGTTACTGTATTTGAGATATTCTACAGCTCTTTATTTTAAGAGTGTTTCCATTTTCCTATTACTGATGTAAGGCTCACTGGTCTGTAGTTGCTCGCCTCTTCCTTGCTTTCACTTTTGTGTAGTGGGACTACATACGCTCTTTTACAATCCTCTGGAATTACTCCTGTAGCTAGTGACTGATTGAATAATTCTGTTAATGATGTTACCAACACCCCTATATGCTCTTTTCGTATCCTTGGATATATCCCATCTGGCCCCATTGATTTATCCACTTTCAGTTTTGAGAGCTCTGTTAGGACCTTCTCCTCTGTAAGTGTACTTGTATCTACCTCATTTTTATGAATATACTTGCAACTTAACTGTGGTCCCTTCCCCGCTCTTTCTGTAGTGGACACTGAGCAAAAATAATTTAAGATGATCTGCTATTTCCTTGTCTCCCTCAACAAGACTCTCACACTCTGGGCTAGATTTACTAAGCTGTGGGTTTGAAAAAGTGGGGATGTTGCCTATAGCAACCAATCAGATTCTAGCTTTCTTTTATTTAGTACCATCTACAAAATGACAGCTAGAATCTGATTGGTTGCTATAGGCAACATCCCCACTTTTTCAAACCCGCAGCTTAGTAAATCTAGCCCTCTGTCTTTAGTCTTATTATTCCTCCTTTTGTTTTTCTTCTTTCACTTATATACCGAAAAAAAAGTTTTGCCCCCTTTACCTATTGACTGGGCCATATTCTCTTCAGCTTGTGCTTTGCCTATGATTCCAATTCTTCACTTAGTATATCAGATGATCATAAACCAAATACATATGGAATGTAGTGTCTATTATTTGTTATTCTCCGTTTAATACATAGTGACATAAAACGAAAGAAAGGAAAATATATGTGTAAGTGTTACAGTATCTCTTTTGAACAACACATACCAAGTAATTATTCTTCAACCTTGTTAGTATGCAACATAAAATGACAAAATCGTGATACTACAATCTTGAAATGTGATAAATTTATGCAAAAAAAAAAAACCACACAGGGGGGAATTCAATTGACCACGTTACTGTCGAAAGTAACGCGGACTGCGCACTTTTACTGATATTGCAGCGGCAATAGTGTGCATTATTACCGTTAATACGGTAATCTTTAACGGTGGTTTTTGATTGCCTGATGCTAGGAATATCTCAAGGGGTAAATGTATATATATTTACATATAGCTCTAAAATGTACTGCCAAACACACACATCGGCAGCATTCAAACACACCACACAAATGGAGCAGTGTACTGCAAGTTGGGGCCCTTCTGCTTGGAAGTCAGCATGGCATGGAAGCAGCATGTGTCCAGTTTGCAGCTTTTAGAGGTCTTTAAATAATTTTGCAGTAAGGTACAGCAGTCACAATATGCAATCCCTCCTGTAGCAACAACTGAAAAATCCTCAGCTTGTATCTTTTCTTATTTGTATCCTGGGACTTGTAGTTCCACAAATTTATTTTAACACCAGAGGGATCACCTTGTGGTATTAGCTCAAATGCTGAATAAACAAACATTTGTTGCACATTTACCTGCCCACCCATCTATCCCTGACTCTTCAGCCCTTGCAGCCAAATATAGTCCAAACCCCACTTGAATAAAAACAGATAGGTAAATTAACCAGTTACTTATCTGCACCAGTGTGGGTCCCAGGTATGAACTTGATTCCCTCCAAAATGGTTGACTTGCAAAATGGCCTTCTTCAGAGGTGCATGCAAACTTCCTCCTACAGCTACAAACCGTGACTTCCCAGCAAGTTCTGTTCACCACTCCACTCTGCTCTGATATCTCTCAAGACTGTCTGATCTCTCTGCTCAGACCATCAATCCAGTGCCCTTATGTTTAGGGTCACCTTATCTGGACTTGTCCAGAGACTGAGCTCAGTCTCTCTCAGGATGGTCTTCCCTCTCACTCTTCCCCTGCCCTGGGGTTTCTCAGTCTTGTTAGGCTCTGCCCTCTTTTCACAGTAGCCTTGTGGGAGATGTAGTTTCTCTGTCTGGACTGGTAAAATGACAATGTCCTTCTCTTTTCTTACTGATGCAATTGTGATTAGTAGCCCCTGGGTGCTCAAGTTTAACTGCGGCATCCCCAGGGGTTACATAGGCATTATTGAATAACTCTATGCATTGCTGCTTGTACACCAGATGACATTTTTGCCTAGGAGCCGCTTTGTATTTCCTATTTTTATTACGAGGCTGTAAAAATATCTAACCAGTAACATGCTATGATAGGATAACAAACAAAGTTCGAGACAGGTGGAAGACAAGAATGGTCAAAACCAAGCAGGAACAATAACAGGCAGACAATATTACAGAGCACGAACAAATAGGCAAGCTATTACAGGCAACAAGTGAATGGTGCTGACAGGCTAATAAAATCACAATCCACCAATCGCAGCAGAGCCTCAGTTCAGCTCTCAAAGCTCCAATAAGCAAGGTGTAAAACCTGAGTAGAGACTGTCAAGGCACCTTACACACAGATTTAATGGGCTGAGGGGCAGTAGAAAAACTGAATCTGCCACTATTTCTATCCCAGTCTCTATCCACTATCCTTACCAATAGTGACTGGTTGAATAATTCTGTTAATGGTGTTACCATGATTCCTTTTGGTTCTTTTGGTATCCTTGGATGTATCCCACCTGGCCCCATTGACTTGTCCACTTTAAGTTTTGAGAGTTTTTTTAGAAGCTTTCCTTCTGTAAGTGGACTTGTGTCTACCTCCTTTTACTCAATGTTCTTGCTACTTAACTGTGGTCCATTCCCTTTGCCTTCTTTTACTATTAACTATGCCATCTTCTCCTCAGCTTGGGCCTTTGCACATCTGATAGATATCTTAGCCTCCTTCTTTTAGCAGCATATATCTCATTTGTCTTCATGTTCCTGATTATATTTCTGTAAAAGCCATCTTTTTCCTTTTATAAAACTTGATACAACTTTTGAACACCGAACTGACTTGCTTTTCCTTGTGCTTTTCCTAACCTGTTTGATACAAAGGTATCTTGGTTTTAGTATAGTACTTTTTAAATTTATCCCACTATTCCTCCACTCCATATATATGCCACCACCCTGACAAACAATCGCTTACATAATTTCCCATCTCTTCAACGTCGGCCCTCCTATAATTTAATACCTTTTTTGTGTAGTCAGTCTCTATCTTTACATTAAAAAATACTGCTTCATGATCACTGGATTCTAAGTTCTCACCTACACTTACATCTGACACTCTGTCACCATTTAGAAGTATTAAAACTAATATAGCTTATTTGCAAGTAGCTCCCTCACCAATTGCTCGAGAGATGCTCCAGAAGACCCACTCCAGTTCACATTAGATAGACTAAAGTCTCCCATAAGTATTACCTCTCCTTTTAGCTCCATTTTAGCTATGTCCTCCATTAGGACCATGTCCAATTCCTCTTCCTATCCTGGAGGTCTGTAGATCACTCCAGTACTTTGTAATAGAGTAGCATTTATGTTTATCTCACATACATTGCTGCTCCACTTCCTATTCATCCAACTCTGTCCTTCCTAAATAAAGTAAATCCAGGAATAGCTATTGTGATGATACCAGTGTGTTAGAGCTTAAGGCCACTATGTGACCCTGGTATCTATGGGTTCTTAGATAACACAGCATGGAGAAATGAAAGATATAACAATATCTTTATTACAGAGATACAAAAACACAACTGTAAAAACAATAGCTAGAACACAAATAAAATACATTTAAAACAACACCCAGACAGTCACCAGGCCTCACAAGAGTCCCTACAGCATCCCAAAGTTAATAATATAGTATGCGCTATAAAGTTTAATAGAAGTTACCTAGCCAGACCAAGTCATACAGTTCCCAGGCCAAGCTGTAATTCCTATACTTTGAATGGGTGTGCAGAGTCCTGGTGAGATACAGCAGATTGTCTCCTGGCTAGGCCTCAAATGTGTTTCTCCTGAACAAGCTCTACATATGCTTTGCTCCCAGCCAGCTGTAAATAAACATTCCTTGTCTTCACTGTGCATATGCAACCCTCCCGGACAAGCTGTAGATATACTTTTCCAATGGAGCTGGAAATCCTGTCTATTGCCCTTAATAGTCTCGGCCGCTTGGCCACAAGCTCCCTGTCACGATCTGCCTGCAGTATACTGCTTTGCCTGGCAGCTCCTGCCTCCTGGACTATCAGACTTTATCATTGTGTTCATTTCATGTGTTAGCAGCAGTACCTCTGATCACCAGAGGTGCTGCTATTGTGCCTGTTGTGCTCCTAGTTCCTTAGGAGTTAACTCTGCTTCACTCATTATCTCATGCACCTGGGTGTGTTCCATATATACCTGTCTCTCCCAGCGTTCAGGGCTGGTTATTGTTGTCGCATCCTGTTGTCACATCCTGAGGTTATTCTCTATGGTCACTTCCTCCTGTTTGTGCTCCTGGATTTATGCTGCTGGAGATCTATCTCAACATACAACCTGCTGACCTGTTCCTTATGTGAACCTGGGACTTATCTGTGCATTTCCCTGTACATGCTGTCTGGTATATTTCCTCACCTCCCATTTACCTGCAACTGCTGTATATCTGGTAAATTCTGCAAGCTATTATGTCATCAACTGTCCATACTCTGCAGAAATAAACATTGTTTGTTTTTTCACCTATCGATGGCTCCTTAGCTGTATTTCTACATTGATCCGTGACACTCCCTACCAGAATGGTGGGAGTATAAACCCTAATCAATCTACTTCTGCGGATAAACCAGGAGGACAGACTCACATGCAGCTCCCAATGAAGTGGATTTTTCTCCAAGGCAGGTTGTCCGCTACAAGTTGCAAACAACAGCAGGATCACAGTACAATTTAACACAGGATCACACAATAGAATCACGCTGGAGCTGGAAGAAGACAAATCTCCAACTCCAAGCTCAGATGAATCTGGAACACACAGAATTTCCTTTACAGGGGCCTTGTAACAGATCCATAATTCCCACAAGGAAAGTTCCATTCTGCAAGGTCATCCTAAGGTTAAGAGTCCTGTGATTAACTGAGAGCTGGCCAGGGGTTGAAAATGGTTGAGATGCCAGTTCAGCCCCACGTTGTATTCCCCCCTCCTGTGATGATGCCCCGGATTCTAGTAACTCCAGAGGGAAACAATAGATTCTCAAACTGGCTAATGCAGCCCTTTTTCCCAGTTGATATGGAGCACCTCACTCTTTTAACCCCTTCCCTCATTTTGTGATGGAGAGGGGGTTCCAGGTGCTTCAGACTTCCTGTTCTCACGGTGGGAAGGGTGGATGGCCAGAAAACAGTTCAGCACCCATTTCATAATACAACTGAGACACGTGCAGCCCACCTGGCTACATTTAAGAATTTGAGGTAGTATAGAGATGGACAATAATGTAATAGGGACTATGTGTGACCAGAACTAGTCTTTTGGTCCATTGTGACATATGGGGAGTGGTAACTGTAGAACCATCTCGTCACAGCTATGTATCAGTCATCTTAGCCATAGTATCCAGATCATTTCTTATCATTAACAAAATCCTGGGATTTTTCCCTAGCTGGAGCATTCATACACATTACTCTGAGACTTTTGTTAGTACTTTTCCTTTTACCTCCCATAGTCTTAATTTTTTATGTTGTTTATTTTGTTTTCAACTGAACTGCCTTCTGTTGCTTTTGATCTTTTGATCTGCTTTAATAGACTGCCCACACAGTAACTATTGTGTAAGGGAGGAGATTGCTTTACTTTTATTTATTTCACAGCCCCACCAAACCACCCTATCCCCCCTCCCTGTATGGCTTAAGAAAAGGTGATTTTATATAGTTATGCTTCTGCGAGCAGACCTTAATTAAGATATTTTACTTTTATTTTCTGGTGGCTGTATACTCTATATGGCTGCTTTTATACCTGTAGTACCAATAGATATGGGTGAGTCTTCAATCATTTGTAGTGGAGTGGAAGATACTTCACTTTTAACAGAATTGCAGATAAATGTCAGGTTAATGCTTTACTACGCATTTTTTTAAACATTTTATTTTGGAATGACAATGTGTACAAACAGTAAATAATGAGCAATACAAAAGAATAATTGTCAATAAATGATTAATAAAGAAATGTATAACGAAAAACATTGTCAGTGTGTCAATTTCAAATCTAAAACTTTTATTAACAGGTAGGGTAAGGGGAGAAAAAAGGGGGGTGCAAAAGAGGGAAAGGAGAGAAAAGGAATGGAAAAGCGAAAGGAAAGAATAGACTGTACCTCATACCTACTGGGTTATAGCTTAAAGGTCTGGCTTGATTTGCTTGTGATAAAGTGAAAATCTCTTATAATATAGTAGGATCACCTAATGGAGTTGTCATTGAGACAGATCAAACTAGTCATGGAGTAGTGGGAGTGACTGTAGCAAACGTACATGAAAACCAAAACCATATACCAAATAAAAAATAATATTATCTACAGGTGTTTATGTATCACTCTGACTAAATTGGCCGTGCTCCACACTTACACTCTGGACAAAAAAAACCCTATAGACGCTAAAGAATGAAAAGCTTGGAAAACATAGCAGCTGCTGTCACATAAGATTGTGGATTTATCCCATTAGAAATTGAACAAAAAAGAAAACACTGTGACTTCACAAAGCAGATTGTCAATTCACATTAATATCTGAAAGAGTCGCATTGCCTTTACAATTATACATAAAATATTTATTTATAAATAAAAAATAAAAAACAATGAAAACACACAGATATAATGGGTAATCAGATGATAAACACTGGATAGTATGCAATCAATATACGATAATCAGTTGCTGCATTAAAAGATTAGACTGTTCCTATTTGGTACTCCTTGTCACAGCCACGAGGATGAATATGGTGACACCTACCAGCAATTGGCACTGCTGAGTACTGAGGCGCGGAGTCTAACCCGCAAGGAAGTATGGACTCTGCTGCAAGAGGCGTGCAAGTCGCGGCCCTCAATAGCTGGAGAGGTGACCAATTGTCAGGTTTGTACACGAAGAATGAGTGAGATCCTGCTGTCTCAACTGGTATTGGCTAGACTTCCCTAGAGGTGCAGAGTTTAACAGAATGGAAGGTATTCACCAGGGATTCCCACAAGGGAATTTGGGCTTCGGCGGCTTCCACACTGCAGGTCACGGCCCTCCAGGGAAGTTCCCAGTGAGACAGATTAGAGAATGAGTTTTAGCAGCATTCAGAGAGATACAGTTCTAATAGCAGATGATGATCATAGCAATTACCACTAAAAAGTGGAACATAAATGCAAAGTTCAATGGAGTACAGAGTATACTGCAGATGATGGACCACGGCTGTTATACTAGAGAGTAGAAACAGTCAGTGGAGTTCAGCGGTGCAGGCAGAATACATAGTGAGCGATGATCACAGCAAATACCACTAAAGAGTGGAACATCTTATGCAGAGTTCAATGAAGCATGAAGCATACAGCAGACGATGAGTCACAATTATCACCACATAGCTGTGGAAGGAATTAGCGGAGGTCAGCAATGCAGGCAGAGTAAATAGTGAGAGATAATCACAGCACTTACCAGTAACGAGTGGACCAGATGAACAGAGATCAGTGGTGTCCAGGTATGCAGCAGATGACGAGCCACAGCTTACCACAGGGATGTGGAACGAATCAGAAGTAGTCAGCTGTGCGTGCAGAGTAAGTAGCGGGCGTTGATCACAGTGATTATCACAATGAGTGGAACAGAGATCAGCGGTGCGTGCAGAGTAAGTGGCGGGCGGTGATCACAATGATTACCACAATGAGTGGAACAGAGGAGCAGAGATCAGCAGTATCCAGGTATGCAGCAAACGATGACCACGGCTTACCACAGGGATGTGGAATGAATCAGCAGTAGTCAGCGGTGTGTGCAGACTAATTAGCGGACGTTGATCACAGTGATTACCACAAATGAGTGGAACAGATGAGCAGAGATCAGCGGTGTCCAGGTATGCAGCAAACGATGAGCCACAGCTTACCACAGGGATGTGGAACAGATCAGCAGTAGTCAGCGGTGCATGCAGCATAGGTAGCGGCATAGATTATAACAGAGAGAGGAGGTTGAAACAGGCCAGGTGTAGACTTGAAGAACCAGCAAGGTGAAAGGAGGAGCCTTATAAAGGAGGACTGACCAATGGCTTGTTGAAGTCGTATAATTGGATGAACGAAAGTATATTGGTTTAATATTGGTTTGCCGTGCGTATTGCGAAGCGTACGCCACGTGTTACGTGGCGTGGTGCGTCTGCACGGTTAAATACGCACGCACACATTCGCATTACAACAGTTAGTTATTTATATAATTTCATATTGGTTCTGTTACACTGTAATTAAGGAGCAGATAGTATTCGGTTTATTATTAGTCTATATATATATATATATATATATATATATATATATAGTGATTATATGTACATTGTAGTGTTATTAAAGGTTTAGGTAATAGGAAAGGTGTCATGCCTGATGTCATATTGAAGCCCTAATCATCAGCAGCTGTCCGGTGCAGTCGGCGAAGAGATCGCACATTGCATACTTTAGTTATTGATATTAGAGAGTAAACCTTTGTATGATACTGGCTATGAAAAGGAGCAGACCCCCTGGAGAGAAGACCCCCACCTTTGGATTCCTTAGATTGAATCAACCTATTACCTGTCTGGCCTGGACCCACCCAACGTCTGGACCTATAGAAACAATCTACGTCATCTCTATTGTTCACAATGAAACACTGACTGTATATATATTAGCTGCATCTCACTGGGGCCTCAGTCAACTCTGACACAATATTCTATACAGAATATTGTCCATCGGGTCCCGTGGGTGGGCATGCGAGCGCAAGCGATTGCATTGGTATGTACTTATCTTTTGGTATTGGCTGTGCTGTAATGTACTTTATCATAATATAATAATGTATTAAAATTGTTGACTATTTACATCTGCTAAAATAAATCACTTTGTGCTTTGGACACACATTCAATTGATTGGGCAATGCTTATTTTAAAACGATAGAATTACTTTAATAATTTGGGGGCCTGGAGTTAGGAGTTACGTTACCGGCAGGTATGCAACGCTTACGATATTCGGTTCCTCAACAAAGGGTGGATTGATGGACGCGTCGCATAAAGCAGGAAAGAATGTAATGTGTTCAAGACCTGTGGTTCACTGTGTGTTGCGAAACCGAATGTCCGTTGTTGCATAGACTGAAGGAACGCTAATTAGAATCTAGTGACAAGAAAGAAAAATGTTTCTTTTTATTGTCGTTTTACGCTTTAAAGTGTATTGCATTGCTGAGCGTATGTGTATTTCCTGCTGTGAGTACCCGAACTTCCGGTAGCTTTGCCACGTGGTTGAACAATCGTTTTGATAGTTATTATATGCATAGTATAATTACTTGTGAAAGCCTCTGAGACATTATTACTATTGTTGGGAACTTTTGATTTTCTGCGCCGAAAAGGTGTATAGTGTGTGATTTTGTAACGTAGATACACTGTTTATTGTTGAGGTGCTCAGTTGCTGTCTGACGAGGCGGATTGCCCAACTGAAGGACGGTATACAGGGCAGGTATACCGAATGCGAAAACGAAGTTTTCGCAAAAGCGCTACCAATAGATCGCAAGGTTTGCTAATAATTAGTATTGGTAGGCAGTGCGATCCAATCGCACCGTTAGTGCGAATTGGTGAAGCAGCTAGGAGGAATTATACTGGAAAGGTAGGTTGATTGTATCAACTTGTGCTCCCAGCGATAATAAACTCAGCAGATTTTTGTGGTTGAGCCAGGGTATCGAGGAGCTGATAGCCCTTGGGGCCCATAGTGATATTTCTGTATTAGGGATCCTCGCCTGCTGCGAGCAAAGCGAGTGAACGCGGCTAAAGGAAATACGTTCACCGAGCATAATAGATCTCTAGCGGTGAGTATAGCAACAGAGTTGAAATTATTTGGTGGAAAGAACAGAGCATTGCGGTGTGTCTGTATTTCACATTTGGTCGGAAGGAACAGAGCATTGCGGTGTGTCTGTGTTCCGGGTAGAAAGTATATTGTGCAACATGGGTGCTAGGCATACGCTAGAGATTGCCAATTTAGTGCCTAAGGAAGGTCTTATTGGGTCAGCGAGATTTCTCATGTGTGCAAAATATGGTACATACGCAACTGTGTATTGTGACACGTGGGTCGAAATGACCAAAGATTGCGATAGGCCTTTCCCAACAACAGGGAGTTTTAATGCAGAGGTACTAAATACCGTAAAAGATAAAGTACGGTTGATTAAGTCAACGAAAGTGAGAAATGCACATAATCATTGTTTAAAATCGTGGCAAATGGAAGGTAGCACGTGGCAGAGCAGCGAACGCACAGCGGAAGTGAGTGTAAGGAAAAACACGTGTTCAGCGGAAGTAAGCGTACCGGAAACAAGCATTCCGGAAGTGTGCGTTGCAAAGCGTGGCGAACTGAGCGCAAACACGCCCCCGATAAATTCGGTCGGGGCGGGAAGTACAGCCAATACCAAAAATTTAAAAACTGTAACTAGTAAGTTGTATGTTGTTTTAAGTAACGTTAAAAGTAATGTTTCAGGACAAAGAAGAGGAACGGTCCCACCAGCAGGGGCAGCTGCTGAAAGTGGTGAGAATAATGAAAAGGTTAACACAGGGGGAGACATCCATTGTACTGCAGCAGCAATTTCAGCAACTAGTTTTAGTGATTTGGTAGACTTACATCCTGTCTGCACAGCAGCAGTTCCCAATGGGAAAGCAGACAGGAATAGTGATGTTCCCTTAAAACATGTAGCAAAGCATGATCCATGCACTAGGTCTGAAACATTTTCAATTTTGTCTGATTTCCCTGATCCTAGGAAAGATTTGACCAAATGTCAGCAGTTTATTAGATATTATGGTAATGTGTATGAGCCAACTAATAACGATTGGCGAGTATTATTGAAGGCCTGTCTTCCTCTCAATACTGATATACAAAAGTTCATTAAGGATTGTAAGTTGGAGCAGGATGAATCCTTAAACGAGGATGATAATCAGGACAATATTAAACAAATAATCACACAGTTGGCCACATATTTCCCAGTGATAGTGGACTGAAGTAAAATTTTTAGTATCCAGCAAAAAGATAGTGAAAATGCAGCAGACTATTTTTGCAGAGCTTTGATAGCAATGGGCAAATATACTGGGGTACCAGACATAAAAGATAATCTATATTACAGAGAGGTTGCTGTTAAAGTTCTAATGGATGGCCTCAGGGA
Source organism: Mixophyes fleayi (assembly GCF_038048845.1). Classification (NCBI taxonomy): domain Eukaryota; kingdom Metazoa; phylum Chordata; class Amphibia; order Anura; family Limnodynastidae; genus Mixophyes; species Mixophyes fleayi. The sequence goes on along the minus strand of NC_134412.1, from coordinate 54,836,931 downwards.
AAACTTGAAAAGAAGGGTGCAAACTTCATTACCATACTGGAAAGGAACCACTGTAAGTGCTCTCAGGGAGTCAGCTATAGAACATGATAAAAGTATAAATAAACAGAAAGAGACACTAAGTGATAGGGTAATGATGGTAAGTATCCCAGCACTAGAGGGACTGCACACACGACCACCAGCATACAACCCACATAATAAGAAACATAGAAAAATCAGGTGTTTTAAGTGTAACGAAGAAGGCCATTTCGCAAGAGATTGTAAAAAAGAAGAGAAACAACATGAGTTGAGAAAGTGTTTTAGATGCACTAAAATGGGACACCTAGCACAGGACTGTACAATGACAAGAGCGGAAGCAAAGAGACTTGGCCCATCTAAGGGGGAATCACATAGACACCCACAGAGACGGCGCACACAAGTCTCGGAGACTTCTCAACAGTTTCCTGTGCACCTCATAGCAGCCAATGCCTGGGGGGAGAAATATAGCCGACTCTAGAGTTAAACTGTGGTAAGTATTAGTGTGCAAGGAACAGATTTAAAAAGGTAATCTTTGTTGATTTTGTTTGTTCGTTTTATGTTGTCACATGTTTGTTTTCCTAAATCGCTAGCCGACGGCAAAGAATATAAATGTTTGTTTTGTTTGCTGTTTGAAGATAACTATCTTGTTTTTCTTTTCACAGATAAAGGGGACACAAAAGAAGTATAGACAAGTGTTTAAAAGGGGTGAGATAGAGAAATAGAAGAATTACTCTTGAAAGACTAATTAACAATAGACAATTGGAACACTCTTTTGTTTTAGGCTGCAGTGACTCATGATAATTTGTTTGGCTGAGAATCATTATCCAACAATGAAGTATGTACATACTTTGCTCCAAAATACCGTTTTAAGTATTTCAGAGAAAATATGAGTCACTAAGAGTACATTTTTACATTTCTCTATTATAAGTTAGGAAAGTCTGTTGAAAAGGTATGTAGTCAATGATATACCGAGTTCTTACTGAACAAATGACGGACGACACTGGATGGCACTGTTAAGACCCCCTAGTCAAGTATGGGGAGGGGTCATAGTTAGCAAATAGCTAAGGGGAACAGTGGAATGAATACAGCCATTTCCCCATAGAGTCAGAGTCCAATCCAGCTGTCAGTTTGTTGTAAAAAATCTCCCTTTCTACATGTATGTTTGTATTCAAACCTTTGTATTCCCATCATTCATTGCTTTCCTATTTCCCATTCTTTACACAAATGCTAGTCTCTCTCTCTCTCTCTCTCTCTACTCTCTCTCTCTCTCTCTCTCTCTACCCTCTCTCTCTCTCTCTCTCTCTCTCTCTCTCTCTTTCTCTCTCTCCTCTCTCTCTCTCTCTCTCTGCTCTGGTAGAGATAAAATCAGACAGTCTCAACAATGAGGCTAAAACATGTTTTTTTATTTTTTACATGAGACAAATTCAGAGATACACACACTAGATTGACATGAGTTACAGAAACAGTCAGGGGTTTTGTTTTCATGTGTATAGAAACTGCTATTTTTTTTAAGCAGAAAGGTTCTGTTGTAGAAATACGATTCATGTTTTATAGATTGCATATCTGTTTTGGGGTTTTTTTGTTTTGGTTCGTGCCTCCTGTACAAAAATGTGCCTTTTTATGGATGCACAAAGGGTGGAGACAGGAGATTGCTAGAGGTTAGGCATACAGATATGCATCTCTGTATAGAACATTGGAGTAGGATTTTTACCACAAGATACGACATAATGTGAAACCCTAGAAAATGTAGAATTTTCATGTTTTATAATTTTCACTGTTAGACAGGCATGTACTGGATACTGTTATATTTGAAGAAAGTGTTATAGAAAGAGACCTCTTTGCCTTTCCCACTTAGTCAAGTAGCTGAATATGAGGTACTGAGAATGACATGTGAGTTGGCAGAGGGAAAATCGATTGATATACATTGGTCTTTAGCATTTTTCTAGTCTAGAGGGCGATGTTGAGGTGACTGAGAAATCGTTTTATAGCAATACCAGCACATGATTAGGACACTACATAGAGGACTTTAGACAGTGACACAGATACCAACTGAAGTAGCTGCTAGTAAGGTCCACACTTACATGCACAACCATACAGGGCTGTCACACCAGGGAGAACATAGCTGTCAAATAGACAACAGGGTTTTATGTGACAGCTAACAAATCTATGTTTTGTTTGTTTTTCGTTGTATTGTTTTAGTTTTAAAAAGGTGAACACACACACACATGCACGCATACACATATTGGTTAATATAGGAAGATTTGTGTTACCTGAGGGATAAACTGTCTGGAAGGTGAAGAGATGCGGTGAGGAATCTGGTGGACTCTGGAGAGATGGACAAGGTAGACTAATAGAACCATCCCATATCCCTCCTGCTGATGGGTTTTCCTCCAGGTAAAACAAATACACGTCATCCAATTACCACCATGCAGGATCCTCAAGTATACACAGGTGTACCAATGAAATATGTCTGGGTAGAGGTGTATTGAAATGTGTCTAATGTATTACTGTATCATACTCAAAGCTTTTGTTATTCAATGTGATAGTCCTAGAGTTATAATAGATTATAGGGGTATTCATGTTATTGATAATAGATGTATAATGTATGAGTAGTGGTAACAAATCACATACTTTCAATTAGCCATAAACCAGTGTGAACATAAAGTAGTGGTACTCGGTAGAATGAATTGAATAGAATAAGAGTTGGAACTTGATTGAAGTGCCACTAGTCCTTTCCCGCTACCAAAAGATCACCCCTGGGCAGACTCCTAACCTGTCAGTTTTTGAAATGTTCTTGACCCCTCGTGAGATGAGATTGTAACTGGGAGGCTAGGTTAGACCTTGAGAGAAGGTAAATAGTGAGACAGCAACCGAGAACGTCCAAAACACTGTTTCCTGAAAGGTCACACTAACTGTCAGGATGTTGGATCGGGAGAGTAAGTTGTGGAACAGAAATCTCTTAAGCTTAGGTTATTTGCCAGACAGGTACCAGGTGTAGGCTACCAGCCTCACGGCTTCAAGGGCAGCAGAGACACACTGGTGCCCATACCACCCACTGCAGAGGGGCCAACACTCAGAGAAGGGTCCAAGGGCACTCATGAGTCTGTACTGGAAGGCCTCGAATGCAGTTAGTAGCACCTGAGCCAAAGGCTAAGACTGTTGTACAGCATGAAGTTGTAGTTTTTCCTCTTTTGTGTTCTCTCATTTCATTCTCTTCTCAGGACGGTTAATTCTTTTGATTATTAGCAGGTGACAGAGACTGGTTCGGGTAATGATAAGGAGGTATTGGGGAGGAAGAAGTTAGTAGCATAATCAGTCCGGCCAATTACTCTATTCAATTCAGGGGTAAAGGAAAATTTAGAAACCTTGGAGCTTGGAGAAAGTGTGAGGGGCTATTGTCTGAGTAGCATTACGTCCGTAAGTACGGCGACCCCATAGTTAAAAAGAGACACACCCAGCGATGCCAGTCCAGTAATATTCGGACTTGAGCAGGCATCCTTGAGAATGATTATCATTCTTGGGAGGGTAAGGTTTTAGACCAAACAAAGTGCTGGGCGTGCTCACGCGTGCCTCAGTGATTATATCAAGTAGGATTAGTTCTCTTTCCACTAAATATTCTTGAGGTACCCGAACTATGGGTGGGAGGTCACTAGGGGAAAAAGTAGGACACCTAGGTCCTTTAGTCGGAAGTCTCCCAATGCTTTGCAAGCCGATCACTGTTAAATCTGAGTATTGAGAGACTGGGAAGAACGAACAGACAATAGCCCGCCCACAAGTGTTGATGAAAAGAACTGGTGACATTATTAGATGTGTGTATATTAACGCAAGCTGAAGGAGATTACATATGACATTATTGATAGACATAGGATGATGCTATTGATGAACATGAAGTGTTTAAATGTATACTGAGCTTAAAGACATGCGTTGGACAGAAGAACCTGTTAAACTTGAAGAACTGTAGTAGAGAATTCTGTATAGCTGATACACGTTCTACTGTACCTTGTACCTTTCCAAATAATGTATTAAGTGTTTTATTGCACCCTTGAAGGGCATACAAAAGGTTATCTCCAAGCTCCAGAAGTGTACGGTTTATAGTAAAAGAAGAAGTCGTTTAGAGGATTAAGACTCTCTCTTATGATAACTTGTTTAGATCTACAAACAGCGTGGACATACACCAAGGGGGATTTGTATTACATAACAATGAAACGTGGTACTGAGATCCTGCTTATAACATCTTTAAGGTTATAGTTTATTGTACTATCAAAGGGTGGACTGTTGAAGTCGTATAATTGGATGAACGAAAGTATATTGGTTTAATATTGGTTTGCCGTGCGTATTGCGAAGCGGACGCCACGTGTTACGTGGCGTGGTGCGTCCGCACGGTTAAATATGCACGCACACATTCGCATTACAACAGTTAGTTATTTATATAATTTCATATTGGTTCTGTTACACTGTAATTAAGGAGCAGATAGTATTCGGTTTATTATTAGTCTATATATATATATATATATATATATATATATATATATAGTGATTATATGTACATTGTAGTGTTATTAAAGGTTTAGGTAATAGGAAAGGTGTCATGCCTGATATCATATTGAAGCCCTAATCATCAGCAGCTGTCCGATGCAGTCGGTGAAGAGATCGCACATTGCATACTTTAGTTATTGATATTAGAGAGTAAACCTTTGTATGATACTGGCTATGAAAAGGAGCAGACCCCCTGGAGAGAAGACCCCCACCTTTGGATTCCTTAGATTGAATCAACCTATTACCTGTCTGGCCTGGACCCACCCAACGTCTGGACCTATAGAAACAATCTACGTCCTCTCTATTGTTCACAATGAAACACTGACTGTATATATATTAGCTGCATCTCACTGGGGCCTCAGTCAACTCTGACACAATATTCTATACAGAATATTGTCCATCGGGTCCCGTGGGTGCGCATGCGAGCGCAAGCGATTGCATTGGTATGTACTTATCTTTTGGTATTGGCTGTGCTGTAATGTACTTTATCATAATATAATAATGTATTGAAATTGTTGACTATTTACATCTGCTAAAATAAATCACTTTGTGCTTTGGACACACATTCAATTGATTGGGCAATGCTTATTTTAAAATGATAAAATTACTTTAATAGGCTGCACAGGCCAAACACAGGTGAAGTAAGCACAGGTGAAAACCGTAGCTGACAGCCTGCACAATGAAGGGAATTAAAGTGAGAGTCAGTGTGTTGAGGCTCGGGTGGAGATACCCGGAGAGCGGTGTGTGACACCAATGAGGCAGCAGTGATGGTGCGCCAGGATGCAGGATGGAGGCCTAGATGCAGCAATGCACATATGAAGGATAGTCAGCAGAACCGGGTCAAAACCAGAGAGACAATCACAGCCAAAATCAGAAGCAGGATAATGGTCAGGAAGCCAAGTCAGAACCAGGAAATCACTCTAAGCCAGAATCAGGAGCAAGGCTGAAGACCAAATACTCTGGCACCCTACAGTTCCACTCCTGTAACCAAAGTTTTGCAATGTGCATGTAAAGTTGCTGACTAGCGCAGTTTACATTTACAAACTTATCGGCAACTCACAGATATTTCCACACTTAGAAGCTACAGCTCAAAATTTGCTGCTATACTAATTTTTCTTTAGTTGAAGCAGACTCAAAACATTTTTTGCAATGAATATAGTTACATGTAATACAATTATTAGCTCCACATTTAAAACATCTTTACGTTTTTGTGATATTGGATAACTAGGAAGAAGTAATTTTTATATCAGAGATCTTATATTTCTTCGTATAATGGCTTGGAGCAAGGAAGTTGCCCAAGTTTTTGCTTTTTTGAAGATTACTCTAGCCTTTACATCTAGAGAAGAACTCAATAATGGTAATCTAATTGCAAGATACTATGATTACAGTTAATGATATCCTTTATCCTGTCACAGAACATCTATTGAATCTGGGAATAAAAATTGGAAAATCATCAAGTGATGTACTATTAGCCCTATTGGGTTGTTTCATAGTCAATAGGTCTTCTCTCTTTATAGAAAATTAATTCTGTGATTTATGTTCTAATAATAGAGTTGGATATTCCTTTTCTTTAATAGCATTCATTAATATTAAATTTAGTATCATTAGAGCAATTTCTGCATAATCTTCTAAATTGACCCAAGGGAATGTTCTTAAGCCAGCTTAATTGATGATTACTACGATAAATAATGTAGTTATTGGAATTAACTTGTAGAGGTCTCAATATGATTATCTATAATGCTAAGATTAATATCCAAAAATGTAATAGTTAATGCATTAGATTGTCCTACGAAGGTGAGGTTATATGGATTTTGACTTAAATATGCAATTAATTCAGCAACTGTTGACAGATCCTCTTTCCACACAAAAAAGAGGTCATCAATATACCTATTGTAGAGGACCAGGTTTGCAGCGAACTCGCCACCACATATGAAATGCTCTTCAAAGAGGCCCATATAGAGGTTGGCGAAGCTCGGGGCGAACTTCGTCGCCATAGCTGTGCCAAGAATCAGTAAATAAAACATTATATATTGACCGAAAAATAAACTGTTGATGTTCGTGTGTTAATATATTTTGGCGATCCAAAAAATGTGCAACTGCCTTAAGACCAAGATCATGAAGAGTATTTGTATAAAGCGACTGAGCGTCGCATGTAATAAAAATATAATTTGAGTCCCATTTTAATTGTCCAATTACACTTAAAAAATGGTTAGCGTCTCGTAAGTGCGATTGAAGAGACGTAGCAAGAGATTGTAGGTAGTAATCCACATATGCAGAAAGATTGGATATTATAGACCCCACCCCAGTTATAATGGGAATACCTGGAGGATTTACAAGGGTTTTGTGGATCTTCGGAAGATGGTAATATGTAGGGACAATAGGATATGGGCAATACAGAAAATCCTTAATCTCTTTGGATATGATGGCATTATCAAGAGCTTTATTTAATAATTTTGCCAAATCCATTTGAAATGATGCAGAATATAGGGTCAGAAAGTTGCCGTCGTGCTTCCTTAAGGTAGTTATCATAACCCAACACCTTTGTCTACTGCTTTAATGATTATGGAATAATCACTTCTAAACTCTTTCAGAGCCAATCTTTCAGCATAATATAGATTATGTCCAATGTTCTATTAAAGTAATTCTATCATTTTCAAATAAGCATTGCCCAATCGATTGTATTGTGTTTCCAATGCACAAAGATTTATTTTAGCAGATGCAATAATTTAACAATTCAATACATGATTATAATACAGTACAGTACAGCCAATACCAAAAGATACCTACATACCGCTGCGTTCGCATGCGCTTCGCTGCGCTCCCACGGGTACCAGTGCACAGTATATCTCTCTAGAATACTGTGGCCAGAGTAGACTGAGGCTAGTGGGAGCACACCTCTTTTTTTAACTATGGGGTCAACGTACTTACGGACGTAATGCTACTCAGACAATAGCCCCTCACACTTTCTCCAAGCTCCAAGGTTTCCAAATTTTCCTTTACCCCTGAATTGAATAGAGTAATTGGCTGGACCGATTGTGCTACTAACTTCTCCTTCATCCCCAACTCCTCAATATCATTACCTGAACCAGCCTCTGTCACCTGTCAACAATTAAAAGAATTGACCATCCTGAGAAGAGAATGAAATGAGAGAAACACTGAACAGGAAAACTATAACTTCATGCTGGACAACTGTCTTAGCCTTTGGCTCAGGTGCTACTAACTGCATTCGAGGCCTCCCAGAACAGATTCATGAGTGCCCTTGGACCCTTCTCTGAGTGTTGGCTCCTCTGCAGTGGGTGGAATGGGTACCAGTGTCTCTGCTACTCTTGGTGCTGGTAGCTTACACTTGGTACCTGTCTGTCAAATAACCTGAGCCTAAGAACTTACTGTTCCACAACTTACTCTCCCGATCAAACATCCTGACAGTTAGTGTAATTTTTCAGGAAACAGTGTTTTTGAACGTTCTCGGTTGCTGTCTCACTCTTTACTTTCCCTCTCAAGGTCTAAACTAGTCTCTCAGTTACAAATTCATCCCAAGAGGGGTCAAGAACAATTCAAAAGTCCACAGGTTAAGAGGCAGCTCAGGAGTGGCATTGATAGTGTGGAGGACTAGTGGCTAAAGCTATCAGCCACTTCAATCAAGTTCCAAATCTCATTCTATTCAATTCGTTCTAACTAGTACCGTTACTTTCTGTTCACACTGGTTTGTGGCCAATCAAAAGCATGTGATTTGTTACCACTACTCATACATTTTACATTAATTATCACTAACATGAATACCCCTATCACCTATTATAACTCTATGGCTATCACATTGAATAACAAAAGCTTTGAGTATGACATAGTAATACATTAGACACATTTCAATACACCTTTACCTAGACATATTTCTTCAGTACACCCGTGTACACTTGAGGATCCTGCATGGTGGTAATTGGATGACGTGGATTTGTTTCACCTGGAGAAATTCTTCAGGTAACCCAAATCTTCATATATTAACTAATATGTATATGTGTGCATGTGTGTGTGTTCACATTTTAAAACAATACAATAAAAAAACAAAACAAAACAAAGATTTGTCAGCTGTCACATAAAACCCTGCTGTCTATTTGACAGCTATGTTCGCCCTGGTGTGACAGCCATGTATAGTTGTGTGTGTAAGTGTGGGCTTTACTGTCAGCTACGTCAGTTAGTAACTGTGTCACTGTGTAAAGTCCTCCATGTAGTGTCCTACTCATGTGCTGGTATTGCTATAAAAGATTTTTCAGCCAACTCAACGTCGCCCCCTAGACTAGAAAAATGCCGAAGACCAATGTATATCAATCGATTTTCTCTCTGCCAACTCAAATGCCATTTTCAGTACCCCACATTCAGCTACTTGACTAGGTGTCAAAATCCTCGAGAGGCTCATCTGCAGCCGTCTTTCCTCCTACCTTTCCGAACACTCCCTCCTTGATCCCCTCCAGTCTGGTTTCCGCCCCCTTCACTCCACTGAAACGGCCCTAGCTAAAGTCACCAACGATCTCCTCTCTGCTAAAGCCAGGGGCTACTTCTCCCTTCTCATCCTCCTTGACCTGTCTGCAGCCTTCGACACCGTCGACCACCCCCCTCCTCCTCCACACCCTCCAGTCCTTTGGCCTCTCCGGCCCTGTCCTGTCCTGGTTCACCTCGTACCTTGCTGACCGATCCTTCTCCGTCACCACATCTGGTTCTCTCTCCCCCCCGTCCTCCCTTCCAGTCGGGGTCCCTCAGGGCTCCGTCCTGGGACCCCTACTCTTCTCTCTATACACCTCTTCCCTGGGTGAACTCATCAACTCCTATGGCCTCAATTACCACCTCTACGCTAACGACATTCAACTATACCTCTCCTCACCTGATCTCTCTCCCTCCCTCCTCTCTAGGGTGTCCGCCTGCCTCTCTGCCATCTCCTCCTGGACGTCCTCTCGATTCCTCAAACTCAACCTCGCCAAAACAGAACTCATAGTCTTTCCTCCCTCTCATACCTCGCCCCCTGCTGACCTCGCTATCACTGTTGACCACACCTCTATCTCCCCTGTCCCCCAACTTCGCTGCCTCGGTGTCATCCTCGACTCCTCTCTCTCCTTCAGCCCCCACATTCTTTCTCTTGCGAAATCCTGCCGCTTCCAGCTGCGTAACATCGCTCGCATCCGGCCCTTCCTCTCCCAAGATGCCACCAAATGTCTTATTCACTCTCTGATCATCTCCCGCTTGGACTACTGCAACCTCCTCCTTATTGGCCTGCCCCAATCTCATCTCGCTGCCCTTCGATCTGTTCTTAACGCAGCCGTTAGGCTTATCTTCCTTTCTCGCCGCTCCGCGTCTGTCTCCCCCCTCTACCTACCCCTTCACTGGCTCCCCTTCCCCTTCAGAATCCTCTTCAAGCGTCTCACTCTTACTTACAAGGCCCTCGCCAACTCCACTGCACCCTACATCTCCACCCTCCTCTCTATTCATGCTCCTTCCCGCCCTCTCCGATCAGCCAATGACCGTCGCCTCTCTTCTCCCCTGATCACCTCCTCCCATGCGCGTATCCAAGACTTCGCCCGCGCTGCCCCCCTCCACTGGAACAAGCTCCCTCCCTCTATCACAACCTGCCCTAATCTGTCCAGTTTCAAACAGGCTCTAAAAACCCACCTTTTTCTTAAAGCCTTCCAGTCTCCCACTTAACTCCCTACCAGATCTTCTGCCTCTTCCCCTTCACTCCCCTTCCCTTATCCTGCTTCTCTCCCTCCCTCGTGTCTTTCTGTCTGTCTACCCCACCCCTTAGATTGTACACTCCTTTGAGCAGGGTCATCTCTCCTCCTGTCTTCACCACTTTTAACTCTGCTCTCCAGCTACCTTGCCCTCCTCCTCCCCATTCCCTCTTGCTTCCTCCTCTCCTCTCTGGGGGTTTCCCTGCCCTCCGTGCCCTCTTGGGCTCCGCCGTATGCGGGACCTTCCCCTCTCCCGCCCCTCTAGCTGTGCTTTGAGATCTCGGAGTTACTGTGCATTTTGTTTACTGTATCGTGCTGTCTCACCTTTGTATTGTACTTTGTTTGTCCCTGTACGGCGCTACGGATACCTAGTGGCGCCCTATAAATAAAAATTAATAATAAAATTAATAATAATAATAGGTGAGAAGGGCAAAGGGGTCTATCTCTATAACACTTTCTTCAAATATAACAGTATCCAGTACATGTCTAACAGTGAAAAAATATAAAACACGAAAATTCTACATTTTCTAGGGTTTCACATTATGTCGTATCTTGTGGCAAAAATCCTACTCCAATGTTCTACACAGAGATGCATATCTGTATGCCTAACCTCCAGCAATCTCTCCACCCTTTGTGCATTAATATAAAGGCACATTTTGTACAGGAGGCACAAAGCAGATATGCAATCTAAAAAAAAACATGAATCATATTTCTACAACAGAACCTTTCTGCTAAAGATTAGCAGCTTCTATACACATAACACCAAAGCCCCAACTGTTTCTGTAACTCATGTCAATCTAGTGTGTATATCCCTGAGTTCGTCTTATGTCAAAAAATGTCTTAGCCCCATTACTGAGACCGTGTCTACGTCTTTTTTTATCTCTATACAAGAGAAGAGAGAGAGAGAGAGAGAGAGAGAGAGAGAGAGAAAGATAGAGAGATACTAGCATAGATATAAAGAATGAGAAATTTGAAAGCAAATGAGTAACAAGAATACAAAGATTTTGAATACAAGGGTTTGAAAACAAACAGACATGCAAAAAGGGAGATTTTTACAGTAAACATGACAGCTGGATTGGATACTATGGGACAATGGCTGTATTCATTTCACTAATCCCCTTAGCTATTCGCTAAACTATGATCCCTCCCCATAGTTGACTAGGGGGTCTTACATCAACCGTGCAATCTAGTGTCGTCCATCATTTGTTCATTAAGAACTCGGTATCACCATAACTACGTACCTTTGCAATGGACTTCCTGACTTATGATAGAGAAATGAAAGATTAACTCTTAGTGACTCATACTTATCTGAAATACATAAAACAATATTTTGGAGCAAAGTATGTACATACTTCATTTTTGGATAATGATTCTCAGCCAAACAAATTATCATGAGTCACTGCAGCCTAAAACAGAGAGTGTTCCAATGATCTATTGTTAATTTGTCTTTCAAGAGTAATTTTTTATTTCTCTATCCCATCCCCTTAAGCACTAAGTCTATATTTCCTTTGTCTACCCTTATCTGTGAAGAAAAGACAAGATAGTTATCTTTAAAGAACAAACAAACCGAACATTTTCATTCTTTACCATCGGCCAGCGATCAGGAATGCAAACATTTGATACATAAAACAAACAAGCAATAACAGCAAAATATACTATGTGAAAAATATGCAATAACAGACCTGTAGTGTCCTGGGGTACATAGAGTTGAAGCTAAGTTAGTTAATCCAGCACTAAAGGTTTGTATTTGGAGCCAGGTAGAAGAGGTGGAGCGTGGCGACGAACCAGACCACAAGTTGGTCCAAATGAAATCCATAATATTTAGAGGAATGTCTGAAAGTCCACTTCCGCCCTCACTAGCAGACTTAATAAGAGTAGGGCAGCAGACGGTCCGCGGCCATTTACCTGCGGCACCCAGCAGACTGCCCCGGTTCTTATCACAATAGGGGCAGCTGACTCCTGTGTCACGTGTCCTCCTCTGCACAGTGCAGGGAGATCACACGCATGTGGCCCTCCAGCTATTTCACATTGTCCAAATAAACTTATTAATACATCACATGCCAAAACCGTCTCTTTGGAGGTACTAGCCACTGTCAAGCCAAATCTGTAAGTTTGCTCATCGCTTGTCAAACTCTCATATCTGCATGAATCGGATAGTTTACTGAGAATACAGATGAGTAAGAGTGACACACCGCATGATTTGTAAGTAGTTACTAACGATTAAGAAAATGTGTCTGAGCAGAACATTATGTTAAAATCATTTGACTCTAACACAGAGAGATATTAGTACTAGTATACATCTTGACCTATGCACTTTTAAAGGTGGTGGTGAGATATGGTTATCTTTTTTGTAAAAATGTAAAAATAATGTAATAATAATGTATATGTAATACTATTTAATATACAATAATATAATAATAATGTATATGTAAACTTTAGTTTCTGAGAGAGACAATCACATGATTGTTTAGACATCCTCTGCTCTTTATGTAGCTTTAGGTTGTTAATAGTATGCGTTTTTCCTCATCTATTCCTAGAGATCTGTACAGGATTATTATTCTGTTGGGGCATTTCAGTTCATAATTTAAAAGCAGGTTGTTAGCATTGTACGTTTACAGACGGGGGGGAATTCAATTGGCTGTAAAAAGTAACATGGCCTGTGCACTAACACCGATATTACGGTAATAGTGTGCATAATTATCATTAATACGAAAATTTCAACGCTGGCTTTTTGCTCGCAGCTCAGGGAGCCGCGAGTAGAAATCTGACTTAAAATTACTGTATTAAAGACTTAGCGCAACAGTATTATCGGGGGAATTGAATCCCCCCTACAGAATCTTTAGATGATTCTCGTGGTCATTAAAGGTTTATTCGAAATAAATGTGTTTTTATGAATTCATAACATGATTGTTATTGTATAATTTTCACAGTCATAGTTTTTTGCATTATTAACAAATTGTTCTTTGGTTGCATATAGTGCCTTTTATACATGAATTAGTCTGCTTATTTTTTTAGTTCATAGTCATGATGTTTGGGATGAAAAATGCAGCCACCTTCAAGCACCTGGTCAATGACCTACTGGAAATATCTGCTCCTATTTGCTCACAGTGCCATTTTAAATAAGACCTGGGAAGATCATCTAAAGCAGAGGTGCCCAAACTCAGAGCTCAAGGGCTAGCAACAGTTCATGTTTTCTGGATTTCTGTCTGTAGAAACAGGTGTGATAATTACTGACCCAGTCAAAATGATTAATTCACCTGGGTTTGATTGAAAACATGAACTGTTGGCAGCCTTTGAGGTATGAGTTTGGACACCTCTGATCTAAAGCGTGCAGACAGGTGATAGGGATGATTTTTTTTTTTTTAACATTGTTTTGTTTTGTTTTGTTTTGTTTTCTCTTCTCTCTTTCTCTCTCTCGCATTCTCTTGTCTTGCTTGTCTTATCTTTCATTTGACTCAAAGTTTCATGTTTGACTTTGAGCAGCTAGATCACAGGTGGAAGTTTCCTCCCCTCTCAGTCAGCTAAATGACACCACAGGATTTCCGTTATTTTCATGTTTTTATTCAACACAGAATGAGAAAGACAAAAACATAACATATTTTCCAAGATCATACCCATACAATTATACTTAAGACAGCAATTCCTCTTAGTGACATACTTGTGAACAGGACCCACATTTAAACCCTAAATAGATTGTCACCCATGTTTGATACTGAGCCCTCGTCAAATTGCACGTTACTTCTGTGTGCCTAGGTGGCTGTACAGGTCAGCTTGACGGTGTCTCAGTTGCTGGAAGGGAAAAAACAAAGGAATAGAACAGAGCAATTAAAATAGTACACACGTGTGTATTGCAATATACGTGTGTAACAAAATATACAATGTGAGAAAATGTTTATTGTAGCATAGCAAAAATGCTTGATTGTGCATTCTGATGAAGGCATAATGATGCATAATTGTCTTATACTACACTAACTTTAACTTCATAGTAGGTATAAGTGATCTTACCATTTGGACCCATTTGGATCTCTTCTGCCACTCAACATCTACCACAGCTGGTATATAAGGTGATTAGTCAATAAAATAAATCCCCTGAGAACCAATAAAATAGGCTATACACATAGCTATAGTGAGGGGACCTGCTGACAAATGTTTATCCCCTCCGGGTTTCACGGGGCCCTTCACACATGCACAGATGGGCCTCTATTGCTGTTGGATAGATAATGTCAGACCCTGCTTACCGCTGGGTTCCACTACTGGCTATAGCATATCTTACAAGTTTTTGTTTTAGAAATCATGAAGGTAGAATCCAGCCCCCATAAAAGTCATGAGCTTGCAACTGATATTATTATCTTAAAATACAGAGTTTACATAAAATTCTCATAAGATCATAACTTGTATTCACTGTTACAATTACTGTCTTAAGAGAATGTTGCTAGCAGAAAAATATTTCCATAGACAGCAATAGCACCAGTGATAGCTGCAAGCCTTGTGAAAGGCTATGAATTCTTGCTTCACAGTTCTGTGTATTGTGAATGTAAAATCACTTCCCACCAAATAACATCGCCGACAGAATTACAGTATTAGGTTATGGGATTTTAGATTCACAGAATATAGAGCATAAGAAAATGAACCCAGTGCTATTTACAATGAAAAAATAGGCAAATTACATATATGAGTTCTCCAACTTAAAATAAAGAAGTAATTCTCATAGCCCTGTTATCGCCACATTGATAGTACAGACCAACCATGTTCAGACAGATAGCTTTACTGTATTATACAGCTCCCAGAAGCCTTATCAGGCATCAGCTTTACCTGATAGGTGAATGCCAGGGCATTGCATAATATTGTTTTACTCAGTATGGCTTGCAGGCAGTGCATAGGGGCCTATTCATCATTATTTGCCTTTCCGACACGAAAAAGACTATTTTTATTGCTGCTTATGGTAGCAATAGAAAATTACTTTTCTGCACTATTTAACAATATGTTATTACTGTGGCAGCTGAGCGATACTGATATCGAAAGCTTTCCAGAGGGAATTAGTGGTTGGGGGGAGGGGTTACCCGTGCTCTGTTTTCCGGGACATTACAAATAAGCTCCCCTATGCAAAGTCATTGTGGTTATCGCTGCAAAAAGGGCTTTTCACTTTTCAACAGGCCTCTTAGCTTGAGCCTAAAAGCTCTCCACAGACAATAATGCAAATAACTGCAAAACACATAATCCCTGCACTTTATTCAAATAAATGTGGTTTGCATAATTAGGTTATTATTAATTTTGCACAACAAATTAAAACTAATCTTGCTTTAAAGCAATTTGCAAACATATAAAAATTCCCTTTTTTCTCCCACAAGACACCAGGATCTGAATCTACTGTAGTTGTATGAATATTATCTCTATGGGATCCCTTGTCTGCTCTTCTATCACTTACCTATTAGAGTATGTAGCATCTTTATGCAAATTTCTTTAATTAAAAAAAACTGTGAAACAAATACAAAGTTTAACCCTCTGTATAGGCTGCAATAGTGACTGCATCACCATCAGCAAAGGACTTTTGTCATTATTATTATTATTATTATTATTATTATTATTATTATGTTTTATTTATAATGTGCTGACATATTATGTTGTATATTGAGGGGATCATGACACAAACAAATTGCATACAATGGCATGAAACAGAAGGTAAAACTACAATCTAAGAGGTTTGGGGAACATATGATATGTAAGATAGTGGAATAACAAGTAGCTGCTGGTGAGGAAAATGTGTGTGGCCATTATAAGACAGCAGCAGCATCAATAAATAATTATTCACTGTAGCTTTTCCCACTCACCTGATATCCTCCATCCATTTCAATCAGATGCTGTTTGTCAGAAGCTACAGAGAACAAAACAAAACAGTCGATAAGACAAATTGATCACTTATACCAACTGCTGAATATATTATTATAGTTGAGTCTACCAACATAGATAATGTGACATTTACTGTGGAGTATGTATGTTCTATCAGTGTTTGCGTGGGTTTCCTCCCACACTCCAAAAACATACTAGTAGGTTAATTGGCTGCTATCATAATTGACCCTAGTCTCTCTCTTTCTCTCTGTCTGTCTGTGTGTGTATTTTAGGGAATTTAGACTGTAAGCTCCAATGGGGCAGGGACTGATGTGAATGAGTTCTCTGTACAGCGCTGCGGAATCAGTGGCGCTATATAAATAAATGGTGATGATGATGATGATTATCAAATGAAAGGTGACATGGTTGATGCAACATATGATAAAGGATAAGCCCTTTCTTTTTGGGAGAGTTAAATGTGCAAAATAAACCAGATATAACAATTACCGTATATCTAATTGTTGATTAGAGACATTCTCTAGCAGAGAAGAGTGCTGATCTTCAGTCAGCCGCTTTATAGCAGAGAAGAGTGCTGATCTTCAGTGAGCCGCTTTACTACGACATCTACCTGATGGTAGCAGTTTGCCCTACTAGTGCGAAAAACTGTTCACACTAGTTTGTTCAAACCAAGTGACATTTCATATATGACAAGATTAAAGATAATACGGGAGTTATAATTGCAAAATAAAATCTTTCAGTCTATTTTGCACATTTGCTCACTGCAAATATGGTGCACCTGGAATATATATATATATATATATATATATATATATATATATATATATATATATATATATATTGAATGTGAATTATTTTTTTAAGATGATCACTCACATGACATTTGCGTTGTTCAGGCCCTAATGATCTGATTTCGATATGTGAAGTCTAATAGTGTAAACTTATTTTATTCCTTTTCCATTTAATTTTCCAGTTTCGATAACCTGACCTAAAATAAATATTAAGGTGTTAAAACACATTTGACATCTATTACTTTACTCCAGGTTGTTCAAATAATCAACTCCTATTTAAATGTAACTATTGGGAATTGACGCTTACATGGCATGCCTCACCAAATAAATAGCATTTCACAAGAAATAGCTTCTGAATCGGTTCGACTCTAACTCCCAACTACTTTCACTGTTTTAATGAGTTCAGGATTTTACGATAAGTAATAAATGAGTAACAGAGGACAAGAATATTATCACATTGTGAAATAGCTTAGGATATGCTCATGTAGCTGGCAGGCAGCCTAGCAGCATCCTAATAGTATGTGGGATTAGACCCCAGACTGTAGACAGTAGGTGGCCAATAGTTGGGAGAGATGACTCTTACTTTGCTGCTATACAAAGTGAAGAACGAAATTCAGTTTTATAGTACTAAACAGAAAATATTTTTATTTAATTTATGTATATCGGAAGTGTGCAGTTGATACTCTCTCGCCTCTTACACAATACAAGTGCCATTAATTTATCATATACGATGCACCATTGATGTGTCTTATATAATGCATGTATTATGAGCAACTTTCATTCATGCTGTTGCAAAAACACAATCCGAGCACAATTTATGTGACTTAAAAAGCACACATTTCACATATTTGTTAATTAACTATATTCCATGTACCCTATACTCATGGTACAATGCACATTACACTTATGTATAATCTAACCTCGTCCAGGTCTGCGGGTCTCCATGCCAGAAACAAAATATACAGCCATGGCAATAAGACCAATCATAATGACATCAGCCACAAGGAACCCTGAGATTGTTCCAGCGTCCAGTTCTATGCAATTCTGGCACTCTGACAAAACGAGAGAAGTTCATACATGTTATAATTTGTATGATGGAAAGAAGTGGAGATCGAAAATAAGATAAAAAACAAAATAGTTACATTAGGTAAGTGATGAGAAAACCAGAGAGAGAGAGAGAAGTTAGAAAAGGGTGTAGATCAATTTAAGCTCTCCCGTCCTCTCTACCTATTGTCCCACATCTGTCTCCTGTCCCTTGTACGTCCCGTCATGTCTTTTGATGCACTCTTTGTGAGTCCCCATAGCACTACTCACACTCATATGTGCTGCTGACATGTATTACTCATCTATTTGTTACTTGCTTCTGTATCTGGTGCTACGGAATCTGTGGCGCCTTATAAATAAATAATAATAATAATTTAAGTATCGAAAATAATAGAAAACTATATTTGTTCCAAGGTGCATAGGTCATATCCAGGCTCGTGTCCATAGATAAACTGAGGACAAAGCATCCCTCAACCATACTTTCACACGTAAATTTTGCTAGCTGCACCTATTTTGCATGCAATCAGACCAATTCTGTATATAGCTTTGCATGATTTGACCAAAGCACTAACCAGTAAGCCCTAACTCATTGTTTCATAATAGATGTGTATTGGTAGGCAAGGATTTCCCTACTCCTCTGATTCGTGTTCCCCTTTCGGGACTTGGTGGATGATCTGGTAACCACCACTTCAAAATATGTAGCAGTCTCTTGTTTTATCAGATAACGTGTAAAATTACCAAAATATATGTTTTATGTGGGTGTTTTTATAACCTAATTATAGTGGTAACATGGACAAGTGCATCAGTCTGAGTGAAAAAGGTTGAAAAGTCACTGGTAAGGAGAAATGAGAAGACAAGCACATTGTACCCTCTACCCACCCTTTTGCACTGTGCTAAAGGGGAGCAACACAGTGTATACTTACTTCTCACATGCACATGAATATATTGGGGTTTTTTGGTTTCGGTATTTGACTCTGTCTTAGTTTCCCTGCAGGAGTAGACTCCACGAGGATCATTCCACAGCGAGCCCAAATCCAGATCTTTATCATTAAAGGCCGGAAGATCATGACCGTCTTTTTCCCATATGTAATTCTGGAAAGGGCACTTGAGGAACAGCTTGTCACCTTTTTCAGTTCCTAGTGGGGAGAAGAAATGAGTTGTCAAGTAAGTACCCACTCAAACATCCATTTACTACCATACAATGATATAGTGCCCTACGCTGGGTAAAGCCTTACTGGTTAGTGCTTTGGTCAAAACATGCAAAGCTATATACAGAATTGGTCTGATTGCCACTAAAAATAGGTTATAAAAACACCCACATAAGAAATATATTTTGGTAATTTTACACGGTATCTGATTAAACAAGAGACTGCTACAGGTTTTGAAGTGGTGGCTATCAGATCATCCACCAAGCCCAGAAATGGGAGCAAGAATCAGAGGAGTAGGGAAAACCTTGCCTACCAATACATATCTATTATGAAACAATGAGTCAGGGCTCATGCTTGTAGCAGTCCCTTCCTATAAAGATACACCCATACTGAACAAATGTATATACATACTTTTATATATATATATATATATATATATATATATATATATATATATATATATTAGGTCAGTACAGGTGTGTTTGTATAGGAGGGGATTGCTACAAGCATGAGACTAACTCATTGTTTCATAATAATAATTTTATATATATATATATATATATATATATATATATATATACAAGTTGACCCGTGCATGATACTCATGCATTCTAGTCAAATCAAGCTACTTAAGGTCTTTAAAAGGTTCTTGTCATGCATTTGGACCTAGCCCAGGCCTCCTCAGGGGAAGAGCGTTACTTCCCGACGCAAGCGTCCTTTTTAATGTGTGTTCATGAGGTAAAATTACCTCACGAAAATGAGTTTGACCCCTCAACTCGTAAATTTAGCCTTTACTACCCCTCCCACGGGGGGAAGGGGGGATGATGGAAGTTAACTGACTTGACTATTCTAATTTTTTTGTCAAATAATGTCAGTATACCAAATTTCAGGTCAATTGGATGAGCCCTTTCTGAGAAAATAGTTTTTTACACACACACACACACACTAACGCACGCCTCTACACATGTGTGTTCATGAGGTAAAATTACCTCACGAAAATGAGTTCGAGCCCTACCAAATTTCAGCCATTTTTGAATATTTTTTCCCACACACACACTAGAATTTAGTAGGTCAGTGTATAACTCTGCCCAGCAGGTGGCGCTGCAACTTGGTTTTGTTTTTTTCACACACACACACAGGCAGACAGACGCCACTAAGCATTTATATATTAGATACATATATATATATATATATATATATATATATATATATATATATATATATATATATACATATACATATATAATCTCACATCAGACACAACTAAAATCAATAATCTTATATTTATATGTTCCATGTGTATCTTTTACATGTATATACAGTGCTTTTGTTATACTGCTATCTTAAAACTCAGGCCAAAAAATGCATTATAGCAATACACCACACATGTAGATGAGATTTTTAAGAGAATTGTCCTCTTGCTCGCAAGAGTTTATCTAAGCACAACTATCCTCCTGAGAATTTTGACGTTGCTATTAACTCCAGCTCCTCTACTTAATTATCAATCATGGCCACACTTTTAACTATTTTTTGCTGCTTGGCATGTAGGATGTAAAATAGCCAGCAAAGCAAGCTCCTGCTGACTAATTGCTGCGAACACTAGATTGTCTGGGTGAAAACGTTTATTTTCTCTTTTTATTTATATATGGTTAGTCAAGCAGAAGTTGGCTGTACAGAGGGACTTTGCCTAAAGCTTCAAAGAAAGAGTGGGACACAAATGCTCGATGACTGAGTGTGAAATTTTACAACCAGATAGACTCTAAAAATAAGATAGCAGAATAACTGTGGGACTGGACATTAAGTAGAAAAGGGGGTTTGAATGGAGCCAATGGAGGAAGAGGGACAGGAGAAACAGGGGAGGTGCAAAAGGAGTCAATTTGTCTTAGACGCATGCTAAAAAATCAGGTTATAAACTGAATAAGGGGAATTTGCCTGGGAAGTTATAGTGATTTTGTGGACAGACCCTATCATGGATATGAAGGAGGAGAGTGAGGCGGTTTTGGGGTTTTCCAATAGACATTTTGCTGCATTTAGGATGTGCCAGCTCAGTCTTTTCATATGTTTAGGAGTACCTGAAACAGGAAGGAGTAGGAGAGTGTACCAGGCATAGGGGAGTTAGTGATACTGCAGATATTAGAGGTGGTAACTTTGGACATTCACACCATAAGTGGGCCAGAGTGCCCTCCTGTCGATAAAGCCTATAAAACAAATTGAAGACACTAGGATACATTTTGTGTAGTTGTGTGGGCATTAGATACCACCTGTAAAATATAATAAATTAGGGATTTTTTAATGTGAACCCATCCTAAAGTCTTAGCATAATTAGCTCTTATGGATGCCTGATGCTCTGAATCTATGGCCTCTCCCATGTCCAGCTCCCATTTGCCCTCATGTGGGATCAAAGGTTCCATGCCATGAGAAAGCAGCAGTCAATAGATGAGCTTATGATCTGTGAATGCATAATAATTTCAATATAGATCTCTGGGGGAACATGTAGTGCTTATGGAGCTTGTGTTTTGGATTCTGAACCTCACTTGAATATACTTGTCAGCTAAAAATGTTGGAGAGGCCGGATTGATCAAATCTGGTGGAAAGGCCGTTTTGTTTGAAGGGAACATAACAGAATTTTCTGACAGTAAATTAAACTAATAAGTGTCTACATCCCATACATACAAAGAAAGAGTCATGGTTGGATGCAGTTTAATACCACTCTCTCTGTGATGGGAGGAACTCAAAATAGACAACTAAAGGCAACTCGATTTTGACCAATATTCTTCTTGACAAGGGAAAGTGCCGTAAGCCACATTATCCCAGGTAGGATGTGGTGTAATATAACTTTAGTCTGGTTATTCCTAGCACACCCTCCTTTGCAGACCTGAGGAAATGATGCATTCGCACTCAAGGTCTTCTACCAGACCAAATGAACATCCTAATCTGCTATTACAGATTCCTAAATACTTGGGGTTGGGATGGTAATGGAAAGGACCTAGGAACAGATATAACAATCTCAATAAAATATACATTTTTACAGTATTGGACAACTAGTTTTACTGTTATTTATTTTTTTATTTTAAAATTAGTTACTTCGCTATATGATGAGAGTCCTTTAAGTAAATTAGGGCAGGAGACAAGCAGTTGACTTATTGTTACCAGAATATAATCCATGTATAACCCTACCTTATGTTCTCAAGGGTCAAATTTGATTCCAAAGATATCTGTATTTACTCTTATTATGGAAGCAAACTGCTCTATCGTTAGAGCAAAAATCAGGGAGGAAGCTGACAATCCTGTTCGGTGAAATTTTTTATTTCAAATCTAGCCGATGTGTAATTAGTCAGCACTGAGACAGAAAGGTTATGTTAGGGCATTGATTCCATTAAGGAAATTTCCAATTAGTTGCATATATGAACGTGTTTTTTGCATATAGAACCAGGTGTGCCTTCTCAGCATCTAGGACTATCACCAGGAGACAGAAAGACTGAATTTGAGAGGGGATCAGATCTCTGATGTTATCCCTACTTGATCTCTGTGTATTAAAAGATTGTATGAGCCGTCATACTATGTAATAAATATGGTATGATACCAAGAAGAAATATAGTGATCTATCTTGGATTGGAGTTTGGTAGAGTGCTGCCTGTACAGCATTAGGTGTGGCATTAGGGTGTAACATTCAGAGTAATAGTCCTGAAACAGGGATTAACAGGGTTTGGTTGTCGGACTCTCTAATTGAAACAATACGATTATGCGACTCTCAGGTTGTTAGCCAACAAGGAGTCCACCTTGCCCTTCCTATCATAGAAATTCTGTTGAAGTCAGATAATAGTCTTGGCTGCCTTTGCAGAGAGTACTTGATTAAGTTGGCCCTTTAGTGAAAGTAGTTTATGATATGTTGTGTGTTTAGCGATGTATTGTTGTTTGATAGTGAGATCCTGGATCTGGTCTTCTAATTTCACAATATGTGCTCAGCTTTCTAAATTTTTTGGCAGATGCCAAGTTCTTTAGCATCCTCCTGATTATACCCTCAAAAAAGAGTAGATTGTGATATTTCTGCAGAGTTAAATTCTATTAATGCTTTTTAGCCTCCTCTACTGTTATCTATTACAGAAGGATTGATTCACTGAGGCATCAGCATATTTGTGAAGGTGGTGACAGTAGAGAGTCTTGCTTCACCGTGACAGCTGCATAGTTGGACCAGGACACGCGAGAAACCTAGGTCCTGATTAGCCTATGTGAGTTGAGACATTCCACTGACATTAGATCTATATACGAGTAGAAATTATGTTGGGGGGTGAGAAGTGTGGGTACACCCTTGTTTGTGGGTCGTATAATCTAAGAGTTGGATATAAGTGGGTCAAGAATCAAAAATTCAATTGTAGCCATTTTGTTATATATGAATATAGTGGTACTATTTGTGGAGGAATAATAGTGTGTATGTTCTGTTAATGAGACCTCAGTAGGGACATTTGAAATAAGTTTCTTGTATAAAAGAAATGTTCATATTTTGCCTCTTAAGGGCACCATCCCCTCTGAAAGGGATGGTGATGGAGGGGGGGAAGTCTGGTTGGAGGGTTCTACATCTAGTACAGTACACTAGGGGAAAGAAAGCACTAATGATGCATGCTCTGACCATACACAGTAATGTGCACATGGCATACCTGTAGGGCAAACTTGAGGACTTTATATAATTTTTACATTTATATTACTATATATTTGTATTTCACCCATCTGGGACAACTGTAGAGGGGGCAAGGCACCACAAATTGCATCATTCTAGTACTACACTGCAGAGGGTTGGGGACAAAATGATGCTATTCGCCATGAATCGCATTATCGAGCCCTCATCCCGCCCACTTCACTATAAAGTGACAATGGCCTGCTCTCCCGGGAGTCGGGAGTCTTACTCTAAATTCAGGAATCTCCTAGACAATCCGGGAGAGTGGGCAAGTATGATCTAGGGGGGGGGCAGGGAATGGTGGGAGATATGTGCCATCTCAGACAGAGAAGGGTTATATTAGAAGAAGCAAGTGATTAGAGAATTATAGAACAGAGCAATTTCAACACAGACCACTGAACAAGGAAACAGCACATGAAACAATTTAATACAATGAGATGAAATACAACTTTTCACGAAAGTCCGTTGGAAGAAGCGTGTTGGCATGTGACATCATCTATCTGGGCATAAACTATGCCCACTTTTTAGCAGCATTCAAAGCACCCAAGAACACTCCGTTCAGCTGGCTCCTGTAGTCTTAGAGCTGGCTCCTATTGTACATTTTCTCTAACCTCCAAGAACACTCCGTTCAGCTGGCTCCTGAGTCTTGGAGCTGGCTCCTATTGTACATTTTCTCTAGCCTAGTCTAGACGTACACTACATAAAAAATATTTTTGCAAGTTTGGGACCCACTGCCATATCACAGTTGAGGTTTGCGACCCATTACACAAAATCATTAGGCGCCTCTGCTCTAAACATTGCCCTATAGCCATTGATTTAATACAGAGGAATAAATAAATGTGCTACTCATTTCATCATGGCATACAACTTAATATACATAACAATTACAATGCTAACATTTAATTTAATGGGTACACACTTGTGTATTCACTTGCTGTATTAATTCGACAGTATAAACTATAACAATAAACACTTACCCACAATGTTCTTTACGTTGGTGCCTTCTGAAAATAGAAAGAACAAAAAAAACAAAATCTTATATATTAGTGCTGATTTAGATATTAAGTCCTCAGAATTCATTATTACACCTACTGTTAATATAATTTCTCTTCACAACATGTCTTCCATTCTTTTCACCCTTCATCCCCAAGTTGTAGTTTCTACTAGTAAACCAATATTTTTGAGCCAATATCTCTTTTTTGGAATACTTTCCAGCATTTCAAACATTTTTCAAACCATGTTCCACATACATACCTTGTGTAGATGCGCTTCTAACTAGCAAGATATAGATTAGCCAACTCAGAACTGTTACAGGGTACGCCATAATGCTCCGTCTAGTTAATTCCTAATGTTTTAATGAAGAACAGTGAACTGGTCTATGCCTTGCACGTACAGGAAGCAAACTGTAGGGTGTATGGTTTATTTAAATATGCAAGTACATTTTAGTTAAAGCCACAGCCTTCCTGTGCACTCTTTTGCTTTGCACAAGCTCCCTTGAGTTTAAGTAAATACAAGTAAATACAATAACTGCAAACTATCGGTGAATATCAAGGGCAGCCCCAAGTCTTGAAGCTTCACACTGGAAATTCTTATGAATAGCAAGATCCCTGCTGTTTTATATATATATATATATATATATATATATATATATATATATATATATATATGAACCAATTACTTACCTTGTTTAGTTATGTATATACAGTATTGTTGCACCAGTAGTAACTATCAAGAGACTGTTTCTCAGTACAAATAGTTATTTGTCAAGATTATTGAGTGACGCACACTCTTCCATTTGCACTGTGATTATATATCCATTATTTTGAGGTGCTACTAATTGAATTGAACTTTAAATGGACAGAATTTGTTTCAAGTAGTGCACTTACTGTCTCAAAATGTCTTCGCATCTGGTAAATTACATTTAATAAAAAAATTAATTTTATTACTTAAAATTAAAATATTGTACATAAAATCAGCAAAATAATAACAGGGGTTATATTTACTAAACTGCAGATTTGAAAAAGTGGAGGTGTTGCCTATAGCAACCAATCAGATTCTAGCTGTTATTTTGTAGAATGTACTAAATAAATGATAACTAGGGGCTCGATTCATTAAGGATCTTAACTTGAGAAACTTCTTATTTCAGTCTCCTGGACAAAACGATGTTACAATGCAAGAGGTGCAAATTAGCATTCTGTTTTGCACATAAGTTAAATACTGACTGTTTTTCATGTAGCACACAAATACTTGATAGCTTATTTGTACACTGAAATTTAAAGTTGATATTTGTGTGCTACATAAAAAAACAGTCAGTATTAAACTTATGTGCAAAACAGAATGCTAATTTGCACCCCTTGCATTGTAACATGGTTTTGTCCCGGAGACTGAAATAAGAAGTTTCTCAAGTTAAGATCCTTAATGAATCAGGCCCTAGAACCTTACTAGTTGCTCTAAGCAAAATCTCCACTTTTT
The DNA here is from genome assembly GCF_038048845.1 of Mixophyes fleayi. Lineage (NCBI taxonomy): Eukaryota > Metazoa > Chordata > Amphibia > Anura > Limnodynastidae > Mixophyes > Mixophyes fleayi. The sequence goes on along the minus strand of NC_134412.1, from coordinate 54,810,695 downwards.
CAAACCCACAGTTTAGTAAATATACCCCCAAAAGTGAAAAAAGTGAAGATAGTTAGAATTATTGTGATATTTTAAAACACTGAGCAAACCTTGAATAGCTTTATTAATTATCATATATTTCCCACTCTAAATAGCACAAATTGTATAGTAGATTCTTCTAATTAAGCACTAGTATGTTGGTTATATTGCTTTTAGTGCTGTTTATGTTGTTACAGCAGTGAAACAATATTATTCTCTGATTTTTATAATATTTATATAAATGGATACATATGTTACCAGCAAAGAAATTTGCTCTTTAGGTCTATGCTCAGTATTTGAAGTGAATGCTTTCAGTTTTCACCTACTATTTTGTGTTGGAATTTGGTTAATTAAGCTATGATAGTTTAGATATTGTTACTCTGCATCTATTGATGCTGTCCCTGTATAGGGTGTTAGTCCATTCATTCATGCTAGTCTGCAGTTGTGAATTGCTATTTATCTTAGGTGACTCCACTAAATCTCAGGGTAATAGGAGCTCCTTTTCATTTTCATTTTAGAGTCTAAATTATCTTATATCAATTTTAAATTCGGTAAACTCTGCAAACACCAATGCGTATTTCGCTGAATTAATTTTGTCAAGGCAAAAAAACCTTGTCTGTTTGCCAGATGTAAGTCTCAGTATCAGATGCCATATTTTATGCCTTATAACTACAGCACTGCAGAATATATTGGACCATTACAAATAAAGTATAGTGGTGTAATCATGTCTGGTAGTTACATCTTCTTATAGCTTGTATAAAGTCTTTGAGATGTTGACTATAGCAAACAATCAGATTTTAGCTGTCATTTTGTAGAATGTACTAAATAAATGATAATTAGAATCTGATTGGCTACTATAGATAACATCTCCATTTTTTTCAAACGCTTAGTTTAGTAAATATACCCCTAGGTCTCTCGCGGTCAGCCCTGACATTAAATCAACAGCACCCATATTTAAAGAATATGGCTTTTTATTTGCTCCCATATTTAATACAGAAAATCAACAGTGCATTATTAACTCATAGAATATATTAATAGCCCTCATCAACTCCAAATTACATTAAAGGCTCCATATTTAATAAAAAGAGATCTTATATTAAACAGCCCCCACCAGCTGCTATATTACAGAATAAATATATTAATTTGATAACATGATCACATACATTTCACAGTGATATTCAAAATGTGCTTCTTTATTTTTTTCACCACCCTTCCCTGTAACATAAAAAACATATATCTTTGCAATTTATTCCGAAAAATTAGCATGTTCAAGGCAATACATTAAAGTCAACTGAAGGTGGATAACCTCTTTACAACATCTGTTCATTCTTATAAAATTACCTGTTGAATCATATTTAACAAGAAATGGTTACAAAGAAAAAGCAATCATGTAATTAAATATACTGCACTGCATTATTCTTTTAGCCAATAAAATTTGACTGTCAATTGTAAAATCACCAGTATTGATTCCCTTTAATTTTTTTTACTTATGACATTTACCCAACTCAACTGCTCTTCTTTACAACATTAGACTATGACAGAGAAGAGGAAATTAAGGTTCCTTAAGGCATTGTATCACACAGAATGGTCAGATTACACTGTGTCTGGGAACTATTAGACACCTAATCACATTTTATGATCCAACCAATGTTATTCTAAAAGAAATTTAAGTTATTTTGACCTATATTTTACAGATGCAGCCAACATTTTCCCCAAATGCATTTATTTTTCCTTGATCATAATACTTTGATGATGCTGAGTTAGGTGTACACCCATTTGATAAGTGTAATATACACAAATTTGTACTGAGCATGTCCACAAAGCAATGCATATGCCTCTGACATCTGTGACTCTGTGGGGGTTGCTACCCCGTGTACCCACCAGGGCGGTGTCCCTGGTCTACACTGGAGGTACTCACCCGATCCCGAGGGACTGCTATGGAAGGTGTTGCTTCTTCCGGCTGTAGTTAACCCACTACCGTACTTTGGTCTGATCACTCCCCTTCCTCTTGCAGACGAAACAAAAGAGAGAAACGTGCCTACCAAGGGAGAGGCGTGGGGGAAGGGGCTGTTCGGGGCTATGACCGGAGTGGAGACACTTGCTCGATTCCGCCTGCCATCACTCCGTTTGACTCTGGCCTGAACATGGGGGCTGCGAGTATTTGGGACAGAGAACGTTCTTGCCCAAACGCTCTACTCAACAGTAATGAGGGCCACCCAGCAGTTTAATTGACAAGGCTCACATGCCAGCAAAACGCTGCCGGGTCTGGCGGTTCCCACCTGGAACCATCAGTAGCACTGCTGGAACTCAGGTGAACCACGCCTGACCCCACGGTACACTGTCTGCACTGGAACCGTCAGGCTAACCTGCCGAAACTCAGAAACAGGCACCCAAATGGAATCGCAGGTAACACTCGCAGAACTCAAAAGGTCTGTGCTGCATTGCCAGCGAGGAGACCAATTACTATCTATGGAACCTTACGGGTACCCCGGGGATTTACCGGGCGGGAAGACTACCGTGTGGCTTTTCCTCTGGCGTAGTGCTTTGCCCGTTCTCCTTTGCCCCTTCTGGGCCTCGAGTGTGGCCTGAGAACGGACCGGGCACCAGAGCCTACCTCCAATAGGACGCTGACGTCTTGCTCCTGGAGAGGAAACACAGCCCCCACAACCCACGCAGTACACAGTAATACAGTACAACAATGCACAGCAAATCTTCCTAACCTGCACAGAGCCTGCTGCTTTAACTGGAAGGCGTTCCGGGCCTAGTGCCCCCGATGACGAAAGCCTAGTCTCTACTCGCCGTGGGCATTGACGCCAAACTTGTCCCTACCCCGGGGCCTAGTGCCTAGACTACAGTACTGCGCCCATCCGTGATTATGTGGCCTAATGCACAGACCTAACTAAGGACCTTGTGCCCGGAGTACGGGGCTGAGCCCCCTACCTGGCTATGGGTCTAACGCCCAGTCCTAACTATTTAAGGGCCTTGTGCCCTGCTTGCGGGGCTGAGTACCCTACTTGGCTATAGGTTGTCTTTGGGGCCTAATGGTTTCAGCACCTTGCACAACACGGAAAGTATTCTCCACTGTGCTTGACTAAAATACACCCCCCTCCTTTCCCAATGTCATGGCTTGTGGAGTAAGCGTGGATGGCTTTTCGCTGTTCCTCCATACGCAGAAGCATATACAGGGTGGAATTCCACCTTGTCACCACCTCTTGATTCAGTTGGTGGCTGTTAGGAACTCTCAAGCCAGTACAATGAAACTCGGGGTCTACTCTGAAGGCCCGGTGTTCGCTGGAGCCCCTGGTTTTGGGGACAGACTTGGCCGCAGGCCGACAGAGGGTCGAGTAACGTATACTGACTTAAGGAGAACCCAGGAGTGGAGTGATTGGCGGATAGTAGCGGGCAGGAAAACCAAGGTCAGAGGTCACAAGCACAGGTTCGAAATCCAGGGACAAGCAAAAGGTCAGGAGCACTAGCGGAGGAGCAGAATCCGGTTTTCAGGCAAATGGTCAGAGTCAGAAGCGTAGGTTCAGTGGTCCAGAAACAAGCAAAGGTCATACACGGGAAGTCAATCAAAGGTATTAATCAGCAAGCAGAGAGAGAACAAGCAGGCAGCAGAACTGAGGACAGCACGCTATAACCGGCAGTGAGGCTGCAGACCTCACTGCCTTAAATACCATTAACAGCCAATCAGAGCTTAGCTCTGATATCACATGAGCAGGTTCTGATAGCCACAACTAATTAGCCCACAGACTTGTGAGCGCTCCTGCGCATGGGCCCGGCTGTCCCCAGCTGCCGGGATGCAGCGCTACTTCTGCTGGTGTCCGACCGTTGCCTTGGCAACGGTCGGGTGGTTTCCAGAAGTGACGTCCCGGTCGCCATAGCGCGGCCGGGACGCCTGCAAAAGGAAGGTAAGAGTCGCGGCGGTGCCCGCGGCCGCCGTGACTGCTGACAGTGGCAGGGCAAATTAAATTGCTCTTGCAGCTGCTGCAATCTCCTACACACTGTTGCCGAATGCCGGAAATGTCCAGATATTTTACGGGCCACAGACAGCATCTCCTGCATGTCCCTGTCATTTTTTAAAAAGCTCTGCACCACCAAGTTTATTCTGTGAGTAAAACAGGGAATGTGAGGGAATTCACCCAGCTGTAATGCTCTCACAATATTGGTGGTGATATCAGTTCCGCTTGGCCACATATCTGTGGTTAAGTGTACGGTGGGTAGAATGGCATTTTGCAGCCCAATAATAACATTTTTACGAACCTTCTGGTAGAGCTGAGGAATAGATTTTCTACTGAAATGGTGTTGTGATGGAATTTGGTAACGGGGACACATGCCTTAAGTAGCTGTCTAAAATCAGCTGTATTAATAGTGGATATTGGATGCAGATCTAATACTAACATAGTCGCCATGGCGTCTGTGATCCACTTTGCGACTGGGTGACAGCTTTCATACTTGTTTCCTCTTGCAAACAATTATTTAACAGTCAATTGTTGTAACTACTAGTAGTCTCCTTCTTGGTCTGCTTCTGGGATAAAGATTCACCCCCAGCAGCAGCAGTGGGACTAACGCTCAAGAATTCTTCTGAGAAATCCAGGATAGTGGAGGAGTCATCTAGCATTAGCAACTTGGATGCAGGACTAACTCCAAATGCTACTGAGGATATTGGTGAGGACGGTGTTGTGGGTGTAGATTGCAGGTGTCCGGATGTAGGTAAGAGAAGGGTCCTAGCTGATGATGGTCTGCTTGTTGTTATTATTTTAGCATAACTTTCTGATTTTTCTGACACCATGCCATGAACTCACGTCAAATGGCGTAACATGGATGACGTTCCTAGATGGTTAAGGTCCCTCCCTCGACTGACTGTGGCTTTACATACACTACAAATGACTAGACAACTGTTGGCAGGATTTGGGTAAAAATAATTCCACACATAAGTGGCTTTTTTGGTCTAATGTCCAGGCATGACAAAGGCCTTCTTCCTATCACGTGCCAGAACTGCTTCCACCGGTGCAGGACTTACACAAAGAACATCATCCTCATCAACATCCTCATTAGCGCCCTCGTCGGCTACACAAATATCCCCCTCATCCTGTTGCAATTCCAAAGTGGCATCCTCAATTGGTGTATCACCGGCTACAGTCGGACTGTTCAGGCACACATCTGCAGAAATGCTGAAAGGGGCCTTCTTTATGGGTACACTATCAGAATGGTCACGATTACACATAGCACTCGTGGATGGACTCTCCTCATGGATTGGTGTAATTTCTGAATCTGAACATACATTTTCCTCTAATGCCTTAATGTTTTCTTCCAGCTCGGCTTTTACACGTAAAAGTATTTGGGCACCACTTTTGGAGTCCGAATGACAAGGTCTAGCTTGGTCACGACTGACCTTACAAGAAGAGGGCTCAGTAACAGTTTCAGATCTCGCACTCATGGAGAAAGGCAAAGGCCTCATTCTTTCTTTGCCACTTCGTGTGTAGAATGGCATGTTGGCAATTTTAGTTTTTTCTGCAGATAAGTTTACCTGAATTCCAGCTTTTTTTCTTGACCAAGGTAAAAGTTGTTTTATTACATTTTTGTTTGCCTGACTTAAATACACTATGTACTTTTAAATAGGCTTTACATAGTAGTGCTCCTGCTCTTCTGTGTACTGCTATGAATCCATAACACCGTGCACTTTTTGGTGCAAATTTAAAAGGAAAAGCCTGCAAGGACTAGTGTTTGTATTTCAGCAATGACAATTAGCAATGGAGCAATGGACAAGTTGTCTTTGGGTTTATATAACACCATACACTTTTTGATGCAAATTTAAAAGGAAAGCCTGCAAGGACTAGTGTTTGTATTTCAGCAATGACAATTAGCAATGGAGCAATGGACAAGTTGTCTTTGGGTGTATATAACACCATACACTTTTTGGTGCAAATTCAGAAGAAAAGCCTGCAAGGACTAGTACTTGAATTTCAGCAATGACAATTAGCAATGGAGCAACGCAGCTCTCCTTTTCATGTTACCTATATAACACAGTAGAATTAGAGTGCAGAATTACATCAACCCTGTAAGCACTATTATTTGTATTTTTCTGCAATGAGATTTAACACTGCAGCTTTCCTGAATGTCAGATTACTTTGTTTAAGACTGCTACTACCCTCCTCTTTCAATTCTATAACTTTGCCTGCCCAACTGCTCTACACTCTATGCTGCCCCTCCTGTATTCCTCTCTCAAATGGCGCTAGATTGCCGTGGAGGGCGGTATTTATAGATTCCAAAACTCCCGAGATCAAAATTACGTTTTGCCTTGTTTTCGATTCCGAAAAAGCGCGCAAGCTGGCCCGGTACTCGGATCCCCTAAGTTCAGGTGTGTTCGGTTCCCAAGGAACCGAGCCTGAGCATCTCTACTTTAAACACATTTTCACAGATAGGATTAAAAGAGAGCTGCGATATAAGCCTCTTCATTTAAATATTTCATTAAAATATTTCTAATATGTGATTATGATTTTACTATATTTAAATGGTGTGAAAAGAGGTATTAATTATGTTCTGTATCATGGAAATTTTTGCACCTATTCAAATTGTTATATTGAAGGTATTTTGTATACGATGCTGGAGTTTAAATGAGAGTACTATGGTGAGTCACAACATATGTATGTGCTGCGTCACTCATACTTCATCAAGATGTACTCATACTTCATCAAGATTTACAGAGTTGAATATATAGAGGTGTGCACATATGGAGGTGCGTTCTGTTATTATATATGCTACAGCTGGATAAACTGGGTTTATACACGAGGCATTTTATTGGCGCATATTGTTATTCAGACTATTTGGATTATTTAATAAACTATTTTATCCATTTAAATAAAGATACTTTGATTGCGATGTTAGATTTCAAATAAAAATAATTTATAAGAGGTGCACTGACACTGCTTTATTCGTTGTTATGTTCACACTTTGGCTAAATGACCATGAAGGTCCGAGTGATGGGTGTGTTAGTTGTTTGGTTGTTTCTGTTTTCAGTCACTCAATTTACACTTGCAAGTAGTTCATAAAAGCGCACACACCTCAGTGTATAGAGGTGCGTTCCGCTAATTTCTGTGTTTGTCAAGGCTATTAAATTTAGGCTGGCATACAAGGTAGTTTATTGGTGGATAGGTGGTAGATTATGGTTTACTAATCGACATTTGTAAATTATCAAATTGATTATGTAGAGTAACAAAAGTTTTTTATGATTGTGTATGTTTTTGATATTTTATTTTATATGTATTGGGCATGCATATATGAAAAACTGTGTCTAATTGAGTGCTAATTGCCCATTTACACCTGTTATGCTAATTTATGTAGCCTTATAAGATTGTGCATTTTGAGCATGTAACTACCCCTCCTGACAAAACGTGCTGCAAGGTATAGCTCAGAGCAACTTCTAATCACATCTTTTGTATGCTGGTAACGTGTTTGGTGTATATCGGAGTATTCCAGGAAAATACAGCTTTGTTTGATACATGCCTGTATACATCTAACATTTGGTATGTGTGCATTTTTCACATTCTCTTCTGAATAAAATGTTTTAATTATTTTACACTATGGAAGCGCCTCCTTATTTAATTGATTTCTAGATTCTAGATCCATAGAGTTTAGTCATGATCTTTTCAGCATATGGTTATAACAGATAAAGAGCACAGATCTAAGGGTATTGTCAGGTGAGTCCCCGCACTCCTCTCAGGTGCAGGGGACGTCCGCCTGTCCTTGATGTGTCCAGTTGCCTAGCAACGGGACGCACTTCCGGTTTCACGCTGCGTGCTCATCGCGTCCCGTGACGTACTGCTCTGGTATCATGTTGGTGGTCAGCTGATTCTGACCGCCGAATCAGCCCTTCCTGCAGTCTATTTAAACAACACTCGGGCAGAGTATTATTTCACCCCAGCTCCAATACTGCCTGTTGTGTACTTCATTGTGTTCTGCTGACTTCTGGCTTGTCCTTTGGCTTTCTCTCCTGGATTCCAATTTGGTACTTCACAGGCTGTTTGGCATTGACCCTCTACTTGTTCTGGTTCTCCGTGTACTGCGCTACTGTTTGGTTTGACCCAGACTGGCCAACTATTCCTGTCTTCTTCACTGCGCTGGTAACTGACATGGAGAACCACGACCTGTACATCCCAGGCAGCCAAGACTATACCTCCTTGCGGGGGTCCCTGGTGAAGACCTGGGGTGCGTTAGACCCCACGCCTACCTGTTCAGTTGTGTAAATACCAGCCGGTGCCTCCTACGATGTCTATAATTGTGACAGGTATATGTTTAAAACATGTATAGTGCGTACGCATGAATAGGCATGCTGATCGGGACTTTTTCTTTCAGCCATTCGTTTATAAAATAGTTACTGATATGACATCAGAATAAATTTTCTGTAGTGTGTTTTTCCGACCAATGTGTTATCTATGATTGTACTAACGAGTTAAAAAAAAAAAAGCCCCTATCAGCATGCAGGTTCATGCATACACACTTTACATATTTTACAAGATTTACCCTCAGATCTGTGCTCTTCATCTGTCATACCCATGGACTGAAAAGATCATGAGTCTGTAAACTCTATTGAGATACTGATCGTGAGTGGATACACACTGTGGGATTGGAACGACATTGGAACGAGATTTATACAGTAGTTCTGCTGAACAATCAAATGAAACAATGATAGGTACTTTCGAATGACTATCGTTCATTGTTTAATTATACACTCTAATGTGATATTTGCCCCAACGGACCCAATAGTTGGCTGAAAAACATGTAGTGTGTACCCAGCCTTACTCTGTGCTTCATATACAGCTACTGTAATGTGCAAGTTAATTTTACTCAATTAAAAGCAAAGAGTGAAAGAAAATAGTGCCATCTAATGTTAAATAAAATAACTGCAGGCAATCATCCGTTTATTACATCCCCATTAAAGAGTATACTATGGCTGGTTGGCACCCCATAAGAGATGTTAATGATATGCTGAATGTGCAAAGATACTTATATAGATATTATAAGTCCGGCTCCACCTCCAGTCAGCCATTGCAGCTCACCAGGTAACCGGAGTACCGGGCCTGGGGTTACAGGTAACACTCCCCCTGGTGATGTCGCTGTAGGAACAAGTAGAACCGCGTCCTGACAGGTAAACAGGTCTGTCACGTGACCCGCTGACGTTCTAGAGGCGGGGCCTCGGACTGTATGGCGCTGTACGCTGTGCTGGAGGGGGACAGGTTAGGCGCTCTGCGCTCTCTGACGAGTTTTGAGCGAAGTAATTATTATACCCGTAGACAAACAATTAACTGTTTTTTACATCCTACATGGTTTTATTCACGAACACTGTGCCCCACTGGTTTCTGACGGCTACACCTCCAGCCAGTAATTATCATAGCTCCATGCCGGAGTGTGGGCGTTCCAGTTCTGCACCAGATGAGGGCGGAAGCGGAAGCGTCAAGAAGGTGGAAACGGTGAGTCAGAGAATATGAGGAGGTGTTTACTCACATAGTGTTTGTGCATAGCCAGAATAAATATATATATATATATATATATATATATATATATATATATATATATATCTATCTATCTATATATCTATCGCCATCACTCTTCTTCCCTCTTACATACATGTATCACATGTGCAGGACATCAGGGGTGCTTCTGGTATCTTAATGGCTATGGTGGCTGTATTCTGAGCTACAGCTTTGTGTGTCCGTTTACTTCTGTTGCTGTAGTACAGTATACATGTACTATACGTGTGAGTAAATGATGCCATTTTCGTACTCAGGAAGGCTATGCAGGACCAGACATCTATCTCTGCTTTCCCCCACGCCACTGCCGAGAAACTTGTTGAATTATCGATATTGGCTTTAGAAAACCCCCTTTGTGTTTAAGCATTTTCTATTTTTAAACTGTTTTATTAGCCTCTTTTGCTCCAAAATTGCTTTCAGTATTGGTTTTCATGTTTTCAAATACCATATTTGGAAACATGTTGATTAATTATTGCATCATAACTGCCAATACAGAAGTTGCATCTGGTCCAATAAAATACATTTACTATAAGTGCATGCAACTGGTGGCAGACCATGCCTGGAAGTCTGAGGAGGATCCGTAACTAGTTTAATGATAATTTTAGTTTGACATAGTGCCAACAATCACCATAGATTCAGAACTTATTTTCTAAGACTGTCAGTGGATTATACTACAGAAGTTGTTGATGTAAAATATCAACCGGTTCTAAATCCAAACATGGTGAAGTGACATCCAGAGAATTTGAGCAACTGAACATGATTTGCTATTACTGGTTTATCCAGTGCCAAAACATAGATAAAATAAAAACATCTTGTATGCCAGAAATATTAAAAATATCCATGTTCTTTTCAGTGAGATGTAATGTGCAAGGTTGTACTTATTTTAAAGAATACATTGTGTTAGTTTTACATAAATATGTACTTATGTTTTGTGTCTGCTCACGTTATTCTGCATCATCTGTTGTCATACAGGTTCTGTGTTATTTTTTGTGTATGTGTGTAGGTAGAATGTAGCATTGGGTTATTTTTGTTATACAATATAGGTTTTATGTAAATTATACAGTTTAAGCCCCTCCCCCCCAAAAAAAACAAAATTATATTTAAAACTTGTATTGTCATAATTAATTGTTCTCCCTTCATGTAACAAAACTGTGGGGGTTGTCCTTTGTACACAATGTGCCTCATTTAGAATTAGACTGTTAGGCGCAAAGCAAAAAGGAGCAAATTTGCACCTTGACAAAGCCATGATCCACTACAAGGGAACAGGATTTAAATTGTGCAGACAGATTTAGAGTTGGGATGGGGTGTGTCCTAAATCTATTTGTGCCCCTTGCATTGTGAAGTAATTTCCACTCCGATATTGGTGCCATATTTGTATGTGTAAAAATGATCTGAAAACACCATACCTTTAAAATTGCATATTTTAAGAATCTAAGTAGACTTTTAACATGTAGTATTGACTGATCTCCCTATGTCATAAAGTTGCTATACTAGTTTCATTACAATGTTAAGGTATGCATTTAGGTGCAAAATTTGCATCGAGCCACAGTAAGCATTTATTTGCCAAAGAAGGCGACTGCAAGGTTGCTATGGTCCAGTGGAAATCTTGCAGCTGAATGCAATGGAGGAACAAAACGTTTGATGTACAGTGCGAGATCAACTTTGGCCCTGTTGTGCACATTGATTTGTGCAAGTATATTTTTGAAGTGCATAGGTTTGCAGAGCAAACAGTGCTACCTTGGCATGTATAGACTTCTGTCCTGTGGTGGCAGATGGACCCATTGGTCCATCTAGTTTTTTTAGAGCAGTGCAGAAACAATAATTTCTTATTTTCAAATTGTTAAAATGAGGTAAAGGTGTGGGGCCATTTATTGCTGCATTCAGTGGCATAGGACCATTTTTACTCTGCAAAAAGATTTGCATTCCGCACCTGCTCAGAGCTGGCTGCCTTGAGGTCTCATCCTATATGTCCTATATATGTCCCATGTTGCACTTCTGGGTGCACTTTGAGCAATGTAATAAAAAGCTTCAGACATACAGAAGCGTCACGTGTGAGAAAGAATACTAATGTCCCCTCACTTTCATGATTAATTTAAGCCATGAATGATTTTCTAAACCAAGTAGAATTTTCAGAAAAAATGATTTGCTTAAAAGGAAGGTTTCTAAATGGGTTAGAGATTAAACGTTAATTTAACGTACACTTTTGTGCACATTTGGGAAATTTTCCTGTCTCTACACATCTGTATGCCCTTCTATTTTGCAGGGTCATCTGAGAGAGAAAAGTATCTGGACATCTTGATACATCATTATTTTACTCAATATAATACGCATGTTTAGATGCAATTTAATGTTAAAAAGTGGATTGCTATGCCACTGCAACGCAAATGAAAATTGAGAACAAACTTGTAGTGAAGTGAATAATGCAAAACCTTATCAATAACAACTTATATTAAATCACTAGGTGAAAAAATACCTTCATTTATTTCTGCTTGTTTTACATCTTGACAGATAAGGAATCTCCAGGTTGGACAATACATGGAACTGGCAGCTGATTAAAATGACAGATCAAGAGAACAACAACAGCATTTCAGCAAACCCTTTTGCTGCTCTCTTCGGGTCTCTTGCAGAAGCTCGGCAGTTTGTTGCTGTGCAGAAGGAACAGCTCAGACAGCAAACAGGTAATTCTAGTAGTATAATATACCATGTAGACTTTTGTGCAAAATTCTGTGTATAGAAAATAGAGAACCCTATACATCAGCTATGTGTTTCTCTGCAAACAACACTTTTGATCGCCACTACTTGTGCTAACAGAAATGCTCATATGGTAAGGCTAAGGCTTTGGTATGGTTCACCCGTAAACAAGAATCTCTTCAACCTCTATAGAGTATGCAGACGAGAGTCAGGATGATTCTGACAACAGTGTTTCGGAAAGCCTGGATGACTGTGATGACTCAGTGGCAGAAATAAGTCGCTCGTTTCGGTCTCAACAAGAGATATGTGAACAGCTGAACATTAACCATATGATTCAGCGAATATTTCTGATCACATTGGACAACAGTGAGTATGATTTTGTCAATTCTGAATGCATGTTCTTTGCTTCCTGTTAGCCAATTTTCAAAATTGTCCAATGTGCATCTGTATTTGGAACTCTTTCTTATATTTCCAAACATGCATAATAAAAATAAATACATACATTGCACTGTAGATTTTATTTTAAATGTTTTATTGTGTTGGCTATGACAGTATAATGATTTTCTGGAGTTGAGACCTTACTGTTTGCCTCAATAGTGATGCTACTCAGTTTCTCACTACTCATTGGCAGTAACATCCATTATTTAAAGTTTTGTACAAAGAGGAAAAACACAGGGGCACTACATAAAGGGGTACCATCTCTATTGAGTGGAAAAAAATAGGAACAATTTTTATTTATGCACAAAATTGGTGTTTGTCGGGATAACCACCTGTGTGTACAGTTAAATCTCCAATTGGTTGTTACATTTTGGCTATGGGGTAATCTTTGCAGCAGCCACTTTGTTATCACAAAGTGTGTGCAGTGACAGTCCTCTTACGTCCTTGGACATAACAAAATAACTATAAAATCAGAAAAAGAGAGCACTGCAATAGTGTATACCAATAAATATTAGCTTTGGTTTGGGGGCAAGAATAGATATGTCTACAATTACCATCAACTGCTTTTTTGGTTAATGCATTCAGATCTCTTTTTGTAGAAGATGGTAACAGTTGTTGGTAATGTAGACATAAGTCTATTCTCACTCAAAATCAAAGTTGAAAAAATGTTTGCAATTCTAAATCTTATTGAATGTAATTTAAGTTGAAACAAAATGACTTACTAAAAATGTATTTAAAAGTTATTGAACCCATACACACCAGCGCTAATTCCTGGTAACTCGGTTACTGTGTCATGTCAACTAGTGTAAAGTTACATAGATTTCAATGTAGGATGATTGTTGTCAGCCATATTTTCATAGCCATAGCAACTGAGGCGCTGGAATGTCTCAGTTCTTCAGGGAGAAACGTTATTTATCTATAGAATAATACACACACTACTTAAAATTAGCAGGATTCTAGAATTTTTTGGGTGCACAGTTTGTTATAATACACACGTTTTACTAATGAATACTGAAGTCATAATATCAGATCTAACAGTTTATAAGTGATGACATCAGAAGTCATTGTTTAAACAGATAATATTTGACTGGTGAAACACCACACCGAATTTCAGGGCAGAGAGCTACTGGGTGCAAGAAGACTCAGCTTAGCTCTTATAGTAAGCCAAAAAAATTGTTTAAGATTTGCTCTATTAATGGCTTTTGTTGTTTAATCTGCATATTGCAAAAATTTCTGGTTAAGAATGTACAATGTGGGTCATTAGAAGGCTAACAACACTTTTGTATTACAACACAGGACACGTCAGTTTCAAAACATTTTTTCTCTTTCATCCAGTCTGGGGGACACTGCTTACCATGGGTTGTGGAGGGGAGCTCGGGAATTGGCACCTAGCTAGTTGACTTTTAGCACTGCTGCCAGACCCTTCCCCCTCTACAATCCCCCTGCCTCTCAGTTTTTTCTAGGTGCCCAAGGATTTAGGCTGTAGATTTTTAGCTAGTAAAATTATTAATTTAATTTATTTTTTTCTTTCAGTTATTTAACTTTTTTAATTTTTTAATTTTAAACACTTTTTTATTTTGACAGCAGACTTGGGAGTGTATTCTACCATAGAGAGCACACTCCCAAAAGACCGCAGCATAGACCCTGCTCTGTCAGATGAGAGCCAAGGGCTCTCACTGACTGAGTTTTTCACAGGGTCTACATCAGAGTGACAAGCGGTCTCTCCTGACCGCTGTCACTCTCAGCCTCCCCGATAACCGGCACTGCCACTGCGGGCATAGAGCGCCGGTTATCGGTGCATCAGCCTTCGGCCAATTTGGAAAGCCCGGGCAGGTACAAGACAGAGCCCGGGAAAGTATGAAGGGGCAGACCAAGATCCCCCCTCAGAAATAGGAGGGGGCATCGGGGTCCTACCGCTGCAGGAGACCTCAATCTTTCGAGGTCTCCACTACTCTGCTGATATATATATATCTTTAAAAATAAAAAAAAAGGAAAAGAGACAGAATATCGGAAGAGGGGGACCTAAAATTAAATAGAGCTCCCCTGCTCTTCAATTTACTGGCAGTATTCCGGTCTTCTGGAATTAAGAAGAAGCCCGGGAACAGAGACAGCCTTGTGGGAGCAGACATCAGGACATTGCTGGTGGACTTCTCTCCTGTGGTTGGCCTTTTGGCTAAGTATTCTATTTTTTATTAAGAATTTATAAAAACTGTATTTGTTTACTGACAAAGTGGGGCTAGTAGGGGTAATATTATCGTACTCTTTACTTGCCAAAAAAAAAATCACATTGTTTATTTTAAGGGACAAGTGTAACTTTTATTGTAGATTGGTTGATTACTTGTTTTTCTCTCTGTCTCCCTCAAGTCATGGTGTGCTTGGTGATTCTTTCCTTTGTAAAATGTTAGATAAAGGAAAAGGTCCTATGGAAAAATATTTTACCTGTTATAAATGTAAAGTTAAATTACCACAGGGACCCGTTGCAGCTTTCTTCTGATTGCGAAGGGGGTCCCCCATCTGTGCAAACCCAGACTCTAGCCTCTCTGTCGGAGGAACCGGCCTGGGTGGCTCTTCTGACAGTCAGTTTCCTCTTTAGCCCAGCTTCTCACTAAATCTACTTAGTTATTGACAAGCTCGGCAGCGCTTTCTTCTGTATTGGATAATGCTGTCATGACTCTGGGGGGGTTCCACTAATCCTTTTCTGAAGAAAGGGAAACAGAGTTTGATCCTGACCAGGTTCACGTATCTAATCAGGAAGAAACCGTCAGATATCAGGCCATGGATGATTTGGTATTAGCGGTGAGGCAGGCCTTGGACCTCCCAGAGCCAGAGGATCCTAGTCCTATAAACAGAAGTCACTTTAAGAAAGCCAGAAGAAAGGTTATTTGTTTTCCTCCTTGGTGGAATTGAGACATATTGCTGAGGGAATATAGAAACAACCTGATTTAAAAGTTTTCTATTTAAAAAAAAAAATCTACTCCTTAAATCCATTATAGGAAGAGGATCTGGCTCGCTGGGAAGGAATCCCTAAGGTGGATACTCCTGTAGCCCGTTTAGCCCGCCACACTTCCCTGCTGGTCCTGGGCACTGCAACTCTGCAGGACACCACTGACCGCAGAATGGAATTTCAGCTAAAGAATATTTTGGTAGCAGCGGTTCTTCCTTCAGACCCACATTTACTTAGCCTTGGGTCGCCAGAGCCATGCAAGCATGGGCAGAGCAGCTAGCTGAGGCCTTGCAGAATTCAGAATAGTTTCCCTAGCTTTACACTTAAAAGAGACATCTGGGTATCCTTATGAGGCAGCTCAGAACACAGCGTCTGTGTCTTCCTCTATTCAGGCTTCAGCAATTTCTGCAGGAAAGCCATATGGCTGAAATCCTGGGAGGCGGTTTCGGAATCTGATAAGTCCCTAGAAACCATTCCTTTTTCACCATCAGGTTTGTTCGGCCCGGAATTAGACCGTATCATTCTCAGGCAAAGGGTGGCAAAAGCACCTTTTTTTGCGAGTGAACGTAGGCAGAGCCGTCCCACGTGTTTCAGCTCCTTGAGGCAGTCCTTTTTCGGGGGACCTCCTTCCTAGGGGCCAGTCATCCAGGGGCAGGCAACAAACAAATTCTAGAGGCTTCTACATACAGAGGTAGGTCCTAACAATGGACAGCGTCCTCTCAGGACCCTTGGATTCGGGGCATTATAACAAGGGGGTACAAGATAGATGTTTTGGGTCCTTTTCCACAACATTCTTGTAACCCCGCTACCCCGAGATCCACAGAGAAGACAGGCGACATAGAGATGTCGCCTCTCTCCCTATTTTTTCTTTTTTTTTTTTTTTAGCTAGAAGTTATTTGCAGAGTCCCAGAAAGGGAAAGGTTTTTTTATTCAGATCTTTTTCTTGTCAGGAAGCTGGAAGGTTCCTTTCGACCCATCCTAGATATAAAGAACCTAAAAGTGCACTTAATAGGACAAATTTTGGGTGGAGTTCCTGAGGTCAATAATATTTGGATTGTAAAGAAATCAGTTTATGGCTTTCATAGTCATAAAAGGCGCATACTTCCAGGTTCCTATCCGGAGCGGTCATCAGTCTCCTGAGATTCAGGGTTGGGGCATTCCACTATCCGTTTCGGGCTCTTCCCTTCGGCCTCTTCTCGCCTCCAAGGGTTTTCACAAATATTATGTCGGTACTGGCAGCTTGTCTTCACTCAAGGAGTTCAGGTGTGCTTTTCTTAGACGATCTTCTCATAAAATCCACCTCAGAGGTTTGCTTGCAACAGCACTTGTCACTCATCATAGCTTTCCTCGAGAGCCATGGGTGGTTAATAAACTTAAAGAAATCCTAGGAGATTCCGCGTCAATGCATGATCTTCCTGGGACTCATCAGGGACACCAAACAACAGAAGGTGTTTCTGACAGAAGAGAAATAATCAGGTCGGTTCAGAGAATAACATCTCAGGACTTGTCCTCTCCCAGTCCTTTAATTCACTTGTGCATGCGTCTTCTAGGGAAGATGGTGGCCTCCTTCGGGACGATCCCCTTCGGTCGTGCTCATTCCCGGTGTTTTCAGTGGGACCTCTTGACAGAATGGTCGGGATCCCACCTACATTTGGACCGCCAGAAGATCTCTCTGTCTCCGGATCTGAGAAAGTCGCTTCAGAGGTGGCTGATTCCGGATCACAGGTCGGTGGGCAGGTCTTTTGCTCCATGGTCAGGGATCATAGTCACCACAGACGCCAGCCTAGAAGGTTGGGAGGGCGGTAGCCCTTCACCTCATGCTCCAGGGTCTTTGGTCAGCCCAGGAGTCCTCCCTATCCATCAACACGTTCTAGTTGAGGGCAATTCCTTTTGGCTCTTCGGGGGCCCAAACCCTTCTTCTGGATCATCCAGTCAGATTTCAGTCAGACAATGCCACGGCTGGGCATACGTCAACAGGCTATGAGGAACGAGAAGCACAGCTGCAACGCGGGTATCAGCTCAGATATTCGCTTGGCCGGAACAATATGTTCCAGCAATCTTGGCAGTGTTCATTTCAGGAATAAAGAACTGGGAGGCCAATTATCTCAGTCGCAATGCGATGATGCCAGTGGGAAGGATCCCTCCATCCGGAAGCTGTTCAGAGGTGGGGTCTACCGGATATAAATCTCATGGCCTCCAGACACAACAAAAGGGTTCCCAGGTTTGGGGCAGGGAACCATTGGCATTAGCAGCGGACGTAATGACCATGTCGGCGGACTTCAGGTTGAGATATCTGTTCTCCCCCCCCCCCCCAATTCCCATGATTCCTCGAGTACTCAGTCGAGTGAGGCAGGGCGTTCTGCCAGTATTTCTGATAGCACCTGCATGGCCGCGGCGAGGGTGGTACGCGGACATATCGATGGCGGTAAAGCAAGAGCATCGTCTCACGTCGCGAGACGATCTTCTCCTTCAAGCTCCTTTTCGTCACCAGGATTTACCTCGGCTGAATTTAACGGCATGGTTGTTGAAGCCAGGCTTTGGAGGGCTAGGTGGTTCTTCCCCAGTGTAGTGAACCCTTTGCTACGAACTCGTAAGCCTGTTTCGGCTCGCATCTATCATAGCATTTGGCGAGCCTATATCAGATGGAGTGAAAATAGGTCTTGTCATACGTCCTCTTTTTGTCTTTTCCGACTTCTGGCCTTTCTTCAGGATGATCTTGAGGCAGGTCTCCACTTAGGTTCCTTAAAGGTATAGGTATCTGCCCTGTCAGTTTCCTTCCACCTGAAGTTAGCAGATATGCCAGACATCAGGACGTTTCTTCAGGGGGTCTTACAGATCCAGCCTCCTTACACTCCTCCTACAGCACCTTGGGATCTTAACCGGGTGCTTGATATGCTTACAAGGTCTTTTTTTGAACCCTTACTTTCGGCATATTCAGTCTCTGACCTGGAAGGTGGTGTTTTTTCTTAGCTATTGCATCCGCTCGTAGAGTTTCAGAGTTGGGAGCTCTGTCCTGTCGACAACCATAATTGGCGTTCCACGAGGACAGAGTGGTATTGAGCACTCTCCCTTCCTTTGTTCCGAAGGGTATTCAGCTTTTCATTTGAACCAGGAAATTGTGGTTCCGGTCTTTCGGGCAGCTTCTCAGTCTGATCAGGTGTATATGGAGAAATTAGATGTTTGTTAGGGCTCTCTGCATTTATATTAAGAGAGCTTTCCAAAATTCGGAGTACCGATTTTATGTTTGTCCTTTAATGATTCTCATAAAGGCTGGCCAGCCTCTAAGCAGTGAATTGCGAGATGGATTAGGGTAACAATTACACAGGCTATATCAGGGCTAACCGTCCTGGGCTAGAGAGATTTACGGCCCATTCCACCCGATCGGTGGGGGCGTCTTGGGCAGCGAGAAATGGGGCTTCTGCGGACCAACTGTGCAGAACAGCCAATAGTCTTCTGTCCATACTATTACAAAATTCTATCAGTTTAATGTGTTTGCGTCTTCGGATGCAAATTTTGCCCATACT
Organism: Mixophyes fleayi; assembly: GCF_038048845.1. NCBI lineage: Eukaryota > Metazoa > Chordata > Amphibia > Anura > Limnodynastidae > Mixophyes > Mixophyes fleayi. The sequence continues at coordinate 54,791,550 of NC_134412.1, read as the reverse complement.
GCTCTACGAGCGGGGCTTTCAGAGCGGTCCCACTCTTAGGGGGCTGCTTTAGAACGTCCCCATGGTAAGCAGTGTCCCCCAGACTGGATGAAAGAGAAAAGAGGATTTTTGTACTTGCGTTAAATCCGTTTCTCTGATTCACTGCCCTTCTGCTTTTCTTCTGTGTGCTCTTGGTTGATTGGCCTTTTCTCCTTAGGGATTTTTAATTAACTGAAAGGAAGAGGCAGGGGGATTGTAGAGGGGAGGGGTCTGTCAGCATTGCTAAAAGTTAACTAGCTAGGTGCAAACTCCCGAGCTCCCCTCCACAACCCATGGTAAGCAGTGTCCCCCAGATGGAATCAGAGAAACGGGTTTAACGTAAGTACAAAAATCCTCTTTTAAAATACTGAAAATTATTTCGAATTGCAAAAGTAATTTGTATGGAGTTTTCTTTTTAAATATTTGGAACTATGTGTTTACCTCCAGAAGGGTGTAGAAGACATGTTTCACCTTATTGTTTAAACAGTGTGCTAGAGCATCTCATGATATATTAAATATTATAGACCATTGGAATATCTCCAAGTCTGCATTCATAATGAATGTACTTCTGAATATATAGCTTGAAAGATATGACATCCTTACATATGTATTTGAATAGGACAGTTATGTCATATGCCAGTATAGCTCTAATAACCCTATAAATTATTAACTGGCAAGGTTTTTAGAGAAGTGTTAATTCCAAGGTTGGAGCAAAGGCAAAGTTTCCCTCCTACAGTTATTGATGATGATTACTATTTGCAAATGGCTATCGCCTTATTCAAAGCAAATTGCCAAGTGCACAGGAGCACTAAATGGACCCAGCCCTCATCTTATTTCTTTTTGAACACAGACATCAAGTACACGTCTCCAGAGGAGCTATAAGATAAGGCAATTAGTAAAGATAAGTGTAGTTGAGGAATTATGTGTAGAGGCAGAAAAGCTATCAATTTCCTGCATTAAAATCTTATATGAATAACTTGTGGAAAGAAATTATGCAACATAATTAAATGTCATTTCAAAATCTGTATACTAAAAACAATCTTTCAAAAACTGAAGTTTTTTTGTCTGCTTATGTTTTTGTTCTCTAAGTGGGTTTGTATTTTTCATATCACAGGTGACCCCAATCTGAAGAGTGGAAATGGCATACCTCTGCGTTGTGTATACCTGGAGGAACTCGGTTCAGAGCTCGATGGGCAAGACTGGTTGGACATGGATAATATAGAACAGGTATGCTCAGTGGAGTATATTGGGGTATGATAAATAAAATGCTATAGAAGGGTCAGGTTTATATTGTCATAGCGAGGGCCAAAACAATGCTTTTAACGGAAGGTACCTAAAGACAGAACTAATTAAAAATGTATTTTTAAACAAGTAAGTTGTAGTCTAAAATCTGACTGATTTAAAGTTTATTTGAACAGGAGTTTCTAATAGATGTCATCTTTTATATGTAGTTATGTTACCATTTTTGACAATCTCCTTCAGGCCTTATTCACGCGGCTTCTTCTCTCTGAACCTGGGAAATATCTCATCTGCATGACATCCTCCGGAGTCCCTAATTTGTCTGCAGAGAGAGATGCAGGAGAGAAGCACATCATTCCATTCCTGTTTTCCTGTTTCCAGAGAGCCAAGAAGGAGGTGAGAATCCATCTTTGCTATGAGCAGCAATTCTGCGACACAGCTTTGTATGCTGCATTTGTCCTTTCCGTTCAATTTGTAACCTGTAAATGTTAAATTACTTTGTCTCTACAGGTTACCAAAGTGCCAGAGAACCTACTACCATACGCAGTGCGCTGCAAAACTTTAACAGTTTCTAATGCACGCACTGTTCTGCTTACCCCAGAGATTTATCAGGGGCAGAATGTTCCAGCTCAGGTGGTGGACCTGATGCTTGAGGGGCTGCAAGGAGGAAGTGAGTGCTATTTTCTTCGCACAACTGGCTGATTTTAAGGATAGATGTGCTCCATTGCTATGTCTGTCTTGCGTTGCTGTGCTTGAGCAGTTTGTGTAGATGAGTTTCTCTTCCGTTGCAGTACACACATTGTTTATCACTTACTAGCTGTTGCATGTCATCATCATCTCTTTAATTGTAAGGCACCACAGAACTCCCCAGTGCCGTACAGTCAGAGTTACAAAAAGATGAGGTTAACAAAGGATAGGACCCTGTTCGTGAGGCCTTATAGTCTAGAGGATATCTGTCCTTTATCAAAATCCAGATGGGTAACTTTGTATGTAAAAGCTCTCAACATGAAAGTGAACTCTAGATCAGTGATGGCTAACCTTTTCAGCTTGGTGTGTCGAAAATTGGAAAAAAATGCAGCCCTAATAAAGAAAGTTATATTTTTAATATATTTGTTATATTAGTTCAAAAAGCAAAAACAAATAATGATTTACCTTAGTGACTTTTCTGGTGCTGAATTGCAATTCATAAATCTTCAATTGCAGGGTTGTATTTTGTGCACTTCAGGGCCAAGCAAGCACTGCTAACTTCATCTGTCAGTCTGTTTCATTTATTTGTTTTAATATTATTTAATGCTGAGAATAAGGTCTCACAAAAGTATGCTGAGGGAAAAATTGTGAGTAAAGCCATTCCTAGATTTTTTTCAGGGTGCTAAAATTGTCTGGTAATCTACTCACGTCTCAGGGCTGCGGGTGCAGGATGTGGGGGTCAGAAGGTCACCTCACTTGACTGTCGATCAGAGCTGGAGGGTCTTGCAGGGCTGTGAACCTTGCCGATCTCCCTTGCTCGATTGTAGACGGCTGGTGCGCTCCTTTGCTCCTGTAGGGACCTTCTAAGGAAATGACAAACAACAAAACCACAGTTTATGGCGGTTTAAACTGGTTCTCTGCAGAACTCTTGCGGCAGCGGTGACACCATGCCTCCACGCAACAACCAGGGATTGGAGCAGAGCGTAACTAATCAAAAGGCAGCCTCTGAAACTGGAGGTTTTTCCGCGCCACCAGGCGTGTCAGTCAATCTGCCTCGGCGGGTCACGAGTGACACGCGTGTCATAGGTTCCCCATCACGGCTCTAGACTAATGAATGGATGGAAGACATTCATCCCTCTAAGAGAAAACTTTAATTTTAAGCAGGAAGTAGTTGCAAAGTCACCAGTCAAAATATCTACATGTTCATAAGCGACAGTTATTACATGAATGTGTCGTTCATGCGGTCGACACATTCATTGTGGACAGGGTTGTAAAGTCGTCATAAATCACTAGATTTAAAACTGCAATACATAAAAAAACAAACAAAAAAAAAGCGTCAAGGATTGTTAAAAAAATTAAAACTGCTTGCCCAACCCTAGTCATGCAAACCTAGGCTGGTACTAGCAAAATCGAAAGGACAAAAAGTGTGTGCTCCCCCTAATTTTAATATTACCAGCACTAGACTTTGCCAGCCCCAGGCAAACCTGCAGAGTGGGGTCCCCCTGCCGTAATGCCAATCCAGCCCCAGCCTGGTTTCAGTGGGTTTAACCAATCCCGTACTGATGGCAATAGGGCCCTTTCATTACATCTGGGTTGGGTGAGTGTGGGGCAATAATAATTATTTGATGGTAAAAATCCATTTTTAAATTTTGACTGTCAACTTTACAACCCTGTCTACAGTTTACATTTGATCTGTGTAGACATTATGGCTGTCTACATTTTGGTGTACACATTTTCACTGTCGACATTTCTTAACCAACCCTTTTATGCAGCTTCTTATGTGCTATATTTCTATTGCTGTGAATGCACCAGTTTGTTAAGGCAATGGTTAGTTATTATGCAGCAGGGCAAAAGTCTTAGTAGGAAGGGATACATTTTTGGTGCGCTGGTGTGACGAAACCGGGTCCCACTGGACTGAGGACTTTTTATTCATCACAGTTTAATGTAATTTTTAATCCTTGGCCCAGTCTAAGTATATACATCAGAGCATCGGTGTATTATATTATTTTATTCCTGCAATATTGTATGTGTTAGAAATATAAAGACATATATTGCCATTTTTTGTAAAAATATCAAGACAGCAGAAGCTATTTTTCTAAGTTAATTACCATTTGTCTGAAATGTCCTTTGTTATGAGGTGTGGCATAGATCTGGGCTGTTAGTAATCAGAACAATGTCTGAGTGACTGTTAATGGCAGCCCAAATTGGTTATCTATGTCAACAATTATAGAACTTCCAGTTTATGTGCAATGTGTCTCCATAAGCATTGGGAAATGTATCAATATAAATGTTATTGTATCAAAATGTATCATAGGCTCAAATGGTGTAGCGCTGCAGATGCAATGTGTCAAATGTCCTAATGGTTCAGGCAAGCATGAAATTTCTTTCCCTGATGTAATGTAACCTTTTGTTAAGTGTATCCAGCCAAATTGCAAATTCAGTCAAGCCATATTCCATTGTATAATCAAAGTAACATAGACACTATGTCTAACAGTTAAATAATTTAAGTATCCACTGATAGACTCCTGCTGAAAGGGGGTGGATTGAGACATTTGACCCTACTCCCTGTGTAAACAGCCAGGAATATAAGGAGAGCAGAATGCCAATAGATTCATTCTATCTTGGGAGGATCCTGGTGTATGTAACACCAGCACAAAAGACTCTGGGCCCAGGCATTGCAGTGCAGCCAGAGGAAACCCTACCAGGGCAGGGTATGTGTGAGCTAGTATCTCAGGCTGAGTGACATAGAAAACTGTCTAGCAAAACGGTAGTGAGAATACAACGGGAGGATAAGCCTTTGAAGGAAACTGAGATTGTTACTTTGGAGTGCTGACTGCAAGAGGCTGCTGGAGGATACACACTACTATTTACCCTGTATCTTGTGTACGTCTTCTGGTGTTGTGCTGTCATAATAAATCCTTATTTCTCTTTCATCCTATCTGGGGGACACTGCTACCATGGGTTGTATGATTGGAATGTGGAGTTGGCACTTAGCTAGTTAACTTGTTTAATGTATCAATGCTTACAGACCCCTCCCCTCTGCAACCCCCTGTAGCTCCTCAGTTAAAATTGAGTGCCCAAGGGAGTTGGGCTTACTTTTTATACTAGGACAGTTTGTTTTTTTTACTTTTATTTACTATTTTATTCCTTTATTTTTTTAGGCATACCAAGTTCCCCCTTCAGAAAAAGGAGGGGGGCATCTTTTGGGAGCTGCAGAGTCTTCAGTCAGGAAGGACTGAACAAAAAGCGGAGGAACAAAATGCGGTGGCTGGTTAGGATAATATAATACAGCCACCGATTAAAATATTAGCAGCAGGAAACCTGCTTGTTACATCATAAAACTTTGACTGTCATAGATTAGTTTTATACTTGTATATAATTCAAGCTATATCTTGTGTGGTTGCATTTCTATTGTTTTGCTGTGCTGTCCCTTTAAAAATATGTCTGATAAAGGAAAAGTACCACTTACAAATTATTTCACTTGTTCAAAGTGTAAAGCTAAGTTACCAATTGGACAATTAGGATCTGGGGGCACTTTGTACTGACTGTGACGTAGGGACACACACTATACAGGCTCAGATTAACGTATTGCCACTACCGGACGAACCGGCATGGGCAGCTCCTCTGGCGCAGTTGGTTACGACACTGGTCCAGCTGCTTACTAAGCTTACGGGGCTAACAGCGGTTTCTGCTGTTCTCGCTGCTACTGTAGAAACTGGCCTTTCCGTGACAGTAAGGATGCCAGTGACCGCAAGCCTGTCTGAAGTGGCTTTGGCGGGCCCATCATCATCTCTCACTAACCCAGGCCCTTCTTCTGGAGAACCAGCCTGGTCCTCAGCCTTGGTCAGAGGCCTAGATAGATTAAACCGTTTTCTAGAAGCACCAAGACCTATATCTTCTTGAAATAAAAGGTTTTGGCCGGCTGATCCTCACCTATCCCTCTCTGATTCTGAAAGATCAGAGGAGGAAGGCAAGCCTATTTTTGACTCAGATTCTGCGCAGGTCACTGACCCGGGAGAATCCACTAGATATCAGGGCATTGATGATCTGGTTTTGGCAGTCAGACAAGCCCTGGATCTTATGGATTTGGATGCAAATCTTCAGATCGGGGTCTTTTCAAAAAGATGAGAAGGCGCACTATCCGTTTTCCACCGTCAGTGGAATTAACAGACATAGCAGAAGCAGTTTGGAAGCGAACGGAAGTTTACTATTCCAAGGAGATTCCTTACCCTGTACCCTTTACAGGAGGAGGATCTGGCTTGCTGGGAACAGATCCCAAAAGTTGACACTCCAGTAGCTCGCTTACCGCGTCCTACTAAGCTTCTGGTGCCGGGAAAAGCAGCCCTGCAAGACACCACGGACCGCAAGGTCGAGGGTCATTTAAAATCAATCTGTGTAGCGGCAGGCACCTCTTTCAGACCCATGTTTTCATCGGCGTGAGTTGCCAGAGCGATGGAAGCATAGGCAGAACAGTTGGCCGAGGGATTGCAGGATTCAGAATTGCTTCCTCTTGCCCTGCATTTAAAGGAGGCGTCTGGATACTTGTATGAGGTGGCCTAAAATGCAACCTCTATTTCGTTCTCCAGCTAGAAGGACCCTATAGATGAGGTCCTGGAATGCAGATACAGAATCTAAGAAATCGCTTGAAACATTACCTAATTCAGGCGCAGTGTTGTTTGGGCCCAAATTGGACAATATCATTTGCCAGGCCACTGGTGGAAAGAGTTCTTTTCTGCCAGTAAATGTTACCAAGGCAAGACCTCCTCGATTTGGCTCATTCCGGCAACCCTTTCGGGGAGGGGCTTCTTTGCTAGAGGTCAATTGAGTAGAGGCAGATTGACTGGTAGCAGGGGACACTTTTACAGAGGTAGGTCCTCCTTCTCTACGAGACGCCCGTCTGCAAATGTTCCGGAAAAAACAGAATCCTGACTGTCATCCACCCCTTCGTGCGACAGCAGGAATGGGGAGGCGATTGAGTCTGTTCAGGGAACAGTGGATAGCTTCCTCCCAAGACCTTTGGATTCGCGGGATAATGACAAGAGGGTACATGATAGACCCGGCAGGTCCAGCCCCACGTCACTTCTTTGCAACATCTTCACCCCGCGATCCAGAAAGGAGTCAGGTGATGTGGCTCTGTTTCGCTTTCCTTCTTTCTGCAGGAGTCATTTGCACGGTACCAGACAACCAAAAAAGACAAGGTTTTTATTCAAACCAGTTTCTGGTCCCGAAGCTGGATGGATCTTTCCGACCCATTTTAAATTTAAAGAGGTTAAATATACAGCTAAGAGTGGACAAATTTTTCATGGAGTCCCTCTGATCAGTAATCAATGGACTGGAAGCAGACTTTGGTTTACGTGTCAATAGATATAAAGGACGCTCTTCATGTCCCCATTTGGGAGGGTGACCAGTCACTGCTCAGATTTACAGTGGGGTTGGCCCACTACCAATTCCGGCACTCTCCTTCTGCCTTTCCACAGCGCCCAGAGTCTTCACAACAATCATATCCATGATGGAGGCATGTCTTCGTTTAAGAGGAGTCAAAATAATACCATATTTAGATGACCTCCTCATCAAGGCCACATCGGCAAATCTGTTACAACAGCACCTGACTCTGACCATCAGGATCCTGGAGGAGCACGCATGGTTAATAATCGAAAATAAATCTGAATTGATTCCCTGCCAGCAGATGACCTTCCTGGGGCTCATCATGGACACCAGGGAACAAAAAGCATTTGTTCCGAAGGACAAGTCCAGGTCTTTCCGAAAAGTAACTACACAGGTCTTGACCAGTCCCAGTCCAACCCTTCACTTATGCATCGTAAGCCAATTTCTGCTTTTATCTACCACCGCATCTGGCGCACTTATATCAGCTGGTTTGAGAATCGGCTTTGTCATACATCATTCTTCCGTCTTTCCCGGTACCTGGCATTCCACCAGGATGACCTGGATGCAGGTCTCCGATTGGGCTCCTTAAAAGTACAAATATTTGCCCTTTCGGTTTTCTTTCATCTTCGATTGGCAAAAACATACTAAGAGGTTAATTGGCTGCTGTCAAAATTGACCCTAGTCTGTCTCTCTCTGTCTGTATGTGTGTGTACATTAGGGAATTTAGACTGTAAGCTCCAATGGGGCAGGGACTGATGTGAATGAGTTCTCTGTACAGCGCTGCTTAATCAGTGGCGCTATATAAATAAATGGTGATGATGATGCCGGATATTGGGACGTTTCTACAGGGAGTCTTGTATATCCAGCCACCTTATTCCCCGCCTACGGCACCATGGGATCTCAACCTGGTGCTCGATATGCTTAAGGGTCCTCCTTTTTGAACCATTACATTCCGCAGATATAAGGTTCTTAACGTGGAAAGTAGCGTTCCTTCTGGCGATTGCATCGGCTCGCAGAGTGTCAGTTAGGAGCCGTTTCTTGTCGTGAACCATATTTGGTTTTTCACAAGGATAGAGCAGTTCTACGGACTGTTGCTTCGTTCGTACCGAAAGTGGTTTTGGCATTTTACATGAATTGAGATTGTGGTTCCAGTCTTTCAGGCGGGGGCATCGTCTTCTGACTAGAATTCGATGGAGTGTTTGGATGTGGTCAGGGCTCTCCAAATTTGTTAGAAGGACCTCCCACATTCGACGCACAGATTCTTTATCCTTTTTAATTCACATAAAAGAGGATGACCAGCCTCGAAGCAATCCATTGCAGGATGGATTACTGCTTAGGCAGGCTTACATCAGTGCTAACCAGCCTGTGCCAGGTCGACTTATTGCCCATTCCACCTGTTCGGTGGGGGCATCTTGGGCAGCAAGAAATGGGGCCTCAGCGGATCAACTTTGCAGAGCAGCCACCTGGTCCTCTGCCCATACTTTTACAAAATTCTATCAACTCCATGTCTTTGCGTCTACAGACACCAATTTTGGCCGTAGTGCTCTACGTGCCGAGCTGTCAGAGCGATCCCACCCTTGGGAGGGGGGGGTGCTTTAGAATGTCCCCATGGTAGCAGTGTTCCCCAGATAGGATGAAAGAGAAAAGAGTTTTTTATACTTACGATAAATCCGTTTCTCTGATTCCATCTGGGGGACACTGCGTTCCCTCCCTTCTGCTCTACGGCTGTATGTTCTTTGGTTGTTTGGCCTATCTTCCTTTGGGCTTTATAATTAAACTGAGGAGCTACAACGGGTTGCAGTCAGCACTGTTAAATTTTGCCAGTCCGGCTCTCACAAGACAGAGTAGTGTCGCTGCCTAATAGGAGTGTGCTCTCTATCTCTAGAGCACTTCCCTCAGATAAAAATGCAAAAGTAAAAATACTTCTCTAACAAAAATGAAGTAATAAAAAAGTAAATTCTAGTTAAACTATCTAGCACAAAAAGTAAGCCCAACTCCCTTGGACACTTAATCTAAACTGAGAAGCTACAGGGGTAGCAGAGGGGAGGGGTCTGTCAGCATTGATACATTAAACAAGTTAACTAGCTAAGTGCCAACTCCACACTCCCCTCATACAACCCATGGTAGCGGCGTCCCCCAGATGGAATCAAAGAAACGGATTTATCGTTGGAATAAAAATCCTCTTTTTGGATATATTCTTGTTTGCACGAGTTGAATCCCACCGAGCGTATCCACCGTCCCAGCAAAGAGTGGCTTCCCCACAGCTGGGAAGCAAGCAAATCAGAGCACAAAATGTGTAGTTTAAATTATTATTCTCTGTACTTTTTCAGTCATTTTGCCAAACACCTGTCTTTCAGATTTTGATGTAGTGGAGTTCTTGGAAGATGTAATTGAGTCTCTCCTGGCAGATGAGGAGGTGCACTCCTTTAGTGAAGTTTTCTACCCTGTGTTTGATGTGATCCTGGAACGGGTCAGGGAATTGGACCTTTGTCAGATGCTACTCTACCCTTATCTTGACCTCCTCCTATACTGCACCCGACAGAAGGACATTGCTAAGGTGACCAGAGTGAGCTAGAAAGTATATTTAAGCATTTTCATTCAGACATTTTTGTCTGCTTATCTCGTCCCAGTTTCCTTTGCTTTGGTTGCTATGACCTTTTACACTATTACTGTACCAATATATACTAGCAGCAGGGTGATTCTACCGCTAATCTGCCAAAATTACATGCACATCTGTTTTCCAGAAAGTAGAGGACAAAATAATTTTTTTTCTTTTGTAAATTGCAATGTTTAGTTTTGGTAATTTTTACATGTGTAATTTCTGCGAATAAAGCATTTTACATAGCAGTTATTTTCAGAAAACTGAATTTAGGTTACTGTTGTCTTTGACAGGAAATAAATCTGTCTCTCCTTTTGCAGGTTTTTGTGAAATACATTCAGCCTCAAGACATAACAAATGGGCACCAATATGAGAAGACATTGCTGGGTGCAATCCTCAGCATTTCCTGCATATTGCGTACCCCAGGTGTGGTAGAAAATCATGGTTACTTTCTGAACCCATCACGCTCCAGTCCCCAAGAGATTAAAGTGCAGGAATCTAATATCCATCAGGTAATATGGTCAGTGAATGACCAAATTAAAACTATCCTCAATGTTCCCAGTTCCTATTCACTTTGTGTCTTATTCCCACACCATAAAAATCTCTAAGACTTTTTTTTTTTTCTTCTCTTTCTTGCGCAGTTCATGGCTCAGTTCCACGAAAAAATTTACCAGCTTCTGAAGAACCTTCTACAGCTGTCTCCAGACACCAAGCATCTCATCTTGTCGTGGCTGGGGAACTGTCTGCATGCTAATGCTGGTCGTGCTAAAATTTGGGCCAGCCAGGTTCCTGAAATCTTCCTGCAGACATATGCTTCCGACAGCTTCTTTTTAAACTTGGGTGCAGCCCTACTACGCCTGTGCCAGCCATTTTGTAAACCAAGGTCTGCTCGTCTTCTGACATTCAATCCCACATACTGTGCTCTGCGAGAAATCAATGAAGAGGAACGTAGGAGCCGTAATGTGCACATGAAGGGTGTGCAGAACCCCCATGCCTCTATATTTTACTATTTCCGCAACAGTTACCTTGTTATAAATGATGCAGCCATAATTTAAGCCTTAACATTCATTAACACTAAGTATTTGACATCCTCTTACACAAACATTACACCATCTAGTTTCACTACACTGTTCTCAGGTTGCCCAACAGCCCTTGTTCTAAGATTCAGTAATTAATCCACATTTTCTTGCTGAGAGAGATTCTTGGGATTGGGGATTGGGGATCTTCTTCCTGGATTGGGGTTGAAAATACACATATCTATTCTCATCTCTGCATAATCTCGTCTACTACTCTCTGTCATTGAATTATCTGATATCTCTATACAGGACTGGACAAAGAAACCTGTCTCATTCCACCTGCTGATGACCAGCAACCAGACTTTCCTCAGAACTTCAACTTGGTGACAGAAAACCTAGTACTGACACAGTACACCCTTCATCTTGGGTTTCACAGGTAACAGTTATTCACTGTGTGTGTGCCGGGTGTTTCAGCTGCAGATCCTGTCAGTTATGCAAATTAAAATGAAAGGCGACAAAACTGGAATTTGGATAAATATATATATTCACAGGAAAAGTAATGTCACAATCATAGTTTAGTAAGGTATTAAAAGAATGTACTAGCTGCTAGGAGCATTATATGCTGTTAATCCCTTACTCAAGTTTAATATTACTTTTATAGTTGAACAATGGATTTGGAATCAGCTACTGTCTAGTGAAGATCCAATCTTCATGACAGATACCAGATCACTATAGCACAACAGGGGACATAATTTCCACCATCCAGTCCTGTCTGTCACTTATAGGCCTATTACCAGGCTCATAACTATGGAAAGACCACAGAGGACCAGGCCAAGGGTTGCAGGTTTTCATGGGTTGGAAAGTGTGCCCCTGTTAAATTATATTTAAAAAATCTGCTGACTAGTGGGATTTTTGTGTTGGTGCCCATATCGGTGCCAGCATGATTACCACTGTTAATTACTGATGGAATACATTTATTTATTTAGTACATATATATATGATATTGTAAACAGATGGGGTCATTAACCTCAAAGAGGTTGTAACTGTGAAGATTTACACTTTTCTTTTTCTTTTTTTTTTTTTTAATAGTTTAATGTTATGCTCATGTAGATATAACAGAGAATGCTTTCTCTTAAATGCACTTTTGTTAGTGAGGAGACCACTCAGCATCCCAAAAGTTATGTTTAAAGTATACTCAGATTTTTAAAATTGAATACTGCATGTGAACTATATTGAAATCCCACTAGTTTTAAGTGTGTCGGCAATATAGCTGAATTATAACTGCAATAAGCTGTCATTTATCTTGATTGCAGACGTCATTTGCAATAATGTGCTTAGTGTTGCATAAATATGTGAATGGGTAACGTAATATATAGAAAGCATTCTTAACACAAAAGACTTAATTTTATTTTATTTTTTTCTCTTTTAAATGTATTTATTTGACGTTGCTCTCTAAGACTTATGTACACAGGTAAAATGAAATCTATGCTTCACCTTTCTCTTTCATCCTTGTGGGGAACCCTGTAGGTATAGATACTCAGCTGGATTTTGGGCACTCTCTAAAATTCTATACTCCCACAGTTTTCTGGCACGCTTCTCTGAGAATATCTTATTTGGTCCATAACTGGATAAAATTAAGGGCCCTAGGTCTCACTCCTTTCATTCCCCAGGGAATGTAGGAGTCAGTCTTCCAGACGACAATCTTCTGCTCCTCGTAGAGGTCAGCAGAGAGTAAAGCCATCTAAGCAGTCTGCTCATCTGTTTACTCCCATGGTGGGCGCCTGTTTGCTTCTCTTCTGGGATCAGTGGTTCCATGCCTGGGTGGGAGAAAGTCTGGGATACATCATAGATCTATTGAAATACCTGCCCTGGGGTTTTTCACCACTATCCTTCCTGGAGACAAAATATTTCGCCCTACAAGAAACCATTTAGTATTTGATCTCGACTGGTGCGTAGTCGATAGTCCTAGAAGAGCAGAATAGGTTGGCTTTCTACTCAAATCTCTTCTTGGTCTAGAAACCAGATTAATCTTTCGGTCCATTCAGAACCTGAAATCCCTAAACTTACAGCTTCGAGTTTACAGGTTAAAGCAGGCCTGTCCAACCTGCGGCCCTCCAGATGTTGTGAAACTACAAGCCCCAGCATGCTTTGCCAGTAGACAACCTGTTGATATCTGGAAGGGCATGCTGGGACTTGTAGTTTCACAACATCTGGAGGGCCGCAGGTTGGACAGGCCTGGGTTAAAGACAGTCTTTGCGGTGTTTCAGAGGGAAATTTAAAGTGCCCAGACTTCAGCTGAGCCTCTATACCTCCAGTGTTCAAGTGTTCCAAAAGGACTCTGAAAAAAGGACTTAACATAAGTACAAATATCCAATCTTTTTAAAATTATTATTTCAATGGTTTAAATATGTTTGTAATTCTCCATTTTCTCTCAAATGCCGTTTCCAGGTTGCATGAGCAGATGGTGAAGGTGAACCAAAGCCTGCACAGGCTACAAGGGGCATGGCGAGATGCCCAGCAAAGTGGTAGCCCCAATGCTGAGAATCTGCGGGAACAGTTTGAACGGCTTATGACAATCTATCTGTGCTTGAAGACAGCCCTAAGTGAGCCCCAGAGTCTACAAAACTGCCTCCAGCTACAGGTCTCTACTGCACTTCTTTTAGTGCAGATTGCTTTGGGAAATCGAGGCACAGAACCAGTTCCACTTAACTTCCCTGTGCCTGATGTACAGCACAGTGCCCTTGCATATGTACCAGGTACCTGAAACTGATTTTAACAGAACAGGTTGAATTTAAGTTGTAGTAACATCCATCCACCATCTATCTTAGTATTCTCGTCTATTATCTAGCTGCACTTCACAAACCGAAAAATCATGTTATATACTGTATATACTCATTATTATTGCCTAAAAGGGATTTCAAAAGTTCAAATTTGAGTAGAAATAAATGTAAGCATGTGGTGGTATAAATGTCCAATGTATAGATTATTGGTTATTAGCAGCTTGTAATAATGACTTGGTGTCTTGCTCAAATACATGTGTTTTTTGCCTTTCAGTACAACTGTAGAACATACAGAAAAAATAAGTATTGTTTACAGAAGCCCACACATAAGTGTTTTCATTTGGGAGCATAATTGCATATATATGAATATAATTTCCATGGGCATTTAAGCAAATATGTTATTTTTGTCATGACATTTGTTTTCCTCGTGAATATGGTTTTAATGGTTTTTACCTAGGAATAAGGGTAGACAAAAAGGACTGTATGTTATTTAAACAATGAGCGCAATTGTACATACCAACTGTTCAGTACCACACTAGGCACTGTTGGGCAATGAGGGACTGTCTCCGTAGCAATTGACCCTCTCGTAACAGGCAGGACTACGAAGACCACTGAGTCCACAGACTTGGGACAGGCTGGGGTTCTGTCTGTCCTCACCTCACAAGACCCTAGTACAGGCTTGGTTAGCTTCCCTAGTTAGAGGTCTTGATAGGTTAAACCGGTTCTTGGATGCGCCAAGACCCTTACCCAAAAATAAGCGACACCGATCCGCTAACCCCCTTCTTACCCTCTCTGATTTGGAGGGATCGTCAGAAGAGGAGGGTGAACTAATTGAAGACTCTTATTCTACACAGGTCATAGACCCAGAAAAGTCTTCCAGATATCAAGGTATTGACGACCTAGTAGTAGCTGTTCGTCAGACATTAGATATTCTGGATCTAGAAGAGAGTAGAACATCAGATCAAAATCTCTTCAAAAAAGCTAGGAAACCTGTGATCCGCTTTCATCCATCAGTAGAACTGAAGGAAATAGCGGGAGCATCCTGGAGACAACCAGATAGGAAATTTACTGTTCCCCGAAGGTATCTGGCTTTATATCCATTACCTCAACTGTTGGGAACAGGTTCCAAGGGTTGATTCACTGATGGCACGCTTAGAGCGACACACCATACTCCCTATCCCAGGACAGCCACCCTGCAGGATAATACTGACCGCAGAACAGGGATTTTAATAATCTACACCGCGGCAGGTACATCATTCAGACCTATGTTTTCATCGGCATGGGTTTCCAGGACTATGGAGCATGGGCTGACCAATTAGTTCGGGATTGCTTCCCCTTACCCTGCATCTCAAGGAGGCTTCCCGTTACTTATACGAGGCCGCCCAGAATGCAGCCTCCATTTCTTCATCTATTTCTGCAACCGCAGTAGCAGCCAGGAGACCCTTATAGCTCAGGTCCTGGGATGCAGACACGGAATCAAAAAAGTTGTTGGAATCATTCCCTTATTCAGGAGGAGTGTTATTCGGCCCTGAATTGAACAGCATAATTTGCCAGGCCACAGGAGGCAAAAGCAGCTATCTCCCAGTAAATGTCCCAAAACCTAGACAGTAATTTCGTGGGGGCTCTGCTGGCCGGGGCCAGACACATAGACCCGAGAACTTCGACCTCTAGAGGACAATCGTATAGAGCTAGGCCTTCCTCCTCCACAAAACGTCCATGTCCCCAAGTTTCCATAATAACAGTCAGTTTGACAGTCTCCCTCCCCTTCTCACGGCTGCAGGAGTGGGTGGACGTCTGCTACTGTTCAGAGATCAGTGAGCAGCGTCCTCAGAAGACCGTTGGATTCAGGGATTCACAACGAGAGGATACATGATGGACCAATCAGGCCCGGCACCTCATTGGTTCTTCGCAACCAGCTTACCCCGAGGCCCTCGAAATAAAGAGGCACTGCTTACATGTGTTGCCTCTCTTCTTTCCACCGGAGTCATCCGCCAGGTTCCGGAACACCAAAAAATACAGGGGTTCTACTCCAATCTCTTTTTAGTCCCAAAACGGCTTGTTCTGACCTGTTTTTAAATCTAAAGCAATTAAACCGCCACCTACGGGTGGTCAGGTTTCAAATGGGATCCCTCAGGTCAGTCATCAATGGACTGGAACCAGATCAATTCATGGCGTCTATAGACATCAAGGATGCCTATCTTCACATACCTATCTGGAAGGCTCATCAGGCCCTTCTCAGATTCACAGTGGGACCGTCTCACTATCAATTCAGAGCTTTCCCATCTAACCTTTCGACAGCAGTAATGGCAGCCTGTCTTCATTCCAGAGGAGTGCAAATAGTGCCCTATCTGGACGATCTGCTCATAGAAGCCTCCTCGGCTCTCCTGCTGAATCAGCACCTGGTCCTCACTATCAGGAACCTGGAGACGCACGAATGGCTCATAAATCGTAAAAAGTCGCAATTGATTCCATGCCAGAAAAGAGTCCCTTTCAGGGACCTAATCATGGACACCAACAAATAAAAGGTTTCCCTTCCGGAGGACAAATCTCAATCCCTGCGGAACCGGACAGCTCGGGTAATGACCTGCAGCAGACTGTTGGTCCACTTGTGCATGCGTCTATTAGGAAAGATCGTATTGATTTTTGAGACCATTCCTTATGGTCGGCTGCACTCACGCTGCTTCCAATGGGACCTCTTGAGGAAGTGCTCAGGATTCCATCTGAGATTAGTGGGACAACTGATACAATTGTCACCAGAGGCGAAGGCTTTCCTCAGATGGTGGACAGTTCAGGACAATCTGACAGTGGGAAGGTTCTTTGCCCCATGGTCCTGGATCTTAGTAACCACAGAAGCCAGCCTGACAGGATGGGGGGCTGTGGTACATCAGTTACAGCTCCTGGGACTCTGGACCGCTCTAAAAGCTTCTCTCCCTATCAACATTCTGAAGCTTAAAGCCATGCCACTTCACGAACGCCCAGTCCGTCTGCAGTCCGACAATGCGACAGCAATGTCAACTGACGGGGGCACCAGGAGCGCGGGAGCAATGAGGATGGCTGTTCAGATCTTGACCTGGGCAGAGAACCACGTTCCCGCTATATCATTAATTTTTATCCCAGGAATCCAAAACTGGGAAGCAGACTTTCTCAGCCGGCATGCAATATTGCCGGGCGAGTGGTCGCTCCTTCCGGAGGTCGTCCAGCCTCTGGTCCTATGATGGGGGATCCCGGACATGGACTTAATGGCATCACATCACAACAGGAAGGTACCACAGTTGTGGTCTCGAGCAAGAGACCCCTTGGCGGTTGCCATCGACATAATGACGATGCCATGGGAGTTCAGTTTGGGATACCTGTTTTCTCCCATCCCTATGATTCCCAGAGTCCTTCGACGAGTGAAGCAAGGAGAATTTCCATTCATACTAGTGGCTCCTGCTTGGCCAAAGCGAGTTTGGTAGGCAGAAATACTGGGGCTAGGCCCGGGTCTGAAATTACCTCTTCGAGAAGACCTTCAGTACGGACCATTCACACATCGGGAATTTCCTCGGCTCAAGTTACCAGCATGGCTGTTGAGGCCAACTTGTGGAGGTCCAGAGGGTTCTCTCTACAAGTAGTAAACACTCTCCTTCGAGCTAGAAAACCAGTTTCAGCTCGTATTTACCACCACATCTGGCGAACCTACATCAGATGGTGTGAGAGCCGACCATGCCTCACGGCTGCCCTTTCGTCTTCCGCGTTTTTTGGCTTTTTCCAGGATGGCTTAGATGCGGGCCTTTGTCTAGGTTCACTGAAAGTACAGATATCAGCCCTTTCGGTATATTTTCACCTGTGCTTGGCAGACATTCCAGATGTCAGGACCTTTTTGCAAGGAGACCTACATATCCAGCCTCCATATGTTCCTCCAACAGCCCCCTGGGATCTTAACCTGATGCTTAATATGCTTCAAGGGCTTTCTTTTGAACCATTACGCACTGCAGAATTAAGGCTCTTGACTATTCTACTAGCTATTACATTGGCTCGTAGAGCTTCTGAATTAGGGTGCTCTCTCATGTCGTGAACCTTATCTAATCTTTCACGGTGATAGGGCGGTTCTCAGAACAGTTCCTGCTTTCCTACCACAGGTGGTGTCCAGCTTTCATGTGAACCAAGAAATAGTGATTCCGGTATTTAAGGGTGGCCCACAGTCTTCAGGGACAGGTTCCATGGAGTTTCTGGATGTGGTCAGGGCTCAAAGAATTTATGTCAGGAGGACATCAAAGATTCGCCGCACGGATTCTTTATTTGTTTTGTTTGACTCCTCTAAACGAGGAGGGCCGGCCTCTAAGCAATTGATTGCTAGGTGGCTTACTTCTACTATTAAGCAGGCTTATGTCAGTGCTACCAGACCTGAGCCTGATTGTATTGTAGCCCATTGTATCCACTCAGTGGGGGCGTCCTGGGCTGCACGAAATGGGGCCTCAGCTGACCAGTTGTGCAGAGCAACCTCGTGGTCTTCGGTCCATACTTTTACAAAATTTCATCAATTCAATGTATTTGCGTCGGCAGACGCTGCTTTCGGCAGTAGTGCTCTACGTGCCGGGCTGTCAGAGTGGTACCTCCCTGAAGGGGGCTGCTTTAGAACGTCCCCATGGTAGCAGTGTTCCCCAGATAGGATGAAAGAGAAAAGAGGGTTTTTATACTTACGATAAATCCGTTTCTCTGATTCCATCTGGGGGACCCTGCGTTCCCTCCCTTCTGCTCGTCTGCTGTGTGGTCTCTGGTTGGTTAACTCCCTGTCCTTGGGGCTTTATACTTGGATTGGATAGGCTACAGGGGATTGCAGAGGGGAGGAGTTTGCCAGCTTTGATACATTAAAGTTAACCTGTGCCAACTCCACCTCCAGTTTCACAATCCATGGTAGTAGTGTCCCCCAGATGGAATCCGAGAAACGGATTTATCGTAAGTATAAAAATCCTCTTTTCACCTGAGGGCACTTGGCCAGCTGTCTTTTGGCACTGTAGCAATGCCAATGGAAGAGTTGGTTTGGACACTACGCCTGGCGAAATCTGTCCAGGGACTTGTAAAGGTTTCATAGTCAATTTCTACAGTTCTAGGCCTCGTAAGCACCAGAGTACTGCTGTGGTTCAGTCCTTCAATGGGTCAGACTCCGATATTTCTTTACAGGAGGAAGGCAGCTTGGCTGAGGATTCTTTTTGCTTGGATGCAGATTCCTCTAGGCAGCAAGGGGTAGTCTGTTTAGTGTGGGCTGTGCTGCAGGTTTTTAACATCCAGACAGCAAAGAGCTGGAGGCTCCTGTCGCTGTTTAAACCGAAGATTTGCTTTTTGAAGCTTGGAGTTCCAGTTTTCCCGCAGATTGCCGATACTTTATCTCCCCCCCCCCCCCCAGCGAAGATGCAGAAAAATGGGACACCCAAGGTGCATGCCTTCATCGTTTAATGGTCCAAAACTATTCCTACTACTATTTTGAATGCTACTGCTCTTAGGGATGGCACGGATAGAAAGTTTGAGGTTTAAGTCTATATATGTTGTGACTGAAGTCTCCCTTTCTAACCTTCGGCTTGCGTTAACAAAGCAGAGCAGCTTAAAAGAGCTTACAGTTGGGGAAATCTAAATCTGAATTTCTGATCCAGGTTGGACACATTATAAAGCATCTGAATAACTGAGGACCGTGTCTCTTGATGTTGGTCTCATTGATGCTAGGATTTCAGTTTCAGTGGTATTAGCCTGCCGTACATTTGGGTTATGGCCTGGGAAGCAGTATCAAAGCCTAAGAGTACTCTTTCGTCCTTAACTTTTTTGGGCAATGTTTAATTTGGGCCGGTCATTTATTACTTCAGGGATTTTTATTCCAGTACAAGAAGAGAAGAAAGGTTTTGAATTCTATTTAAATCTCTTCTTGTTCAAAAGTATACTTTGATTTTGAGGGATCTTGAGGGATTTAAGAGATCTTTGTATACAATCTCACTTTCTGTCAGAATTGTTGCTTGTGGTGACCAGGCTTTACGACTCTTCATTTTCAAGGGACTTTTTCGGTGTGATGACAAATTGGATACTGTGATTCAGAAAGTCACAAAAAAGGTCATTTAACATTGGATTTAGAACATATTCTGCTTCGTCCTCAATACTACAATTAAAGAAGACTGGCAATCAGTATGCTAGAGAATTTGTGGCAAATGCTCCCAGCCAACCCTTTGGTTCCTTTAGAGGAAAGAAGATGGAGAAATTTACAATGACTACTGGCCAACACAACCTTCAGCAGGATCGTGAGATATGTGGGAACCTGGATACTTACTACAGAGGATCACTGAGCATTACAGAGTAGTTTACAGATGCTTATGGAGAAACCGTTCATTTCTCTAGTACATAACGCTCAGAGAGCCATCCGCTTCTTCTCAGACTCTTTGGTAGAAAAGCAATCGAGTATTCTGCACATTTCTAAGAAATCTTATTTGATTTGTGCAAGCAAGACATTTCCACATGGAGTCTGTAAACTATTCTCAATGCAACAGAAGATTTCCTTACCCCAATAGATCTATATATGTCTATCTGCACATCCCAATTGCAGAGCAACACCATTGTTTTATCAGCTTCTACAGCCTGGGACACCATTTCCAGTTTACCTGTATGGCAATTGGCCTCTCAGCACCTCCCAGAACCTTTACAAAGGTACTTGTGTGTCTTATGGCTGCTCTCAGGAAGCAGGGAATTAAGAGTTTGGTCTCATATGGAATATATTCTGGTAATGGAAAAATCGGAGAACCGTACTCAAAACAGTCTACATTGCCATGACTGGATCATAAATACAGTGAAGTAAAGTGTCGCCTTGTGCGAGTTGAACAGTTGCCGTTATTGAGAATACAAATGGACATCGTGAAAGACTTTTGCAGATTTAAGATCTGACTTATAAATTCAGTTGCAGCAGATTCAAGCTCCAAGGTTGGGGTGCTCATCTGCACACACAAGTGGTACAGGGTGCATTGCTGCAGAACAAGAATAAACTGCATGCAAAGATTCTTGAAGAAAGGACAGTTTGGCATGCAATACAATATTTTTTTTACCTAAGTTGTCACACAAACCTCTCAAGATCTTTTCATATAAAAGTATGGTAGTGCCTCCTTGGCTGTTTATGAATGTCACTAATAGCAAAACCATGATGACCGAGACCTCGGGATTGTTTTTTGTATCCGTGTTGTTACCGCTTGTCAGCCCTTCATGTAGAAGGCAAAGACAATAATGCAGCAAATTATCTCATTCGGCATCACATCCACCAAGAGGGTGGAGTGAGCATTAATTACACAAGGAGATGTTTCATCAATTGGTAGAGAAGTTTGTGGCCCCGCATATAAATCTGATGGCAGCACTTCAAAGTACAAATGATTCTACTTCAGTTGCAGAGACCACAGAGCAGAGGAAATAGATGCTCTAACGAAACCTTGTGAGTTCAAACTGGGGTTTATTTTCTCTCATTGCGCACACACTGAAGAAGATCGGGAGAGAGGCAGCAGAGGTAATAGAGGTTCTTCCATTCTGGACTTGCTGGCCGTGGTTTACAGTGGTATGCAAGGTGTTCCTAGAACAGCTTTGGTCCTCTACCTCTGTGGCTAGATTTTCTGCATCAAGGGCCTATTGTTCACCCGAATCTAGAGGCTCTCTCCCCGATGGTGTAGAAAATTGAGAGGTCGTTGCTCAAAAGTACAGGAATCTCTGACAAAGTGATTTAAGTATTATTACAAAGAAAAGTTCTTCTATAGTGTATTACAGAATCTGGAAAACACACATAATCCAGATTGATCAATCCTGTTATTGCCAACGTATCTCAGGTGCTGGATTTCCTTTGAGAGTTTACGGAAGGACCTGGTTCTTTAGTACATTAAAGGTACAGGTTTCAGCACTGTGTAATCTGGAACACTTGATTGGTGTCAAATGATCTAATGGAAACCGTTTTTCAAGCAGCTAATGGCATTCAACGTTGCATCAAGTCTTTGGTGACACCATGGGATCTGAATCTTATTTTGGAGGCTCTTGTATCAGGACCCTTTGAACATGTACATGGAGTTTCACTTAAAGAGCTCACGGTATATTTAGTAGCAATCTCATCTGTTAGAAGAATGGGAGAACTTTAAGGCTATAGGGTATAGGAACTTTTTATGAACATGTAAACCAATTTAAAGTAGTGCTAAAAGCAAATCCTGCATTATCTTGCCTAAGGTAGTTATCATGTTTCACATCTATCAAGAGATTGTGTTCTGTCCCTTTGTCCAAATCCTAAGAATGAGCGTCAGGAAAAGACTACATCCTCAGGACCTGGTCAGAGCAATTGCAGTGTATCTTTAAAGAACAAAGTAAGTCCGGAAGGATGATCATCTTTGTATTTTCTGGAGGTCTACGTTAAAGGCATGCCCCATCAAAAGACACGCAAGGTGGATTCGAGAAGTAATTTTATAGGCCTACAAGGGGAACAGACATGAGGTGCCAAAGGTAGTAAGGACGCATTCTACAAGGACAGTGGGAGCTTAGTGGCAGCGGAGGGCTGGCAAATTTTACCCCAGGGGGCAAGACTCAGCTCAGCAGCCTTTTAGGAACATTTTAAATGAAGAAAAAATGCAGGTGACCCAGTCCAAGGTAGCCCAATATGGGTCTGTCCCAGGGGGCAGATGCCCCCCAGCCCAGCCTGCCCCTGCTTAGTGGGCACACAGGACTCCTGCTTCAACAAATGAGCTATGCAAGGCAGAAAACTTGTCATCTCTTCATCCTGCTCTAGCCATTACTTTCCGGATGTTTTGGTTTTGGCTGATGCTCCATTTGGAAGAATACAGTTTATTAATAAAATATTTTATATGCATGGGTAGTGTTGGCTGGATTTTGTGAGACCACAAAATCCCAGGTACATCCCATTCTAGAGGGGTGCCATGGAGGCTGAACAGGAAAAGCGCAAATTATGCTCACCAATAATTTTAATTTCCTGCAAGTACTCCATGACAGCCCTAATATTGCATTGTATCTTTTTATATGTTTCAGAGGCAGCTTGGGTAGTCACTCAAAGGCAATAAAGGAAAGGGGAGTCACGATATATACCTTTCAGGGTGTCAACTTTTGTCTGTACTTAGCTGATTAAGGATTAACTAACTTGTGTGGGCTGCCATGAAGTACATTGAGGAAATTAAATTATAGGTGAGTATAATTGCTCTTTTTTGCGTGATATTTATAGAGTAGGAATGAGATCCATATTTCTAGGAAACAAACATATAAAAGGGAATCGGTCCCAATTTGCATGTACATGGCCCACTCACTAGTGGCTTGGGTAAAAAAAATAGCTGCTTTTACATAATTGGAAGACTTAGTTTATGCTTTCTTGGACAAACAATAGATTAATATTTATCAAAATAAGTATAATACTTGTGCTCCAAATGAAATGCAAAGTGAATGTATCAAATAAATACCATCAGCTTGGACGTTTTGATGTTTATTGCATGCTGCTTAAGCTTTCCACATGGATAGCAATGAAATATGTGTTACAGAAGTAATTACAAGAAAATGATGCATTCACCTTTTTGCTTGTGGTCAGTTTTGTCCATATGGACAATGTATATATTGCACAGATTATTAGGTCAGTATAATGGCATCATTTTCTAATTACAATGCAGTGCAACATAGTGTAAATTTGGACATAGCTCAGTGAATATGTTATCTTGTCTCTTTGAATTACAGAGTTCTTTGCTGATAACCTGGGAGATTTTTTCATCTTCCTGAGACGGTTTGCAGATGAGGTTTTGGAGACTGCTGCAGAATCTCTAGAACATATACTGGATTTTATTACGGTGTTCACTGGCAGAATTGAGAGGTAGGTGAAGTCAAAGGATGGTAATGCTTTGTAGGGAAAAATGGTATTTTTGTACTTGCGTTAAATTCTTTTGTTCTTAATTCAATGGGGGGCACTGGTAACTGGGTATAGTGTGTGGTTACTGGATCCTTAGCACTTTCAAATTTAGCGCTGATATGTAAGATCCTCCCTTTCTGTACCCCATTGGCTACATTCTAACCTTAGTATTTGTCTAAAAATACCCAAAGGACAGAAAACAGGGTGTAGAACAAGAAGAGGAGGAATCCAACATACTCCCACATAAACCCGAATCCTAACAAAGTTAACAGTGAGAGAACAAGAACCAGAACGGAACACATATAAAGGAGCATAAAGGGAGTGTATCCAGTGTCCCCCGTTGGATTTGGAGGAAAGGATTTAACGCAAGTAACAAAATCACATTGTCTCTTTTATCCATGGGGGCACTGGAGACTGTAGGTACATCCCAAAACTGACCCTAAGGGTGGGTATGCTCGGAAATCTCGGTGGCATCTTTGAATTCAAAAGTATTAAACCTGTAAAACCTTGTGAATGTGTACACAGAAGACCGGGTGGCGGTCTGGCACAACTGCTCAGTAGAGGCCACGTACCGTGCCTCCCAAGAGACACCCACCGATCTTTTGGCGAGCACCCTTACATTTGCAGATACAGGCTGTCCCGCTCCAATGTAAGCCTGGCGAATTACGTTGATTCGCCGGGCAATGGTCTGTTTAGAGGCTTGATCAGTCTCTTTTATGAACGTCTTAAAGGACCAACAGGTTTTCCATCCTATGTTTTCTGGTACCGAACCGAATCCAGAGATTGAAGATAACCTTCATCCTCTGGAGAGTTATACCGGTCCAAGGCCGAAATCACAATCTCCTGATTCAGGTGGAACTAAGGGACTACTTTGTGTTGAAATGAGGGCTTTGTCCTAAGAACTGCTGTGTCCTCATGGAAAATAAGCAACATAGATTTACAAGAAAAAGCCCCAACTCCAAAACTCTGGCATAAGAGGTGAGCAATTTCAACTCAAGTGATTCAAAAAGAAGATGCTGCAAAGTGGTTAGCAACAAATTTGGATTCCACGTAGGGAGTGGTGGTGTATAGGGAGGCTGCACATGCATCACTCATTGTAAGAAGGTCTGAACCTCAGGCAAGAAAGACAGTTGTCTTTGAAAGAAAACCAAAAGGATTGAAACCAGGACCTTGAGTGAACTAAGTTTGAACCCCCTCTAAATCGTCCTGCAAAACCTGCATCAATTGGTCCAGCTCAAATAAAGAGATAGGAAACCCCTTTGTGGTGGTAATGGGTAGACACAGACTTGCTATCCTTGATTATGGTCTGAATCTCCGCATCAGAGAAGCCTTTGGTCTTAAGAATCATGGCCTCAATAGCCATGCTCTTAAAACCAGCTGAGGTAAACTGTTGGTGGAAGGGACCCTGACTTAAGTGGTCTGGGCTTAGAGGCAGGTGCCACACCAGACCCTCTGCCATTCTGATGATGTTGGGTGTACCAAGACCTCCAGGGCCAGTCCTCCAAGAATCACTGGGATGCGCTCTTTATCTCCTTTAGTACACGTAGAAGCATGGCTACAGGTGGTAACAGGTAAATGAGATTGAAGGCCCATGAAACTGACATAGCAGCCACTACACGCATACGAATCCTCCGTCCTGGACCAGAAGTACTCCACCTTATTCAACCACAACCCATCATGTCAACATTTGGCTGACCCCACTTTCGCACTAGCTTCTAAAATATCTTCAGGTGAAGAGACCATTCCCTGGGATAAAGAGCCTACCTACTTAGAAAGCTTGCTTCTTCTTTCTACACCTGGAATGAAGACCACCAAAATGGAATGGGATAAGGTTTTTGCTGTCTCCCTCATGATGCTTAATGTACACCACCGCCGTGGCGTTGTTGGACTGCACCTTTATGACCCTTCCTCGCATAAACTGGTGACTTGCTTTACAGTGTTGACAGGAAGTTTGGTCTCCTCTTTTTGTCAAAACGACCTGAAACCGCTGTCTTCTAGCTCCGGAGACTGGCATCTTTTGCTGCCAATATCCAGTCCCAGATCACACACAGACAACCCTTGTTCAGATTTGTCCTTATCAGCCACTAGCGAAGCTGAACTTTTGCCTCTGGTGCCTGAGAGATTGTCTGTTTGGTCAAAAATTGGGAATTAACTAGAGCTGAAACAGTCCTGAATATAACTGTGCAAACTGCACTGCTTCAAAGGTGGACACCACCTTTGCTAGAACCTTCATCCCCAGGTGTACCGACACCCGTCTGCAAGCTAACAGGGACTTCACCAGTCCCTGTCGCTAGGGTTTCTTGTCCTGTGACAGGAACACCCATTGCTGATGGGTGTCAAACAGAAGGCACAAGAAGATCATCTTCTGCGAAGGGCTCCGATTGGACTTCTTGAAATTGATAATCCAACTGTGATTCCATAAGGGCAGTCCTCTTAGCCGTCCAGTGCCTAGTGGGGGACCAGAGATACCTCGTCCCGGTTTCAAGAGGTTGGAACCGCGATTCTTAGCCTGATCCCCGTTCCAAAAAATGGGGATCTATTTACCGGTCTTTCAGCACCTCCTGTGCACAGCCCTATGCCGGTCCTGACCCAATGGTGCTGGAGGCATGAGAATTCCTGGCACTACCTATGGTAGGAGTGGCTGTGTCCACCCCAGAGGTGATCCCGCGGAGAGATTGCCTGCCGACAAAAGGAGGAGCTGCCTGTGGCACCTCTGCAGCCCAGTTCAGTCATACGTAGGAATGCCTCACCTCAAAGAGATGTTGGTGGGTGATCAAACAAATAAAATATAAAACATTGCTACTTAAAACATAATAAATGTACAGAGCTATCATAGGCAGCCATTAATATGCGCCTGGCTCCTGCAGGCACTTAAGATCAACTGAGGTTAGAATGTAGCGAATGTTGTATAGAGGGGGAGGAGCTTACATTTCAGCACTAAATTTGAAACTGCTAAAGCTCCAGCAACCACATTCTATACCCCACATTCTCCAGTGTCCCCGGTGGATGAAAGAGGGTGAAGGTTTACAGTCCATATGTTGATGTGGCCCTCATTTTAAACTAATAAATATGCATCCTCTTTTCCTTTATAACATTAAAGGGGCTTTTTATCTAATCTGTATATGGTAATACTTATTATGTAAACTAACAGCAAAGAAAAATTGGTAACAAAACCACATTACATACTTCATCTAACGTTTTAGATTGATTCATTCAGGATGATCTGGGGTGACAAAAATCAAGTCAAATTTGCATAGTCCAAGTTTTAATTCTCGTTTATTTTAATTTTTGTTTAACTATATTAAATAAAATGTTTGCAGAAACTACTAAAAAAATGTGTTCTCATTCTTCAGGATGAAAAACCCCCACCTGCGTGCTAAGCTGGCAGAAGTACTGGAGGCTGTAATGCCTCATCTGGAACATACTCAGAACCCACTTATATCTAGTGTCTTCCACCGGCAGAGAATCTTTTGCTCTTACCGACTTGCATCACGCTTGGCAGAAGCGCTCATAAAGGTGTTTGTTGACATAGAATTTACTGGTATGTGAAGAGACTATTTTGTTTAATGAAAATCAAGACACTATATTTCATACAATAGCTATTAATATGCCAACTGTGTATCTTCAGGTGACCCACATCAATTTGAGCAGAAGTTTAACTATCGGCGTCCTATGTATCCTATCTTAAGGTATATGTGGGGGCAGGACACCTATCGAGAGAGTATAAAGGTTAGCAGCCCTATAAGTTATCATTTGATTGTTGGCACTATTTCGTATCCTTCTTGATTAACTCCTAAAAGAAGCAACTTGTTTTCTTCTCCACAGAATTTGGCAGATTATGCAGCTGAAAACCTTGAGGCTGTGAATCCACCACTATTTCTGCGATTCCTCAATTTGTTGATGAATGATGCTGTATTCCTACTAGATGAAGCCATCCAGGTAAAAACTAGGGGGGGAATTAAATAACAAGCAATGTTTGGGATACTATGATTGAGGGAGGGCAACAGGCAGCTTATATATAATGCAACATTAGTTTTTTGTTTGGATAGGCATTTTATCACAAAATTTATAGGAATTTTTTATTTCAAACCTAACCTGTTAATTGGTTTAGGTGGGTACTGTATCTATGAGCCTTTTTTGCAAACGGAATGCTACAAATAATAATAATAGTATTAGTGATATCTAATATTACTTTATACATGTTCCACATAGTACATTATATTTGCTAACAATTTTATTTGTGTAAAGTAACTAAAAATAACATGATTTAAAACTGAACCCTCTTGTATATGATTTTAGAGTATACTTCCACTGTACTTGTGCCGCCTTTTATTAAAAAGAATGAAATCATAAATTTAATAAAAAATAAAAACAAACTGGTAATTTGCTGAAATGAATTTCCCCATTGCAGTATAGCAATACTTTTTGAAGAAACTCTTTCTTTCTCTCTTCCTTATCACCCAGTACCTGAGCAAAATTAAAGTTCTACAGATAGAGAGGGATCGGGGAGAATGGGACGGACTGAGTGCTGACAACCGTCGGGAGAAGGAGTCAAATCTGCTCATGTTTGGGCAGTTAGCCAGGTTTCACAATATCATGTCAAATGAGACCATTGGGACCTTAGCTTTCCTCACCTCAGGTAAAAATACAATTCACGCACTATAGCTTGAAGTAGTTGTCAGCTCTTGTAACATTTTTCTCATAAGTCAACAATACATTTGTGTTCTATTTTGTTTTTACCATTGGCAGCATTGATCTTGAGACCAATATTTATCTACATTCTGTAACTAATTTTAATTACTAAAATAATATTTGCATTACAAGAATATTGTGAAATAAGCTTGCACATACAACAGAGGATAGTATAACTAATTTATTACACCAGCAACTACTAAATATAGATGTAATTTGTGTATGGGCTTTTTTTTCAGCAATGTCTAATTTTATATATTTTTTCCATTTGAGATATTAAACAACAGTCCACTTAAAATTAATTAATTTCTCTGTCTTCCTTTGGGGGACATTGGGGTATAGAGGGCGAACTGGCACTTTAACTTCTGTTAACTAAGCCCTAGCTCCTCCCTCTCTATACCCCACTTCCTGCTAGCCTCAGTTTAGTTTAAGTGCCCAGCGAACGGGCTGCGTCTGGGCTGCTGTGCAGCTCTCTTCTGTTGGTTTATTTATTATTTTATGCTCTGTCCCGGACAGCCGCCAGCTCTTTGCAGCTGTCAATCACCGCTTCAGCACTTGCCGGCTCCGATGTCATGGGTCCGCATCAGGGACAAAGTGCAGCGGTTTCCCCCGAGGCTTGCAGGTTTCAAATCTGCCTACTGGCTGGGGGGACAGGAAGCAGGAATATGCAGTGTGCTGCGCGTGGCACGGACGGCTGTGCGCTGTCTGGGGGGGGGGGGGGTGGTCGGAGGTGCCTGTTTTGCCAGCCCTCCTCTACCAACGTTTTCATGCCCTCCTAGGAGCCGGGCACAGTCGCCGCAGGCTGTGTCCCTCCTCCTGGTCTGACAGTCAGACTGCAGACACTGCGTGAGGAGGAGTGGCAGAAGGTAAGTGAAACCCTCTCCCACCACAGTGCTGGGAGAGGGGGGTAGAGAATCGCAGTTTGTCCCCTGAGTCAGGCTGCTGCTTACTAGGAGCAGTCGTAAAAAAAAAAAAATAACAAAAAATTATATTTTTATCTCAAGAGACTGGGTCAGGCTAGGGTCACGAAAATAGTGAGCCCTGCTCTGCTAGGCTCTGGATTGGTTGAGAGGGTTGTCCTGTTGGACGCTTGCCAATCCAGTGCTGGGCCCTGGGGGGGTGACGTTTCCTCTATTGCACTTCCTCTGTGGTGGTCTCTCACTCCTTTGTGTGCAGACACCAGAATAGACAGCCATTTTATAGCTCCAGCTTCTCCCCTTTTCTGTCCTGAGTCCTGTAAGGTAAAGGGTTGGGGGTTGTTTTTTGAAAAGTTTATCTTTTAGTCTGTGGGGCTTTATTGGCTGTATTGCAGGTTCACTTTCTGTTCACTTTTGTGTGCTGCTTGTCATTTATATTGTGTTTTGTTACACTGTTTATTACACTCTGTTGTGTGTGTTTTGTCCCGTCTGTTAACATGTCAGATAGGGGATAATCCATGCGTGGTAGGGCTGGTGTTACATCTATGTTGAGTTTCACCTGTGATTTCTGTCACGTTAAGTTACCATCTAGTCAGTGAGGTGCGCAGGCTCTGTGCGCAGCCTGTCGGCCCTCAGAGAGCATACTGTGTGAAACAGCAGCTGCTTGTTTAGATACCTCAGAACCTGCCTGGACTCAGTCTCTCTCCAATACTGTGGCTGAAGTTGCTCAGTTGGTGCGGTCACAGGCTGTGGCCGCACCATCTTCTAATTTCGTTTGCACTGTAGCGAATGACATGGGTTCTAGTTCGCTAAGTCAGAGTTTGATTGTTTCTACCCAGGCGGAGTCTGCAGAACCAGCTTGGGTACAGGGACTTTTATCCTCTGTACAGGGTTTAGTGTTGGTCTCTTCCTCTTTAGAAAGGATTTTGCATTATGCTGCACCGTCTTCCTCACGTAAGCGTAAGAGGGCAGCGACACCCATTCAGGGAAATGAGTCAGTTTCTGACTCTTGTTCCCAGGAAGAGGGTGAATTGGCGGTGGATTCTGATATGGATGCTCCTTCGGTGGTGGAGGAGGTTCATTCTGATCGTCAGAGTGTGGAAGAATTAATTCAAGCTGTGCTTCAGGTACTTGACTTTCCTGAGGAAGAGGTTCCTGACGCTGCAGAGGCTTCTCTTTTTGTACACCGGAAAAATAAATCTTTCTATTTCCCAGCTTCTTCCCAGTTGGAAGATTTGTTGTCAGAGCCTTGGGCTTCCCCAGATAGGAAGTTCGAAGTGTCTCGGTGACTGCAGTCGTGTTATCCTTTTCCTCCTGAAGTTCTTGCTAAATGGGAAACGCTTCCACGTGTGGATGCTGCTGTTGCAACGTTGGCAAAGGTAACTACTATTCCTCTTCCTAACGCAGCCACTCTTAAGGAAGGTACAGACCGTAAGGTTGAGGCTGTCCTTAAGTCCATTTCTTAGTGGCAGCAGGTGCCTCTTTGAGGCCTGCTTTAGCATCTGCGTAGGATAACAAAACTGTTGAACTTTGGTCAGAACAGCTGTCTGAAGGTTTGTTGACAGGCAGGCCATCCTCTGAACTGCTTCCATCAGTGGAGAAAATTCAGAGGGTGACAGATTATTTAGGAGTGGCAGCTATGGACGCGGGACTGAATGGGGCATGTATTTCTGCCTCTGCAGTTTCGGCTCGTCGCACTCTCTGGCTTAAGTCCTGGGAGGCTGATGTGGAGTCTAAAAAGGCTCTTAAAACCATACCTTTTTCTGGGGGTGTTTTGTTTGGTCCTTAGCTTGACTCCATTATCAGTCAAGCAACTGGGAGCACTTTTCTCCCAGTTCTTTCATTCCTCAGGAAGGATTCAGGGTCAATATTCCTCGGG
This sequence comes from Mixophyes fleayi, assembly GCF_038048845.1. NCBI lineage: Eukaryota > Metazoa > Chordata > Amphibia > Anura > Limnodynastidae > Mixophyes > Mixophyes fleayi. Next base: position 54,760,464 of record NC_134412.1, on the reverse strand, counting down.
CCAATCTTCTAGAGGCCAGGCATCCGCCCCCAGGGGTGGTTTGCATCATTGGCGCCAGGCCTGGTCGACTCGACGTCCAGCAGCGAAGCCTGCAGACAAGCAGTGCGCATGATGGGCATTTTGCTCCTCTGCTGTCGCCAGTGGTGGGAGCCTGTCTTCTCTTGTTCAGGAATCGGTGGTTTCAGTCTACCACCGATGTCTGGGCTCAGGGGGTGGTGGATTGAGGATACAAGATTGTTTTGCTCGGTCTTCCTCCCAGGCGGTTCTTTGCCACAGGTCTTCCCATTTGTCCACGAAAACGACTGGCTTTTTGAGAAGCAATTCAACCCCTCCTTTCTTCGGAAGTGATTATTCCGGTGCCAGATTCTCAAAGAGGTTTGGGTTTTTATTCCAACCTTTTTCTCGTGCCAAAACCAGACTGCTCATTCAGACCAATTCTGAATCTGAAGTCTTTGAACACCCAGGTCAGAGTGTCCAGGTTCAAGATTGAGTCTTTGCGCTCAGTCATTCACGGCATGGAACAAGGAGAATTTTATGGTGGCTATAGACCTTAAGGATGCCTATCTCCATGTGCCCATCTGGAAGGGTCATGAGTCCCTTTTGAGGTTTGCTGTTCAATCAGAGCACTTCCAATTTCAGGCTCTTCCCTTTGGTCTGGCCACGGCCCCATGTATCTTCACCAAGATCATAGCGGCCATGGCTGCTCTGCTAAGGTCCAAGGGAATTACAATCATCCCATACCTAGACGTTCTTCTTGTAAAGGCAGATTCTCCAGAGGTGCTTCTGTCACATATCCAAGTAGTAATCCAGATTCTAGAGTCTCACGGTTAGATTCTCAACTTTAAGAAGTCCAATTGATCCCCATCCCAGCGAATGATCTTTTTGGGTCTTTTATTCGACAAGATTCTAGCGTTGCAAAAAATGGTGAAATCTCTGTTGGCGGCAAGTAGGCCTTCGATACATTTCGAACTTGAGAGTTCTGGGCAAGATGGTATCAGCTTTCGAGGTGATCCAGTTTGCAAAGTTTCATGCACGGCTGTTCCAGTTGGAAGTTCTGTCGCAACGGAACAAATCCCATCTGAATCTGGCGGGCCAAGTATTCCGCACGTCAATCGCTTCTTTGGTGGTTACACATACAGAATCTCGCCAGGGGACGCAAATTCTCAATTTGAAATTGGACTTTGATCACGACGGATGCCAGTTTTTAAGGTTGGGGGGTCATCTGTCTTCATGCTCGGTTTCAGAAGGAATCCAGGCTTCCAATCAATGTCTTGGAACTGCGAGCAGTGTTTCAGGCTCTTATAAGCGTGCAACACTTGCTGCAGGGAAGGCCAGTGAAGATTCAGCCAGACAATGCTACAGCAGTGACATACCTCAATTACTAGGGCGGCACCAAGAGTCCCTTGGCCATGCGGGAAACACACAAGATATTTCAGTGGGCCGAGGTTCACGGTCCAGCGCTCACGGCAATCTTTATTTCTGCAATAGAGAATTGGCTAGCAGACTTTCTAAGCAGGCAGAATCTGCATCCGGGCGAATGGTCCCTCCATCCGGAGGTGTTTCGTCAGTTGGTGGAACGCTGGGGTCAGCCGGATGTCGACGAGATCCTATGACTGTCGCAGTAGATGCCGCTTAGTGTACCTTTTTCCACCGGTAGCCATGCTCCCAAGGGTGTTAAACGTAGAGAGAAGGTGTTCCAGTTCTTCTAGTAGCGCCAGATTGTCCGCGGAGGGCCTGGTACACCGACGTGCTCTCCATGTCAGGAGCTCGGTCGTGGAGTTTGCTGCTACGCCCAGACCTATTAACTCAAGGTCCCTTTTGTCATCTAGGTTTACAACGTCTGACTTTAACAGCGTGGCTGTTGAAGCCATGATCCTAAGAGCTAAAGGTTTTCCCGAACGTGTGGTGCAAACCATACTTTGTGCTCGGAAACCAGCCTGTGCAAAAATTGATCATCGAGTCTGGAAGACATATATTGACTGGTGTGAAAAAAGGGATATCCTACTTCGTCTTTTCGCTTGGCCAGATTACTTAGGTTCTTGCAGGACGGGTTGGATGCTGGTTTGTGTCTTAGTTCTCTTTAAAGGTCAGGTGTCAGCTCTTTCGGTCTTCTTTCAAAGAAAACTCGCTGTCATACCTGATGTGCAAACTTTCATTCAGGGCGTACTCCATGTACAACCTCCATATGTTCCTCCAGTTCCGCCGTGGGATTTGAATTTGGTGTTTAATGCTTTACAGCGTCCGTCTTTTGAACCTTTGAATGCAGGGGATTTCAAATTTCTAACCTGGAAAATGGTTTTCCTTTTGCCCATTTCTACGGCACGCAGATTTTCACAGCTTGCTGCTTTATCTTGCAAGTCTCCTCTTCTTGTTTTTTTATAAAGACAGGGCAGTTCTTCGATCCAAGCCCTCTTTCCTTGCTAAGGTCGTGCCTAGATTTCATCTAAATCAGGACATTGTCATTCCTGCCCTGACTGATGCTACGTCTTTGGATAACGATAATCCTATTCGTTATCAATGTTGTGCGAGCCTTGCGCATTTATGTGAAAAGGTCTCAGAAGGTGCACAAGACTGATGATCTTTTGATTCTCTGTGATGCTCACAAAAGAGACTGGCCAGCTTCTAAAGTGACTATTGCTAGGTGGATTACGACTGTTATCCGTCAAGCTTATAGTGGGGCTGGGGAACCTGTCCCAGATCATCTCCGGGCGCCCTCTACAAGGTCTGTTAGTGCTTCCTGGGTGGCCCGCCTGGTGCCTCCAGTGAACAGCTGTGTAAAGCGGCCACGTGGTCGTCTGTACACACATTCACTAAGTTTTACAAGTTTAATGTGTTTGCATCCAAGGATGCAAGTTTTGAAAGAGAGGTGTTTTGTGCCGTTTCTTCTGAGCGTTCCCTCCCGTGAGGCAGCTTTGGGATGTCCCCAATGTCCCCGGTGTCCCCCAAAGGAAGACAGAGAAAATTGGCTTTTTATACTTGCGTAAAATCTGTTTCTCTTAGTCCATTGGGGACACCGGGCGCCCGCCTTTAACGCTCTGGTTTCGCCTACTGATTGACATGTTTTCTTGTTGTTAAGAAAATATTGTTCTGTTAAGTTTATTCTCTGTTGTTTTCTCTCTATCTGTGGGCTTGGTTAAACATAAACTGAGGCTAGCAGGAAGTGGGGTATAGAGGGGGTGGAGTTGGGGCTTAGTTAACAGAAGTTAAAGTACCAGTTCGCCCTGTCCCTAATCTATACCCCAACTAAGAGAAACAGATATTACGTAAGTATAAAATTCCAATTATTTTTCTTTGCTAAATTTATTAATCATCTTTCAATTTTGTGATCACCTTGAAGGGGAGAGAGTAGGATAAAGGATAAATGCACAATGCACAGATTATATATTGACAAACTCGGCCACTTTCCAGACCGTGAGACTAGTAAGTGCTATTTGGCGCTTGGAGGCTAGTAATACTTCTTCTCTTTTTTTTTTTTTTTCCTCAGACATACGCTCGCTATTTGTCCAATCAATTTTAACAGAACGTATCATCTCAATGCTCAACTACTTCCTCCAACATCTAGTGGGCCCTAAGATGGGGGCCTTGAAGGTGAAAGATTTCAGTGAATTTGACTTCAAGCCACAGCAGTTGGTTTCTGACATCTGCACCATCTACTTAAACTTGGGGTAAATTTGGAACTGCAGTACTTGCAGTGGGTCCTGTGAAACTTTGTGCAGGGATTGGTTTGCACACAAAGCTGAATGGGGTAAATAAATTATGTTTATTTTTTGTTCCAGGGATGAAGAGAATTTTTGTGCTTCTGTGCCAAAGGACGGTCGCTCCTATTCACCTACTCTGTTTGCTCAAACAGTGCGGGTACTAAAGAAAATTAACAAGCCAGGGAATATGATAGTGGCGTTTGCAAATGTGGCTGAGAAAATTAAGGTGAGAGAAAGCGTCTTCAGCTTTACTGGTAATATAATAATACTATTTGAGCTGAAACCATTATCAAATCTTCTGCTTGTCTGTGCTATTGGTGCACTTTGTTAGGAAGAGCAATCTTCATGGTACACATATGCTTTCAGTATCTATTCATGGATTACAAACTACAAATCAGGAAATATTTATAAATATAGATGGAAAAGAATATGTAGCTTAGTGGAACTGAAGCATTTGAAATCCAATGGGGGCCAGTTTTCTTTTTCTGATACAGAGCAGGCTTACTGTCAATAAATGCAAGAAAGGATTCTGCAGTCAACTTTTTGCAGACACAAAATGATGATAATGGAAAACCATAGCTTTTATTTGGTTTCATAACAAATATATATACAATGTGGGACTGTTATGCCAAAGCATGGGAACATTTAAGTACCTATGTGTGAATATTACAAGATTACTTTTTTTATATATTTGCAATAAAATATAACTTTTCTAGGTTTAGTTGCTCTATAAGCAGTATGTTAATAGTACAGCACTATCACAAGTACATGGTAGAAAAATGCAGTGGGTCGGGTACCTGCAGGTATGAAAGAATTTTCCACAGAGAACTGTGCACCAAGAGAACGGGATCTGGTGAAAACCTGTGTCGCCACCAGAGGTTTTGAGCTCTGCATTTTTTTTTATTATATTTTTTTAGCACCATAGGTTTTGGGGATGATTTTGAGGGATCTTGATTGTATAGCAGACATTTTTGGTCGGTATTGTATAATTCGTATTTTAGCCCTTTTAAAATATACATTTCTCTTTCCTATCATTGGGGGACACTGCAAGACATTGGAGTATAGTAAGTGGGACTAGGAGTTTTGGCACTTACACTTGTTTAATCCACACACTCCTCCCCTACTATGCCCCTCCTCTCCTGCAGCTACCTCAGTTTTGTAAAACCAAGCATACGAGAAAAGGCCAACAAGGCAAACATAGAACCTAATAACCATAACAGAACCATTTACAGAGCAAAGGGAGGATGCGCAGCGTCTCCCAATGGAGTCAGAGAAACAGATTTTACAGTGAGTAAGAATCTTATTTTCTCTTTCCAACCATTGGGCAACACTGCAAGACGTTGGGGACATATCAAAGCTGCCTCTAAGGGAGGGATTGCTCTGGAACGACTGCGCACAATACCCTGCGCCCCAAATTCGCATCAGTGGATGCAAGTCCGCAACCTATAAAATTTGGAAAAAGGTGTGGACAGACGACCATGATGCCGCTCTGCAGAATTGCTCCACCAAAGCATCATGACGTACCGCCCAAAAAGCGCCAACAGTCCTGGTGAGCTATCAAAGTCACCAGGACAGGCTAAGAGGCCTGTACATAAGCTACCTGAATGGTGGCAGTGATGCAGCGGGCAAGAGAGTGCTTGGAAGCTGGCTAGCCCCGCTTATGACCATCGTAGAGGACGAAGAGGTCCTTAGTCTTAAGGACAAAGTCTGTGCAGTCAACATGGCAACGAAGAGCGCGAAGACGACGATGAAGAAGAAAAGAAGATGATGATGCTGGGACCACAATCTCCTCATTCAAGTGGAACCTGGACACCACATTCGGGGAAAAAAGGAATGGGGCGAAGCACCACTTTAGCTTCATGGAATATAAAAAAATGGGGGAGTGCAGCAAAGCGAAACCCTACGAGCGGTGGTGATGGCCAAGAGGAAAACCGCCTTCCAAGTGATTATGTAAATCGACTGAATCCAGTGGTTCAAATGAGTCCAAATTAAGTGCTTTGAGCACCAGGTTGAGTTCCCATCGCTTCACAGGATAAACAAACTGGGGCTGAACGTGAAGAACCTGCTGCAGGAATGTCTGAACATCTTGTAAGCCTGCCAGCAATGCTGAAAATAAATGGAGAGTGCAGAGACCTGTTAGGAATTACCTGGCATATAGACTTGATAGGATAAACTCCTAGTCCCACCTACTCTACCCCAATGTCTCGCAGTGTCCCCCAATGGAGTCAGAGATACAGATTTTACGGTGAGTAAAATTCCTATTTTTTTTTTTCACATGTAAAACCACACCAATAAATTTTTGACCCAGCTTTGGGCACAATGCACAAATATGTGGGCACATCTTGTATGTGAGTACTGGTGTACACAGTGTATATATAGCACTGTTTAGCATAATGTGTATTTGGCACAGTGAGTGAAAACTACTTCTTGGGTGTAGTGAGTCTGTTTGGATCAATATCTGTTCAGACACTGCTTGGCACAGAATTTGTATAGTCACTGCTGGGCACATTATGCATGTTCAGTGATAAAAGGGGATGTTTTAAGGAAGCTATTAAAATTAGACATGCACTAAGCACTGCTTAAACTCAAGGGTGAATCCTTACTGTAAATTTGCATCAGCAGATGCTCCACACACACTTTATTCCCTCCCCCCTGCTTCAGATGGAATAGTTACTTTGATAGTTACTGGATTAACGATTTCCAGGATTAACTAATGCCAATATAGGCAGGAGTGTCATGTGTTGTAATTGGCTCTCTTGCTAATCCAATAACCTAGCAATACAGGTGGACAAGGGGCTAGACCAGTGGTTCCCAAACTTTTGCAGTTCGCGGCACCCTTAGAGTCTCCAAATTTTTTCAAGGCACCCCTCCAAAATAATTACTGAGCAGTCCTGTTTTAGAAGTAGTTGGGTCAAAAAATTGTAACAAGTATTTAGGTCACGACAAAAATACTTAATTAGTTGTATGTAAAAATGCCCCTCTGCATCCAGAGACACTGCCCCCTCTGCATCCAGAGACACTGCCCCCTCTGCATCCAGAGACACTGCCCCCTCTGCATCCAGAGACACTGCCCCCTCTGCATCCAGAGACACTGCCCCCTCTGCATCCAGAGACACTGCCCCCTCTGCATCCAGAGACACTGCCCCCTCTGCATCCAGAGACACTGCCCCCTCTGCATCCAGAGACACTGCCCCCTCTGCATCCAGAGACACTGCCCCCTCTGCATCCAGAGACACTGCCCCCTCTGCATCCAGAGACACTGCCCCCTCTGCATCCAGAGACACTGCCCCCTCTGCATCCAGGCACTCTGCCCCCTCTGCCCTCTGTCACGCTGCCCCCTCTGCCCTCTGTCACGCTGTCCCCCTCTGCCCTCTGTCACGCTGTCCCCCTCTGCCACCCTCCTCTGCCACGCTGTCCCCCTCTGCCACGCTGTCCCCCTCTGCCACCCTCCTCTGCCACGCTCCTCTGCCATGCTGTCCCCCTCTGCCACGCTGTCCCCCTCTGCCACCCTCCTCTGCCACGCTGTCCCCCTCTGCCACGCTGTCCCCCTCTGCCACCCTCCTCTGCCACGCTGTCCCCCTCTGCCACCCTCCTCTGCCACGCTGTCCCCCTCTGCCACCCTCCTCTGCCATGCTGTCCCCCTCTGCCACGCTGTCCCCCTCCTCTACCCCCAGGCACGCTGCCCCCTCTGCAGCCCGCTGTCACACTGTCCCCCTCTGCAGCCCGCTGTCACACTGTCCCCCTCTGCAGCCCGCTGTCACACTGTCCCCCTCTGCAGCCCGCTGTCACACTGTCCCCCTCTGCAGCCCGCTGTCACACTGTCCCCCTCTGCAGCCCGCTGTCACACTGTCCCCCTCTGCAGCCCGCTGTCACACTGTCCCCCTCTGCAGCCCGCTGTCACACTGTCCCCCTCTGCAGCCCGCTGTCACACTGTCCCCCTCTGCAGCCCGCTGTCACACTGTCCCCCTCTGCAGCCCGCTGTCACACTGTCCCCCTCTGCAGCCCGCTGTCACACTGTCCCCCTCTGCAGCCCGCTGTCACACTGTCCCCCTCCGCTGCCACCATCCTTTTCACTCTGCCCCACGCCAGACATAAAAAAAAAAGAGAAGACAGAAACTTACCAATCAGCGCGGTGCCGGGACCCAGCAGCCTCCTCTCTCCCGCAGCTGTCACTGAATATAGACGTCAGTGACAAGCTGCTGCGGGAGAGAGGAGGCTGCTGGGTCCCGGCGCCGCGCTGATTGGTAAGTTTCTGTCTTCTCTTTTTTTTTTTTTATGTCTGGCCCGTGGCACCCCAGTGACAGCGCTGCGGCGCACACTTTGGGAACCGCCGAGCTAGACTGTGTTTATCCCTTTTCCACATGAGTGCAGAATCAGCTCTTCCTTCAATTCTTCAGAAAAGGTAAAAGCAGGTTGTGGGTACAGGCAGGTGTGGTTGGGGATCTGATGTGGGGCACCTAATACATTTACACCCATGTTGCTAGTATGGGATCAATATAATCAGTAAATTAATTATTTCTCTTCTAATCGCAGTCCTTAGCAGACCAGCAGCAACGAGAAGAGGAGACTTATGCTGATGCGCCTGATGAGTTTCTGGATCCTATCATGAGTACAGTCATGTCGGACCCAGTTATTCTACCATCTTCCCGTGTTACTGTGGACAGGTCAACCATTGCTCGACATCTGCTTAGGTAAATAACTGATCCCATTGTGTTTCTTGTAGAATGTAGGACATAAATAATTTCTAAATTGAGGTTCTCCTGTCCCTTCTATGATTACCTTAAAATCACTGTGGGAAGTAACATGTGCTTAAAGTTCCTTGGAAATCAAGAAAAATTTAGAATTGGTTGAAGGAAGATGTGTGCAAACTCCAGAGCAGAAAATCTAAAACCCATTAGTTTCAATATTATGTAATTTTTAAACAAAAATTGCTAGAAGTGTAAATGCCACAGACAAAGCCCTAGTGGGATCCCAATGTAAGGAGAGTATGTCTTAATATTTTGCTTAGGTTACACTTTTAGTGGAAGATATAATACACCTAACTCGACTCAAAAATGTTGTTTCCTTATAAAAAAAAACAACTAATGTATATCTTGTAGTACACTTACCAAAATAACTTCTGATTTCAAAACAGGACATCTGTCTGAAATTAACTTATGAAATTTCAGAAACACACTATTGCTAAGGTATTTTAAGATTGTGAGTAACTGACTGACATCTGTAAGCATGAAAACATTACTGCAGTCAACAGTTGTTTTTCATGGTTAAAGATGTTTCTAAGAGAGGTAATTTCTGCAAAAATCAAATAACAGGGTTTTTGACGTTTCAGTATGCTTGTCCTGTTTCAAGTATCCGTTATTCCAGAAAGTTGTAGTACCCAGCGTAATGTTTCAATTAGGCAATATCATTTTTATTTGTTTTATCTATTTTATTGTAGATTATACATAGATCCAGAAATGATGCATTCAGGCACTAAGCAATGATGACTAAAGCCCAATCTTTATATTTTCTCAGAACTGGGTTAAGGGATAGGGAGGATAGGAGGGTTATCCTCGTGGTTTAGCACAGAGAAGAACTATGTGCCCACAAACTTATAAAAGCGTTTATAATAGTGAGCATTGACCGCCCAGACCGATGACAAACTTGTATGGTCGCCCCATTCAACAGGGAGTGTTAATCAGGGGAATATTTAAATTCTAGCCACATAAACTAAATCTGTAAAACTTATGAACTAAACATAGAAATATCATCCATGGTCATTGATTATTCTATTTTGGCCAGCCACTTCTTGAGGGTAGGTGGAGAAGAGTACCTCCAATGAACAGAAATTCTTTTGGGTATATTGAGTATGTCAGCATTATTTGGCAGCATTATCTAATATATCTAATAAGTAATTTCTTGTAATGAGAGATCAACATACTTGTGAGGTTCAACAGCCAGAAGCCTGGTCCAAGAGCAACAGGACAACCCTTAATTTTTGCTGAAAGCCCCTTTACCTTGAGCCAGAAGAAAGCTAGTCTAGGGCAGTCCAACCAAATTAGCAGAGGAGCTCTTACCCCTGAACTGCACCTCCTGCAAAGCCCTGAGACTCTAGGATGCACCTACCATCTGGAGAAGACATTGAACTGTGTTTACAGTACTGATAGGCTTAAAGAACTTATTGAGATATATTGGAATATCTTGGGCCATATCTGGTCAGTATATGACCTGTCTCAATCTCAATCCCATAATTTGGCATATTAAGGGAGAGAGTTATAAATATTTCTTTATAGTAGTTTATAAATAACAGAGATGGTGTGTTTAGGTTCCTGGGGAGTACAGCACATGACCTTGTAAAATGTCAGGACCCTTCTCACTTCAGATAGAAATGTCCTTCTTAATGAAAACATTCTAGCATCCACGTTCCACGTACAGCCAGAATTCATCTGGGGATAGGTTACATTTTTCTTACAGGGTTGCAAAGGTGCAAACTTTCCTGTCCTCTAACTATTGGCCACTCCTGATCACCCCAAGAGTCTAATGTTCCGTAACACAGTCCCGGGGGAAGTCCAGATTATATGACAACTTTGTTAGGGGGAGGAAACAGATTTTAAATTGCTCATGTTGGTCCAGCAGTGGAGTGTGGGGCCAATCATGGGATGTGAAGTGCACAATAGCTTGGTGAGCCACAGGGAAATCCTAGGAGTTCCCAGCTCTTGACTCTCAATTGCGACACATTTCTTGGAGACAGAAGCCTGTGAGCATTACTGCCTGATATCCAGGAATGAGAGGAAGCTGAAGTCCTCCCTGAGAACTCATTCTAGTCAGAATCTTTCCTGGCCCAGACAAAAGATAATTAGGTGCTAATGGGTAAAATATCATAAATTACTTTACCAACAGCTGCTGCAACGTACAGCAGATACTGTTTCTGCCAGATGTGTACAAGAACTAACAAAAATATAGAGGAGCGCTGGTTATGGTGAAATATTATTAATTTTCATATTCGCATACTGCTTGTATAAAAGAATGCAGTAATAATATAAAGAAAATAATAACTGTTATTCTGAAAAAGTAATCGGAGAAAGGATTTAAGAGTATATTGCACTTTCTTGTTTTTAATGAAAAGCATATATCTGGCGATATCAACAAATTATCCCTTATATCACTAGGCATTTGTTGTTCATTTTTGTTTCCAGAAACACCCCTTACATCCATAGTAGTTGCATGTGTCTTAGCAGTGTTATACCATCAGCTCCATGAGGCTGGTGAATTCCCCAGATTATTAGGAGATGCATGTATTTGGAAGAAATTTGACTATCTCTTAAAAATTGTTGCTTCCTAAAGGATTGTACAAGTGAACAAACTGCTTGTCTTACCAGATATGAAATATTTCTGTATCTACTGTAAATACATTTGTCAATGTATGTATACTTTTCTCTGCAGTGACCAGACTGACCCTTTTAATCGCAGTCCTCTGACCATGGATCAACTCAAACCAAACTATGAACTTAAGGAAAGGATTTTGCAGTGGCTGGCAGAACGCAAGCAGCAATGTGAAAACAAAGGACGTGATTCTTTATAGAATGACTTACAGACTGAAATGAGACATCTAATCATTGCCTCTATCAGCAGAGAATTTCAGTTTGGAACCCAGTTGCTGCACAGCTGGTGTGAATAAGGAGAGCACAGGAAACAACTGACCTTGTAGAACAAAAGCCACAGACCGGAAGAGCTACTGAGGAGGCTACTGTGGCATACATATCTACTTACCTGCCAAAGTGGTTTTAGGGGGTCAGTTTGAAACTTGTCTGCTTATGTAATTTGGGGTATGTTTGTAGAACTAGTAGTTACCCTTTTCACCTACGCACATGTGTCCACTTTATAAGAGCCAGTTCTGTAACTAATTTGGTGATGTATCTGCAATGAAATGTAATTCACCCAAATATTTTATTAATTCTTTAGCCATAAATGTTTACAGCAGAGGAAAACCTTTGGCTTTTCATCTGCTAAACTGAGGTCTTGCTGGAATTTGTAGTTCAACAACTAGCACATTTCTTGTTCCAAGCATGGTTTACAACCTTAACGGCAACTAAAACTGAACTTATATATTAGACAAATGTATTTATGAAGAGGAAGAGTAAACATTTGGAAACAGGAGGACAAGATGTCTAAATACATAACCTGTTGTAAGATGGATTCTGACTGCCAAGCTGTAAATGTATAATAATCCTGGTTAATAAATTGTAAAATCTTCATTTGAATGCTTGCAATATTACAGTTTTACTGCTTTCTAAAAGTTAGACTAAACAGATACTCTGCGCATACATAGGTACATGCTCACAACATGCATATTGGCAGAAATTTATGCTGTGTGATACAGTATTACGGTCCAGTTACATATGCTACAGCAGCACAACCTATGCACTTGTGCATATTCATAAATATGCTCTGCCTAATAGTGTCTCTATGGCCAGCCTCTTTTAAAAGCAACTTTACCAAAGTACTGTAATTAAACAATTCCGGATGTGAGGGGCCAAAACACTGTCAGTTTTCATATTTTAAATACATTGGTTTCCTGTGTGCTTATCTGGGGCTAGATTTACTAAGCTGCGGGTTTAAAAAAGTGGGGATGTTGCCCATCAGATTCTAGCTTTCATTTTGTAGAAGGTACTAAATAAATGAAAGCTAGAATCTGATTGGTTGCTATAGGCAACATCCCCACTTTTTCAAACCCGCAGCTTAGTAAATCTAGCCCCTGGATGCATGCATGCATTGAGTCACACCCACACTTTACGTGAAGAAATGTACACACATTCCCAGCAGACATGAAATCAAACCCTCTGAATCATCATCTGAATGATAAGTTCGCAGTGAATATGGTTTGCCAGTAATGACTCTGTGAGTCATTTACTTCTATGATAGCTGTGATATGTCAGCATAACAATTTCCTGTTTTATTAAATGGTAAAATATATGATTGAATATTAACAGACATAAGGGGGAGACATTGTAAGAGAAAGCATTTCTTGTTTGTAGCTTCTCTTTTATATCCTTCTCTCTACTTATATTTTTACAAAGGTGTGTTTCCATATTGAGAACTTTGATAATAAGCTGTATCAATGAAACAAACAAAACACTATGAGAAATATGTACATTTAAAATAATGGTTGGGAAAAAGGTGAGTAGGTGAGTTAGTAGGTACATGAGGGAGAGGAAGCTACCTTCAGCACCAATTTAACAGGAAGTCCCAAAAGTGAAGTCTCACTGTAACTCAGGAGAGATAATGATCTCAGCCGCCTGCAAAACCAGACTTGCAAGGCCCAGCAGGGAACACCAGAGACAGCTAATGCTTTCTGCCTTCCCTCCAAACAGTACAATGCTTCATTGCACTCATCAGAGGAAGTAGGAGAAAGGCAATGGGGCAAGAGAAAAACAGCTCATGTCTGGAGTGGACAGACAAGGGTCTCTTCCTTGCCACACTCTGCTTGTCTGGGAAAACCTGACCAAGAATCAGCTGTAAGGAAAAAAAAAAGGACCTATCTTTCTTCCAGAGAACACTTAAAAAATGGAGATCCCTAGCTGAAGGAGGGGGTTAAGTAGACATAGGAGGTATCTTCCAAGTGCCCTGCTTCTTGTGGGTGGTGCTTCACATCCATTATAATACTGTTTGCACTTTAGTCAGATCAACAAAAGCACTTTGTGGCTTATGATTCATCATCAACATTTAGTTATATAGCGCCAACATATTCCGTAGCGCTTTACAATTGGGGACAAACATAGTAAATTAATTAACAAACAAACTGGGTAAAACAGACTAAGAGGTGAGAAGGCCCTGCTCGCAAGCTTACAATCTATTGGACAATGTGAGTTTGACACATGAGGTGAAGTCTACATTTGCAGTCGGACCCGCCAGACTGCAAAGGTAAAAGTGACTCGTAAGCTAAATGATCCTGTCACACAACAATGTTGGTCAAGGGGTAGTTGTACATTGGGTGGTAATAGGGTAATGTGAGGTTAAGAGGGTGGTTGAGGAATATTATAAGCTTGTCTGAAGAGGTGGGTTTTCAGAGAACGCTTGAAAGCGTGTAGACCAGCGGAGAGTCTTATTGTGTGAGGGAGAGAATTCCATAGAGTGGGTGCAGTCCGAAAAAAGTCCTGTAACCGGGAATGGGAGGATGTAATGTGTGGATGAGAGACGCAGATCTTGTGCAGAACGGAGTTGCCGAGTTGGGAGATATTTTGAGACGAGAGGAGATGTATGTTGGTGCAGCTTTGTTGATGGCCTTGTAGGTTAGTAAAAGTATTTTATATTGGATCCGGTAGAAAACAGGCAACCAGTGTAGAAACATACAGAGTGATTCAACAGAGGAATAACGATGATGTAATACAATTCCATTTGCAGTAAATCCTTGTTTTCTTTCTAATAAAGGGTGAGCAACAAAAGAAGAGATACAACATAAACACATCTCTGGAGCCATGGAATATAGTGTCTAAATCACAGATACATTTTACCCAAACACTACACAGAGAAAAGATGACCAATGCAGTTGAATGGAGCTGATTGAAAACATGTTGCCGCAGAATACAAGATGCAGTATGCAATTAATGGCTGATGTGGCCCTGTCAATAAAATACAAAGCAAAGTTCACAAGTCAGGCATAGAGCACATGTCAGTTCACTGAGTAGCACAGAGAAAATATGGCCCTGTAAAAGGAGTGGCTGCAGTAACTTAGGTCAAAGATGTGTGTTGCATTTGAGGGACAAAGTGTGCTTCAGTGGCATACCGGATTAGTGTAAAGGTATACACTCTACACCTTAAGCAATTAGTCAAGCTGCGTGAGTAAAGTTTCAAGTCCAGACATGATAACATGGATGAAGTGTTTTACGTCTAACAAGAAATGGGATTCATGCTGGTCAGGAACAAATCTTTAGGGGAAATGTGAAGCAGAAAAGTGAGTATAGCATCTGTTCAATGGCTTTATAGCACTTAGGGGTATATTTACTAAGTGGTGGTTTGACATAATTTCTTTAAAATGGCAATTTTATTATGAACAAAGTCCATCGGGTTTTGTCTTTAATAAAACTGCCACTTAGTAAATATACCACTTAGATTTGTAAATTAGCTGGCTGTATTTCCTCTATCCCCTTGCTGCCAAAGAACTCTGGGCGATCACATAGTAAAATATTGTAAGAATAAGTAGTAACCTCACTCTTCCTAACAGGTTACTGGCTCACTTGGCATTTCCTGGCATTATAGCATCACTGAAACAACACTTATGGGTAGAGTTTAAGGAGTTAAAATAATAATAAAAACAGATACTGCCACAGGTCCGTATCTTTAATAGTCCCGTGCTGCTCTGCGCTACTACCACTCTGCATGGAAAGCTCACAAGCAAACGGTATATAGCGACCCATTGGCCTTTCTGCCCAAAAGAGGGCTGGAGTATTTTATAAATGCCATTAGTTTAAGCTTTGTTAGTGTAATGATTGGCAATAATATTTGCTCTTTATGGTGTAAAATACTTGGATACAAATGTTCAATTTAGCACATTCTTTGATGGATTTTAGCAAGATGACTATTTACCCAGGGCGCAAGGCCAAGGGGGCGCAGCAGCCACTACCTGCCTCTGTACGGCTCTGGTTACGTGTTAAAGGGAGCATGAAAACTTTCTGACCAAGGCATTACATTGGTTGAGTGCTGTATAAATATTTAATAAGTGTTAGGAACCCCTCCAGCCGGCACAACACAACCCGGAGTCTACTCTGCCAATCAGGTGTTCACTGGAGCCCCTGATGGTGGGGACAGACTGGGCTGCAGACTGACAGAGGGTCGTGAAGTGTGTATCGGCTGGGGAGAACCCAGGCATGCGGAGTGAGGTCCACGCAGAGGTCAAGGGCCGGCAGCAGGTTGCAAGTCCAGTTAACAAGCCGGGGTTAAGGGTCACAGGCAAACAGGAGAAACGGTAAACAGGCCAAAGGTCAGGGTCACGGGATACACAAGCGAAGTCCAAATCCAAGCCAAGGGTCATACACGAGAGATCAGCAGAATTACAATACACAGGAATAGGAACAAGCAGGTCAGCAGACTGTGAGACAGAAGCTATAACCGGCAATGAGGTAGCAGACCTCATTGCCTTAAATAGTGAGCACAGCCAATCAAAGCCTGGCTCTGATAGTTCCCAGCCCCCCTGCACCTAATTTCATTAGCCCGCAGGCTATTAACTTTACTGAGCGCATGCGCCCGGCTTCTCACTGCCAGGACGCAGCGCTGAAGCGTCCATCCGTTGCCCCGGCAACGGCCGGGTCATGGGCGGAAGTGACGTCCCGGTCGCCATAGCGACGGCCGGGGCGCAGGTAAGAGAGTCGCGGCGGCTGGGCACCGCCGCGACTCGTAACAATAAGTACCAAGATAGAATCACATATATAGCCGTGCGTTCCAAATGCCGAACTTCCTGTCAGTGGAACGCATCGAAACTTAAGGGATGAAGAATCAAACTCCCTCGTAAGTTAAGAGCGCTCTCTCTCTCTCTCTCTTTCTCTCTCTCTTTCTCTCCTTTGCTTAGGGAAAAAGGAGTGCATTACATTGAGCTTTCATTTCTTTCCTACACAATGTGAGCATATTTTTCATCCTTTAAATATATAAAAAAGAACATTAATTGGTGGAATTCATTAACCCATCAGGATGGTGTGGACATCTCTAGAACATTATATGTGCTAAATTAAAAGTGTTTGGTGAGAAAACATGAACAACGTATTCTGCATAATAGCTACACACTTTGTTGAGAGTACTCCTGTTATAAAAATGTTATCTTATGTTTGTTAACCAAAGAACAGTTTCCTGCTTTTGTTTCTGTTGTCCGGATTGGCCCATGACCCAACACATGCACCTAAGCTGATCATTTTTCCTCTAGAAATGTTTTGTTCTGATTGGTCCGGTCTGATACGATCAGACTTTGTTGAAATGTTCACTTTTGGGTTTTTTTCAGTTCAATTAATTTAGCAAAGTAGGCACTTTTTAGAAAGATTTAAACTCTGTCTACAAACTTGCACTCCATATGCACGTGCAATTGCTGTTTTGTGTGTGATCTTTTTTTGTTTGAGATTTTTCACCGGACATTGCTGACCTTCAAAACTAACTGGTGTTTATTGGGTCTTTGAGGCACTTCAGGCTGTTTTAATAAAAATTATTTGTTATTTAATCTTAATTATATCCTTTATAGGGGCCCTTGAAAATAAGCTCTAACAAAGTGTTTTTGTTGTTGTGTTTTGTTTGTTATCCTATAGTAATGCTCCCTGCCCCATTGGGGCTTACAGTCTAAATTCCCTAACAGACAGACACGTTCTTATTTGAGTATTAAGTGCATGAGATATTAGAATACCTTTCACGATATATTTTTTGCATACTTTAAATGGTCATTAGGGCAGAGAGCCGGTTGTTAATTTATTTCAATCCCACCACTGTATGTATGTGTGTATAATAAATATATATATATATATATATATATATATATATATATATATATATATCATGCATTTGCAAATATGTGTAATAGAATTCTTTCAGTTCAGTAAAGTGCTAGACACATCCACACATTAGGTTGGCCACACCCACTTGTCAAATGCCACTCCCACTTAGATGGGGGGCACCGGTGCCCTGTCTCGCCCAGGGCACTAAAATGTCTAGTTACGGCGCTGGTGATGTGGCTTTGGCTGCTGTAGGTTCTGAAGAAGGAGCTGCCTGGTTGGCAGCCCAGTAGAGCAATCCTGGGATTCTGAATTTCTTGCAGTGAGATTGGGCCCACTTTGAGGTAGAGAGAGTACAATAGGAGGTGGAACAGACCAGCTGTAGGTATTAACTGCTAGAGTGAGAGAGGGGTGGTGATTGTGTTTTTGAAGCATTAGATTTATATATGTGTGCAGTTTGGTTTTTTTACATAGGTGTTTAGAGGCCTAGGTCTGCAAGGATTGAGGGTTGTTGTGCATCAAGTTGCATAAAGAATTACTATGTAAGTCTATAGGTATGGAGGATTCATTTATTTACATTGTTTGTGTGTGCAGGTGTTGATAACTCAGATGTAGTCTAGATATACAACTGCAGAAAAATTATATATGATCTATTATGTCGTATGCCATGTTAAGGCAGCAATCTAATTTAAAAAAATAGGTGTTTTGTTTTTTTCAGAAAACATAAATTGCTGTGGCAGGGTATAAGAAGCACCTTGGTAATTATCTTTTTCTCTTTTGATTCACTGGTCAATGGGATAACTTCTTACACAGTTGAACTGGGATTGAAATAAATTAACAACCGGCTTTCTGCTGATGTGTGCCTGTGGAGCCCAAGTGTAGCCGGTGATACACCAGTTGAGGATGCCACTTTGGAATTAGAAGAGGATGAGGTGGAAATTTGTGTCGGCGACGAGGGCGCTAATGAAGATGTTGATGAGGATGAGGTTGTTTGTGTAAGTCTGCACCAGTGGCAGCAGTTCTGGCACGTCACAAGAAGAAGCCCATTGTTATGCCTGGGCATAAAACCAAAACAGCCACTTCTTGTGTGTGGAATTATTTCTACCCAAATCCTGACAACAGTTGTATAGCCATTTGTAGTGTATGTCAAGCCACAGTCAGTCGCGGGAGGGACCTTAACCATCTTGGAACCTCATCCATGTTACGCCATTTGACCAGAGTTCATGACAAGGTTTTAGGAAAAGCTGAAAGTTATGGCAAAAAAAAATAACAAGCACTCCATCATCAGTTAGGACCCTTCTGTCACCTACATCCCGACAGCTGCAATCTACACCCACAACACCGTCCTCATCAATATCCTCAGTAGCGATCGGAATTAGCTCTGCATCCCACTTGGTAAGGCTCGATAACTCCTGCACTATAATTGATTCCTCTGAAGAATGTTTAAGCGTTAGTCCCACTGCTGCTGCTGCTGCTGTGGCTGGGGGTGAATCTTCCTCCCATAAGAAGGCCAAGAAAAATAGCACTACTACTTTACAACAATTAACTGTGAAACAATCTTTTGCTAGAGGAAGCAAAATATGACAGTAGTCACCCAGTCGCCAAGCGGATCACAGACGTCATGGCTACTATGCTAGTGTTAGATCTGCATCAAATATCCACAATCAACGCAGCTGGTTTTTCACAGTTAATTGATGTTCTGTGTCCCTGTTACAAAATTCCATCGCAAAACCATTTTTCCCATAAAGCTATTCCGCAACTATACCAAAACGTTCATAAAAATTTATTAATTGGGGGGCGTGGCTAACGAGCCAACATGGACGGACGCATCTGAGTGAGGCTCCGTTTGGTGACCTGTAAAAAGACCCAAACCGAGAGGACTGAACAAGGACTGGGGTAACCCAGTACTCACTGGCGAGTCCGCTTCGCGTGAGGACCCGAATTTAAAAGAATCAGCCTTCTTGCTGTCGGCGGTCAGCTCTCTCCCCCGGAGCACGCTAGGGCGCCATTGAGGAGCCTGCAAAAACTCAAGCAATAGCTGCAGGTGTGTAATCTTGTAAGCACTGCTAGCGCTAATAAAAGAGGACTGCCTATCCCCAGCGCTGCCGCGACGGTGCAATACAACTGAAATTAAGAGCAGTAAAACGGCACTTGCCCTCAGTGGGAACCCAAGGGTTAAAGCCAATATACAGAGGGGTTTTGGCGTGAACAGCACCTGTGGAGAAAAAGTGCACCACAATAGAAAAGGGGAAAGAAAGAAAAGGGGAGAAGAAGGCAAAGGGGAAAGGAGAGAAAAATTAAAGTGCAATAAACAAGAAGGGGTGCAAAGGTGACATACCCAAAAATCGGGGTTCATTGCCTGTTTATCCACACAGTGAAAAATCTGCTATTCAGCCCATATTCTGTTAAACTGAAGATAGGTTGGAAGAAGCTGAGCTCCACCTAGTGGCAGAAGAAATCACTGTAGCACATTCTCTACTTGTGTTCAACTGACCAAAAATTATCTAAAAATTAAAAAAACACCAATAATTGACTTGTCTTGACTCTCTTGCCTTTCTACAAAAATTTTATATACGAATTACATAACAATTCCCCGATTGCCACGAAGCAAACTCCTGAGATGTAAAGTTAATATGTAACTTTGAGGGACCAATACCCACTCTGTCTGATATTGATTGGGGTCACATCAAAATCACTAGCCTAAAGCACTGGTCTTTGATCTTTACCACTAACAATGGACAGATATGTTAACTCAAACACAAATGGCAAACCGCAACGCACTGAATCGGAGCGCAAAAGAGGAGGAGCGTGGAACACTGGTCAGGGCAGCAAGGTGAATGAAAAAGATGCCAATGACAATTCATCTAATACAACGACCAACCCTCCATCTCCGCTACAATCTAGCCAAAAGGTGACAGAAGCACCAGCTCTTTCTTATGAAGCCGTTGTATGAGCCATCAGAGAGACTATGGAACCGTTAATGCAACAACAGATGAGTACTCTCACACCGGCTATACAGGAGCTTAAAGATCAAGTATCACAAACCGCAAAACAGGTCCAGATGAACGAGCTGCGAATTGGAGAAAACATGCATGAAATTAAAGAACAGAAGTCTTTCACAGCTTCCCTATAAAAAACACTAAAGCAAATGCTGAACAAGTTAGATGACCTGGAGAATAGATCTAGGAGAAATAACCTACGTCTTGTGGGCCTGCCTGAAGCAGTTAATGGACCAGCTTTACTGGCATTCGTTTCAAAATAGCTACCCCGGATCCTGGGGACAAATGAGGAATTTGCCAATATAGAAATTGAGCGTGCACATAGATTGGGACCGCCAAGAGAAAATATGAAGGAGCGACCCCGCACGGTCATATTTAAATGCCTCAACTATACGCACAAAAATGTTCTGTGGTCAGCTTCAAAGTCAGTAAGACCGATGAGCTGGGAAGGTAATCGCCTGCTGCTTTTTCAAGATTACTCAGCAGAAGTTACTAGGGCACGGAAGGATTTCTCCACAGTTTTGCTCTACACTAGTAAAGAAGGGGAATAAATTTGCTCTTCTATACCCGGCACGCATGAGAATCTTCGATGGTCAAGAATATAAAGACTTTACAACTGCAGGAGATGCACAAGCTTTTCTGAGAGAGTTGGATGCGGAAGCCGAATTACCAGATCAATGAGCTTGAGTAAGACTTAAAACCACCGCTATTATTCACCAGCCGGTCACTATTATAGAGACAATTCGAGTGATGGCCTTCAAGACGAGTAACTATGCTTTTCGGGTTCTTTTTCTGCTGTACCGTATAAGTGTTCTGTTGGTTCTTCCTCTTTTCTGTTATATTTAGGCCAATAAGATACTGTTTGTTGAAACCCAGCCGGAAAATGTCTTAAATAAGGTTGTTTGATTATGGGCGATGACGATGCTGTGTTATTGAGGTATCTTTATTCTAATTAATTGAATCTCGCTTTTACACAGGCACGGTGATCAACGATATAGTTTAGTTATTACCATTTTATTGCTTGTCACATCTAGTTCTTACACATAGATTGGGGCTACTCCCCTACATGTCTTTTATTTTATATGGTGTTATCTTTAGGTACAAGCTATGTAGACATCACAATACAGATGTGATCCCATCACAATGTTTTCTTTTATAGTGGTGCGGGTAACTCTTTGTCATGAACTTACCTGTTCCCCGCTCCGCTGCTCCGTCGGCGATGTCTGCACTTCTCCTGTTCGCGTCCACACACTTCCGGGTCCTCTCAGCGGCAGGTCAGGTGACTCCTGGGCGGGGAATTCAAAACCTATATCTTTCCTGCTCTGACACACTATCTGTGTGGCTCCCTCTCCTTGTGTTCCTGCTTCCTGTGTGCTCCTGCATTCTCCCAGACTCCTGTGTACCGACCTGGCTGTGTCCTGACTATCCTTTGGCTTATCCCTGGCACCGTGTATTGGACTGATTCCTGTGTACCGACTCAGCAGTGTTTCTGGCTATTCTCTGGACTCCTCCCTGGCACCGCATATTGGATCATCTCCTGTGTACCTGGCTACCCTTGGACTCATCTCCAATACTACGCATACGACAGATACCGTGCACCGAACCAGCTTCCGTTCCAGACCACCAGACCTGGAGTTCACGGTTAGTGTGCTTAATTACTTGCACCACCCTGTCATATTTTCCGCTGTCTATCCATCACTTAGTACCTTTTCCTTACGTCAGTAGGCTAACCTGGGGGCCGCGACCTGTGGTTCTTCGGCAGCAAAACCCATCCTACCTTGCGGTGGTTCTTGGTGAAGACTGGAAGGCCGTTAGACTCCGCATCCTAGGTAAGCCTGCGAAAATACTGACTAAGGTACCTGAACCGTAACACTCTTCCTATAGACAGAGTGGGCCCCCTCCCTCCTTTTCAGAGTTCACTTTCCAGTCAATAATGCTGAATACTGTTTTTTTCTTTTATTATTACTTTTTTTTATTTTTATTTTTAATTCCCCTCCCCCTTCCACTGGCAAAGCTCCAATCTGACATATCAGCTCTTCTCAATCGAGTGAGCTCAAAGACTACAAAAAGTTTTGTGAACCACACCTTCCCTAAATATTACTATGGTGTTTTTGCCGGTCCCTATTTCTTACCAAAAATAGTTATTTTTCAAAATAAGGTAGGAAAAAAAAAAAAAGTCAGATCAAAAGCCAAGTTTGGGAGGAGAAGAAGTATACCTGCAAAATATTGGGTGACATGTATTATTCTAGTCAGGAGAGTTCCCTCCCTAGCATTTATATTACAAAAATATAAATGGCAACGTTGAAAATCTGTTCTTAGAACGTGGGAGGTATTAACTCACCTATCAAACGAAAAAAATTACTGACCTATCTAAATAAGTCTAAAGCAGATATAGCTTTGCTCCAAGAGACACATTTGAATGATGTAGAGCATGATAAGTTGACAATGTTAGGTTATAAGATCTTGGTATATGCCTCATACAACAGTAAATCGAGAGGGGTTGCAATTTTGATTAAGAAAAGCCTTAAAATAGATGTTCATCATAAAATAGTTGACAGAGACGGGAGATATGTTGTATTAAATGCCACTATTGAAGGGTACTAAATTTGTAATATGCAATGTTTATGCACCAAATACACAAACCAAACCATTCTTTCTAAAACTGATTAATAAACTTTATAAGTACTTACTCATCCCTCATAGTTGGTGGAGATTTTAATATGCTGGCCTCTAGGTTCTTGGATAGGTCGGCTCCACCAAAACAAAAAAGAGATCTGATGGCCAGATTGGCATAAAATATATATCTGATCAACCAGGTTTGGTAGATATTTGGAGAGTTAGACATCCAACTGACTCAGAATTTACATGCTTATCGGCAGCTCATAATACCCTTTCCCGTATAGATTATTTTCTGGTCTCACATTCATTAGCTAACAAAACATTAGCAACTGGTATTGAACCAGGTAGGCCTCTCTGACCATGCCATGATCTGGATACAAATAGACAGACAGATATCAATAGGGAAGCACAAGCAGTGGAGATTCCCAGCTAAACTTTCTAATTCTAATTCTAACACTGCCCTAGCTAAAGTCACCAATGACCTCCTCTCTACTAAAGCCAGGGGCCACTTCTCTCTTCTCAGGGGTGTCCGCCTGCCTCTCTGCCATCTCCTCCTGGACGTCCTCTCGATTCCTCAAACTCAACCTCGCCAAAACAGAACTCATAGTCTTTCCTCCCTCTCATACCTCGCCCCCTGCTGACCTCGCTATCACTGTTGACCACACCTCTATCTCCACTGTCCCCCAACTTCGCTGCCTTGGTGTCATCCTCGACTACTCTCTCTCTCCTTTGGCCCCCACATCCTCTCTCTTGCTAAATCCTGCCGCTTCCGCTGCGTAACATCGTTCGCATCCGGCCCTTCCTCTCCCAAGATGCCACCAAATGCCTTATCCACTCTCTGATAATCTCCCGCCTGGACTACTGCAACCTCCTCCTCACTGGCCTCCCCCACTCTCATCCCGCTCCCCTTCGATCTGTTCTTAACGCTGCCGCTAGGCTTATTCTCCTTTCTCGCCGCTCCTCTTGTCTCCCCCTTCTACCTAGCCCTTCACTGGCTCCCATTCCCCTTCAGAATCCTCTTTAAGCTCCTCACACTCACCTACTAGGCCCTCGCCAACTCCACTGCGCCCTACATCTCCACCGTCCTCCCTATTCATGCTCCATCCCGCCCTCTCCGTTCTGCCTCTGACCGTCGCCTCTCTTCCCCCCTTATAACCTCCTCCCACGCGCGTATCCAAGACTTAGCCCGTGCTGCCCCCCTCCACTGGAACAAGCTCCCTCCCTCCATCAGAACTTCCCCTAATCTGTCCAGTTTCAAACGGACCCTAAAAACCCACCTTTTTCTTAAAGCCTTTCAGTCTCCCACTTAACTTCCTACCTTATCTTCTGCCTCCGTTCCCCTACTATCCCTCTCTCCCCTGCGTCTCTCTGTCTGTCCACCCCTCCCCTTAGATTGTACGCTCCTCCGAGCAGGGCCATCTCTCCTCCTGTTTCCACCACTTCTAACTCTGCTCTCCAGCTACCTAGCCCTCCTCCTCGAGGGTCCTCCACCCCACGTCCACTCTCATTCCCTCCTCCCCCCTGGGGGTCTCCCTGTCTTCCGCGCCTTCCTTCTTGGGCCCCGTAATTTGCGGATCCTCCCTCCCCCTTCCCCGCCCTCTCTAGCTGTGAATTGAGCTTATTGAGTTACTGTGCTTACTGTTTACTGTACTGTGCTGTCTCCAATTGTATTGTAATTTGTTTGTCCCTGTACGGCTCTACGGACACCTTGTGGCACCTTATAAATAAAAATTAATAATAATAATAATAATAATAATTCCAAAAAATTTCAGGATT
The DNA here is from genome assembly GCF_038048845.1 of Mixophyes fleayi. Lineage (NCBI taxonomy): Eukaryota > Metazoa > Chordata > Amphibia > Anura > Limnodynastidae > Mixophyes > Mixophyes fleayi. The sequence continues at coordinate 54,735,930 of NC_134412.1, read as the reverse complement.
TGGTAAAGCTAGCATGGGATGAATATATACATAACAATACATAACAATCAACAGCATACTGATGATCCAATGTTATTTTGGCAAACTGCAAAGGTAGTCCTGAGGTGGGAAATTATCTCGTATGTAGCAAAAGGCATATTATGAGGCTCAGCGTGAACTGACAGAGGCCTTTGAAACATATAAAGGAAAACCTACACCAGAAAATAAAAACAAACATAAACAAAAGCAAATACACTTTGACCAAGTAATACAACAACAGTGCACTCGCCAAGAAATGACTAGTAAATTCAACTTTTATAAATTTGGTAATAAATCTAGCAAAATCCTTTCAAATCTACTAAACGGAACTAGACCTAATAGTAATATCTCATAATTACAGTCACAAGATGGAACCATCAATTACCAAGGGCCAGATATTATACAGATCCTGAGATCCTTTTATTCTGAACTTTACTCTCAAAACCCTATTGATACTAAGGCACAAGATGCGTTCTGGGGGAAAATATCTTTACCTCAAATGACTAAGGTGCAGTCAGAGACCTTAGTTCAACCTATCTCTTCTGAGGAGGTTTTAAATGCGATTAAACAACTAAAACCTTTTAAATCCCCAGGCCCAGATGGGTTCAGTGGGGAATTCTATAAAATTTTACAAGATAGGATTGTGATTTTATTGACAGACTACTTTAATTTAATACTCTCAGAACATAAAATTCCAATGTACTTCAACAGCGCCATTATTAAGGTACTCCCCAAGCCAGGACGCGACTTAACGCTACCAGGATCATATAGACCCATTTCATTATTAGATGTAGATTACAAAATATTCACAAAGATATTGGCAGAGCGACTTAAAATCCTGCTACCAAGTCTAATCCATAATGACCAAACAGGTTTTATTTGGGGGCGGCATTCGGTAACCAATGTGAGAAAGATTCTGCTGAGTCTTCATGCTTTGGAGGGATCGGGGAGAGAGTACCCAGCCTTATTGCTCTCTTTAGACGCCGAAAAGGCATTTGACCTTGTAACATGGGACCACCTGTTCAAAACCCTTCACAAATTTGGATTCCCTGCTCAATATGTCAACACTTTAAAAACGTTATATCAGAACCGGGCAGCACGGTTGGCGAAGTGGTTAGCACTTCTGCCTTACAGCACTGGGGTCATGAGTTCAATTCCCAACCATGGCCTTATCTGTGTGAGTTTGTATGTTCTCCCTGTGTTTGCGTGGGTTTCCTCCGGGTGCTCTGGTTTCCTTCCACACTCCAAAAAACATACTAGTAGGTTAATTGGCTGCTATCAAATTGACCCTAGTCTCTCTGTCTCTGAGTGTGCATGTTAGGAAATTTAGATTGTAAGCTCCAATGGGGCAGGGACTGATGTGAATGAGTTCTCTGTACAGCGCTGCGGAATAAGTGGCGCTATATAAATAGATGATGATGACCATAACACACAAGTGTTAGCTAATGGCTTTTTCTCCACATCGTTTAAGGTGGAAAGGGGAACCAGACAGGGATGTCCATTATCTCCACTATTATTTGCACTGGCACTAGAACCGCTCGCAGTTGCTCTAAGGAAAAATGAGGATTTCACGGGTATAAAAATAGGCAACCAGGAAGCTAAACTAGCACTTTTCGGAGATCATATGCTGTTAATGGTTTCCAATCCAGAAAAATCAATCCCTGCCATTTTGAGTGTAATCCAGGAATTTAGTTCCTTCGCAGGATATAGAATAAACTTCGATAAGTCCGAAATACTCCCATTATCGGGTGTGCAGTCTATAACGAATAATTTGGCTCTCACATCTCAGTTCACGCTGAATCATACCAAAATTAAATACTTAGGAATTTGCATTCCCACTAGACTTCACAAATTGTACGAGGTCAACTACCCACCTGTAATTAAAAAAATTATAAAGTTTTTAACTAAGTGGCATGATCTGACACTTTCCCTTTTGGGATGCAACGCAGTTATTAAAAGTGTGATATTCCCAAAACTTTCATACCCAATACAAATGCTTCCAATAAGTTTAAATAAATCCGACACATATACTTGTACAAAACTATTTTCCAAATTCATCTGGCATTCTAAGAAACCACGTATAGCGAGAAGCAAGCTGATTCTGGGTAAAACACAGGGAGGAATTAACCTGCCAGATATAAACTCATTCACGCGTGCAGCCTTATTTCAATATATTATCGATTGGCTTTTTCAGCGTAGCTGTTACACTGACAAAAATCTGGAAAATGCCATATTCTATCCACACGCCCCGGCTGCATTATTGCATTTGTCTAAATCTGAGATACCACCACAACTTGCTGAAAGTATTTTATTCAAAGACACATATAAGGCATGGATTCATATCAATAAAAAATACAATAGAGATTTGAAGATTACCGAATTCATTCCGATCTGGGGTAACCCTGCATTTCAACCTAGCTTGTAAAATATCAACTTTCTGACATGGCGGGATGGTGGGATAATAGCGATAAAGGACATGTTTGATCCAGGTGGCAACATTTATTTGTTTAGTCAACTAAGGGAAAAGTTAAGAATACCAAACTCTCAATTTTTTATGTATCTGCAGATCAGGCACTATGCAAACTCAATACTAACCCAGAGAAAAACCACAGGGAGCCCAGATGGTTTGGAAAGTCTACTTAGCTTCTTAAAAACTGTTAAATTCAAAATCAGATATGTATATGCAGATTTGGTATATACACAGCTCGCAACTCCCTGGAGACGAACGGTGGACGCATGGCAAAAAGATATTCCCAGCATAAGTGACCCAGTTACTTTAACTTGTCACTTTGAGCATGTATGGAAGTCGCTGTCCACCACTCGCCTCCAGGAAATACATTTAACTTCAATAGTATTTTTTTTTTTTTCCAGATTACAAGAATACAAGAATGAAAAAATGTAAAAGGGAAGGGGAAGGGAAGGGCAGAAAAAAGAGAGGGGAAGGGCGGGGGGGTACATAGACTGGTAAACACATTACACCACGTTAAAATTTACAGTACTTAGTACAATAGAGGCTATCAGGTCTGTAGGTCAGTTATTTAGCAAGAAAGCAATCAAAAGCACAAGCAAGGAGGTCAAACTCCTTCTAGATTATCCCATTCTGAAAACTATGTGGATCCTGGCAAGGGTTCATTCAAGGAGAACTGTGAAAGAGGAAGCAACGAATCAGCTTGAGCTCTGGTTGCCCCCTCACCGTCTGTAGTATACACATGCCAGGAAAACCACTTTATTAGGCGTGATGAAGGGGAAGAGGAATAAGGCATCCCCCACGTCTCCATCTCGAAGCTAAACTGCAGGAAATACATTTAAAGGTAGTTCACAGAGCATATATCCCGCAAACAAGGCTTCGCTTTACAGTTGAGGGGGAATCTGGTCTTTGCCCGAAATGCAAATCCCAAAGGGCAGATTGGTTGCATAACTTCTGGAGTTGCAGGAAAGTCAAGAGATTTTGGAATAAGTTGGTAAACTATCTTAATTACACGTTTAAGATACAGGTGACATTAGCCGCAGAACCCCTTTTGCTGGCTGACTTTGCCAAATGGAAGAATCTCATGCCATCCTCTGACATTCTGGCGGCTCTGACTGTAATTGTAACAGTAGCAAAAAAGCTGATTTTACGACATTGGGTATCACCGGTATCCCCGACTCTGGGAATGCTCAAGATGGAGATTTTAGATATCATATACTTGGATAGGAGAGCCACTCTCCCAGATATAGAAAAAGGTGGTCTGAGGTTTCAGAAAAAATGGGGAATATATATTGAATCACTGGAACCCTCGGTCCAGCAGAACATCTTTAAATTGTTTGAGTACACTACCTTGTGTTTGCTTAGGCAATTAAGTTAGGGAGATAAAGAATAAATCCCAAAGCTGGGTACACACTAAACAGTTTTCAACCAATAATCGGCTAAATCAGCCGACATACGACCGCTCGTTGAAAAGTCGGGTCAGTGTGTACAGTGACACGGTGGTCAAAAGTCTGCCCAAATGGACGATTGTCGCCACATTTGGTTGGTCATACCGGTAAATATTTTCGTTCCAATCTCGTTTCTGCTGTGTAATGTGTATAAACTGCCGACTGATCCACAACAGTGAGTATGAATATACAGTCATTGCTCATGACAACATGGCTGTAAAAAGTCGCTAACGTGAGGTCTGCTCTTCCCTTTCTCGTCCTAAACAAGGCTAGTGTGTATGCAGTCCATGGACCTAGCGATCGGAACATCGATCGCATGTAAAATCGCTCGGCATAAAAAGTTGGTCTAAATTTCTGTAGTGTGTACCCAGCTTTACACGGATAACTGGAACCTCCTAGAAACTCTGAAGGTGCAAATTTCCGTTAACTGGGGAAAGATCTGACCACTACACTTTGTCACAATACACTCTGCCATATAGCCTACTAAAATAAATAACTACCCCCCCCCCTCCTCCCCTCATTTTATTTTATTTCACTTCAGTTGTACTTATTTTCTGATTATAGGACATATCGATCAGCTATATTCATATTTGTAAATGCACAAGATTATTTACAATGTTTTCATGAATCCTAAATAACGCAATTTGTTAGATGTTATTAATATCTGATGTTGGTCTTTAAAGCCAAATTGTCATGAATGCTTTAACTATCTTTGAAAACATTGGAATATGTAACAGATATGTCATTACTGATTTACTGTATTTGTATGTAAGGAAAATAACCAATAAAAAGATTTAAAAAAATAAAATAAATAAAAAGTATTAATTGGGCTCAAAAATCCCACTGTACACGTAACCAAAGAGATGTGGACAAGTGGAAGTTGCCAAACCAAAGACTATATGACTATGACAGCCCACTAGGTTGGTCATTCGTCTTCACCAGCAGGAACAGCAGCAGCAGCATGTACACCACTACATAACATTTGTCACAGGTAGGCTACTCTTTGTATCACCGGCTTCACTGACAGGCATACAGCTGATAATTTGTTACGAAAACTAAGAGATGCGATTGATACATGGCTTATACCACTTGGGGCTAGATTTACTAAGCTGCGGGTTTGAAAAAGTGGGGATGTAGCAACCAATCAGATTCTAGCTTTCATTTATTTAGTGCTTTCTACAAAATGACAGCTAGAATCTGATTGGTTGCTATAGGCAACATCCCCACTTTTTCAAACCCGCAGCTTAGTAAATCTAGCCCTTGGGCTCTCCCCAGGATATGTCATTTCTGATAACGCCAACAATATTGTGCGAGCATTATAGCTGGGTGAATTCCATCACATTCCCTGTTTTGCTCACCAATAAACTTGGTGGTGCAGAGCTTCCTAAGAAATAACCTCGAGGTGCAGGAGATGATTTCAGTGGCCCGTAAAATTTCGGGACCTTTCTGGCATTCTGCCACGGCATGTAGGAGATTGCAGCAGCTCCAAGAACAATTTAACTTGCCCTGCCACCAACTTAAGCAAGAGGTATTAACAAGGTGGAATTCCACCCTGTACATGCTTCAGAGGATGGAGGAACAGTGCAAAGCCATCCAAGCGTATTGCACAAGCCATGACATTGGGAAAGGAGGGGGAATGTATTTCACTCTTGTGCAGTGGGGAAACCTTTCTGTGCTGTGCAAGGTGCTGAAACCATTTGAAGTTGTGACGTGTGAAGTGAGTTCAGACTCTGCTAGTTTGAGCCAAGTCATTCCCTTAATTCGACTATTGGAAAAGCAGCTTGACAAACTGAAGGAGATGAAAGAAAGCAATTCCGCAAAGTATATTGGCCTAGTAGATCAAGTACTTAAATCGCTTAGCAATGATCCAAGAGTTATTAAAATCTTGAACTTGGATCACTACGTTTTGGCGACTGTGCTTGATCCTAGGTTTAAGACCTACATTGATTCTTTGCTTCAAAATGACCGAGATGTGAACCTTTGCAAGGAGCTATTGGTCAGCAAGTTGTCCGCTGAACTGGGCCTTGGCTTGATGACGTCTCCTACTTCAGTTTCTCAGGCAGCTGCTGCTCAGAAAAAATTGCACTTTCCATAGCGAAGCAGGGATGACGCAGGGGGCAGACCACAACAGTTTCACATCTGGGGGTAAATGTATCATCCTCCGATTTTTTCAACTCGCCGGAAATCGGCAACTTTGCATTGAAAATTTAAATCGGTGATGGCTTGTAAAGGCAAGTTTGCCTTTACAAGCCATAGCCGCTTTACATTTTCAATGCAAAGTCGCCGATTTCCGGCAAGTTGAAAAAATCGGAGAATGATACATTTACCCCCTGGGCTGGTTTGAAACATTTTACCAAAAAATGTGTGACCTTGCCCATAACTCCATCCAATCCTACTATTAACATGCAAAGGATTATTTTCAAGAGTTAATTGATATTGAAATGTCAGACAGTCCCTTTCCATACTGGGAAGAAAAACAAGCCATTTGGAACCCGATTTACAAACTTGCTTTGCAATACCTAAGCTGCCCACCCTCCAGTGTGTACTCTGAAAGAGAATTCAGCACAGTGATCGACGTAGGAGGTTACTTCCGAAAAATGTGGAAAAGATGATGTTCATCAAAATGAACTACATCTTCCACGAGAAAGGCCTTTACCATCAAAGACATCCAAGTACTGACAGTTCTCCAATGGCGGATTCCAGCGGAGATGAATTAATAGTCTGTGATGATGATGTACACACTGATGAGGGTGAGGATGATGCTGAAGATGATGACGACAACATCTTTTTAAAACTTTCACTATAAGTGTAGGGTGTAATCTACCCCCAAAGAGAAAAGGAACTTGGGGCATTTCTATTTAACGTACAGTCTTTGCAGGCTGCTGTTTTGTTAGTTTCACTATCAGTGTAGGGTGTCATACACAGACAGAAGCTGCTGTTTTGTCAGTTTCAATATCGGTGTAGGGTGTCATACACAGACAGACACCAAACTGCCTTTGGCCATTTCTATTTTATTGTACAGTCTTTGCAGGCTGCTTCTTCTTCTATTTCAATTTTAATCTCTGGGAATCATCTAGACCCAAACAGAACATCTGCTTTGGGCATTTCTATTTATAAAATAGTCTTTGCAGGCTGCTCCTTTTTTTATTTAACTATGTGTAGGGTGTAATAAACACCCAAAGACGATGGCTACATTGCCAATAGTCAAAGATGGAGAGGAAGACAAGCAGACTTGTCTGTAGAATTTGCAGGCAAGTGTTACATTACATTGAATAAATATGAATTTCTATAGCTCTTTTTACACCGTTGGCTGCCACCCTGGATTGGTGTGTGTAGCTGTAGAGTTAAGGACGGCCTACCAGGAATTAAACTGTATTTTTCCTAATTTGCACTAATAAGATTTGGGTGTAATCTAGATTCAAACAAAAAAGATGCTTTGGGCATTTCTTTTCATCGTACAGTGTTTGAAGGCTGCTTTTTTTTTTATTTAATTATAACTGTAGGGTGTAATATGCAGATATGCAGATAAACACCAAACTGCCTTTTTTGCTATGAATTTCGATCGCTCTTTTTAGTGCGTTGCCTGGCACCAAAGAAGTATTGGAGAGCAAACAATAATAATGATTTGTAGGAATTTTTTTTTTAAGGCAAAATAATCTCAGAACCATGCTTAATATTTATTTAACTTGCTATGTAAAGAAAAAACTTATATGCTGTATGGCAAGTTTAAGATGAGTAATTTTACTCTGCAGAAAAAGTTGTAGCATAACCATTAGTTTGTCCAGGTGCAATTTTGCAACCTTTAGCTGGATTTGCTCCTCTCAATAATTCCCGATATGTAATATGCAAGTGCTAAACATATTTTACAAACTTAATGTAGCGCCTAAACATGTTGTTACTGAATTGTGCTTACCAGAGAGCAAGATGAACATGTCCCCACCTAGCCTTTGCGTTGCCATAATAATAAGTGTAAATGTAAACATAGTGTAGTGACTCATATAGTTACATTTTGTACCATAACGGGTCATTATATACAGCAATAGTACAAGACGTCGAATGCACTATCCAAGTTCAAAGAACTGGACTCTGTGATACACGCCGGCATTTCACCTTCCTGGCACTGCTAGGCAGATAACAAACTGGGTCTTGCAGACCACGCCCCTCGCGCTGATTGGACACTACTCCTGGCAATCGGTCTGCCGCGTGACGTCACCAGCCCGCCGATGTATCTACTTCCGCCCTTGTGAGTGATGATAATTGTTCCAGGTACATTGTAAGCATGTCATTTATTATATGACATGTTCATGTATTTTCACGCTTTTTGGTTTAGATCTGCGTTCAGAGAGCCACGCATATCATATTTATGCTACACAATTAAAGTAGTTATTGTTAACCTGCATGTCTGCAATGGATAGTGGTTAGGTGGATCACCTTGTTTACACACATTCTTATTTTAAAAATCCATACATCTTCAGATTGGGTTTGGTATAACTTTGCATATGACCTACTCTATCCATGGATCTCCATTAGCCCTATGCCAAATTCCATACATGCCAAATTGTACAGATAGATGAGTAAGCCATATATTTAGTATATCCTGAAAGTATTTCTGTATGTGTGTATAATTTATAACTGAATGTTAAATGTGAGTTAATATAAGGATTTTATACATTTTAAACTGTTTCCATGATGTTTTCAATTAGAATCTAATTATTAGATTGCATTTCTACAATGATGCACAATAAATTATTTTTGATAACTATGAGCTTGAGGGTCATATATTATTCCAAGAACAGCATAGTTACCAAGGTTATATAAATCAATGTTCAGTGCTGTCCAAACTTGGTGTTGGAATAAATGATGTCTCTGTAGAATTAGTAATAAAGTTTGTAATTATTATTTTCTTCCAGAAGCTAGTGTGTAAACCTATGTTTGAGTAGCTGTCCTTGGAGCACAACAATGCCCTTGTTTCGTCAAGTTGGGGAGAAGCAGCTACCCCATGAGATCATATTTATGTCATGGTCACCCAAAAGAGATCTTATTGCACTTGTCAACAAAGCTGGAGAGGCAAGTTTCATACTTCTGTTACCTATTGATTTACATTTTCATTTTGCTTCTCTGCCTTTTAGCTAAGATCAAGTGTAGTGTCTATCCTTATCAGGACGGACTACCTTGGTTTTCCGTCTGGGATCTGCAGAGAAAGCTCGGGATAAGATGTGTTTTCAGAGTGGTGACCTGGGGGTCCCATAAAGTCACTGATGCACTGTCATATGATTTTTAGGCACTTTTGCACTCCTTACCACTTTCTTTTTTGCAATCACCTACTTTTATCTGGGCAGGAGACTGTAAAATTACCAGGGCTTGAGCTGTACCCACATGGCACCGTTTATGTCACGTCTTGTTTATTGCTTTCACTTTTATGTTTATTTTTTGCACACTCTAGTGGTACGGTTGACTGTTTTGGCTTCTGCAATTCCCTGACTATCTAAGGTGGGCGGTGTTCCTACCCCCCTGAAAACCTTCCATGCCCTTCCATGATCCAGGGGTGGGCAAGTTTCCGAACCTTGGGTGAGGTCTCAGGGTAAAAGAAACACCCTGGAATTGTGGTGAAGAGGGATCTGAAGACCCCTGCCCCGTAAGGGACCTTTTGATCTCCGGTGTCAGGGGACCTTACCCTTTTGCACTTTTTGGTTTTTCAACCTTTTTTTTTTGTACTTGGGACACAGAAGCACAGATCCTCTCAATATAAGTAGCTACATTTTACAATTCTAATTTATTAATTGGGAAAAGTAAATGACCCAATGTTTACTAAAACAAAAAAGGAAGCAAGATCAAATTTGTTGATTAGAATAATTACATTTACCTATTTGCTTATACTTTTACAGCTAGGTAAATGATCTTAGTGAATACTTTTTTTGTGCCCATAGATAAAGACAAGCTGCTTTTTATATGTTTTCCATTGTTGTCCATGATTTTTATCACCACAATATAATGTTCATGTTTAAATAAAGCTTGTTAAAACTGTGTACTGTGTACACGACGCCTTACCTTATTTTCTTTGTCAATAATTAGTGTTCTCTTTTCTATGAAGGTGTTGCTCCATCGATTGGCAAATATTCAGAGAGTGTGGAATTTACCCCCTAATGAGAATACGGGAAAGGAAGTAACATGCCTAGCTTGGAGACCTGATGGCAAAAGTAAAGTGAACTAATGATATTTTTATCCGTGATAAATTTGTGGTTTATTTAATTACCTTCAGTTCTGCTCTCTGTTTATGTCAATAGTTTTAGCTTTTGGTGTGGCTGACACCAAGAGGGTTGTGCTTTGTGATGTGGAAAAACCTGAGAGTCTCCATTCCTTCTCCGTGGAAACGCCAGTCTCCTGCATGCATTGGATGGAAGTGACGGAGGAGAACAGGCAAGTGCACCACTGTGATCACTATGTGACTTGCTTAATACAATTGTGCAAGTGGAACACATGCTAGAACTCGTAGCAACCAATCCAATATTGGCTTTAATTAGCTAATCTAAAAGCTAATATCTGATTTCTATGACTTACTGCTCCATCATTGCTTTTCTTTTTTTTTTTTAATACAAGTTATTACGCAAGAACTCCATGCTAAAGTTGTTTTCTCAGTCATCTAATCTGGGGGACACTGCTACCAGTTGGGTTGTATGAGGGCGCATGGAGTTGGCATTTAAATAGTTAACTAACTAAACTACTGCTGACTCCTCCCCTCTGCAACCCCTTCTAGCCTCAGTTTAATTTAAGTGCCCAAGGAGTTGAGCATTTTCTAATTGAGTGCTTGGGCACAGTTTAAGATAGATTTAGTTATTTTATTTTTTTATAGTTCTACTCTCGGGAGTAATAAGTGTAATGTTATCCATTAAATTAGTGGTCCATGTGCAAGTGGACGAAGAATCTACTCCTGCCCATATAGACAAGCTATCTGGCTTGTCTTTAGGGTGACAGCCGCTGCTCGCTGCGATAATGTAACCGGTTCTTTCTCCGGGATTGGCACTGCCGACGGGCAGAAAGCGCGGTGTCAGGAAGATTGCTGGACATGTTGGGGGATAGCAAGTTCCCTGCTAAGGCAATGGGGGAACACAGGCCAAGTCCACGGTAGTTCCTGACCAGGTCAGACTGCTTAAACACTGGGCACGTTTATGTTTACTCCGATCCGCAGGCATTTCACTCTGGAGGTGTGCACCGCACTGCGGACGGTTGTTTTGAATGAACCTGTTCGGTTGGGGGAGAGTGAATATCCTCTCCCTGCTATGTGGTATGCTCCAGCGAGCAAATTCTCCCACCGAAGCAACGGGACTGCAAGTGTAGACGGAGGTCTCTCAAGCCACTCTCTGAGAAGAGAGTAGTGTGGTTGTTGCTGACTCCTTCTTCTCCCTTTCTTTTCTGCTCCTCCTGGCATCCAGCTAAGTACAAAACTTTTTTGTTGCTGCGAGGGGTACTCATACTCTTAGAATTGCCTAGGGCAGTGGTTCCCAAACTGTGCGCCGTGTCTCCCTAGGGTGCCGTGGCGACCTCACAGCGGTGCCGCGGCCAGGGCTAGTGGTAAGCAAAGTGTCTACTTGGTAATTATTTTGACTTAAGGGTGACTTGAAAAAATTATGGAGACCCTAAGGGATCCACTGGCCTAGGGCCTTTTTCTTCCCACACATATATAGAAGGGCTCGTCTGATCAGTGTGTAATTTGTAGGTTATTCCCTTGTTACAATTCTCATATTTTGGGCTCTATACACCACCACAATGGATTTAAAATGAAACAGGCAAGATGTGCTTTAACTGCAGACTTTCAGCTTTAAATTGAGGGTATTTTCATCCAAATCAAGTGAACGGTGTAGGAATTACAACGGTTTCTATATGTGCCTCCCACTTTTTAAGAGACCCAAAGTAATGGGACAATCGACTCAAAAGCTATTTCATGGACATGTGTGGGCTATTCCCTCGTTATTTCATCATCAATTAAGCAGGTAAAAGGTCTGGAGTTGATTCTAGGTGTGACATCTGCATTTGGAATCTGTTGCTGTCGACTCTCAATATGAGATCCAAAGAGCTGTCACTATCAGTGAAGTAAGCCATCATTAGGCTGAAAAATCAAAACAAACCCATCAGAGATGTAGCAAAAATATTAGGTGTGGCCAAATCAACTGTTTGGAACATTCTTAAAAAGAAAGAACACAATGGAGAGCTCAGCAACACCAAAAGACCCGGAAGACCACGTAAAACAACTGTGGTGGATGACAGAAGATTTTTTTCCCTGGTGAAGAAAAACCCCTTCACAACAGTTGGCCAAAACAAGAACACTCTCCAGGAGTTAGGTGTATATGTGTCAAAGTCAACAATCAAGAGAAGACTTCACAAAAGTGAATATAGAGGGTTCACTACAAGATGTAAACCATTTGTGAGCCACAAAAACAGGAAGACCAGATTAGAGTTTGGCAAAGAACATCTAAAAAAGCCATTACAGTTCTGGAACAAGATCCTATGGACGGATGAGACAAAGATCAACTTGTACCAGAGTGATGGGAAGAGAAGAGTATGGAGAAGGAAAGGAACTGCTCATGATCCAAAACATACCACCTCATCAGTGAAGCATGGTGGTGGTAGTGTCATGGCGTGGGCATGTATGGCTGCCAATGGAACTGGTTCCCTTGTATTTATTGACAATGTGACTGCTGACAAAAGCAGCAGGATGAATTCTGAAGTGTTTCGGGCAATATTATCTGCTCATATTCAGTCAAATGCTTCAGAACTCTTTGGACGGCTCTTCAGAGTGCAGATGGACAATGACCCGAAGCATACTGCAAAAGCAACCAAAGCGTTTTTTAAGGCTAACAAGTGAAATGTTACGCAATGGCCAAGTCAATCACCTGACCTGAATCCGATTGAGCATGCATTTCATTTGATGAAGACAAAACTGAAGGGAAAATGCCCTAAGAACAAGCAGGAACTTAAGATATTTGCAGTAGAGGCCTGGCAGAGCATCACCAGGGATGAAACCCAGCGTCTGGTGATGTCTATGCGTTCCAGACTTCAGGCTGTAATTGACTGCACAGGATTTGCAACAAAGTATTAAAAAGTGAAAATTTGATATAGGATTGTTTAGTTTGTCCCATTACTTTTGGTCTCTTAAAAAGTGGGAGGCACATATAGAAACCGTTGTAATTCCAACACTGTTCACCAGATTTGAGTTAAAGCACATCTTGTTTGTTTCAATTCAAATCCATTGTGGTGGTGTATAGAGCCCAAAATATGAGAATTGTATCGATGTCCCAATATTTATGGACTCCATATATATATATATATATTTTAAAAGTGTGAGAAGGACAGAGATTAAGTATATATGCTTGTAGGGCGCAGTTTTTGGGTTATTGACAAAACAAAACACTGTTCTTATTGCCCACCCAACCTGTGTGTGTGTGAAGTGCGTGCATCAGATTGGTGTATTTCCTTTCTCTGCTGTTATCATGTCACCTTGCTGTCTGGGGGGGAGTTGGTGTGGGTGTCATCACTGTTGAAATATATCTCTTTACTTGCTCAGCTTATAAAACGCCAAGCGGAAGTGCAAGTAACCACTGCTTACTCCGTGGCAGGTTCCACTCCTTCTACCTCAGTGAACACATTCCTGCTGCAGAAGTTAATGTGGGGGCGGTGTCCCAGGTTTTTGCTCTGACTCCTGAGTCCAACCAGGGGGAACTGGTTTGGTAATCCTCCTTGGATCTATCGGAGATTGCGGAGTCCGCATGGAAAAATTCTGACCGGAAATTTTCTTTTCCTCGCCAGTTTCTACATCTTTATCCGTTACAGGAGCAGGATGTGTTGCGCTGGGAACAGATTCCCAAAGTGGGATACGCCTGTGGCTTGGTTAGCCCGTCATACCACATTGCAGGTTCCCAGCTCGGCGGTCCTACAGGACCCCACGGACAGGAAAAATGAAAGTTTTCTTAAAAGAATGTTTGCAACAGCGGGCTCTTCATTTAGACCCATGTTCTTATCTACATGGAAACCTAGTGTCGCACGCCGCTCACCCACGGTTGCCACCCGGTAACCTGAATATCATTCATTCCTCATTCCCTGCTTCTTCCCTGGCTGTCAGCCCAGCAATCTGCTCTGCACATGCGCAGGTAATCATCTCACCTTTGTTCTCCTGTCCCGCTCATTCATTGGTTACCTCTCATTTATAAGGCTCCTCCCAGCACCTCTCAGTGCTGGTTATTCTCGTCAGACTCTTGGCGTGGAAGCAGCTCATGCACTCTGCTGCTGCAATCACCTATTACCTGCTCCACTCCTTAGTGGTAACTTCTGCAGATCATCGCTATCATCTCTCCAAGTGTACTGCTGCAAATTACCTACTATCGCTCTGTGGACTATCACTGAGCATCATTCAGTCATCCTGCTATCTAGTGCCTACATTCTTCTCTGTACTAGGTTCTCTATCACCGCTCACTAGGAATTCCCCTAGAGGGTTGCAACCTGCAGGGTGGAAGCTGCCAAGGCCAAATTCCCTTGCGGAAACCTCTGGTGAAAACCTTCCACTTTGTTAGATTCCGTGGCTCTGGGTGAAGAACCATCAATCCCAGGCAGAACAGAAGGGTCCCACTCATCCTAGTGAATCCTGACACCTAGGCTGACCAATTGGCAGCAGGTTTGCAGAATTCCTCTTCCTTTTGCTCTCCATTTGAACTCTGCTTCGGTCGTTTCTACTACAGTTATGACTGCGGTGGCCAGGAGAACCCTCCTTTGATTTCACTCTTGGGATGCAGACACAGAGTCCAAGAAGTTGCTGGAGGCCTTGCCATACTCTGGGTCAGTCCTTTTTGGTCCAGAACTGGACACTACGGTTTCTCAATCAACTGGAGATAAGAGTAATTTCCTCCCAGTGAATACTCTTAGGGATAGGCCGGCCAGGTTCAGTTCCTTTCGGCAGTCCTTTTGGGGCCACCAGTCTAGCAGGGGTCAGTCCTTGGGTAGAGGAGGGTCTTTTTCATCCCAAGGTAAGTCTCACAGGTGTAGGGGTTCCTCCTCTAGGAGGCGCCCCATCTCCAAAGTCCCGGACAAATCCTCAGCAAGATGGGAGAATCCCTCTCCTCACGGCTGCGGGAGTAGGGGGCCGTCTGCAACTCTTCAGAGACCAGTGGGTGGCTTCCTCCCGAGACAGCTGGATCTTGGGGATCATAAATAAAATCAATAAAACAACTGATCGATATGGCGCTCCTTAGAATGTGCTGCCTAGTACATATAAAAGAGTGTCCACTTTCCTCTAAAAAATATTGACAAGCAATAAAAATAGGTTATACGTACATCAGGCGCTCATTCTGTAGCACATCAATAGATAATATTTCAAACAATTCTAAGAGTTACAAACAGATCTTCTTATCTGTTAATGACTTTCAGCATGACACTAAAACTCAAGACAGCCGGGACTCGACCTGTAAACTGGAGACTTCAATCAGGATATGTACAATGCCTTTGCCTCGAAGGAATCTGGTATGAGTCCATTTGTAACTTTTAATTGCTGGATATCTGAGTTCAATTCTTAGTCTGTTTTTATTTAGTTCTTTTATTATTATTGTGTACAATAAATGATAATACACTAGATCTCCATTTTCTATTTTCATTCTGTGGAGGGACTTTTCAGAGTTTGGAATGGAAGGAGAAAGGAAAAAATAGGGAGGAAAAGTATCTCTTTGTTTAAAGGCGATTTAACATCAGAAACACTGTAAGCATGGGTCCCGTGGGAACAGAACTGTGTGTGAAGAACACAAGAGTGTTTTTTGGTGTTTTCTTCTAAGGATTTCACGGTGACAATAGAAGCCTTCTCTATTCCCTCATGGGCTTTATGTTAACTGGTATGGAAGTATATGTTACATACTACACCATTATATGTATTTCATGTCTTGAGTTTTAGTGTCCTGCTGATAAGATCTGTCTGCAATTCTTAGAATTGTTTGGAATTTTATTTATTGATGTGCTACAGAATGAGTGCCTGATGTACGTATAACCTATTTTTATGGACCTTGGGGATCATGTTCAAAGGATACATAGTAGATCTCTTGGGTTTGGCTCCTCAACGGTTTATCGCAACTCCTCTGTCTCACGACTTACTGAAACGACCGGCTTTTATACGAGCCGTCGATTCACTTGTTTCAGCAGGAGTCATATTCAGGATTCCAGAGTTGCAGAAAGGCCAGGGTTTTTATTTAAATCTGTTCCTGGTTCCAAAACAGGACAGGTTGTTTCTGCCAATCTTAAATCTCATGGGGCTGAACCAGCACTTGCAGGCGGACAAGTTCTGGATGGATTCGGTCTGCTCAGTCATCAGTGGGCTGGAACCCCAGGAGTTTATGGTGTCGACAGACATCTAGACGTTCCCATTTGGGACCGGTATCAATCCCTCCTTTGTTTCACGATAAGAAACCATATCTAATTCAGGGAACTTCCTTTCGGTCTTTCCACAGCGCTCTGCGTGTTCACGAAGATTAAGTCAGTCAAGGTCGATGGTCTGAGAGCCATGGGAGTGAACATAATTCCACATCTGGATGATCTCCTTGTCAAGGCCTCTACGAGCCACATTCTGGAACAGCATCTTCCTACCATTCGGGTCCTAGAACAGCACGGATGGATTATAAATTATCTGAAATCCCAGTTGATTCCTTCTCAAAGAATGTTTTTTTTGAGCCTCCTGATGGGCACCAGTCGGCAGAAGGTGTTTCTGCCAGACAGCAAGGCTTGTGCGATCAGGACCTCTGTGCAGAGGCTCCTCCGGTCTATTCGTCCTTCCATAATGATGGGCATGAAGCTCCTGGGTCAGATGGTTTCCTTCTTTAAGACCCTCCCATACAGCCGGTTCCATTCGCAGTTTTTCAGTGGGACCTCTTATGCCAGTGGTCAGGGTTTCCCCTCCATCTTGAATCTCAGAGGTTTCATCTATCCAGGGTGGCCGTCTCTCCCTCCAGTGGTGGGCAGAAACGGAGCATTTGGTGACAGGAATGTCCTTTGTCCTCTTCTGCCGGATGTTTGTCCTCTTCTGCCGGATGTTTGAATCTGTGGTTCCTTCGTTGGGGCTTTTGCATTATAATGAGACTAGCAGGGGTTGCTGAGGGGAGGAGTCGGCAGCAGTTTAGTTAGTTAACTATTTAAGTGTCAACTCCGTGCGCCCTCATACAAACACCCCCCCCATGGTAGCAGTGTCCCCCAGATGGACTCGGAGAAAGAGATTTAACGTAAGTACCAAAATCATCTTTTTTTAATAAAACAACCTGACGAGCATATCTGCAGAGTTTACACTGTACTCACTCCAACTTTGCTGGCTAACCATTCTCAATTGATCTACATTCTGCAGAACTTCATCATATTACTCAGCTCTGTACAGAGAATATTGCAAGTATTGCCGTTGTACCACAAATGCTGAGGGAATGCACTGCTGTGCCATCCAGTCAGTACCTCTCACTGCATTCATTCAAAGTTCTCTGTTGCATCAATCTTTGGAAAACAGATCCATAGCTGGTAAAGCATTGATATATACAGCAGGATTGGTGGGGATCCCAGATTTGGGAACACCACTGTTAGGCTAGTCAGGCGGGCTGTTTTTATTATAAACAAATTTATTCTGGAGTTCTTATTTTATTAAGGCTATAAGTGTAAAGATATCCCTGTTTATCTAGTTCAGGGGTTAGCAATGTTTTTCTCTTTGTGTGCCATACACGTGTGAATCCTAAAAGTTGAAATATTTTTCAGAGTGCCACCACCATTAGAACATATACAAACTTTTATAAAAGTAGATAGGTGAGGAGGCCGGGTGAGTATTCTGACTCTGTCTGGGATTAGTACTGGAGTGTTGATTGTTGTCCCTGAAGGAAATAGGAATATAGACACTCTAGCGTGGGCTCGCAGAGACTGGGGTGCTCTGTGTGGAAGGAGATGGAGCAGGAATAGAAGAGGAGGAGAATCAGGTGCCACTTAAAATGTCCTTGAGTGCCGCCTTCTAGCACTCATGTTAACTGTTACGGACACCTGATCTAGTGACATTCAAAGCTCTGTTATAAATCTCTGTCATCAAAATATAGATTTTATGTAAGTGAAGGACACGTGTAAAACCACTGCCTATTACTCTGAAGGTTCAAATTTCGGATTTCACACAGCTCAGGGACAAATGTGCAGAGTTTGCTACATGTAAAGCTTTCAATACACCTTGTGAATATTGTTTACATTTTCGCTAGCCAGGTGGAAGTGATGGTTCTGCCATATTTTTCATTAATTGCTGTAAGTGCATAGAATACTTTAATCTTATTTAGAAAGCATTACAGCCCTGTCTTAACCACTCCCCTTTTGCTATCATTGCATAAGCAGCACAAACCTGGACGCAAGAAAACCTCAAAGCCCTATTATAAATATAATGCAGCTTTAAAAAAGGAGATTTCAATTGGCCGCATTACTGTAAAAAGTAACGCAGCGTGTGCATTATTACCCACGTTGCGCTAATAGTACGTGTAATTACAGTTTAACGCCGGCAGGGAGCTGCGAGCAGAATGCAGGCTTAAACTTACTGTATTAACAGTAATAGATTTATTCGCTGCGTCACTCACGGCAGATTTGAATTCCCCCTTTTGTGTTATTTCTATTTTTACCAGCTGCCACTTTACAAATGTTCACTCCCTTTACTATGCAAGCATATTTTTTATTCACTTAAGTGAAATATGTAGTTAGATGTCTCTGCATCTCTTTACATACATACAAAATAATACATATACTTTTCCAGTGGGAGCTCTTTACTATTGTCAGCACAGTTATGGAGGAAAACATTATCTAAATGTGAAGTTGACTTTACTAGAACTCTTTCTATTCTGGCACACTTAATATAGCACCCCAGTATCCCCACTACCTAAAACCAGAAGCTAGTTTGAGCTGTTTATGCTGTGAGCTCGGGGAGAATGAGTCTGGTCGTCTCTCATCCATAGAGCTGAGTAGAGCAGTCTAAATGGTGATGCGTAATCTGTATCCGGATACTCTATTTATCTTTTGTATTTTTTTTTTATTTATCTTAGTATCTTGAAATCATTTTATAGTGCAGAAGATGAATCCAATGTTCTTCTCCCAAGGTTACCTGCGCTGCCAAAAACGTAAGGATATCATTTTACTTTGTTATAATGTTGATAAGTAAAGTACATACAATAGTGTGCAAAAGTTTTAGGCAGGTGTCGAAAAAATGCTGCACAGTAAGAATGCTTTAAAAAATAGAAGTGATAATATTTTATTTTTATCAATGAATAAAATGCAAAGTGGATGAACAGAAGAGAAATCAAATCAATATTTGGTGTGACCACCCTTTGCCTTCAAAACAGCATTAATGCATCAATTCTTCTAGGTACACTTGCACACAGTTTTTGAAGGAACTTGGCAGGGAGGTTGTTGTGATGTGACTTTCATCTGATTCCTTGGCCAACCACTGTGTCTACGGTCCTCAACATTGTCTGTTTCTTTGTGCTTTTTCAAAAGCGCTTGAACAGCACTTCTTGAAACCCTAGTCTGCTTTGAAATCTTTGCCTGGGAGAGACGTTCCTGATGCAGTATAACTACCTAGTGTCTTGTTGCTGTGCTCATTCTTAACCATGGTGTAGAACCTGTGACCGGAAACTCTTCCACAACCTGACCTTTCCAGCAGAGTTTGACTATTCCTTACCCAGTTTTAAGCCTCCTACACAGCTGTTTTTGATTCAATTAATGATCATTTCAACCTACATATGACAATGATTTGTTATTGCTCAAGAGCACTCCCCTAACTGCTAATTTAAATCTAACTGCTGTCAACCTTCTGATATTTTATGCTGTAATCATTGCCTTAAATTCTCTAAGCTGAAAATACTATAATAATGTCACACATCAACAAACTTCGCTCAGCTGTTTTTTTTAATTAAACTTGACAACAACGTCTTATCACCTACGCCTGCAAGTAATGTCAACGTAAAGAGGTCATCCCTCTTTCTCTAGGCCTGTGGGAGGAGTGTCAGGTATAAAACCCTGCTTGTTTCATTGTTCAGGGAGATCAACGCTGGGCTAGCTGGCTGATCTGGACAGAGAGCTGGACTATGTATAGTAAGCGTTGAGGGTCTCCATAATTGCTGTGCAAGTATACGGTGTCAAAACATTATTACCATCCTGACAATAAAGAACCATAAAAAGGAAGAAGTTGTACGCGTGTGCTTTTGCAGTAGCAGGCTCTTGCCACAATATATATATATATTATATATATTAACCTTTGCTGAGAACAAACCAATGCAGCGCTCAACAGCTAAATCCAAAGAAGGACCTGCTTTGGAGATTAATCATCACTTCACCAGTCAAGAAAAGGGGAGCACACAACAGGACCCACCTTCACCACCACAAGCCTCGATGGAACATAAAGAAACATTCCTCCTACAATTCCATCTACCAAAGATGATATTGTCACCCTGAAAAAGTTCATCACAGATTTTAAGTAATCTCCCGAATCTCAGCTCGAGAAGGTGGTGTTGTCTGTTCAAGCAGATCTGTATGAATTGAACCCTCCGCATAATGAACACCTCCAGGATCTGTGATACTTGTTGGTATAACTTCATTTTCTGACGGTAACACTAGTTTGCCTCAGTAGTTTATTTTACCCTACAGTGAAGTATTGGTTTCAAACACAACTGCAGCCTACTTATTTAACTTATTCTCTTGTACCAATCCTGCCTTGTTTTGGGTAAATACTCTACCACTTAAATAGACTGGTCCACATATACTCTCGGAGGCCTACCATCTCCTTCACTGACCATTTGAGATTCTACACAGGAAAAAAAGGCTAATAATTATAGTTGAGACCTGTTGTGTCTACCATCATTTTGCTTAATATATGTATAATTTGTTTATGCTGTTTAGATAAATATAGGGTAAGCTTACAAGGCTTAGTGATTCCTTATTCTAGCTGTCTTCACTGTTTTTCTCTAGGAGTAGGGAAGTGGCGGCCACCCGGATACAATGGACAGGGCTTGTTTCGCTTTCCTGACAAACTCACACTGACTGTTTCGTTGTTGACAGGAATAGAAGAACTGTCTATGATTTGTAGTCTATGATTGTTTTGCTACCGCCATATATCAATATTTTTATTGAATATGTATAGCACTTGGTATATATCACATTATATATGGTACCAGCTGCATGACAATATAAATGCCCATATATGTATACAAAACAATAAAACCATTGTCAGCGCTTGTCCTTAACACTGCATATGTGTTAATTACTTTTCAACATAGCTGCAGTGAAATGTCTGGTTAATTCTGAGCAATGTATATTACCTGTTTTGGTTCATATCTGGCAATTTCAATCTTTGGATTTAGTGTTCCTGTAATAAGTGGAATAATCTCTGTGGTATTGGCTCTTTGTGGTATCATTTTTTAGGCCATTTTGTTTATTTCCTATCAGAAAACATTTCTACGTAGACCCCTGACTAAATTTTAGAATACGGTGTAGGAGTTAGTTTTTTGCATAGCGCATACATCTTGCTTAATCTCAATTTACACAGATACCTTTGCTGCTGTCTTGATTTCATAATAAGTGACTTTTGGGTCCTTCCACATCAAATCAACACAGGGTTTCAAACTGACAGGTTCAGATTGTAATGAAACTTGGTATACTAAATGCTGCCATGGATGTAAAGAAACCCCCCACATCTTAAGCTGGTATGTGCACTGGTTTTGAAGTTATACACCTTTAAAGTTGCACTTTTTTAATGAAAAATTTGCTTTTAACGTTGTTTTAAATTGCATTTGTAGCTCATCTGATTGAGCTAGAGAGTTGGACAAGGTCTCATTTAAACCTCTTTTTATGGGCTTTCATATGATGTATAACACAGGAATTGTTATGACAGGAATGATGTACAACGCACTGAATTATAAGCATCCGCCTTTCAAACTTAAAGTGGAGTTTAAGTTCCTTACTTCGAAAACAGCTTTTTTGGTTATATCTACAGCTAGGAGGGGGGGTGATTTGACATTTAAGTATAAAATTCCAGCTTGCGTCACTTCTGAATTAGTCTTACAAAGGTTTTTACCAATCTGTGATAAATACAGTTTTGGATTTGCAATCATTTCTAGGCTATTTAGGCAAATATAGACAGGCAATAATAACATTCACAATAGTCTAGAATTTGAGGTAACTTGTTGCCATGCTATGACAGAACTAAGCATTAACAGAAGTATTTTGTACAAGTTAAAAGCAATATGTAAAATATTATATGTAATCTCCTAATGTTTCACTATATTATGTGCAGTGTGTTCTACGTTAACATGTTATATATTTTTTTTTTCAGTTACAATGCCACTGCAAAAATCTTTAGGTAAGCTAGAGTGAGATTTGAGTTTTTTGGGGGTTTTAATTTTGTTTTGTTTTACAGTACAAAACAGCAGCAGGTGTAGTCAGGAACAAATGCCATAACTCTGGCTAGAGCAAAGTAAATAATAGTCAAATCATCCTCATATTAAGTAGTTAATATTTATTGATCTAGTAAAGTGGAAATAGCCTTTAAAACCATATCCATCTCTGTCCCTGTCCCTCTCACCTTAACCCTCTCACCTTAACCCTCTCTTGACAGGGAACCCCCAGTTGTTTTAGTTCCCTTGGTATGAGAAGATTGACAGGGCTTGAGCACTTCCAGGTTAGGATCTTCTTTTTTAGTTTTTAAGAAAAAAGCCTCTTGTCTACTTTGGCCAGGCTTTTAGCTTGACATGCATAGTGTGACAGGAGATGGACTGTTGTCGCTCTTCTCTATCCACTACCTCCATGGCATTATCTCTCTGAACTGTCTCTTAGTTACCTTTTTGGAGTTTGGTTCTTCTTAATCCACAGGAGGGGATAGTTATCTGGCCTCATTGATCTGTGCTGCTCCATTGCGCTGACTGCTGTAAGTGTTTATGGAGAACGTCCTCCTCTCATCGCCCTCTCTCCTTTGCAATGCATGAAGGGGTAAGGTGGGGATGGAACCTGTATGATCTCTTGCAGCCACATATATATATATATATATATATATATATATATATATATATATATATATATATATATATATATATGTGTATATGGTTTAGTCTTTGTTTTATGTTGTAAAATTTACCTTTTTCCTGTTATTTTCACATGTCTGAACCCAAGGACCCAACTGTGTATACACAGAAGGCTGCTCCATCTCCATTGTGGCCTCAGCCTCAATAACAACTTTTGTCAAATCGTATGTCTGCAACCCTTACTAGTCCAGTCTACTTTCTGGTAATGTGGGATCGGACTTCCACTAACCTCCCATGAATTGGAATTTGCCATTGCCCTTCCTAATCCTCAAATAGCCAAAAGCTTGTCCACATGTTGGTCACGGTGCTTACTTACTTTGCATTGCTAGCTCCCTCCCCCTGAGTACTTTTCCCCAGTCTCCTCAACAGGGTCTCAACCTCAGCCTAAATGGAATGAAACCCATGTGAGTTCAGTTTCCAAACACTTCCAATCATTCTCATGTTGATGCTCTAGACTCCAACTTGTCAAAACAGGCCATAATTCTCAGAATCACTACTGACAAGTGACTTGAGGTCCTTCTCAAAGCAATTTTCTCCACAGCAGCTTTGGTTATTCAGACTTTGAAATATAGGGCAGATCAGGTTCTCTCAGATACCAAAAAAGGGCATTTTTTTTATTGTCTTATTCAACTTATAGTCCTGTTTTATTATGTGACCCTTCTTTAGACTTGAGCAAAGTTATGGACCAATGTCTACCAATGCTGTGGATCCTGCAGAACAATTGCTGTCCTTGACAGGGAAATCCTTTTTCTCTTTCATCCAGTCTGGGGGACACTGTTTACCATGGGTTGTGGAGGGAAGCTGGGGAGTTGGCAACTAACTAGTTAACTTTAGTACTGCCTACAGACCCCTCCCCTCTACAATTCCCCCGCCTCTTCCTCCTCAGTTTTTTTTAGGTGCCCACGGAGTTGGGCGGCGTTTTTTAGTACCTAGTGTAATTTTAAACTTTTATTTCATTTATTTACTTTTGTAAACTCTTTTTTTACAGATGGCAGCGCTGGTGTGGGTTCTGCTATAGAGAACACACACAGCAGAACAGCTGAATTAGGAGTGACAAGCGGTCTCACCGGACCGCTGTCACTCCTGGAGCCTCCCCGGTAACCGGCGCTGCCACTGCAGGCATAGAGCGCCGGTTATCGGATATCTGTTAAAGCGGCGGCCATCTTGGATCCGGACATAGCGCTATTAAGGAGGAGAGGAGGAAGGGGGCTATAACAGGATCCCCCCTCATGCATAGGATGGGGCATCTGGTATCATCCGCTGCGGAGACCTCCCCTGGAGGTCTCCACTACTCTGCCACATTAACCCCGTTTTTTTCTTGCTGGATTTGGAGCTGCACGAACAGCATTACTGAAGGGGGGGAGCTAAGACATAGAGCTCCCCCCTCCTTCCAGAGAGAGATGGTCTGTCCCAGGCTTTTGGCGCCAAGGAGAAGCCCGGGAAGAGAGAACAGAGCTGAAGGAGCAGGCACCAGGATACTGCTGTTGGACTTCTCCCCTGTTTGGCCTATGGGCTAAGTATCCGATTTACTTAAACACACACTCTGTATTGCTGTGTAAAAAAAGTGGGCTAGTAGGGGTTATTATATAGTTCTCCTACTTGCTTAAGTATTATTTGTGTTTAAGATAATTACAAGTACAACTTTTATATCCAGATTAGTTGATTACTTGTTACACTATTCTCTCCACACATTTATATCTCTCTCTCTATACTCGGCTAAATTTTACAATTTAAGTCTGTGTGTTTGGTGTGCCTTCCTTTATTAAGAAATGACAGATAAGGGAAAGGGCCCTATTGCAAAATATTTTACATGTTCAAAATGTAGTGTAAAATTACCTTGTGGGCAGAAGGACCCGTTGGTGCTCTGCTCCGTCTGCGAAGCAGGGGTCCCCCCTGCGCAAACCCAGCATATTTCAGCCCCACTGACGGAGGAACCGGCCTGGGTGGCCTCCCTGACACTGTCGGTTTCCTCCTTAGCACAGATGGTTTTTCAATCCATTCAGTTGCTTTCTACTGTGGCAACTTCGGTGGCTAATAATACTAGTACACAGTTGGGCCTCCCTGTTGCCACAGGTTCTATTGGAACGTCTATACCAGGACCTTCCTCTTCTCATACAGACCTAGCCCCTGTTCCCACAGAACCGGCATGGTCTACAGCATTTATAAAGGGTTTGGATAAACTAAACCAGTTACTTGAATCCCCAAACATTCCGCCTACTAAAAGGAGGCGGCCTAGATCTGATAATTCCCTTATGGTCCTTTCAGACTCTGAGGAGTTTTCAGAGGAAGAAGTGGAAATTAATTCTGATCCTGACCAGGTTCTACCTTTGGGACAGGAAGAAAGCTCTAAAAGCCAATTTATTAATGATTTGGTTTTAGCAGTGAGACAAGCGTTGGACCTCCCAGAACCGGAGGATCCTACTCCTAGAGACAGAAGTCTCTTTAAGAAGGCCAAAAGAAAGGCTGTCCGTTTAACTCCTTCCGTAGAACTTAAGGATATTGCAGAAGGAGCCTGGAAACAGCCTGATAAGAGGTTCTCTGTTCCCTAAAGGGTTCTCTTCCCTGTACCCATTGCAGGAGGAAGATGTCGTTTGCTGGGAGAGTATTCCAAAAGTGGATATTCCAATAGCCCTATTGGCCAAGCACACTTTACTCCCAGCTCCAGGTTCTGCATCTCTGCAGGATGTCAATGACCGCAGAGTGGAATCCCAGCTGAAATCTATATTTACGGTTGCGGGTTCTTCCTTTAGGCCCACATTTGCTTCAGCTTGGGTGGCTAGAGCCATGGAAGCATGGGCAGACCAGCTGGCAGAGCCCTTGCAGGACTCTGATTTACTTCCCCTGGCTTTGCATTTGAAGGAGGCATCGGGGTACCTTTATGAGGCGGCCCAGAACACAGCGGCTGTATCCTCTTCTATTCAGGCTGCATCTATTTCAGCAAGAAGAACGTTATGGCTGAAATACTGGGAAGGAGATGCCGAATCAAAAAGTCTGTGAAAACCATTCTTTTTTCTGCAGCAGGTTTGTTCGTTCCGGAATTGGATACCCTAATCTGCCAGGCAACGGGGGGCAAGAGTACTTCCTTGCCGATATTGCCTAGCAGGAGCCGAAACCCTCGGTTCAGCTCCTTTCGTCAGCCTTTTCGGGGGACCTCCTTGCCTAGAGGACAGTCCTTTAGAGGCAGACAGCCCAATTCTCGAGGCTCCTCTGCCAGGGGGAGATCCTCGTTTGCAGCTAGGCGCCAGGCCTCCAAGACCCAGGAAAAGCCTGCGTCCTGACGACCTCTCTGTTCTCCTGGAAGGGGCGCCAGTGGGGGTGTCTGTCTTTGTTTCAGGAACAGTGGGCAGCGTCCTCCCAAGATTCTTGGATTCGGGGCATTATATCAGAGGGTTACAGGATAGACCTGCTGGGCCCGGTTCCACATCGCTTCTTCATGACCCCGCTCCCCCGAGATCCATCAAGAAGGCAGGCAATACAGGAATGTGTCGTCTCTCTTCTTTCTCAAAGAGTATCTGCAGGGTCCCAGATTACCAGAAGGGACAGGGGTTTTTATTCAAACCTATTTCTGGTCAAGAAGCCGGACGGCTCCTTTCGTCCCATCCTAAACTTAAAGGGCCTCAATGTGCACTTACGGGTGGACAAATTTCGGATGGAATCCCTAAGGTCAGTGATAAACGGATTAGAGAAGAATCAGTTTATGGCGTCCATAGACATAAAAGATGCATACCTCCATATTCCCATCTGGATCCACCATCAGTCTCTCCTAAGATTCTCGGTGGGATCCTTCCACTATCAGTTTCGGGCCCTTCCCTTCGGCCTCTCAACGGCACCGAGGTTTTTTTTCACGAAGATCATGTCAGTTATGGCAGCATGTCTTCACCTTCAAGGAGTTCAGGTCGTGCCCTATTTAGACGACCTGCTCATCAAATCCCCCACGGAGAATTGCTTACGTCATCACTTATCCCTCACCTTGGCGGTTCTCGAGGGCCATGGATGGCTAATAAACTTAAGGAAATCCCAGATGGTTCCGTGTCAACGCATGGTTTTCCTAGGGCTCATTATGGACACCAGCCAGCAAAGGGTGTTCCTGCCTGTCGAGAAGAGCCACGACGGACGCCAGCCTAAAAGGTTGGGGGGGGGGCGGTAATCCTGCACCTCAGGCTCCAGGGACCTTGGTCGGTTCAGGAATCAGCCCTATCCATAAACATGCTGGAGTTGAAGGCAATTCTACTGGCCCTCCGGGGGGCCCAGTCCCTTCTCCAGGGCCACCCTGTCAGAGTTCAGTCAGCCAATGCCACGGCCGTGGTATATGTCATCAGGCAGGGAGGAACCAGGAGTGCAGCTGCAATGAATATTGTAGCTCAAATTTTGGTTTGGCAGAACTGGGGGAGTGGTCACTCCATCCGGAAGTTTTCCAGTCCCTGGTTCAGAGGTGGGGTCTTCCGGACATAGATCTCGGGGCCTCCAGACACAACAGTAAGGTTCACAGGTTCTGCG
Source organism: Mixophyes fleayi (assembly GCF_038048845.1). Taxonomy (NCBI): domain Eukaryota; kingdom Metazoa; phylum Chordata; class Amphibia; order Anura; family Limnodynastidae; genus Mixophyes; species Mixophyes fleayi. The sequence continues at coordinate 54,708,409 of NC_134412.1, read as the reverse complement.
CAAGGGCAAGAGACCCCTTAGCGGTGGCAGTGGACGTCATGACGATGTCATGGGAGTTCAGGTTGGGATACCTGTTTCCCCCGATCCCCATGCTTCCTCGCGTACTCAGACGAGTAAGGCAGGGAGGTCTGCCAGTAATTCTAATAGCTCCCTCATGGCCGCGCCGAGTCTGGTACGCGGACATAATCTCTATGGCGGAAGGACAGGGTTTCCGTTTTCCGTCTCGAGACGACCTTCTTCTGCAGGGTCCCTTCCGTTACCAGAATTTACCTCGGCTCAGTTTAACGGCATGGCTGTTTAAGCCAGCCTCTGGAGGGCTAGAGGTTTTTCCTCCAGCGTGGCGAACACTATGATGCGAGCCAGAAAGCCGGTCTCAGCTCGCACCTATCTACGGATTTGGAAGGCCTATATCGGATGGTGTGAAAATAGGACAGGTTACACGTCCTCCTTTCGTCTTCCTCGTTTATTGGCTTTTCTTCAAGGGGGCCTGGAAGCAGGCCTTCGTTTAGGTTCACTAGAAGTTCAGGTATCGGCACTTTCAGTCTTTTTTTCACCTGAAATTAGCGGATTTGCCAGATATTAGGATTTTCGTTCAGGGAGTCTTGCATATTCAGCCTCCCTATATTCCGTCTACAGCACCGTGGGATCTCAACCTGGTGCTGGACATGCTTAAAGGGCCTCCCTTTGAGCCATTATTTGTGGCAGATTTGAATTGGTTGACCTGGAAGGTCCTCTTTCTTTTGGCTATTGCATCTGCGCGTAGGGTTTCAGAATTAGGAGCTCTGTCTTGCCGAGAACCATATCTGGTTTTCCACAAGGACAGAGCGGTGTTAAGAACCCTTCGTTCCTAGAGTAGTTTCGGCTTTCCATCTGAAACGGGAAATTGTAATCCGGTCTTTTCTCCCATTTCCATTCGGATTCAGAGCCTATGGAAAAGTTAGATGTGGTTAGGGCTCTCCGCATTTATGTCAAAAGAACTTCTCTAATGAGGCGTACTGATTCCTTGTTTGTTCTTTATGATGCTAATAAGAGAGGCTAGCCAGCCTCAAAACAGTCCATTGCAAAATGGATTACGGCTACCATTAGGCAAGCTTACATAAAGGCTAACCGTCCGGGGCCAGAGAGACTTGCGGCCCATTCTACCAGATCGGTAGGGGCGTCTTGGGCAGCGAGATATGGGGCTTCTGTAGACTAGCTCTGTCCACACCTTTACAAAGTTTTCCAGTTTAATATTTTTGCTTCCGCGGATGCAAATTTCGCTCGTAATGCTTTACGAGCGGGGCTTTCAGAGTAGTCCCACGCTTAGGGAGCTGCTTTAGAACGTCCCCATGGTAAGCAGTGTCCCCCAGACTGGATGAAAGAGAAAAGAGGATTTATGTACTTACGTTAAATCCGTTTCTCTGATTCCGTCTGGGGGACACTGCGATCCCTCCCTTCTGCCTTTCCTCTATATGCTCTTGGTGGATTGACCTATCTCCTTGGGGCTTTTTAAATAAATGAGGAGGAAGAGGCGGGGTGATTGTAGAGGGGAGGGGTCTGTAGGCAGTACTAAAGTTAACTAGTTAGGTGCCTACTCCCCAGCTCCCCTCCACAACCCATGGTAAGCAGTGTCCCCCAGACGGACTCCGAGAAACGGATTTAACGTAAGTACATAAATCCTCTTTTTAGGCTGGACAGGTAGTAAAAGTACCTTTCTGCCAAGAATAGACCTTTAAAAAGTCCTGTGCTTTCAGGCTGTTTTATTTGTGACTCCTTGCAAATGCAGACTTGGATTTAATGTCCTCTGCCTCTAGTGGTGGGAGGAGAGAAGTATTTCTGGTCTGCTAATAATACTGATGCAGTGAAGTTCTCTAGACTACATGCAGTTTCCTCCACCTTGCTGATTTGTCCTCAAAGGACCATGCTTGTGAAATGGCAGCGTTGCTACATCAGCAATAACACATGTTTAATTGTGTGCAAAGCAATTAATGAATCAAGTGTATTACTTCTTTTGACTTGTTAGGCTTAGCCTTTTATATGGTTACATTGTTTCACAGCAATAATTCATATGTAGCTGCTAACACAACCATTAAGACAGTTATAAAGAATAAATTTCAAAATTGCTCTCCTTTCAAAGGAACATTCTGTTTTTGTTCTCTTAGACAACGTCTTGTACAAGACCTTACAGGTCTCCTTTCATGAGTAGAAAGTTACAAAAACCTCGTTTTCCTGTACATGCACAACTAAGTTAAGTAGTCCATCTCCCATCAAGTTCCATGGTAGCCAATCTTGGACTTAAACGTAATCTTTAAGATGTAGTCCTTGCAGTTTCTCATCTAATCCATGTTTCCAGGAAACTATATGGCCTCCATAGACAGCAAGTATTCCCACCTCTACATCCCTATTTGGGGGAGATACCGGAAGGTTTTGCGCTTTGCAGTGGGTATGGCTTGCTTATAGTTTTAAGAGCTTTTCTTTGACTAATATCTGGCCCGTGGGTGTTTATGAAACTGATGACATTCTAGCAGCTAATCATCCGAGGATCACCATACTCCCCCCTTCTTGCCAGTCTGCTGATCAAGGCTTCCTGTAGGGAGGAAGCAGCAGCTTTTGATCAGTTACCCTTCCCAAGACCTCTCTTCACCTCAGTACTTTTATGATACTCCTTGGTCTCTGCTTTGACTCAGGTCTCCTCCGAACCTTTTTTTTATTGATATAGTTTTGTGTTTTAGTCAGTTGACATTTCCCTAGGTCTCAGATCACCTTTGCATGGTTGTACCAAGGTCTCCACTGTAGAGGATGTGCCAGTCAGTCAGTTTCATCTTTGGGTCCTCCAGGGGTATGTGGGTCATGTCACATCTTCATCTGTATCATCTTAAAGAGCTTCACTATCCTTAGAAGGTTAGCTACCTTCCAGTGGGAAGTTGATTCCAGAAACCCCAACCTTGTAGTGGTCTGTAATCCCATGTTTTCTTAAAAGATATCCTTTATCAACCTACCTTGTTGGTTTCGAATTTCCCCATCTGTAAGACAGAGTATCCCAGATTACTGACAGAGAAAAAATGTTTTTTTTTTACTTATTGATCTTTTTTTTCTAAGGCCAATGGGGAGGGAACAGACTTGTCCTTGTTTTTTCCTTCTGGTTATTTGTTGTTCCAGTTGGCCTGTTAATCGTACTAGGCAAACTTTCTGGTTATATCCTGCTGTTTTGTCTTGTTTTCCAGTTCCTCATTACTATGTATGAACTGGGGCTCCCATATCAGGAGGTGGAGTTTGAGAATAGTCAAAAACAACCTAAACTTACTTTTCTCCTTATTGTGGGACTTATCCTTCATCAGGCCCAGTTTCTCATTTTCTGATATAAATTATTAGCAGTCATAATAATAAATGGCCATTTAATGGACACTCACCTTTTCTATTCTAGTGAGGAGAAATCTGATGAAATCTTGAAGCTTTTGGGAGATGTAATGTAAGTGAGAGTGATGACCCTACTGAAGTTGGATACCTTTTCATTATTGACTATTCATCATTATCACCGACAAAAAAAACAAAAACAAATCTCCTGTGCGCTAGGTTTAATAAGAAAAGAAAAAAAGCCTCGAGAGTCAGCTACTTATGGATGGAGGTGCCAACATCTTCCAATATTATTCAACTTAAAAAAAAAACAAACAACACAATAAGGAGCACCAATCACCTTGGTTATATCAAATTAAAATTAAACAGATATGGCAGAATACACTCAGATTCCTGATAATCATTAAAAAACATTTATTTAATATAAAATCAATAAAAGAAATTATGTATATTTTATTTGATATAACCAAGGTGACTGGCGCTCCTTATTGTGTTTTTTTAGGTTGAATTCATTATAATAGCACAAAGCAACAATTAAATATAATAGTTGTGACAATAACTCTACTTTGCTTTATCACTGTCGCACCTTATGTGTTTTACTCACCTATGCCTCACCGCTTATGTCTTACCTGCTTTATATTTCCTTGTGATCCTATTACCTCTTCTTTTTTTTTTTTTTTTTATATAACTTTTTTTTCCTGCAACCTTATCCTTTGTTGCAACCACCCCACCTTTAACCTCTCATTGCCGCTCACTCAATTTCTGGCTATCCCTAGTATTATCATGCTTTACTCCTCTATTCCTTTTGTCTTCTTCCTCCTTCCTTCCTCTCCCCTTCTCCATACTTCATACTTCCTTCCCCCTCGTCCATCCTTCGCCCTTCCTTACCCTACTTATTCCTTCTCACAGCCTCTTCCCCTCTTCCTTTCTTCGCCAGTCCTTTCCTTCTCCCTCTACCACTATCTCTCCTTTGTTATCCCTTCTCACAGCCCCCTCCCTCATCCCTCCTACACTCTTTGCTACCTCTGCAGATCTCTGTTTCTACCCCCCCAAAAAAAAAAAAATCTGTCCCCTCTCCAATCTATGCCTCTCCAGAACGGGACAGTCGACCCCCCTAGCATGTTAAAGGTCAGTGTCACTGTTGGCACATACAGGCAGAAAAGAGAATCCTTCCCGGCCACTCTGACTGTGTTTTAAGCACAGTCAGAGCAGCCGGTCAGCATACTCTGACTGCCTGTCTGCAGATAGTGTGCAGCCACCTGGAGCCCATGGTGAGACTTTAAAAAAGGGGGTAGGGCCTAAACGCCCTCCTTAAGAAACCATTCTAGATCTGCCCCTGGGCAGTGGACTTCCTCTCACCATCCTTTCTTACCTCGATCAAGCTGTCTCCTACAAGAATATATATAAAGGGGATGTGAACACAAAAAAATGCACTGCTCTTTCTTTGTTTTGTTGCTTGGCAAATAATTCTGTTTGGCCCATAGTGCTACTTAGTTATAGTTATAGCCAGCATAATCCTGATTAAGCATAATGTTAAAGCACACATATCAAAGTAATATATAGAGGATGCAGTCCCAAAAGATGCTAAAATGGAGCTCGGTGTCACTTAGTGGCATATAACTCAGAATCTAAAAATACCCAAATCAAGACATATGTAGGGTATGCGACCTCCAAGAGTGGTCCAAATGCACTGAACTCCTTGTGGCACTTAGAAACCTATACTTCAGCGTAATCCTGACTAAGCAGAATACAGCCACACTCTTAAGTGACAACAGGGTTTCTAGCAATTGATTACACATAGGCTAGTGGTTGGGATTGTCACTACTTTGCCCATGTTAACCCTTAAAAACCATGAAAGATCAAAAAGGTATTACACCATAAACATTTTCACTATACTTTTTAGAGTTGTGACATGCAAATGTCTTATACTATGTTTTTGTTGAACTCAAATTGCCCTTTTTAGTTGATTTGATACAAAGTCAGAGCCATTTTTATGGTCAGTGGAGAAGTATGTTTGGGTATAGGAGTTTGGTTATCGCTGAATTCTTCTTTGTCAGGGGTATGCTGTGGTATGTTACTAAGTGACACAAAGTTCCATTTTTGAGTGGTGCACAATTCATTGATTGCTGCGCAGTTAGAACTATGGTGGGTATAGTCTGCTAAGTGGCACAATGCTCTGCTTTGCATGGCAAACAGGAGTATTTGCTAATCAACAAGTGGGGGGGGGGGCGCCTTGCATTTGGAGCATTTTTAGAGTCCCATTCCCTATGTACTGCTTTTATTTGGTTGTCACTGGGTTCTGCTTTGGCAGGGACATGCTAGATATTAAAATGTATCTTTATGGCACAAGCATATACTGCTGGTATGACCCTATACGCGGTGTTAGCATGTCATGATTTTATGTTAAACAAAAGGTGGGTTGGTAGTCAGTGTATTTTTAGCCTCTTTTTGGGGCTTACTTTCCCTTTTATTTACTTGATTTCTGTGTTATTAATAAGAGGTACACAGTGGTGTTTGACATCAGACGGCACAGTAGTTTTTAAACATAATTGGTGTCATAACTCTCAGATTTGTCAGTGATTTGAGTTATGAATGTTAAAAAAAAAAAAAGATTATTTCCAGAAGGATGATGTCATGCAGTTTTTTTCATCCTATACTATTGAAATCAATGAGTTTCATATTTCCTGCTTTGACAGCTGTTAAGAAAATGGAAACCATAATTAAATGCTAGGAGAAAAACAGCTCGGATAGAAAACTGCTTCATAGAATTCTATGATCTTTACATGATCTTTATATCTGCTGAAACACTGCTTGGATACTATGTAGATCTTTTTGAAACTGCTTTCCCTAGCTGCTGCATGAAAAGCTTTTGTGTAACACCATTCTTGGATGGTGTTAAAAGGGTGCTTTAAACAGCTAGAAAGGCAGTTTCATATCACTCAAAGTGCTTATATATATTAAATTGAATGGAGACTACGCATACCCTGTCACCCAGGAATGAATATACTCTGAAAATGTTGCATGCAGTTTCTTCAGAGCTTGGTCCCATGAACTGGGAGAAGCATTCCCTGTTCAGTATATCAGCTTGAAGCAATTTAAGTGCCACGTTAGCATTTCTCTGACACCCCCTTAAGTAGCAATTTTTTTAAAATCCCAACACATTGTTATATACATGTCTACCAAAGTGCTCAATAAAAATTCTCTCCAGTGGCTATACACTATATTTGAGCTGACACTGACACACAGGGCGTTTAAAGCGCTCATTATCAACTATGATCATGCATTAAACACTGCAATAAAATCATTATTATTATTAGCCTTTATTTATATGGCGCCACAAGGTGCCCGCAGCACCATACAGATTACATGCAATAACACCGTACAAGGCAAAAACAGCACAGAACAATAAACGAGTAACACTATAGCTCCTCAAGCTCCAAGCACAGCTAGTAAAATCCAGTTACAGGAAGGCTGGAAGGGGAGGGGGAGCACAATATAATCATTATACCTAATTATAAAAATTAGGCATTAGCACTTCTGAAGCTGGAGATCACTAGAGTTTAAAATACCTGTATGACCCTTCCTGTAGTTGTTAAAAAATATGCTTAATCTGAATACAATCTACATGGCTGTTAGCATATATTATATGTAACATAATTTATTATCTTAGTACTTAACAAGTTCATTCATACATACATTTGCAGTAATATTTCATATCTGCACATTTTCTTCCTTAAGGCTTAATGCTTTGGTCCTTGGAGGAGACTCAGGTCAGATTGAGATATATGCCTATGGGATGTACAAGATTGCAACAATTACAGAGGTAATATACTTTAGTGTATGATTGTACACAATATTTTAAGGTTTTTTTTCATCCACTGCAGTCTTATAGCAACAGTCAAAATGTGGAACACAAAAGGTAGCTGATCTTGATATAAGATAAGATGCTGCCGTTACTGGTATTGTTCAGGCTGTTCAAGTAATCACATTATTTCCCAAGCAGCAGGACCTTGCCCCTTTCAGAACATAATGTCCAAAGTGTTCTAAAGAATATGTACATTACATTTGTATCTGTCTCTTGTATACTTAAAATATGTTACTCTTTAAGTTCACTTATGGGGAGGTTCATGGGAAGATCTAAACCACTGTGAGGTACACACTACAGAATTTTCCACCAACTTTTTATGCCGATGGATTTTACATGCGATCGATGATCCGATCGCTCGGTCCATGAACTGCATACACACCAGCCTTGTTTAGGACGATAAAGGGAAGAGCGGACGTCCCTTTAGCGATTTTTTACAGCCATGTTGTTGTGAGCAATGGCTGTAATTTTGTACACATCGGTCGGAAGTTTATACACACTACACAACGGAAATGAGATTGGAAAGAAAATATTAAACGGTACTGCCAACCAAATGAGGCGACAATCGTCCATTTGGGCAGACTTTCGACAATCGTGTCACTGAACACACTGACCCGACTTTTGAACGAGCGGTTGTATGCTGGCTGATTTAGCCGATTATTGGACGAAAACCGTGTAGTGTGTACCTAGCATAACCAGCGTTACACCTGAGGTACTAATTACTGGTAAAACAACAGTATCTGTGCAATGGTTATCGGTAGGGATACAAGGGTAAAATTTAATGCGATTTTATTCCAATTAAAAACTGGGGTATTTGTGGGACCATACAGTATTTCTCAATTCATGGAATGCATGAATGAATCTTACAATGAGAATTACATGAATCTGTGCTCTCATGATCAAATGAGCACACCATCCTAATTCCATACCACAACTGAATTATGTGAATCACGATACATGGTTACCCATTAAGTATGATTGACAATGAATAGCCATCAGTAACGAGGTAATAATGTTAATGTGAAACGCCAATGAACCATAATGCTGCTTGCAAAATGTATAGAAGGATTTGGACAGTAAAAATAAACAAATGAATGAACTTTAATGTGGAAATGGAAAGAATGACAGTGCAGGGCAGTCATCATTAACAACAGAACCGTCCAATAGGATAAAAGTGGAAGGTAGCCTTCACACTATATCAATCCCTGCAGCTGGACGCCAACCATTCATTATATCCCTGAGGAAGACTTCCCGAGCTGAAGCTGAAACGCGTTTGATGCACTTGTTTAATATACCTCATTATACTTGGATTACTGTCCTTTATCCTGTAACAGTACCGATCAGCTGGCGGCACTGCTCCCTTAGCATCGTGACATCACCGCATGCACAACGTACTGAGCCGCGATCACCGAGAGTCTGTTCAACACACCTGGGAGGCAGGTCATAGGTTGCAGACCGAACGGAAGGACGCTAATGATTTGTAAGATCAAGACAACATACATGTAACTAATAACTCTCACCCGTGTCCTGTATGCCTTCCGCTTTCTGCCTCTCTGCCATACCATTGCACCGGCTGTTACCGCAATTGGAATTTATACTGAGCACTGAATTTTATACAATGATATTACTTACTTTATCGATTGAACATCTGCAGCGACATTATATTGTACATTTTTCTGGACTATCTCAATTGGACACATTGTACCTGATGGTAGCAGATTGCTATCTAATTATGGAAGATTCAAATAGTATATAAGGGGACTTGTCTTATACCCCCTATCCTGGATTGTTACTTGGTTTATGATAGTAGGTGATTGCTATTTTTATCTAGCATTCCATGAATTGAGAAATACTGTATGGTCCCACAAACACACCAGTTTTTTATTGGCATAAAATCGCATTAAATTTTACCCTTGTATCTCTACTGTTAACCATGGCACAGATACTGTTGTTTTACCAGTAATTAGTACATCAGTTTGCACAGTGGTTTATATTGTCTAATTAGAGTTAGGGCACTCTCTTATCAGCAACTTCTTAGGTACACATCCTCTAACAAGACGCCTTGAAGGGAATACCAGAGCGGGTTTATATTCTTTGTATTCTTCATATAGGGATCTGCTTTTACATTTTTGAAGTTTTGTAACAGGGCTGGATGAATCCCAGGAACAAGTTAGCCATATGGCCTAATAATTTACTTCTGGGTTATTTTCTATGCATGCACATCTTACTAGGCTTCTTTTAACATTTGCCCTTTGGCTACTTACAGTAGAGACAGGCATTTTGTAATCTGATTAAATAGGAGTTCTTTAGGAACCAGTGACATCACTGGTGCCTACAGAACTAGTACAGTGTATTCTCATACATTTGAAAAGAAAGAAAATATTTCTTATAATGAGGGCACTCACTACCTCACAATAATATTTAAATAATTTTTTGCTAAATTCCAAAATTCATTATTTTATTAACTAAAATAATCATTCAACTCCCACATACTGAATTGATGACAAAATGTTAAAATACAGAAAAAATTAAATGAAAGTTAAAGAAATATGTAGTGTGCTTAAAATATTGTATTCAAACAATAGATAGAAACTTTTTTTTTTTTTCAAGGTTTTGACACCTTGACATAGCTCCGGGGAAACGCACGTTGGTGAAGGCGTCTCAGTGTGCTTTTCTTGAGAACCCTTTGGCAACAATGAAATGATTCATGCACTCCGATTTCAGCTAAATATGACGATTAACGAATACCTATAGTGCAGGCTTGAAGACACATATATTAGTCCTGATAGGATGCCTGTCAAATAGCTGTGATCACTAATATAAGTACGTCCCTTTAGATATCTTCCCTCAGACGAATGAATGAAATCGCTGCCCATACGCTAGTATGAGTTTTATAGACAACTCTCCCCTCTCCCAACTGAAACGGAATTGAGATTATAATCCTATTTGCAGTTAACAAGACATTTCAGTCTGACAATATTTTTGACCGGGGTTGAGAGACCGTAATAGTACTGTTGAATTGGAACTTATTTACAAAATGTAAGAATGTGTATGGAAATCTACAATAAAGGAGCTGAAGGTAAATTTTATGTAGGGACTGTACTGAAGAAATGAACTACATTTTTTTACACCATATAGTGAATGTCAAATAAATTTCTATCTAGAGTGTCGCAGTAGCTATATCTGACACTGTCTAATTGATTCAGGTCTTGTTTTATTGGGACAGAATGATTCTTAAACACTGATTTCACTTAACCCTCGGTCTAAAAACTAACCGCTCCAATTAGCTCAGCCCCCAAAGTGAGAGAAGTACATCACGCTTAGATAGAGATGTAATCAAGATAAATATTATTCTGGGAAACTAAGAAGATTATGATCAGATACATTTCAATCTTGGCTCTTAATATTTAATAAAAAGAAGTAATCTTGTTGCATAGCAATAACGATATCAAAACTATGAGATATCCCTAAAGATGCAGTGTAACTTTAAAATGTATAAAAGACAGTAGGGATTATAGTGGTGTCTTACTAACCAAAGAAGTTTCTGTCTATTGTTTGAATACAATATTTTAAACACACAACATACTTCTTTCTTAACTTTCACTGATTCTTTCTCTATTTTAATATTTCACTATCAATTCATTTCAGTATGTAGGAATTGAACGATTATGTTAAATAATGAAATAAAGAATTTTGGATTTTAGTAAATACTGAATCAAATACTATTGTGAGGTAGTGAGAACCCTCATTATAAAAGATCTTTCTTTATTTTCAAATTGTGACTTGAAATTTTTCTCTTGGGGTCATACTCCCTGTATGACTTGTTATTGATATTAAAATGGAAATTACCATGTTATATAACATTATTGACAAATGAACAGGTTTCTTCACAAAACACATTTTCTTATATGTTTAAGGTCCTGTGCAGAAGTTCATCAATTCTTTTTATGTATTCTGTATTGGTCAACCCAGAAAGTGTCTTCCTCCACTCTGTAAAGGAGACAGTCTGTATGGTGCCTTCAGTTGAATGGCTGATTAATTATTATGCGCTAAATATTTGAATTATAAAGGTATTTTCTCTCATTAGGTATATGGGTCATGCCTTGGCTTGTGCTTGTCCAGTGACCTAAAATCCCTTTCTGTGGTAACTGAGCTGACAACAAACACTACACCTGAGATCACCTATTTCCAGGTGCGTGGGCTTACATTGCACAAGGAAGACAAGGGGGGATTTGTAGTGTGCTTTACAGCTGTTTTAGTTTACTCATTTATTTCCTTCTTTCCATAGCTGGATACTAGTTTACTATCTGATTACTTACCTGAGGTTACCCGAATGGCAAGAAAATTTACTCACATTTCTACTCTTCTTCAGGTAGGCACCTTAAGTAACTTTCTCATTTTGCTCTTTCTGCAAAGGAAATTCAACTGAAATTTAGTCTGACATGTGGCAAAGTATTTATAACAAACACACAAATATGTTTGTAAAAAATGTTCGTACTATTTTGAAATGTACTCTCCAAAGAAGAAAAGAGCTAGTGCGAGAAATCACACTTTGAATGTAGGAAGTCTCACTTTATTGGATGGGTAGTGGATGTTTGGGACCAATTCCCAGTACAATGTTACGAGCCATGGCGGTGCCCAGCCGCCGCGACTCACTCACCCGCGTCCCGGCCGTCGCCATGACGACCGGGACGTCATTTCCGGCCATAACCCGGCCGTTGCCGGGGCAACCAGTAGACGCTTCAGAGCTGCGTCCCGGCAATAGGAGGAGGCCGGGCGCAGCGTTCTACAGCCTGTGGGCTAATTAATATGGGCAGATTATAGGAGGCAATTACAGGCATTAGCCTGCAACTGTGCAGGCCAGGGGCAAGCCCTGATTGGCTCTGTTAGTGACTGCTTTATTAACCTGCAGGAGTGTGTTCAACCTGTGATTGGTTCAGCTGGGTATTTAAGGCAATGAGGTCTGCTGCCTCATTGCCGGTTATAGCTCCTGTGTTCCAGTCTGCTAACCTGCTAGTTCCTGTCCTGTATCCTGATATCGCTATTTGACTCCCCGTGTATGACCCTTGGCTTTGATTTGGACCTTGCTCGTGTTTCCTGTGACCCTGATCTCTGGCCTGTTTACCCGTTCTGCTATTTGCCTGTGACCCCTGACCTCAGCTTGTTCATCAATACTCTTGTCTGCTGCCGGCCCTTGACCTCTGCGTGGACCTGACTCCTCTTGCCTGGGTTCTCCCCAGCTGGTACGCACTTCACGACCCTCTGTCAGTCTGCGGCCCAGTCTGTCCCCACCATCAGGGGCTCCAGTGAACACCTGACTGGCAGAGTAGATTCCGGGTTGTGTTGTGCCGGCTGGAGGGGTTCCTAACATTATAACCGGCCCACTCACGGAGACAAGGTTAGAATGGATACAAGTGGATCCATACCGTCTCCGGCACAAACCCTAGCAGGCCACGTTGAGTCCTTGTATCAGATGATGCAGGGATTGGCTGAGCGTATGTCTGTTCAAGAAGAAGCCACAAAAGCTTCACAACCGACTCCAGGTCCCATCTGTGAACCCAAAATGAACTTACCAGATCGGTTCTCCGGAAATAGAACCCTGTTTCGGAACTTCAGGGAGAGCTGCAAGCTCTATTTTCGGATGAGACCCCGCTCCTCCGGTTCAGAGCAGCAAAGAGTTGGGATTATTATTTCCCTTCTACAGGGTGACCCTCAGTCCTGGGCGTTTTCTTTGCCGCAGACCAGTCCGGCCATGCAGTCCGTAGACTCCTTCTTCGAGGCACTGGGTCTACTGTATGATGACCCGGATCGAGTGGCCTCCGCGGAAGCTCATCTACGGTCCTTGAAACAAGGCCGACGGTCGGCAGAAGAATATTGCGCTGAATTCCGTAGATGGTCACCTGATAGTGGATGGAACGACCCTGCCTTACGAAGTCAGTTCCGTCTCGGCCTATCTGAACAGATTAAAGATTCTTTGGTGCAATACCCGTCTCCTAGTTCTCTGGAGGATCTGATGCACCTCTCCATTAAAATTGACAGGAGATATAAGGAGCGGAAAACTGAAAAGGAAACATCATCACCTCCATCCGCCTTCGTTCCTGTTTCCCAGGATGGTGAGGAGCCTATGCAATTAGGAGCATATCGTCTCTCTTCTGAAGAGAGAGACAGGAGACGTTCGCAAGGTCTATGTCTATACTGTGGCATAAAAGGCCACTTCTCCCGTTCTTGCCCAAATAAGTCGGGAAAAGACCATGCCTAGGGAATGAGGGGAAAGTTCACCTAGGTCTGCAAATTATCTCCCCGAAAAATGCTGTATTAATCCCTGCACAGCTCACCTTCCGGGCTCGCTCTGTGGACCTGTCGGCCTTCATTGATAGCGGAGCTGCAGGCAACTTCCTTGATATTGGGTTTGCCCGCTCTGCCGGAATTCCGATGGTAAAACTCAACTCTGCCATTACTGTCTGTGGCTTAGACGGAGGTCCGTTGCCTGGTGGGAAGATTTCCTGGGAGACCCCGCCACTACAGTTGAAGATCGGAGCTCTCCATTCTGAGTCAATCACCTTCTTCCTGATCGATTGTTCGTCGGTTCCTATGATCTTGGGCCACCCATGGCTTTCCTGTCATAACCCTGTCATAGACTGGGTAAAAGGAGAGATTGTCAAGTGGAGTACTTATTGTACACAGTCTTGTTTGTCACTATCTCTGCGTATGATTCAGCCTATTCCGGAGCGGCTTCCCTCACAGTATCATGAATTCTGGGACGTGTTCTCCAAGAAGGCTGCTGATACCTTACCGCCACATCGTGACTTTGACTGTGCCATCGAACTTATTCCTGGTTCCAAGTTACCTAAGGGGCGTTTGTATTCCCTTTCTGCTCCAGAAACAAAATCCATGCAGGAGTATATCGACGAAAACCTGGAGAGAGGCTTCATCAGGCCATCTAAGTCTCCCGTAGGAGCAGGATGCTTCTTTGTATCAAAAAAAGACGGAGGGTTAAGACCTTGTATTGACTACCGGGGATTGAATCATATCACAGTCAAGAACACCTATCCCCTTCCGCTCATCTCGGTATTGTTTGATCAGCTAAGAGGGGCTACTGTCTTCACTAAAATCGACCTTCGCGGAGCATATAATCTCATCCGTATCAAAGAAGGAGATGAGTGGAAGACGGCGTTCAATACGCACTCTGGCCACTACGAGTATCTGGTCATGCCGTTTGGCCTCAGCAATGCGCCTGCAGTGTTCCAGGACTTGATCAACGAGGTCCTTCGAGACTTCCTGGGTGGTTTTGTGGTCGTCTATTTAGATGATATCCTCATCTATTCCAAATCTTTACTCGCACATCAGACTCACGTCAAACAAGTCTTACAAAAATTGCGGGAAAACCATCTCTACGCCAAGCTGGAAAAGTGTGAGTTTGAGGTGCAGAAGGTATCCTTTTTAGGTTACGTAATCTCTTCTGAGGGATTTTCTATGGATTCAACAAAGGTCCAGGCTATTGTGGATTGGGTACAACCCAACAATCTAAAGGCGGTACAGAGGTTTCTGGGCTTCTCCAATTATTATCGAAGGTTCATTCACAACTTCGCTGACATTGTGGCTCCCATTGTGGCTTTGACCCGTAAAGGAATGGACCCAACTAATTGGTCGTCTCAAGCAGTAGCCTCATTCAAAAGTCTGAAAAAGGCCTTTATCTCAGCTGAGGTCCTTAAACATCCAGATCCAGCTAAAGCATTTGTTCTAGAGGTCGATGCCTCGGACGTCGGGGCCGGCGCCATTCTATCACAGAAGGATCCTCGTACTAATCGTCTACACCCATGTGACTATTTCTCCCGTCAGTTCTCTTCAGCAGAAGCCAACTACGATGTCGGTAATAGAGAACTATTGGCAATCAAGTGGGCCTTCGAGGAGTGGCGGCATTGGTTGGAGGGTGCTTCGCATCAGATCTCTGTCATTACCGACCACAAGAACTTGCAATATATACAGTCAGCCAAGCGCTTAAACCCTAGACAGGCCCGCTGGGCATTATTTTTTACCCGGTTCAATTTCCTGATCACCTACAGACCAGGTTCCAAGAATGTCCGGGCAGATGCCCTGTCCAGGAGTTTCATGGCACACCATGTTCCAGTTACTAACCCAGAGTCTATTATTCCTCCTTCCATAATCCATGCTGGGTTAACCCAAGATCTGAATGTCACACTGCAGAGATTCCAGAAATTAGCCCCAGATGCTACTCCGGAGCAACGACTTTTTGTTCCAGTCCACTTAAGAAAGGCGGTTCTTGTGGAAGCACATTGCAGTAGGGCTGCTGGGCACCCTGGAATTTACAAGACGCTAGAAATCCTTTCCCGCACGGTCTGGTGGCCATCCATGTCTGCCGACGTCAAGAGGCATGTCCTCTCATGTGAGATTTGTGCTAGAAATAAAGTGCCTAGGATCCGTCCAGTAGGCCAATTAGTTCCTTTGGCCCCTCCTGCGAAACCATGGACTCATCTGTCTATGGACTTTGTAGTAGATCTACCACCTTCTGCAGGACACAACACGATTTGGGTCGTGGTAGACCGGTTCAGCAAAATGTCACACTTCATTCCGTTAACCAAACTACCTTCTGCTCGGGATTTGGCTCTCTTATTCATTCAACATATTTTCAGGCTCCATGGACTCCCTACTGACATCGTCTCTGATCGGGGTTCTCAGTTTATAGCACAATTCTGGAGGTCCTTCTGTACCCTTCTCGGAATCAAGGTCAGTTTATCATCCGCCTACCACCCTCAGTCAAATGGGCAAACTGAAAGGGTTAACCAGTCCCTAGAAAAATTTTTGCGATGTTACACATCGGAGTTCCACGATAATTGGTCTTCCCTGTTACCCTGGGCGGAATTCGCCTGTAATAATTCCTGTCACTCAGCTACAAAAATCTCTCCGTTCTTCTGCAATTATGGTTTTCACCCCAGATCTAACTCCCTGTATTCACTCCAGTCCGTTGGTATCCAGGAGATCCGCTCCACTGCAAGAGATCTCAGAGTTATCTGGAAGAAAGTTCACTCATCATTGAGACAAGCCTCACTTGTGGCAAAAAAAAATTCGGACCGACATCGTACCACCTGCTCCCTTAAGGTTGGCCAGAAGGTGTGGCTGTCTACAAAAAATATCAGGCTCAGACAGCCTTGCAAGAAGTTGGGCCCTAAGTTCATCGGGCCGTTTCCTATCATCAAACAGGTGAACCCCGTCGCATTTAGGTTAAAAATTCCGGCCTCATTGAGAATTCCCAACACATTTCATTGTTCTCTGTTGAAACCGGTACTATTTCCTGGTCAAACCCAGTCTTCAAGTGTGCCTGGGAGAGGTTCCAGTGGACCACAAAAATTTGTGATTCAAAAGGTCCTTGATTCTAAAAAAGTTCAAGGACAGGTGCATTTCCTCATACAATGGAGGAATCGCGGATTGGAAGAGAGATCTTGGGTTCCGCGGAGACAACTCCATGCCCCAAAGAAACTGAAGGAGTTCTTCAAAAAATTCCCTAGAAAACCAGGATGTCGGGGTCCCTCGACCCCTCCTCAAGGGGGGGGTACTGTTACGAGCCATGGCGGTGCCCAGCCGCCGCGACTCACTCACCCGCGTCCCGGCCGTCGCCATGACGACCGGGACGTCATTTCCGGCCATAACCCGGCCGTTGCCGGGGCAACCAGTAGACGCTTCAGAGCTGCGTCCCGGCAATAGGAGGAGGCCGGGCGCAGCGTTCTACAGCCTGTGGGCTAATTAATATGGGCAGATTATAGGAGGCAATTACAGGCATTAGCCTGCAACTGTGCAGGCCAGGGGCAAGCCCTGATTGGCTCTGTTAGTGACTGCTTTATTAACCTGCAGGAGTGTGTTCAACCTGTGATTGGTTCAGCTGGGTATTTAAGGCAATGAGGTCTGCTGCCTCATTGCCGGTTATAGCTCCTGTGTTCCAGTCTGCTAACCTGCTAGTTCCTGTCCTGTATCCTGATATCGCTATTTGACTCCCCGTGTATGACCCTTGGCTTTGATTTGGACCTTGCTCGTGTTTCCTGTGACCCTGATCTCTGGCCTGTTTACCCGTTCTGCTATTTGCCTGTGACCCCTGACCTCAGCTTGTTCATCAATACTCTTGTCTGCTGCCGGCCCTTGACCTCTGCGTGGACCTGACTCCTCTTGCCTGGGTTCTCCCCAGCTGGTACGCACTTCACGACCCTCTGTCAGTCTGCGGCCCAGTCTGTCCCCACCATCAGGGGCTCCAGTGAACACCTGACTGGCAGAGTAGATTCCGGGTTGTGTTGTGCCGGCTGGAGGGGTTCCTAACATACAAACAGTACATTCCAGAATGCAGGTACTGTAGGGATTACATGTGTGTGGATACAAGAACCTCCTCATCCAAATGCTACTGTACCAGAATCACCTAAATGGGCTTTATCTTTCCTACGATTGGGGGACATTGGGGATATAGTAGTGGGTCTAGGAGTTTAGGCGCTTATCAGCTTCTTTGATCTTCACTCTCCTCCCCTACTATGTCCCTTCTTTTCTTGTAGATACCTCAGTTTTTTTTAAACTGCCTAGGAGATAGGACACATTTGGTATAGACTCCTGCCTATATTTATTCTAGTTTTAGGTTTTTACATGTGTTTTTATTTTCCCTTTCAGGTGCTGCACAGGGATCGATCCTAAGAACCAGAGGGGTGACTAGCCTGTCGGCTCTATTCACCCTGGGTCCCTGCGCAGATAGCAGCAGCATAAGCTCATTTGCCTTACACCTCTTGGCCGGCAGTTATCCCTTAGAAATGAGCTTTTGGGGCCATATTCTATATATCTGTTATTAGGGCTTTAGATGCCCCACATAGGAAAGAGGCTGATTTTTCTTTTTTTTTTTTGGTCAAGGCCACTGTAACTTAGTCGCGTGGGGGTGCTGCAGCGATTCATCTCCCCCCGCCCCCAACGGACATGCCGAGAAGTCCCTCCCCCTAGACTGCGAGCAGCGGTGGACAAGGTATCGAACGTGCTCCTTAGGAGGCGATTCGTATACTAGGGTGACACTGCACATGCTGCTGGGCACTGTAATTTCAGCGTTGATGCAATACACGCCGACAGCCATGCTGATCAGCAGCTCATAGAGGTGGCCATATTTGGGGGCGGTTCTGGAGGAGGAACCCCCACCCTCTAACCCCCTTCCTTCTTCCTGGCACGGAAGTTGCCATGTTGGGACACGGAGATCGTCGCTGTTCCTCTGCTCTGCCTCTACATCTACTGGTATCGTTCATTCTGTTTAATATTGTACTCCATAGAGATATATTGAACGTCTTTTTAAACTGTTAACAATCAGGACTATTGTTTCAGTGTCCAGGGATTGGTGTTTACTCAATACTTTTGTCTAGTCTAGAGACTTGGTTAAAAATTTTGCTGTACTGTGTACAGACTTTAGTGCTCAGACAATTTTTTTGTTAATATTGTTATTAGTTTATCTAATCTGTAATATAGTTAAAATATGTCTGAGAAGAGAACATCCAAAAATAAGGGATCCACTGGTTTGTCTGTGCTGTTTTATATGTGCAAAATGTAATGCAAAATGATCTATTGGACAGCGTAATCAGGAGGCTTTTTGCACAGCTTGCAAAGCCGGGATCCAGGAGCGACGAGGTCCAGCCCAAGGGGTAGCAGCTATGGATGAACTGCCCTTGGCTAAGTCTCTAACAACAGCCATGGAAGAACTTACCAGGGTGATGTTACTTTTCACAGAGGTACCTGAGTTTCCAGTTTCTCACACTTCCACACACTCTAGTTGCCGCAGGCACGTCCGCTCAGTCCGATTTAGTTTAGGGAGAGAAACGCCTGCTTACAGTGACATACAGAGGCAAAAGGATTATTTCTGATACGGCCCAGGGCCGCGATTATGATTCAGAGCATTCCTCAGAAGAGGAAGGGGAATTAGACTTTGATCTACAAGAAGAAGACACACTTAGTTCTGTAGATTCTGCTTCTGCCAATAATGTTGATAATCTCATTTTGGATATCGGACATACATTAGGTTTTGTAGATCTAAAACCCACGGCCCCCTCATGGTTCTTTGTTTAAAAAGACCAAGGCGCAGGTGGCGGCTTTCCCTCCATCCCCTCAGATGATGGAAATGGCAGCCGACGCCTGGCTAAGGTCAAATTAGCAGTTTATGATGCCGGGTAGATTTAAGTCGCTCTGCCCTCTCATGGCAGATTATTCAGTTAAATGGGAGCCCTCCCCCAGGGTTGACACCCCTGTAGCACGCTTGTCATCCTCTTCAGCGATTCCCACCCAGGAGCGGGTTTCACTAAGGTATCCCATGGATAAAAAGTGCAAACAGGCCCTCCGCTCAGTTTACATTTCATCAGGCAGTATGTTTAGACCCACTATGGCGGTGGCCTGGGCCAACAAGGCTATTCAGCTATGGGCTGAGCAGTTAGAGGCATTCAGGATAACATTCCACATGCAGAACTTCTCTTCTTGGCCAAGCATATTCAGGGGACTTCTGATTATGTAGAGCAGGCAGCCATAGATGCTGTGTCCGTCAATTCTAGATTCTGGGCTCTCATTATTGCAGCTCGTCGCAGCTTATGGTTACGCTCTTGGACAGAAGATGCTGATTCAAAGTGAGCTCTAGAGGCTTTGCCATTTGATGGGGGTACTCTGTTCGGATCAGAGCTAGAAAAGGTCATTCAGGTGGCCACAGGAGGAAAGAGTAACGCTCTTCCCATGGGTCCCAGTAGACCACGACAAGGACGTTTTCGGTCCTTTTGTTCCTATGCTCGAGGCCAGGGCACCCCATTGAGAGGCCAGTCCTCTGCCCCCAGGGGAGGGTATAGCAGAGGCAGGAGCGCTGTTAGGCTTAGAGCCTCAAGACCGGGTAGTAAGCCCACAGCGTGACAGTCTTTACCCTCCGGCATCTGTGGTGGGGCACGCCTTCGTCATTTCCAGCGCCAGTGGTGGGCATCCGCCAAGGACGCTTGGACACGAGGAATCGTGTACTGGGGCTATGTCATAGATCTAGCTCAGTTCCCACCACCATGGTTCTTCTCCACAGCAACACCTCTTTGTCCCCTCAGGCGCAAGGCACTTCAGGAAGCAATCCAGAATTTGCTGCCAGCCGATGTTATTGTTCCCATTCCAACACAGGAAAGAGATCAGGGGTTTTACTCCAGTCTCTTCCTAGTGCCAAAATTTTGCGGATCAATAAGTCCAATTTTAAATCTGCAGTCCCTGACCAAGCAGCTAATAACTCAAAAGTTCAGAATGGAGTCCATTCGGACTGTCATTGCAGGAATGGAGCAGGGAGAGTTTCTGGTTTCCATAGACATCAAGGATGCCTACCTACACTTTCCTATATAGAGGGGCCACCATTGCCTTCTCCGCTTTGCAGTAGGAAACTTTCACTTTCAGTTCAGGGCCCTACCTTTTGGCCTAGCTACCGCTCCCCGAGTGTTCACCAAGATCATGGCGGGGCTCCTGTGGCAGAAGGGAGTACAATAGTTCCAATTTTAGACATTCTATCTCCTTCTGAAAGCACCGTCGGCATCGCTCTTAACTTGCCACATTCAGACCACTATGCAGTTTCTTGAAGCTCATGGGTGGATTCTCAATTTACCCAAATCATCTCTCATTCCAGCACAGCGAATGCGCTTCCTGGCTCTCATGTTCGACAAAGTGACCCAGAGAGTCTATTTACCGGAAAACAAGGTCCTCGCCCTCTTGCGCAGAACCAGGACCCTACTTGTGCGGAAAGAGGTATCTCTCCTCAGCTGCATGAAACTCCTTGGAACCATGGTTTCAGTGTTCAAGGCAATGCCCTTTGTACAATTCCACTCTTGCCCTCTTCAACAAGAGATTCTTCGAAAGTCTTTGGGATCTCAGGAGCATTTAGACAGGCAGATTATTCGCCTGTTGAAACCCACTTGTCTTCCCCGCGTGGTGGTTGTCCAGATAAAATCTGGACAAGGGTCAGACCCTTCAGACTGGCCCATGGGCCTTAGTTACCACAGACGCAAGTCTGCTAGGCTGGGGAGGGGTGACAGAGTTCCTGAGATTTCAGCGTCTCTGGTCCCCCCAAGAGGCCACACTCTCAATCAAGATCCTAGAACTCAGAGCGGTGCACAGGACATTGACGAAAGCTCAGCGGTTTCTGGCAGGAAAGCCTCTTCAGATTCAATCAGACAATGCCACGGCCGTGGCATATCTGAATCACCAAGGGGGAACTCGCAGTGTAGGGGCCATGCGGAAGACAGCCAAGATCAGGGTATGGGCAGAGTGCCACTTACCCCAGATATCTGCTGTTACATTCCAGGCGTGGAAAATTGGGAGGCCGACTCCCTCAGCAGGCAGAGGGTTCACCCGAGCGAATGGTCTCTCAACAAGCTGGTCTTTGCCCTCCTAGTGGAATGCTGGGGTTTGCCAGAGAATCAACCTCATGGCATCCAGGCTAAACCATCAAGTTCCCCTGTACTGCTCAGTTTCGAGACCCTCAGGCACATTTCACGGATGCCATGTCAGTTCCATGGCACTTCTGGCTAGTGTACCTGTTTCCTCCGATACCCATGCTCTTGCTGGTACTAAAAAAGTTAAAAAGAGAGCGGTAGCCCCTCATTGGCCACGCAGGGCATGGTTTTCAGACATTCTGAGACTGGCAGCGGACCACCTGCCAATGCAACGGGATTAGCAGGCCCTCTGCTGCACTTCCCCTTTCCTAATTTTCAATGAAGATAGAGCGGTTCTTCGCACCAAACCCTCCTTTGTTCCGAAGGCCGTGTCCAGGTTCCACTTAAATCAAGAGATTCCCAGTTCGTCTTCGTCCTCCTTGTCCCCATCCGTCCAAGGATCTCTTTATTCTTTATGATGCGCAAAAGCGGGGTTGTCCGGTTTACAAATTGTCAATTGCCTCCCGCATCACTTCCACCATTAGACTGGCTTTTGCTCGAGCATCTTTGCCTGTCCCGGTATCGTTGAAGGCACACTCTACCAGAGCTGTTGGCGCTTCGTGGGCGGCGCGTCATGGGGCCTCGGTGGAGCAGCTATGCACAGCGGCTACATGATCATCTGTCCATACATTAAATACAATAAAAATTATCGGCGCTTCTCTAATGTAAGAACTTCCTGCTGCTGAATAAATATATTGCATGTAAATTTTAAAAGGTGATTCAGCGCACGGAGGACTCAAAACAAACAAAATGACACAGAAAAAAATGTTACAGCTCTTTTGAGAAATAGTAGCAGAAAAAAGTTGGCGATCTTACCCTGCTCTTTCCCTACGAGGGTGAATGTCTTTCCCACGCTGGTATGATGGCGATGGTTCCCTCCCTGTAGCGATGGTTCTTTAATAAACAATGTTTCCAAGAGAGTAGAAAAAGTTGATACCGACACTATCCAGCTACAAATCCGGATTGTCGTCCGCAGTGGAACCATCGCTACAGGGAGGGAACCATCGCCATCATACCAGCGTGGGAAAGACATTCACCCTCGTAGGGAAAGAGCAGGGTAAGATCGCCAACTTTTTTCTGCTACTATTTCTCAAAAGAGCTGTAACATTTTTATCTGTCCATACATTCTCTAAATTCTACAGGTTGAAGGGCTTTGAATTCTCTGATGCGAACTTTGGGCGCAAGGTATTGTGTGCAGCCGTTCCAGAGCATTCCCTCCCTTAGAGTCAGCTTGGTATGTCTCCAATGTCTCTCAGTGTCCCCCAATGGTAGGAAAGAGAAAAGAAGATTTTTACTCACCGTAAAATCGATTTCTCTTGCTCCATTGGGGACACTGCACACCCTCCCTTGCTCTATAAATAGTTCTGTTGTGTGAATTTTATGCTCATATTCTTTGCCCCATAAGGCTCCCCTTCCTCATACGCTTGGTTAGTCAAAACTGAGGCATTTACAGGAGAGTAGGGGCATAGTAGGGGAGGACAGTGAAGATGAAAGAAGCTGATAAGTGCCTAAACTCCTAGACCCACTACTATGCCCCCAATGTCTCGCAGTGTCCCCCAATGGAGTAAGAGAAATCTGTTTTACGGTGAGTAAAAATGTTCTTATACAGCTAAAAGTAAATGAACACTACTTTCTGGCACTAGCCCTCAGTGTAAGGTATAGAATTTCCCGAAATAAAAACACAATTGTAAAATACACATATACAATATGATTTTGATGAAAGTCAATGATGTAATCCTTGCTGTGAAAATCATGTATATGCATATATGTATCAAAATGTCTGAGCATGTTCATAATGAAGCTTTCAAGAGACAAAAACATAGAAATGTTAAAAAGTCATTCTCTTTCTTTATGGGGCATATTCAATTGTTAGTGTTACTGGCAAAAGTAACGCGACTTGCGCACTATTACCGTCATTACGGTAATAGTACGCATAAATACCGTTATTATGATACCTTTAACGCGTGGAGCTGCGAGCTGAAATTCGGCTTAGAATTACCTTAATAATGGTAATATATTTAACGCCGCGGGAAATGGCAACAATTGAATATGCCCCTATAAGTCAAATATTTAAAGCACATGTCCCAACTCCAGTTTTAGTGAGGGTGGTTATAGAGGAGACGATATGTAATTAGAAATAATACATTTTAATGTAAAGGATAAACCTGGTGGTAAGTGAGAGTGGCAGTATAAAGAGAGAGCACTGTTTTTTTTTATATATTTTTTTTATTTTTATTTAGTATTTAAAGCTATCCCTGACTTGTATGTGTGAAGCTTGGGAAGAAATTCTGGTGCAGATGGACTCTCGACTTACAAAATTTGTGCAGGTTTGTACGATTGTTTACAAGTATTTTATTTTTCATGAAATTAAAACCATTTTGTACTGTAAGTAACTATAAGTACTTAAGTTCGTTAATTTAAAGTTACAAAAAAATGATCTTCTGCAATAGGGAGACACAGGTTGTAGGTTACATTTTAACTCCCCCTTTTAATTCTGCTCTGTTCCTTTACCAGTTCGATTCCCAGTGCTCTGCATTGGTGGCAAGCACAGGACTCTCTTTTTATTAATATTGTAATTTATTTTTATTTTACACTTTTGATGGGCCGCTAAAGCTGGCCCCTGTATTCCTGGAAAGGGCTTGCTCTCCCCCCCCATGCTGTCCTCTTGCCAACCCACTTCCACTTAGGAAGTTCCTCACTGCTGCCAAGGTTGAGCAGGGATTTTGACACGCTACATACACCTGCAATATTGCTAGTCCTCCTGGCCTGGTCACTTCAGTGTGGTAGTGATGGCCATATGGCGGTCACACTCAAGTGAGCTTTCAAGAGTTCCCGGTTCCCCAGAGTAAGGATGCTTTGAACCATAGAATGCACTGCAATGTGTTCCATATCTGAGGACCATTAAATGCTTCATAATCATTTTTCCGGGATGGTGGCCATAAGGAATTCAACAATATGGACCCTGCACACCAAAAGTGGATCTTAACCTTGAGTGATGAGAAAGGCAAAATTAAGGACCATGATGTGGAATGGGTCCTTAGACAATATATTAGTCCCTTTGGAATCTGGTGAGTTCCTTCCAGTGACTGATTCTGTTTACAGTCTTAGGGACATTACTTTTGGCCCTACACATTCACGGACCAAGATCAACCCTCAGTCTTTTTTTTTTTTTTTAAAGCATTCCAGTCACTCTTTAGTGAGACTTGTTTCCGAGGAATGGGTAGATCCAGACACATTTTGATG
This sequence comes from Mixophyes fleayi, assembly GCF_038048845.1. Taxonomy (NCBI): domain Eukaryota; kingdom Metazoa; phylum Chordata; class Amphibia; order Anura; family Limnodynastidae; genus Mixophyes; species Mixophyes fleayi. The sequence goes on along the minus strand of NC_134412.1, from coordinate 54,683,515 downwards.
CCATTTACTTTAATTTTTCGCATGGAAATTTGGAATTGTGGGAATCATCTCTGTTTTGGCAGTTATCTACTTGAAGCACAATTCTGCTTACGGACATGGTGTTCTCACACAAGAGGTTAGACAGTCTTTTAAAGAACCTATTTTCCACGTCTAGGTCAACCTTAGCAGCTGTTTGGGTGACTAAAGCCACATTTACTTGAGTGAGGAACATCTTTTGTAGAGGTTGCAAACAAGTTTCCCAGGGCACAGCTGATGCAGCTTACCTCTAATGGCTTTGTCAATTCTTCCAATAAGGAAGATGCAGCACTTGATTCCTCCAGACTATTGGCCAGATCCTCTCACAAGTTAGTGGTGGCGTGCAGGGTCCTCTGCTTCAACACTTAGACAGCAACAGTACTTCCCAAAGATTCCGAAAAGTGTTCCACGAAGGGTCAAGTTGCCTAGTTGGGGGCCCACACAGCCTAAAAAGAATCCCATCTGAATTTCAAAATGGGAACATTCCAAAGCTGGTGAAAGCAGTAAGCCTTCATGACTGCTGGCCGACACCCTGGGGTGTGAAATGGTTGAGGCTTGTCTGCTCGTCTTTGACTCCTGATCTGACCACTGGGTGCTAATCCTCATCACTCTGTGATATCGGGTACCATTTTTGGAGCTTCTGCTGAAATTAATTTTTTTACTTTTTGCTTTATTTAATGCCTCATAAACACGCTGGGGGTTCCATAGTCAGTTTGCCTACTTTTTCCCGCTGGTTCTTCGGTTCCTATAAAAGGTTAGACCAGAAGGATTCGGCCATTGTTCATGATATCCCATTGTTGGCTTACATGACCCTGATGCAGTGATGGTATTTTCAGTGCCTTACTCTTTGGTTGGGCCTTTGGACTTATTGCCGCTTTGTTTTTGTCAGGGCCTAACAGAGCTCACTTTGACAGTATGGCTTTTAAAGTCATGATTGACAAATTTTAGGCCGACCCAGTAATTGCATGGAGCGGGCCATTTTAGGCCGATCTTCCGTTCTCCTTTATCACTGTGGGACCTGATCCTGGTTCTGAAAGTCTTGCATAGTGCTGCATTTGAAACACTTCCTTCTGTTCTCTTGTGTTTCTTCACCTTGAAGGTCTCCTAGGCATTGTTTTCGATAGGCATGTGTCTGGTCTTGGGAGATATTTCTCTTAAGTTTCCTTACCTGGTTTTCGATGAAAACAAAGGAATTCTGCATGTTATTTCCTCATGCTGACCAATGATTCTTTCAGATTTTTTCATCAACTGGGTTCCATGTTTGTGCCTTCACCCGAGCAATGCCAAGTTGTCAGCGCTTCTCTCCTTGGATGTGATGTGTAGTCAGCGGATCTACAGCGGGTGAAATAAGTATTGAACACATCAACATTTCTCTCAGTAAATATATATTCAATGTGGCTGTTGTAATGAAATTTACACCAAATGTCAGCAACAACCCTTGCAATCCACACATGCAAAGAAATCAGACCATAGATGTCCATAAATTAAGTTTTGTGTAATAATGTGAAATGACCCAGGGAAAATGTATTGAACACATGAAGAAAGGGAGGTTTAAAAAGGCATGGAAAGCCAAGACACCAGCTGAAATATATCAGTAATTTGAAAGCAATTCTGTCAGCTGGTTCAGCCACAACTGATGGCCTATAAAAAGGTGTCTCATTACGAAGGTGTCGCACAAGAAACATCTCATGGGTAAAAGCAAGGAGCTCTCTCAAGACCTTAGCTACCTTATTAATGGGGGACACTGCTGCAATGGGTTGTATGAGGGGAGCGTGGAGTTGGCACTTAGCTAGTTAACTTGTTTAATGTATCAATGCTGACAGACCCCTCCCCTCAGCTACCCCCTGTTGCTCCTCAGTTTAGATTAAGTGCCCAAGGGAGTTGGGCTTACTTTTTGTGTTAGATAGTTGTTGTTTTTTAAACTATAATTTACTTTTTTTATTACTTCATTTTTTTAGAGAAGTATTTACTTTTGCATTTTTATCTAAGGAATGTGCTCTAGAGATAGAGAGCACACTCCTATTAGGCAGCAGCACTACTCTGTCTTGTGAGTGCCGGACGTCTCTCACTGACAGCGCTGGCAGTGTTTAAGAGTGCTGACAGGCGACTTAGTGAAGCCGCTGTCACACTGACAGCCTCCCAACACACGCTGTTCTTTTCCTATTAAATTGTCTCTGACTTATCAAAAATGTCTAACATATAAGATAATTAATATCAATAGGGGGTTTAGGACTTGGGAAGGGTATTATATATAGTCTGAGGACCAAGCCTGTTGTTATACTCATGAACCTTTACAAATTGTAGAGATATTACTAGCTTAAGCTGTCACAAGGGCAGCATTTATTGTTATCGAGTGCTGGGAACGCTATAAGCAGGGGTTATAAGGATTCTGCTATATGATGCTAGTTATATAGTATTACGATGCCCTAATGACAATATCTCATATGCATCTACGATGTATCTTATATATAACAAATAGTTACTACTAACAGATTGTATATGAGAATCTAGGGGAGTAATAATACCTAGCGTGACTCTATAACCCAGGTGACGGCAATCACCACATTTACAGGATCTGCTACCTCAGAGTAGCGTTTAGAATACGGCCAATAGTTCCTTTATTATCGAGAAGGGATAATTCTAATTAGACTACAATACTAATACCGCAACGCTATAATAGTTTACTATCCCATTTAGTCCTCACATCCCCACTATATGATATAGGTAACCTATCGAATATATTCTTAATATATACCTTGATTGAATATATTATACGAAAGAACGGCGTGTACTAGCAGAGTTTGCTAGTCTTAACAGTTAGTTATCAATTATCTTGGTGTTATTTGTCATTTACAATTTTTAATATTTCACTACTCTATTATCAACTATTTTAATGTATATTAATAAAATTTATTAAGTTTTATAATGTTTCTGTTCTAAGAGTGCCCCATTTAAACACATTGGCTTTTGTTGATTTGAATTTGTGATATCTTGTGTGGGAGCACCACCTTCAGGATCTATGGTATCATATAATTACAATATATAAAAATTAGGAATAAATGCAAAGATATTAATTATATGAATTAAAATAAGATACTAATAATAACCATATTCTAGAAGGATTTAGAACATTCCTGGTGCGATTTATACTAGTTCTGTTGGTTGTATTAGCCTCCCAACATGCCTACACAGGCATAGAGCGCCGGTACTCGGAGCGATGGTGGGCAGCATCTTGCCAGGTCATACCAAGTTTCCTCTTCAGAGAAAGGAGGGGGAAATCTTTTTTTTTAAGCCGCAGGATCTTAAGTAGGGAGAACGGAGGATATAAAATGCGATGGCCTGTTAGAATAAAAAGAAAAGCAGCCACTGATTACAGGAGCAGGAAATGTCAGGGGCGCAGCTAAGGCATATAGGGCTCCCACACCTCTACTACATACTTGGACTCCCCCATCTGCGCGCCAAGAGAATTACCCGGGAAGACAACAGACTCTCCTCAGCCTGACATCGGGGGACACTGCTGACTGACTCCTCTCCAGCATATCGTGCTTAGCTGGAAGGCTAAGTACCATTTCTATATACCTTTCTATTCATAGAGGGATATTTTAGTCAATGTGTGCAAGTAGTTTTAAAAACACTCTGTAGACTACTTAGCCAACTTATACCATTTCATATTGCTTGTTACAAGATACAACTTGGACGGTTATAAATTAGTTGCTATACTTGTATTTATTTCAAACTATATCTTGTGTGACTGAATTTCTATTCTTTCAGTGTATTTTTCTTTTAAAAAAATATATCTGATAGGGGAAAGCACCACTTACAAAATATTTCACTTGTTCAAAATGTAAGGTCAGTTTGGTAAAAAGACCCGGGGGCACTTTGTACTGACTGCGACGTGGGGATACACACTACGCAGGCCCAGTCTAATGTACTACCACTACCAGAGGAACCGGCATGGGCATCTTCTTTGACGCAGTCCATTACTACACTGGTCCAACTACTTACTAAGCCTACGGGTTAACAGCGGTTTCTGCTGTTCTCCCTGCTGCTTCAGTAGAATCTGCCCTCCCTGTAACAGTAGGGCGGTGGTATCCAGAAGGATCCTATGGCTGAGGTCCTGGGACGCAGATCAAGAAATCTAAAAAAATCGCTTAAAATGTTACTCTAAGTAGACGCATTGTTGTTTGGGCCCGAATTGGATAATATTATTTGCCAGGCCACGGGTGGCAAAAGTACTTTTCTGCCAGTAAACGTTCCTAAGGCAAAACCTCCTCGATTTGGTTCTTTTCGGCAGCCCTTTCGGGGGAAGCTCCTTTGCTAGGGGTCAGAAAATTACAGGTAGACAGACTGGTAGCAGGGGACACTCTTTTATAGAGGTAGGTCCTCCCTCTCTACGAGACGGTTGTCTGCAAACGTTATGGGGGGAAAAAAAGCATCCTGACTGTCATTCACCCCTTCTTGCGACAGCAGGAGTGGAGGGGTGATTGAGTATGTTCAGAGAACAGTGGATAGAGTCCTCCCAAGACCTTTTAGATTTGCGAAGATCATGATGAGAAGGTATATGATAGACCTGTCAGGTCCAGCCACTCATCGCTTCTTTGCAATATATATGTGGCTCTGTGTCGCTTCTCTTCTTTCTGCAGTAGTCATTTGCACGATAACCAGAAAAGAAAAAGGTCTTATTCAAACCTGTTTTTGGTCTTGAAGCCGGCTGGATCATTTCGACCCGTTTTAAATTTAATAATGTTAAATCTAAACTTAAAGATGGACAAGTTTCGCATGGAGTCCCTCCGATCATTAATCAATGAACTGGAGGCAGACAATTTGTAGCATCAATAAATATAAAGGATTCTTACCTTCACATCCCCATTTGGGAAGGACATCAGTCACTTCTCAGATTTACGGTAGGACTAGCTCACTACCAATTCCGTGCACTCCCCTTCAGCCTTTCCACAGCGTCCAGAGCGTTCACAAAAATCATGTCAGTGATGGCGGCATGTCTTCATTCCAGAGGGGATAAAATAATACCATACTTAGACGACCTCCTAATTGCAACAGCAACTGATGCTTACCATCAGGATCCTGGAGCATCATGGATGGTTAATCTAAAGAATTCACAATTGTTTCCCTGCCAGCGGATGACCTTCCTGGGGCTCATCATGGACACCAGAGAACAAAAGGTGTTCCTCCCAGAGGGCAAGTCCAGGTCATTACAGGAAGTAACTACACAGGTCCTGGTCACTCACAGTCTAACCATACACTTATGCATGCGTCTCCTAGGGAAAATGGTGTCGACCTTCGAGACAATTCCTTACGGTCGGTTTCATTCCCGCTGCTTCCAGTTGGACCTCTTAATGAAGTGGTCAGGTTTCCATCTGCATTTGCAACCCCAGAAGATCCGCTTGTCTTCCAAAGTGAAAGGTGTCTCTACAGTGGTGGTTGGTTCAGGATCACCTGGAGGTAGGCAGGTCCTTTGCCTCGTGGTCCTGGATCATAGTTACCACAGACGCCAACTTAAGGGGCTGTGGCCCTTCATTTATGGCTGCAAGGCCTTTGGTCGACTCAGGAGTCTTCCCTGTCGATCAATATTCCGGAGTTGAAGGCCACGCTAATGGCTCTTCGGGGAGCCCAGAACATGCTTCAGGTTTTCCGGTCAGGTTACAATCCGACAATGCCACACTAGTGGCTTATGTCAACAGACAGGGCGGAACCAGAAGTGCAGGAGCAATGACAATTGCAGCACAGATCTTCGCCTGGGCGGAACAGAATGTTCCCACAATCGCAACGGTGTTCATCCCAGGCATTTAGAATTGGGAGGCAGTGATGCCGGGGGAGTGGTCATTCCATCAGGAGGTATTGCAGTCACTGATCCTGAGATGGGGTCTCCTGGATCTGGACCTCATGGCGCCGAGGCATAACAGGAAGGTCCCAAGATTCTGGGCAAGGGACCCTCTGGCAGTAGCCGTTGAGATCATGACAATGCCCTGGGACTTCCGGTTGGGATATCTGTCCCCCCCCCTATACCTATGATTCACCATGTTCTCAGAAGAGTAAGGCAAGGGGGGCTCCCAGTGATACTGGTGGCTCCCGCCTGGCCACGGAGGGTATGGTATGCAGACATTATCTCGATGGCAGTAGGTCAAGGAGTATGCCTACCACTGTGAGACAACCTCCTTCTCCAAGGACCAGTCAGACATCAGGACTTGCCTCGGCTAACTTTAACGGCATGGCTGTTGAAGCCAGCCCTTGGCGGTCTAGAGGATTCTCTCCTAAAGTCGTGAACACACTGTTGCGAGCTCGTAAGCTAGTTTCGGCTCATATGTACCATCGCATCTGGTGCACTTATATCAGATGGTGTGAGAATCAGCCCTGCCACACATCATCCTTCAGTCTTATCCGTTTCATGGCATTCCTCCAGAATGGCCTTCGTTTGGGCTCTTTATAAGTACAAATATCAGCCCTTTTGGTTTTCTTTCACCTTCGATTGGTGGACATGCCGGACATTTGGACGTTTCTGCAGAAAGTCTTGGATATCCAACCGCCTTATATCCCACCTACGGTACCATGGGATCTCAACCTGGTACTCAATATGCTTAAGGGGCCTCCTATCGAACCGTTACGTTCAGCTGATCTAAGCTTCTTAACGTGGAAAGTAGCGTTCTTTCTGGCGATTGCATTGGCTCGCAGAGTGTCAGAATTAGAAGCCCATTCTTGTCGTGAACCGTATTTGGTTTTTCACAAGGACAGAGCAGTTCTACGGACTATTCCTTTGTTCGTACCGAAGGTGTTTTCAGCATTTCACATGAACCAGGAGATTGTGGTTCCAGTGTTTTCAGGCGGAGGTATCGTCTTCCGGACAACATTCAATGGAGTGTTTAGATGTGGTCAGAGCACTCCGAATTTATGTGAGGAGGACCTCCCAAATTCGACCACAGATTCTCTATTTATTCTGTTTGATTCACATAAGAGGATGGCCACCCTCAAAGCAATCCATTGCAAGATGGATTACTGCAACCATTAGGCAGGCTTACATTAGTTGTAACCGAGCTGTGCCAGGTCGACTTACTGCCCATTCCACCTGTTCGGTGGGGGCATCTTGGGCAGCGAGAAATGGGGCCTCAGCGGACCAACTTTGCAGAGCAGCCACCTGGTCCTCGGTCCATACTTTTACAAAATTCTATCAATTCCAATTTTGGCCGTAGTGCTCTACGTTCCAGGCTGTCAGAGCGGTCCCAGCCTTAGGGGGCTGCTTTAGAAGGTTCCCATGGTAGCAGTGTCCCCCAGATAGGATGAAAGCGAAAAGAGGATTTTTATACTTACGATAAATCTGTTTCTCTGATTCCATCTGGGGGACACTGCATTCCCTCCCTCCTTCTCTTCTGCTGTATGTTCTTTGGCTGTTTGACCAATATTCCTTGGGGCTTTATAATTTAAAATGAGGAGCTGCAGAGGGGAAGGGGTCTGTCAGCATTGATACATTAAACAAGTTTAACTAGCTAAGTGCCAATCCACGCTCACCTCACACAACCCATGGTAGCAGTGTCCTCCAGATGGAATCGGAGAAACAGTTTTAGAGTAAGTATAAAAATTCTCTAAAAAACCCAATACGTAATGCACTCAACCACCATGGCCTGTATGCACGCTCACCACACAAGACTCCTTTGCTGAAGAAAAATGTGTTGAAGCTTGTTTAAAGTTTGGACAAGCTGTGAAATACTGGGAGAATATAGTGTGGTTAGATGAGAGCAAAATTGAACTCTTTGGATGCCATAATACACACCATGTTTGGAGGAGAAATGGCACTGCACATCACTCCAAAAACACCATACCTGTCACGGTTTTAACGAGGAGACTCGGTAGATGTAGCAAAACCAAGAGATTCAAACAGTTTAGCACTACTCCAGCAGGGCGCGGAGTCTAACGAGGAGACGGTGTTCACCAGGAACCGCCGCAAAGCGGTATGGGCTTAGCTGCGTCTACCTCGCAGGTCGCGGTCCCTACTAGAGCACTGTACGGAAGTCCCTGGGAAGACTACAGGCAATAGTATCGTAGGAAATGCTGACAATGCTAGAAGTGTTGGTAATGAAGATGTCGGCCACTATGTGGCAGATGAAGTGAAGTTCAGGAGGATGAGCGTCAGCTCTGCAGGTCATTATGTGACAGATGAAAGTTCCAGAGAGTGAGCGTCAGCTCTGCAGTCCACAAGGAGGAGAATGGCTGGAAGGCAACTGGAAGCCACTTCTATCACCAGGAGGTGACTCGAAGAACAGGCACTGAAGATAGAGAGGAGGTGCCTTTTAAACTTGCCGCCAGGGAGAAGGACCAATCAGCAGCAGGCAAAGGAATTAGTGCAACCGCTGGGTCTGCACATGCGCAGACCCGGATCCACGATGGCGGCGCCCAGCGGGAAGCGGAACGCCGATGACAGGTAAGTCTGCCGGGTGTCGGGTGTGCTGCCCCCACACCCGGCGCGTGATAATACCAACAGTGAAGTTTGGAGATGGGAACATCATGTTGTGGGGCTGTTTTTCTGCACAAGATACTGGCATACTACATATAATTGAGGGAAAGATGAATGGAAAAATTTACCGAGGCATTCTTGATAAAAAAATCTTTTGCCATCTGCCAGGATGCTGAAGATAAAATGAGGGTGGACATTTCAGCAAGACAATGATCCCAAACACACAGCCAAGGACACTCTCAATTGATTTCAGAGAGAGAAAATAAAGCTGCTAGAATGGCCCAGCCAATCACCTACCTTGAATCCAATTGAAAATGTATGGAAAGAAATAAAGATCAGAGTTCATAGAAGAAGCCCACGGAACCTTCAAGATTTGAAGACTATATGCGTTGAAGAATGGGGCAAAATCACACCTGAGCAATGCTTGCGACTAGTTTCTCCATACAGGAGGCGTCTTGAATCTGTCATTACCAAGAAAGGCTTTTGTACAAAGTATTAAATACATTTCAGGAAGCTTGTTCAATACTTTTTCCCTGTGTCATTTCACATTATTACACAAAACTTAATTTATGGACATCTATGGTTTGATTTCTTTGCATGTGTGGATTGCAAGGGTTGTTGCTGACATTTGGTGTAAATTTCATTACAATAGCCACATTAAATATATATTTACTGAGAGAAATGTTGATGTGTTCAATACTTATTTCACCCGCTGTATCTATCCAAGTTTCAGGAGATCCACCCCATGGATGCCTCTTTTGTTCTTTTGAGTGTCATAGAAGGGATGCAGTGACTCCTCTCAGTCAATAGCCCGCTAGAACAGGACTGTAATCTAAAATGGACTGATGAGTGCAATTGACCAGGGCTGTTGGTGCTTCTTTATAGGGTGTTAGTATACCATGTTTGTAGCGTGGCCATCATTTTGACCCAACATAACTTTTTTCCAAATTTTTTAAAGTGGAATTGACACCTCTGCAGCGACTCTGAATGTCATCCAGGTGGCTGTTTGTTCCTATGCTTTCCTCCCACTTCCCACCGTTTGTGTCCCCGCTCTTCTGCAAAAGAAAAGAGGATTTTTGTACTTTATGTTGAAACTCTTAGTGGTAGATGGATTAACACACCAAAGAATGCGTCTCTTTTTGGCTTGTCTCCTTGCCGGACTAGTAGTGATGAGAAATAAGGTTGATGTGGGTGGGGAGGTTATAGGTAGGTTTGTGGGATTTATTGGTAATTTTTCTAGTACCCTACCAACATTCCCCTAAAGCATGACAGAAAAGGATTTAACGGTAAGTAGAAAAAAAATCTCCTTTAAAAATACAAATATTGTACAAATAAGAAATATGGTTAAAAAGAATTTGCAGTCTTCTACTAAACAATAGATTGTATGTAAAACTATACCTACTTTTTTAGAGGTTTTTGTTTAAATACAACATTTTGAAGAAGATTTGTTAAAGCTGGTCATATATAAGGTGATATTTTATTGCAATGTAAATATATATAACACTGTGACACTAATTGTAAAGTCCCTTGTCTGCTTTGACAAATTCATATAGACCACTGTGTATGCAAATACTGACATATCAATAAGTCATATGAAGTAGTTTTGTGATATTATATTTCATGCTTTCAGGAAAAAAGTACGACCACCTCTGTTCATGATGAATTCATGCAACTCCTCTTGTGGGGTAAAGCAAGGTAACATGTTCAAAGGACCTAATTTCTTTATAGCCAGTACATGAAGCAAAAATATGTGGTAAATTAGGTTTATAAACGAGATGTAACAATTTTTGTTAAGCTTATCATACATGTGGTGATGAGGTTGTCTGAAGCTTTCAGTAATTGCATAGATTTGAGGCCAATTTTGAAGACCAAATAGGACAGTCCTGTCTGTCTAAACTACTGAATCACTGGTGACCTTGTGCAGTATGGATAATTTACCACTGCTAAATTTTGGCTCTGTTTGTCACCTTTCTGGCTACCTTTAGTTTTCAAGGTCCGCCTTTATATTATGCAGCAAGCTAACTTTTTTGCTTTTTTCTTTTCTTAATTGTTGGCATTTAGTCCTGAGCTCCAAGCGTTGCTGATGAATCAGCTAACTGTTAAAGTAAGTATCCATATATCTTTTCTCAATCACATCTAGAAATAGTAGATATAAAGTGAAAAGTAATATGATGTCTTTGTTGTTAGGGCTTAAAGAAACTTGGACAGTCTGTTGAGTCTTCATACTCCACTATTCAGAAATTAGTTATTAGTCACTTACAAAGGTATGTTGATTTCATCCTGAAACCTATTATTTTTGCTAGTAAAATGTAATCACAGAAATGAGTAGTGGAAGAGATGTTATCTAAAGAAGTTTTGCACCCTTCATTAGTCACTTTCTCCCCTGTGTGGTGCCAAAGTAGTTGATCACTGGGCATTACGGGCTCAGCCTGGATTTTTCAACTCTGGTTGCTATCTTCTGATAGTGAAGGTGACAGCCGCACTTACCGTTACCTCTGCTGTCACTGCACAATGCTGCAATCATTAGGACCTGTGAGCGCTAACTGCTGATAAGCCTGTTTGATGCGACAGAGGAACATTCTCCAGATGCATTCATGATGCCGCTGGAATCATTTAGGACCTAACAGCACTTTCCTGAATCACCCCATAAAAATGAAAACACAGAGGCACCAGTATATAGCATGGTAAGGTTTAGCATCTCTGCGCAGCAGCTGCTGGCAATTGATTGTGCCCTCTGAGCATCAAGGTGGTGGGCATTTGGGGAGGGGGCTCTCTGTGCATTAAGATAGCTGGCAGTCGGGCCGGTGGTTCTCGATGCATCAAGGTGGCTGGCAGATGAAGGAAGAGCTCTCTGTGCATCAGTATTAGAAATCAGAATTAAACTTCTTCTTTTTTTTTTAATTAAATTAACGAGTAGAGCAGATAGCTGGAGGAATTATTGAGTGAATACTGTTCTCTGGTTTGCAGTGGAGCTGAAGCTTTGCTGTACCACCTAAGTGAGCTGAAAGGGATGGCCTTGTGGAAGCAGAAGTATGAACCTCTTGGCCTTGATTCCAAAGCAATTGAAGGTATGTTTTCTGTGATTTGCAATGCAAAAACACATATGTAAGGCCACAAGGTGACGGAATATGTCTATACATTACTAATTGTGCAATATTACACATTACTAACCATTGGCATATCACAGGGAGGGAAGTGTTTGAGAACCTGTCGCCAGTGTCAGGACTGTAAATTATTCAGTGTCAAGAGATTAAATTAAACACAGCAGAATCTTCAGCTCGCTATTTTCATGTAAGATATATATATATATATATATATATATATATATATATATATATATATATATATATATTTATTTTTTTATTTATTTCAATATGTTCTTTCCTTTGCAGATGCAATAACATCTGTTGGTTCCTTCATTCTTAAAGCAAATGAACTTCTGCAGTAAGTTTTATTTATCATGCTATTTAAAGCTCAAACTTTGTGACTTTGACACTAGGTAGTTTTAAAGCAGTAATCCCTCATATCATTACATTTTCTTTCTTTCTTTAAAAGTTAGGTACCTTTTGCATCTAGTAGTTAAGGAAAAAAAACAAGGGTAAATAATAAATACCAACATTCTTGTCATAACATGCCACAGTAATTTCCACGTGATTTTTTTTCAAGGGATTGCTGTCTTAACACTTAGCCAGCATATTTTTCATTCTAAATCACCTGAAAGCTTCTACATTTGTAACATTAAGCATTATTTGCTGGTCATACAGGAGATCAGATGAATTTCCTGCCAATTTATGTAGTAGTGAGGTTTATAAATACTGCAACATGGTTGTACACAGCAGCACTGATTGTGGAGCATCGTGGTCATAATTGCCTTACCTAATGTTAATATTTCTGTTAATTGCTATTACTTTTTAAAATATACTGTTACAAGTCATTGAACTTAGGGCTTATTTGAAATTAGACTGGCTTACTGCTGTCTTTCAGAGTTATAGACAGCGGTATGAAAAACTTCAAGGCATTCTTTCGATGGTTGTATGTGGGTAAGTCGGTCAATCATTTTTCTCTAACACTCACTTCCATGGACATGGTAACTGTATTCTCCATGTTTTGATGTTGCTGAAGAAACAGTTGTGATGCAACAATAACACCCTAAATACTTGTCATCTCATCTATTGTTTTCATTATTTTGTTTGCATGCAACCATACTAAGTCCCCTGAGTATACAATATCATACTGGTATACTCCTGAGTATACCAGTACGATGTTTTGGCCCAAAATTCTAGTATTATTGTGCTTAATCCATCCTGTAAGATAGAACAATACCAAGATGGTTGTTCACAAACCTTAAAACATTTCAGTACAAATTCGCATATTTTTCTGGTATTCGCACTCCCCAGTTATACATTTTCAAGGTCTGTTTGAATAGATGCTTTGCAAAATATTTTTGGTAAATTTTTGTCTGTGAAAACACAAATACAATACAATGCATACAAATTAAACTATTGTCAAAAGTACACCATTGGGGGTACACCAGGGACACTGGAGTATAGTGTAGGGAGATATAGGCATATGCCACTTTAAGAAAGTTGTTAGCTAGCCCTGGCTCCTCCCACTCTATACCCCCTTCCTGTTAAGGCTTCAGCTTTGTTTTAGTGCCTACTCGTGGGCGGGTTAGGTTGTTTCATTCATTCTTCGACTGTCCTTGGTTGGTGCCTGCTTCTGTGTGTATATGTGGACTTCATTGGCAGTTCAGTGGAGCCGCGTCTGCGGCCCTAACCCAGCCTGGGTCAGGTAGGGGTTACAGTCCTAGTGTAAGCCCCTGCTGGATACTGGATTGGGGAAGGGGGCTGTCCTGCTGGACTGCTGCCAGTCCATTGCTGGGCCCTGGGAGGAGGTGTTTCTTCCATGTCTCTGCACTTCCTCCCTGGTGGTTTCTCACTCTTTGTGTGCAGTCACCAGGATAGGCAGCCATTTTAGAGCTCCAGCTTCTCCCTTCTAACTGTGCCTTCTAACTGTCCCTTCTCTAGTCAGGTAACGTGTTGTGGGGTGTTTTTTTTGCTCTGTGATTTTGTCTCATAGACTGTTGGGGCTCTTTGGCTGTAAGGCAGGCTCATTTTCTGTGTTTTGATTGTGTGCTGCATGGTTTTTATTTTCACTGTTTTTTATATTCTGTGTTTTTTGCCCTAAGTGTGTATTTCAAGTCAGATAGGAGGAGATACTTGAAGGTTAAGGCTGGGGTGAGTTCTATGATGAAGTTCACCTGTGCAGTCTGTAACTCCATATTGCTGTCGGGCGGTCAGACGCAGGCACTTTGTGCACAGCCTGCCAGTCAGGGGGATTGCATAACATGTGTGCCAGGAAGTTCTGGTTCTAACTCAGCGGAGCCCGCCTGGACTTGGTCACTGACCAATACTGTAGCAGAGCTTGTTTAGTTTGTGTGGTCTCAGGCTGTGGGCTTTCCTACATATCCCCATGTTTCTGTGGACTCTGTTCCTGGTTCGCTAAGCTAGGGTCCCACCTGGACCTGTGGTTGCAGATTCTGTAGAACTGGCCTCTGTACAAGGTTTGGTTTCAGTTTCTTTCTCATTAGAGAGTAAGTTACACTCCCCTACGCCTTCCTCCTTTCGTAAACACAGGCTGGTGAAATTAGTCAGATTCTGATTGTTCTTCCCAGGATAAGGGAGAATTAGTGATTGATTCTTCATTTGTGGAAGAAGTTCCTTCTGACAGTCAGGAATCTCCAATATCTGACGCAGAGCCAGCATCAACTCCTTGATATACCCTGAGGCGCGCTAGTACCCAAGACTCCGGAGCCATCTCTACAGTATTGTGGTAAGTGCCCATCTTTTGCAGTTTTCACGATCGTCCTCGGATTCAGGGGTTCAAGTGGTTGTCACTTGGGGTTATGTTATCGACCTTGTGCATTTCCCTCATCGTAGGTTCTTCACCCAAGGTCTCCCTACTGCAGCCTCAGGTGCAGGCCACTCCAGGAGGTTATCCAGAAACTTCTGGTTTCGGGAGTCATTATTCTCATTGCTCCTCTGAAAAAGGGGATTGGGGTTTTACTACAACCTCTTTCTGGTCCCAACCCGCACGGCTCATTCACTCTGATCCTGAACCTCAAAACCCTCAACAAACAGCTTCGGGTTCTGGGCTTTAAGATGGAACTGTTGCTGTCCATCATTGCGGACATAGAACGTGGATGTTTCCTGGCTTCTCTAGGCATAAAGGATTCTTATGTCCACATCCCCATTTTCGAGAGGCATTAGTGTCTGCTTCTCTCTGCGGTCCATGATGCACAATATCAATTCCGCGCTTTGTCCTTTGGCCTAGCTACCGCCCCACGGGTCTTCATGAAGGCTATGGCTGTTATTGCAGGTCTTCTGCGTTCTCAGGGTGTCACTATTGTTCCTTATTTAGACCTGTTGAAAGCTCCTACACAATCAGCTGACTATGAAATTTCTAGAAGCATGCACAAAGGATGTGTTTTCTTGGCCTTGGCTGTTAACGGGTGTTTCTTTCGGGTGACAAGGTTCTCTGGCCCGTCCTGGCTAAGCGGGTAGTGTCCCTTCTCTGTTGCATGAAATTGCTAGATACCATGGTATCCATGTTCGAAGCAGTAGCCTTCACAGTTTCATTCTCTGCCCACTCCAGAGGGAGCTTATCCGAAAGTGGTCCAAATTTAGCCTTCATTAGGACAGGTAGTTCATCAGTTTGTCCATGAACGCTCATCAGTTCAAGGGTCAGTCCCTCCGATCGTGGGACCTTGGTTACTACGGACACCAGTCTGTCCTGGTGGGGCATGGTCATCAGTGGTCTTCGGTTCCAGGGCCTCCCCAGGAGGCACTGCTGCCCAACAACGTGCTGGTACTCAGGGCACTTGTACAGGCTCAAGGCTTTCTGGCTGGCAAGCCATTCAAAGTCCAATCAAACAATGTTTCAGTGGTAGAATTGCTGAACCATCATGGGGGAACCTGCAGCACCATGGCAATGAAGGAGACTGCACAGATCATGTCCTGGTCGGAATGACATGTTCCAGTGATATCAGCCATTTTCATTATGGGGGTTGAGAACTTAGAGGCAGTTTACCTCAGCCGCAACAGGGTCCATACAGGAGAATGGTCGCTTCACACTGAGGTTTTTGCTCTACTGGCTCATTATTTGGGTCAGCTGGAGATAGCTCTCCCGGTGTCCCATCTGAAATTGAAAGGTCCCTCTTTTCTGCATGATGGTCAGGGATCCCGCGGCGAAGTATATGGATGCCATGACTATTCTGTGGCGGTGTCATCTGGTGCATTTGTTTCCTCTGATTCTCATGTTTCTGTGGGTGCTCAAGAAACTTAAGAGACGGAGGGGCCGCCATTCTGGTTGTTTCCGGATTGGCCGCACATGGCATAGTACTCTGACATTCTGGGGACGGATGTAGGTTCCCCCTTCCGGTTGCCTTTTCATCCCAATCTTCTCGTCCATGGCCCTCTTAGTTGCCAAAGTTTATGTTGTTTGGCTTTGACAGTGTGGCTATTGAGACCCTGATTCTCCAAGCCATGTGTTTCTCCCACGAGGTAGTACAGACCATGTTAAAGGCTAGAAAACCATTTTCTTCCGGATTTACTACAGTATGTGGAAGGCGTATATTTTCTATGGTGTATGCGTCAGTTTTCACACTTTCCGTTTCAATCTTTCTCATTTGCTATCCATTCTAGACGAGAGTCCCAACAAAGATCTCCATCTCTCTTAAACTGCAGGTTTTTGTACTCTGTATCTCTTTCCAGTGAAGGTTGGCAATTATGAAGGATGTGCAGATTTTTCTACTGGGGTTCTACACGCTCAACCCCCTTTATGCACCCTGTAGAACCATGGGTTCTTAATTTGGTTCTCCGAGCTTTTACTAGAGAGCTTTTTAAACTGTTGGAATTAGTGAATCTCCGTTACGTTACCTGGAAGGTAGTGTTCTTGTTTACTATCTCTTCTGCTCCCAGGTTGCCCTAGTAGGGGGCGCTGTGCTGTAACCCACCATTTCTAAAGTTTCATTCTGACTAGACAGAAAGTGGTCTCACGTTTTCACTTAAACAAGGAGAATATTGTTCCAACGTTTTCTCCTAGGACTCAATCGTTTTTTACGGCTGTGCAACTTCAGCATTTAGACCTGGCCCTCAGGCTCTATTTGGACCATACCACTTTGGTTTGTGAGACTAATCAATTGTTAATTCTGTATGATGCCCACAAGTGATGTTGGTGCCTCTAAGCAGTCTCTTGATGGACTACATCCAATATTCGGTTGGCTTACATGCAGGTGACTAGGCGAGTGCCAATGGGCTTGAAAGCTTACTCAACTAAGGCTGTCGGTGCTTCATGGGTGGCGTGTCATGGTGCTTCGGCTGAACAGTTGTGCCAGGTTGCTACGTGGTCGTCTGCACACAATTTTTCCAAATACTACAACTTGCAGGGCTTTGCATCTCTGGATGCTAGCTTTGTGTGCAAGGTTTTACTCACAGCTGTTTCAGAGCAATCCCAAAACCCTGAGTACCCACATTACCGTCAGTTATGGCGGTAGTCAGCTTAATGATACTGGCTTATCCGACAGTGATTAGTATTGTGACCTTTTGGAAAAAACACGTACTTTTTTATTTATATTTGATATATATTTTATATTGGTACATATGACGTAATATGTACCCTTTAAAAAGTATTTTTTACACTTTGTATACAAATATTTTGTTCAGGTAACCCTTTGTCTGCTCTTCTCACTTATTGATGACAGATTGGCAGTGATGGTACGAATGAGTTCTGCAGAGGTATTTGTGCGTTCTCCCTCATAAGTAGGAGAATTCACAGATATGACATATAGTTCAGAGTCCTGTACGTTCCACTCTGGTATAAAGTGCTCTTTCTGTATTTCTAAATATTGTGTAAAATACAGCAAGCACCAACTACATGGGGCACAAGTTTGGTATCAATGTCATTGCGCTTCAATATTGGGATCTCCACTCCATTCACAGTACTGGATTCCTGCCTCACCATTTTTCAGCTAATCAAAGCTCCTCTTTTTATGACTGACACTTTATTTCCAGGGCAGAACCCTGTTCAGTATGAACAGGGTCGACCAGGGAAATTCCCGGGTCCAAGGTGCAGTGTGAACGGGTCTCTGAGCTGGGATGCTCTGTGATTCTGCAAAATACCGGCTTGAAAAACCTGGGAAATTACCGGGCGGCAATGTGAAAGTGGTATAAGCAGATTGTTCAGAATAAATACTCCAAGTTTTCAGGTATTGTTTGATATCAAATAAAACAGGAAATGATTGCTTTTGGGCTATAAATTATTTGGAACAGCGTTTGCTTAGTTTCCCAAATCCAAATTTGATAGAATATTTATTTCCATGTAAAATAGTTAAATCGGATAGATTTTATTAAAAAAAGGTGAAGAAAGCTTCAACCAGCCCTGGGATACAGTGGAGCTTTTGGATGCAGATAACTATTCACGACTATACGGTAATGTGAATGAATAAAAGACAGCTCACACAAGGAGAATATAGACACGTGCAGGGCAATCATTGTAACATAATCTAATCTGATTGACGCATTCAATCTGATTAGAATGTGAATGTGAAGCCCTCTTCGTCCAGGTATATCCCTTAATGCTGAGCTTCCTGACAAATTGCATTAAATTATGCAAAACCTCTATGGCCCCTTTTTAAACGTAAGGAGACTTAAAGAATGCTGAACCTAAAGTACAGTTTGCTGTATATAAAAGAGCTGGTGATAATATTTGCAAGTGCATTTCTGAGCAACGTAACGTGACTAAAGATATTCAAGAGGTGACAGTGACTCAGCACCCGTTGTGGGACTCTCCGGCAGTTCAGCGGTTTTGGTCACATGTATGAAGATTAATTTGTGACACCGTATCAGATGCACCCCCGTAACCCTCTGATCTCTGTTTGGCGTCTCATTAGAGGGATACTCTGAGTAAAATGATTTATAAATATGTCTTTATTCTCCTGACACTAGCAAAAGTCATAATAGCCTGTACATGGCTTGCTGCTGATTTCCCTGACTTCCAAAAATGGCAAGCTCTCGTAAATGATGTTATGGGCCATGAACGCTACATGTACAGGTTTAGAAGTGCCAGTCATAAGTACAGTATTATCAGATATGGTTTCGCTGGTACAACTCTAAGTATAGAATACATTCTGGATGGAGGCTGGGAAATGTATGTGCCTTCTGAGTAGTATATCCGCAGGCTTATCTTTCTGGGTCCCTGGTTGGCATTGTTTTGCACATCCACCTGTTTACCTGTTGTCCTGAGCTATGTGGTTTTATGTACAGGAATTCAATTATATGTGCTTTGTTAGTTTGTCCGCTGACACAGCTATATGTGTCAGCTATATGTTTACAATTTCTGTACTGGAACAACTGCTATTATGTCAGCCCTTTCATCAATGATTGTTAACCATTCACCTAACTTGTTACTCCATTTTACCTTGTGAGCCTGGATAACTAGTATGTTAATTCATTGATTAGATTAGCAACTGCTCCTTGTTAGCATAACATGCCATATTTTTTTTGTCTATGTAATAAAAATTTTCCAATAAAAAACTCACGATTCCAAAAAAAGATATTTAAGAGATGGCTCTGATCATGATGGAGGCATTGGACTTCATGTCAGTAAGCCCTTGGAAAGTTACTTTCTAAACCAAAATGCCTAATAACATCTTAATGCCCATAATGGTGCCAGAAGTTTTACATAAACATTTATGGTTATTAAATGGTTCCTATTCATACTGGATCAACTTGTCCTGTTCGGCTATGGCCTTGTATACTTAAGTGTAATGAATTGGGGTTCTTTTTCTTTAGCTATGTTACGGATGTCCGAAGATCACGTTCTTCCCGAATTAAATAAGGTAATCAAAATTTAAATAAAAAAACATTTGTTATGCTGTTCAAGTCATAGTTCATTTTTAAGTTGTATGCATGGAATGTAAGTTTATCGTGGCATAAGGATTATGTATTTATTAATCCACTATCTGAGGTTTTGTCTTTTGTGTAGATGACTCAGAAAGACATCACTTTTGTAGCAGACTTTTTAACCGAACACTTTAATGAGGTAAGTCTCCACTCTACAAACTTAATAAATCATTTCGGTAGTTGTCATACACAGACATGTTTTTCTAATTTTATAGAGATGGTTTATATTATCTTCTAGGCACCAGACTTGTATAACCAGAAAGGCAAATACTTCAACGTAGAAAGAGTTGGTCAGGTAAAGTATTATTTCTTCAGAACCACTTTATTGATAACAAAAAAAAACATGCTCTAATAGGTGATGATTTGGAAAGGTCAATTCTTTATAACACTATTCAGTCACCCACATGAGTACATCTTAATAATATAATTAACTAGAGCTGTTTTTAAACTCAAGGAAGCGCATGACAGTACAGTTGACCCTCCTTTACAAGATATGCAGATATTTTTATATGGTTTAGTTTTCTTCAATTATTATTTAAAAAGATGAAATTTATACAAACATGCTTTTATTCCTGGCAACCAATCAGATTAAATTTAGTTAAACTAATTTACATGTGCTGTTTGCAACACTGTATTGAATAAGTTTTATTATTGCTAATATTTTAGTTTGTTAAAAATGCATCATGTTCTGTGAAAGAAATGTATATTGTTGACATAGTTTGTAAAAAGAAAGGATTAAACCATGCAATGTTATATATGGCAAAAAGTAAATACTTATTGTGGCTGGATCACATAGGAATAACTTTATTGTAGTTCTTTATTTTAATTAAGGGTGCAGGACACTGCTCTATATCATTGCAAATGTACTGATATTTTTTTATATTGTGTGTATTTCGGTATAGGAAATGTATTGCTTTCTAATGTATTATGTCAGGTTAGAGGAAGTCTGTTTTGCTGAAAGCAGGAAATGCTAAGTAGGTCTTTTTTTTGCAGATGTAATAAAAAACTGCTTTAGCCTGAAGGCCCAGCAGAAGGTCACGTTACCTGTTGTCATGTCTTGTTAGAGATACAGGAACCTGGTTGAACAATTTAGACTCAGGATACAAATAATGTAGGATATTGCAGACTGCTGTGAATTATGGAAGTTAAATTGCGTTAACTCCATGTCTAGAGAAATATCACATCCTGATGTTAAATTATCTGATGTGATATCAGGAGCTCTTTTTGACTATGTAGTATCATTATTCCATCTGTACTTCTGGAGATCACTAGTACCTTAATCTAGTGTATGTAACTGTCCTTATTAGGACATTTCAGCTAATAAGCATCATTGCTTCAAGAGCCTGCTTTGACGCCTACTTACCAGCTGTAATTCCTGTGACCTACAGATTAGACCAATCTAATCCGTTATCCGGCTGTTCTGAGGTTGGAACCCAGCATTCAGTACCAGTGCTCTGCCCAGCAAAACACACAGACAGGATGGCCTAGGAGGTCCATCCTGTCACTTACTGTATGTGGTATTGTGAAAAAGGGTATACTTACTATGTCATGAATAGCACTGTACATGATTGCGAAAAAAATAAATACTCTACATGTTCACATATGTTCATAGTCTCATGCCCACAATGTGTAGTTATGCTGCTCACCATTGTGTGTCGCTGGGTCCCTATGAGGTTGCAGCCAGCGCTATATATATATATATATATATATATATATATATATATATATATATATATATATATATATATATATATAAACTTGTACATACGGAGAAATTCTCTGCACAAGACAATGACCAAAGACATATGGTAAGATATCATCCAGTAAGCAATTTAATAATTTCCTGAATAAACAAAGCATCTCAGTGGGGTTGAAGTCTGGAATTTGATTTGGTCATTCTAAAACCCTGATGTTTTTCTCCTTGGAATGATATTTACTCAAGTCTGAATGTTCTAGCCCAAACTGCCAAAGATTGTGATTATATATAGAGGTGGTAGCATTTCCTGATGATCAAATAATGGAGTTCACTTAATGAGCACCACATGCATTCGTTATTGACATGGAAGCCACACACTTCTTTAAGTTGGCTCTTTTATGTTGAATAAATAATGACATGTTATATTTTATTTATATGTTGTGGTTGGACAGCTGATAGCTGTTTTTATTTATATACATGTATGTAAGAGATTGTGTACACAATTCAGGTTACCATACCGACGATGACAGCGTGCGGACGCCCATGTGGTACACGTTTATATGTATTGTAGTCCTCTGTTTGTTTATCGTTCGTGCACAATTTCATGGGAGTGTTTTTGTCGCGGGGTACATGCTGGGAGTGTCATGTCTCTACACGCTACGCTGATCACTGGAATCTTAAGATAGCAAATGTAAAGCATGTTAATTAGCTCACATATTATAAAAGCTAAGCACGTTTGATATGTGTTATCGCGATGTCCACGAGGAAAATTTGAAACTGAAACATTGGATCAGAATGAATTCAAGCACAGTTTTTTTTTCAGAGGTATACAGATGAGGACAGCTAGGCCTCCAGCATCTAAGCCCTCTGACAAACAATCAGCATGATGGGCAGTTTGGAACCCCTGTGGTGGTGGGAGCCTATCTTGTTCTTTTCTGGGACTAGTGGGTAAGCGGTGTCATCAGCCAGGGATACATAATAGATCTCCAGGCATCCACTCCCCACTGCTTCTTCTCTATAGTCTTCTAGGGAAGCAGTGCAAAACGACTAGCTCTACAAGAAGCCATTCAGTCCCTCGTTATAGCAGTGGTGGTTATTTCTGTGCCGGACAAAGGGGGTAATTCAATTAGCTGTGATGTTCTTCAGGACATTGCAGCTGTGCACTGTTACCGTTACTATGGTAAAAATCTCTCCTCAGTTTTTCAGGTGCGAGGGAAAAATGAGCGGAGATTTCTGTTAAAGACTTAGCCGCGAAGTGTGTTTGGAATTCCCACCAGACACTTCGTGGCTAATTGAATTACTCCCAAAGAATGGAGTTTGGAGTTTTACTCAAATACTTACTGGTTCTGAAGCGGACGGCTCCTTCCAACCTATTCTGAACCCAAAATCCCTAAACGTGCAGTTGAGGGTGGACAAGTTCAAGATGGAGTCTCTACAGTCTGTCATCAGCAACATGGAGCAGGGCAATTTCATGATACTACATGTTCCAGTCTGGGAGGGTTATCAATACCTTCTCAGATTCGCTGTTCAGACACAACATTTTCAATTTCTGGTCCTGTCTTTTCGGACCGGTGACAGTGCATATGGTGTTCACCAAGATTGTGGTGGTGATGGCAGTCCTTCTCAGATCCAGAGGGGTCAATGATCTGCTGGTCAAGGTGAGTTCTCTCCCTTGCTTTAGTCACATTTTCCGGTTGACCATCCTGGGGTTAAAATTACACTGTTACATTATCAATTTCAGGAAGTCCAATCTGAGTCCATTCCATAGGATGATCTTCTTGGGTCTTCTGTTCGACACCCGTTGGTTACGGGTTTTCCTGTCAGAGGACAAGATCCTCTCACTGCAGGACTGGTGAAGTCATTGTTAGCTTACAGGCAGGTGTCTGTACACCTGGGAATTAAGTTTCTTGGAAAGATGGTGTCCACCATTTGAAGCAGTGCAGTTTGCACAGATTCATTCACAAGTGTTCCAGCTCGAGTTGATATTGAAGTAGAACAAATCCCATCTGCTTTTGACTAAGCAAATGTTCTCTCTTTCACCAGAGACAAGAGTTTTGCTTCGCTGGTGACAGATACGTGGCCCACTCAACAATGTTTTCAGGTCTCAGCGGTTCTAAACATTCTGTACAACAGGTCAACCATTTCTGCGAGGAAGGGCCATAAAGGTGCAATCTGTTGGTGTGCGTAAATCTCCAGGATTTACGCCCTGGCCTTGCGGGAGACAGCACAAATCTTCCATTGGACAGAGGAGTTTGTCTTCTTCCTGGGAAATGATCTCTTTACCCTGAGATATTCCAAAATCTGGTGTGAAGGTGGGGTCAGCCAGACATCAACATGATGGTGCAGTGCTTTAACCACAAGGTGGAGTGCTACTGCTCCAGGAAGAGGGATCCACAGGTGTGTCTTGTGGACACAATGTCTGTTCTATGGCCCTTCGGTATTATTTACCTGTTCCTGTTCCCGACCATGCTTTCACGGGTGCTAAAAAAGGTCAAGAGAAAGGGCGTTTTAGTGACTCTTGTAGCACTGGACTAGCCATGGAGGTCTTGCTATACCGACATCATAAACATGGCAGGGGGTGTGGTGTGGTGCCTACCATTAAAACCAGACGTCTTAAGTCTGGATCCCTTTATCCACCAGAGTTTACCTTGGCTGATGTTAACAGCATGGCTGTTTGAAGCCATGATTGTTAAGGCCAAGGCGTTTTCTGATAGGGTGATTCTTGCTATGGGCAAGGCTAGCAAGCCTGTGTCTGCTCATATTTAACACAGAGTGTGGAAGATGTACATTTCTTGGTGTGAATTAAAGAGTTTTCTATCTCTTCTTTCAGGCTGGACCGATTGCTACACTTTCTTCCGTGGGATCTGAATTTGGAGCCGACTGCTTTGCCTTTCAATTTGAATTCGTTGGTTCTGTGGACTTAATATTGCTCACCTGGAAGACTTTCTTCCTTTTGTCGATCTCTTCTGCCAGGTGTTTTTTGGAGCTGGAGGTTTTGTCTTGTAGATCTCCGTTCCTCATTTTTCATGAGGACACTGCGGTGCTTAGGACCAAGCCTTATTTTCAAACCAAGATGTTTTCTAGGTTCCACCTGAGTCAGGAGATTCTGGTGTGCGACTGGAAGATGGTTCTCTTTTTTTTTTCTGGATGTGGTTCAGTCCCTGAGACTTATGTGGACAGGACCAAGGACTTGCGCATGATGAATGACATGTTAGCCCTTTATGAAGTTCATAAGAGAGGCTGACTAGGCTATAAATAGACCATTGGCCAGTGGATAAGTGCGGTAATTTGCCAGTCTTGGATTGGAGCGTGACAGCCCGTCTCTGTAAATTTGAGAGCGCATTCCTTCAGTTTGATTATCTTTGTTAGGATTTGGGTATTCGTGGAGTATGTTGTTTCTTTTCATTTCATCTTGTTCTGTTTTCTGCCCTTCGATGTTTTGTTAAACAAATACTGAGGTCAGAATATAGCCAATGAAGTATAGAGGGGGAAGAGCTTACATTTCAGCTCTAAATTTGAAAATGCCAAGGCTCAAGCAACCACACTTTACACCCAGTCTCCAGTGTCCCCCATTGGATTCAGATAAATGGATTTAACGTAAGAACAAAAATATAATTTTCGTTCGTCTTTAAATCTTCCAATACTAGATCTTATAAGGGTATATTTAGACCTTTTACCTACTGGCATTTGTTTTTACGTTTAAATAAATCCTTTTTCAAACGCCAGTGAAAACGTACGTCAAATGGGTTTGACATGTGATTGATAGCTTGTATTTTTGCTCACATTCATTGCATTGAATGGAGCATGCAGCATACGGAAGGCCACGACTCTCCCAAACACAAATAACATTTCAGTTTGGTATGGAGTAATTTGAAACGATCTTCTCCATGTTCAAGTTTGTTTTCATGCATTGTACTTGTTTTCAAAATGCAAGGACAACACGCAAAGTTGATGCCAGTTGGTATTAGGTAACAGTGTCTGTTGTGTTAATATTGGTAAAACACTGGTCATGTGAGCTGCTGTCTAAGCATTGTCAAAATTAATGTCTGAATTTGTTAGAATCACATTGGTAATCTGTTTGTAGTATTTGAAAGATGAAGATGAAAACCTGATGTCACCACCTAGCACAGAGGGTAACCAGTGGTTCAACTTCCTCCAGAACAGTGCACCCCTGAAAGGTATTTGTTTACACTTATTGGCAGTGCACTTGTAATAACAATGCATGTCTAAAAGCTAATTGTTACCTTTTTGTTTTCAGATGCCTTTATGTTTTAAATTTGTATACAGTACTTTACTCTCATATCTTCTAGGAAGTCTATTAGCAAACTAACTTTTGACAGACAATCTCCTCTTTGCTTTATCTCAGCAAAGTAGACAGTATCCCAGTCCACACATATATTCGTAAATAGAAATATGCAGATGAATCATGTTCTATGACTACCTCCTACTTAGGGGTGTTGTTATGTTGGACTGTGGGGGGTGTATCATGTAGCACCTTTTTTTATAAAATTGATTATTATCAAAGAAGTTCATTTTAATAGGTATTTAATAGTAAATATCTGGTACATGTTTTATTTGAAGGCAAACATAATATTAATAGTTATATTTTCCATTTAATAAATACAGCGCATCTTCTTTGTTGCTCAGAGCATAAATAACGGGAGCCAATACAAATGTTTAATGAGAATGATGTGAGAAACATCATTGGGCCTGCAGCTTTGCTAGTGTTAGGTTACCTCGCTTCTACTGCTGCAGACCCTTACAGTACATATTGGATGCTTCACCCTTGATTGTGAAAATAAAGATATAAGATGTCTGGCCAGGCGAGATGCAGGGATGTCACGGCTTGTATTGAAATGTATAAAACTCCAGGGCCGGTCATTGACAGCACACATTTCCTCACTACTAGATGTGATGTTTGTAAATATCAATATTGATGAAGGGGTTAAACATAGTGTAATAAGTGTGAAGTGTATAGTTATGTTTGTCACACTCTGACATGGATGGGCTATATCCTGGACACTCTAGGGAAATAGATATTTTTTTCTCTCTCTGACATCACTAGTCATCAAATAACGAGGATGTATTTCGCAGTTGCATATAATATGTATTATACTGTTATAATGAAGGGTCATTTACTTGTTTTTGTTAGGTTTTATTTTATATGTCAGAACTTAATTAGTATTAATGTAGCTCATTATAAATATAAGAAGTGTGGTAAAATACAAGAAATGTAGGTTTAATTTTGTACTCCTTTCTCCTCAGAAAGTCCTCTGCTATTCTCTTACTATCCAGAAAAATCACTTCACTTTATGAAACGACAGATGGTAGCTGTTATTGATCAATGTCTGACAAAACCAGCTGTAAGTCTTCCTTTATACCAAAGTGTGGACTTTTGTACAACTGAACTATTGGAAAACTTAGCTATCTTTGTATTTTTTTCTTATATATTACAGGATGTTATAGGGAAGTCTGTTCAACAAAAGCAGTGCATTTCTTTATACCACGCATCAAAGAGGTAACTATTATTATTATTGTTGTTTTAAGCTGCGTGCCATACGGAATCAATGAAGCCTAAGATGTCTCATACAGTGGCCTAGATCATACCAGTGGTGCAGAGATGCTCATGAAAAGTTTACTAGCCTTTAGTGGGCAAATGTTGTGAGAGATAAGGATATAATTAGTGTGGTGTGGATGACTGAATGCAATTATGGGGGAGATCAGAAATGTATGTAGAACAGGATCAGCACTCCTCTTTATTCTGGCGAATGTGGGGTTAGCAATGGAACAACAGATGAAGACTACTGGAGGAATGTCTAGAGCATGAAAATTTATTTTGGTGTGGTTTAGCATTTATTTTATTTATTTTTCTTGCAGTGAGGAATCGTGTCCAAGGCTGTTATCTCTGCCCTTCCTGTAAGCTATATAATATTATGCTCCATTTGTTATTTATGGGAATGTTTTCCGATCTCATGCCCACACTGCTTGTCTTGTCCTTCAGATGGAATGATAAGTCACAGAATCTGCACTATGTCATTTTCCACATGCTGGAGTGTTCTGAGAGCAAGATGATCATTTTCAGGCAACCAACAGATGTAACAAGGTATTGGTGAAATGGAACTTTGACCATAATATGCTGGTTTAGATCTTTTAAGTTTTTACCTGTGCAGACTCCAAGTTGTTATGTTGATGGTAGAAGATGGTACGTAGATATGACAATACATCATGCCATTTGTATGTGTTAGCAACACAACAAAAATTGTAGTAGACAAATTTATTTGAGAAGCATATTTAAAATCCAAAAAAGCAATCAAAAACTTATGTGGTGTACTGTTTTTTGACTTCTTGAATGCTGCTATAATGACAGATATATTTTGCTCTCTTGTATAGAAAAAGTTGCACCAAAAAACCAACTAGTGGTGACGCTCATAGAACAGAGCTATGTATGCAATTATCCAATGAGTGAGCAGTTAAATTGAATGGACCAGTATGAAAACTTGAACTTGAAGTTTGATCAGCTGACTATGCATGACAGTGTGGTAGGCTATACAGCCATATACAGTTATAAGAAAAGATACCAATAAAAGCTCCAATGCCCGGATTCATCATCCACCAGTCTACTTCAACACTATTCAACATCATTGGGCACATCTCGACTTTTTATCAATTGTCCAAAAATGGCCATTATTGAAAACTATGTATAAAACAAAGGGATTACCCAATGATTAAAAAAGAGAGAGGAAAACATTGAATGTATAAAAGGTTATCAATATACACAATAAACCACTTAAATGGAGCATGGCATGCATGGACCTCCAATACAACACTAAGGATATAACTTGTACGAAAACTATACACTCTGTAATCCTAATCTATTCATTGTGTTAGGACTGGTTAGCAGGAGAGGAAAAGGGGATAAATGTCACTCTCTCTGAGCCTGTAGCATGTAGAGTTACACCCAGAATTGTCTATCCTTATGATGAAGTAAGGAAATGGTTTAAGATTTTCTTATAAAACATAAAACATAGATGTTCGTCATTTTTGCATACAGGGGTGACCAATTTTCTTTATGCTGCTGATGTTCATCTATTAATGGGACTTGAAAACTACTGTTAATGATTATTATACTTAAAGTAACTGTGCATGTATTGTCAATACAAAACTTAATGTCCCTTTTTATATTAAGAATGTGTAGCTTATTTGCTATATTTGTTTGCTTATTGTCAAGATGCTTTCAGGGCAGGTTGCACAGCCTTCATGTTTACTGAAATATGGTACCTGTACTCGGCTGATTTCTCTTGCAAGGAATGATTTGCTGTCCTGTAAAAGGAAAACTTAATTGCAGCGATACCCTTTGCAGACAGCTGAGTAGATTTTAGTTGCAGCTTTCATCACTAATTATGTTTCTTTGTTATGCTTGATGAAGACCTAAGTTGTTTTTGAAATCTTACAACTAAAAGCCATTCAGTAAGCCTTTAAAGGGTTTCACTTTAATTCACTTTCTCCAGCTTTTGTGAATGGCTGACACCATGCAACACTTTTCCACTGTATAGTAACAAGTTTTAGCTAGATGTTTGATTTATTTGCTAAATCATATTGGTGCCTAGATGTATGCTTCTGATACCGCTTCATCTTCATACACAGATAAAACTGGCATTTTAAAGAGGGTAACGGAATCCAGTTTGTGCGATATAATGAAGTTTATTACATTTTAGTGTACTTTTGTTAACACAATATACCTGGGTTAATTGAGAGTGGCTTTATAAAGGTGCATTATAATAGGTAGTCTTGTACTTGCCTTCAGAAGAAGTTTACGATCAGACAACTCCTATTTTGCTATTTTTTAATGTTTGTTTTCCATTCTTAGAGCTACAAGTCAAGATATTGTGGCTGTTGAATTTGGGAATTCCTTAAACACCACAGTTATAAATCCAGAAGCAAAGTGAGTATGAACTATGAGCAGTTTTATATAATGCCATGTAATTAAACAATGAAGAACTGTTTTTATAGCAGGTAAATATTTTTAAAGACAAAATTGCTATTTTGTTTCTAAATTTTATTGAGGTTTTTTTTTATAGTTTGAGTAAAAAACAAGAGTACATTATGAGGTTGAAATTGACGGCACCGCAAATAAGTGTATAACTGTGGATAAAAAATGAGGAGGAGTGAGTAATTTAAAGCAATCAAAGGAAGGTAGTAAGAGTACATTAACAGGTCCAGTAGGTACACAAAAGTCAATAGAGCAAACTTCACATAATATAGATTAACAGAAGAGGTCTAAGGAGACATTCAAGGGGACAGATGGCCTTGGAGAAGTCTACAAGGCCATTATCAAATATAAGTAGAAACCATAGAAAAGTAACCATAGAAGAACATGATTTATGAGTTTTCTTGCAAGCTTATGACTTTAAGGGGGGTATTCAATTGTTCGGCTTGACGGCCGAAAAACTTGCGCTCTAAAACTATTACCGTTAATACGGTAATTACTCGCTGAATTTCAGCTCGCAGCTCCCTGAGCTGCGAGCTGAAACTCAGCGAGTAAATTACGGTATGAACGGTTTTTAAGCGCAATTTTACCGTATTAACGGTAATAGCTTTAGAGCGCGAGTTTTTCGGCCGTCAAGCCGAACAATTGAATACCCCCCAAAGTGTGTAAGAGAAGTTGAATAATTTATGTAGATATCTAAAAGAAACATTTTTGCTTAACTAAAATAGAAATTTGTGGATCGCTATAACAATTGACGTAGATAAAATCATTCAGGTGTTCAAATACAAAGTTAATAATAAGGACCTGCTAATAGCTAAAATAGCTTGAACCAAAATGGTTTTGCTATGGGGCATAGCCATTATCATGGGCATAACTAAAAATAAATGATTTCCTTAAGATTTTGAAGTTTCTAGGAACTTCCTCCCTACACCTACTTTGCCAGGCCCGTCTCTGCGCCATTCTACTCTTACAGCTCAGATCAGAAGCGTTCCCTTCCACTCTGAGGATAATGTAACGTTTGAGCCCAAAAAGGTGTGCACAGCATCTTGGGGCTTCAAATTCCTTGCGGTGTCTGTCAGTGGTCACACAGGAGGGAGCCTATTAAACTTGTGAGGGTCCTGGAGTAGCACAGGCAGCAGCTGCTATGGTCCCAGCAGCTGTCAAAGCCTTGCCAGATGCACAAGGGTGTAGCAAATGCATCAGCCCTGGAACCTGAATATGCCAGATCCCTGATATAATCTGTTGCAGATTTTTCTGATATCTGTTTGAAGGCCTCCACGAGTCACACTTTTTGAAGCACAAACATACTTACCCCCATTCAAATTAAACTCTTGGAAACTCAGGGGAGGAGGAAGGTGAGAATAGGGTTGATGAGTATGAGGCTTAATGTAATTCCAATGAGTCGCTTCCATCAGCTGCATTTGTTGACTGTAAGGAGGGCAGTACATTTTGTTCTAAACATCCAGGAACCTAAGGATGAGAAACAACCTTCACATTACCTTTTTAGAAAATGAACATGTCAGCCAGCCTAATTAAGCCCTGGGCCAGCTCTTTAAAGGATTAGTGTTGGGGAATGGGCTTATTTAGGCAAACAACATTGCACTCTGTAATGTTTGAGGCCTTGTATTAGTTCTTCCAGGAGCACCTGCAGTTATGGTAAACCCCCCACCCTCCTAGTCTCTGTACTGTCTGGGGGACCACAATTCCTCTCTCAGCCACAGCAAGCAACAAAGACCCCTCAAACAAAAAAGCTTAGAGCTTCTCAGAAGCTTGTTTTCCATGTCTAGGTCTGCTCTTTAGTCAGACTTTGCTGCCAAGAACTTCCAAGTGGGCAGAGCAACTCCTGTAAGAGTTGCAGGATGGCACAAACAGAGCTTATTCAACAGACATACTATATCCAGGATGCATAGTCCTATATGGAAGATATTGGTAATAATATACTTTTATTTATAAAGCACCAACATAGATTGTGATACACATTCGTGGATACAGCCATTGTGCTAATTCTTGGCTCCGGGCAGTTGGTGGATAAAGGTACTGTGACAGGATGGACCGCCTATGCCACCCTGTCTGTTGCTGCTGGGAACCGGCTAGGCTTACTTTGCCACCGTTCCCTTTTGTTTTGCCACAGTAGGAGGGGTTTACAAATGCTGCCACCACTGGACTCCTTACCGGCATCCAGTACCGGGTTCCTTCTGGCTAACTGGCGCTGCTAGTGTACCCCATTACTGGTACTCCTGACCTCTTACTATGGATCAGTGTTGCTGTAGATGGATCCCCCCTGGCCTATCACACTGACCAGAGCTGCAGGGTAGCAGGCAGAGCGGTGGTACCGGAAAAGCTGGGTCCAAACTGCAGAAACAGGCAGGAACAGATTCGATTTTGGGTCTAATCTGTAGGCCACAGTATTTTCAGCATGGAAGATATTTTCAAGAAGGTCTTTGAAGCAAATGATGTTTATTTGCAGTCACACTGATTGGAGGTACCAGTACTAAGGTCAGATGAAATCAGAAGAACAACTTTTAATACAAAACAGTGCTGTTTTTATACACATTTGAGCGCAGACTCACTGCATGAGCCTGCACCCGTGAGGTCTGAGTTATTTTTAGGATCAGGATGCAATTTGTTTATCCAAACATGGATTTACATGCAATTCAAAGCTAACAATATTTACACTTATCTGTGGTATCCTATAACTTGCTGTGTTTTTCTGCATCACATGCTGTTTATAATGTTCAGAAAGGTTTGAACACTCTGGACAAAAGGCCACACAGTAACGACCCCCTGCTGGGCCTTTGGACAGAGCAGGCATTTGACACTTTATCAAAAAGACCATTAATATATGTTAAAAACCTTACTGTTTGTAAGAGGAGAAGTCTGTCCTTATGACTAAACAGAGGAGAAATGGACTGCACATGAGCAGAAGGTTCTTGTACATTCGCCCAGTCAAATCTATTCCTGATTGGTTGATTCAGTGCAGTTTAGCAGCCTTCCCAGATTGCCCACCCTGCTCACATCTACTCTTAAGTTTGTGCTAGTATATCAAGTGCCTATTTGAATTTACATCAGGGGTGAAAACTTCTTTTGGCTTTAACTAAAATGCCCCTTTTGATGTGTGGGTCTTTGTTTAACATCTACTACCTTTTTAAGTGTGGCAGTATTAGCCAATCCTGTCACTAGTTCTCTTGCATAGCAGGAGCGTACAAGCCCAGTTGGTGAAGAAATTGGGGGCCCTCCTACAAGGTGTGAAGGATTGTGTTGTGTGATACCAACAATTTAAAGGGAATTTTCAAAAATATCTCACCTTTGCTTTACTTACAACATCTGTGACTATTGTAAAGTCCCGTCAACAAATAGCTGTGACTGGACTCTATCCATTTAAAAAAAAAAAAAGCTCAGTGCAAGAAGAGCTCTTAGAATATCCTTCTTGAAACTGAATTTGTATAGCTTCATAACAACATTTTGAGGTGTATCCCCTGGGCCGGGAGATAGAGCCATAAAGCACGGTGGGCTGGTCAGGAACAATGTGTAGAATCAGTTTTTAACTTAATCGTGGAGGTCAGTCACAGAGCCGGGCATAGGTGGTTGTACCAGGAGTGGTTGTCCACATCTTCAACATGTTACCACATTTCTTCTTTCTCCTTGTGTGAGTACAGTACCTGCTCTTCATTCAGCTGGGTTTTTTTTCTGCCAATTGATCCTGGCTCAACTCCAAGTGTTTTCTGTCCAGTAACTATATTTTATGTTGACCACTCCTTTGCTTTCTCTTATAGTTCAGCTTTAATATAGCATGGTATAAGAATTTTTGTCCCATTTGGTAAAGGGAAAATGTGTTTGTTTGTTTTTTTGCTGTAGTAGTGAAGAGCACAGGGATTGAAGGGCTACTCTCCTGCCTATCGGGTAACACAGGCCTCTTCCCCGGCTCATTCATTTCAAGTATAGGAGCAATTGAGATATCAAGGAAGGACGGACAAAATAAATTAGGTTGACCGCTCCAAATGCTACTTTATAGTCTACACCAGCGGTTCCCAAAGTGCGCCCCGGCTCCCAGGCCTGGAAGTAAAAAAGCAAACAAAATTTACCAATCCGGCGGCGCCCCGGGACCCGGCATCCTCCTCCCTCCTCGCTTCTCACTGAATGGCGGGCAGAGTACGTGAGGATGAACAGGGGCGGGAAGAGTGCGTGTGGATGAAGAGGGGCGGACAGAGTGCGTGTGGATGAAGAGGGGCGGGCAGAGTGTTGTTGTGGAGGAAGGGGCACAGTCTGATGATTTTTGTACATGTTGTTGTTTTATTTTGTTTGATCTTATTCCTCTTAAAATTAGCTGTAAATTATTCTTTGACAGAAATATAATTGAAAAAATAAATAAAAATATTCTTTTCCCTTGGATTTATGATTTTTTCAAACAACTTGCTAAGTATTTCTGTCCTGACCTAAATACTTATTACGTTATTTTGACCCAACTACTTATAAAATGGTACTGCTCAGTAATTATTTTGGAGGGGTGCCTTGAAAAAATTATGAAGGGTGCCGCGAACTGAAAAGTTTGGAAACCACTGGTCTACTCTATCTAAAAATATAACTTGCCGGTAAGTCCCCAAATAGTCTCTACCCATTGATCCCCAACCAGTGCATTGACTCATTTTGTGTTTAACATAAGGCTGATTTGAATTTTAGTTTTATAGGTGAAAATGTCTTAAAGGTTGCGAGATTATAAACTGGGATGATATGTAAATTATAGTTTCATTAAAAATGAAAATAATCTTTTAAAATATACCTTGTTTTTTAAATGGTATCACATTCATTCCTGATTAAGTTTTTTTGTTTGTGACAATATTTTAACATATAAAATGCAATCGTGTAGAATTTGTCACAACATCAAAACAGTTGAGAATTGCTGCTTATCACCTTTTCAGCACAGCCAACAGTTTCCCGGCAGCCAAAAAGTACTGTAATAAAAAAAAACTTTTTTTTTTTTTTTATCTTCAGTCGCTACAGCTGTCTAGATGCTTGTTTCTATGAAGATGGTGTTGTCACTGTAATACTAAGAGATCACACTGAGCAAGAAGGGAAAGATAGAATATTAGCTCTGCTCCCATTATCTTCAGTGTATTGTGATGAAGACACAGAATACCAGTTCATCAGGGATACAAATAAGAGGTAAGCAGCCATCAAACAGGGCCAGTGAACCTTCTATCTGAAGACAATCATATCATTACTTTTCACTTATAATTTGTTTTGTCTTGTTGTTTAGCTAAGACAAAGCTTCTAAGTAGTTTAAGAAGCATTTTAAGCATTTTTTAAGAAATATAATTTTTACAAGCCCATCGGAGTTTGTGGAGGATAAGAGAGTTTAAGCCTGCAAAATAGTCTGTTCCAGCAAATAAATGCTCTAACTAGTATCTCTAACCGTATGAATGCACATCACATGGACATTAATTCATTTTCTGAAATGTTTTATAATTGTTTTCATTGAATTCATGATTTTGTAATATATATTTCTTATTGCACAGATTAGAAGAGCAGTGTGCTGACATACCTACCCGCACTGTATTCCTGGAGAGTCAGTGGCGCTTGCTGGAAAATATGAAAGCTCAGTATGTGTCTGTGAACGGTATACGCAAGGTAGCATGTGTAGTAAGTATCTTTTAAGATCTTTCGTATTATTATTGTCTTTGATTTGTAACTCCACAATGCTCCACAGTGCTGCATAGTGGGAAAAACAAAGCCTGCATATAAAATAATCAAAGTAAATACAGACATGGGGGTAGGGAGGGTCCCACTTATAAGAGAGCTTATAATCTAGTTGGAAAATGACAGATCTGTAACAAGTGGAATGAGTGTGGCTCAGTGTTTATATTGTAACATTAGTGAGGGTGTACCAGTATGAGTAGTATATGTGAGAGTAGGGCAGACTCTAGTAAAGAGGTGGGGGAGAGTCTGATCAGGTGTGGTAGGGGATTACATAAGTGATTAGTTTAGTAAGTACTTATATTAATGTGTTGAAAATAAAAATTGTTAAACTAGAAAAGGTCCAGAGAACATTTAGAAAGTAAATAACAAATACCTTCACGGCTGGAGTGATCCACTAAAAATATTGTATCCTGGTTCGGTTCGGTCACAAATAAAAAGCATGTTGACATATTGACTTATTTTGTCATTTATGGGAAATCATTGAGACCTGGCACTCTCCTGGTGGCATTAGTTGCAGAAGCTTTATATTTTAGCATCCCCGCGGGTGTATGAAACATTGCATTTCTTTATTATCCCAGACAAAGGTCATTTGGGTGACCATACAATTGTTTGCTTTATATCTTCTGAAAATTGTCTTCCAACATAATGTTTTTAGGCTTGTAGGATTCCACTGTATCAAATTACAGGGTTCGGCTATGGGAGCCAAGTGCATGGTAAACTTGTATCTAGGATGGAAGAGACATAATATTTGGATTGATGTGATCCACAGTACCTGTGCCACATTGATCCTAGTGTGCAAAGATCCTAGCTCTTAGAGTTGATTTCGAGGCTTGGCAAAAGCAAAAGCCTGACAGGAAATTCCATATGTCATGAAAATTTAAATCACTTTACCCTTTGTATTTTGGAATAGTCTGTGAAATGGGAGAGTTTGCCAAACTAGAATCACCGCTATCCCTGTGCAAGGTGGGGTTACACTCCGGGATGCTACAGATAAAGTGTGATTGTCTGCTTAGATCAGCTTATGTGGTAGCTGGCTGCCTGTTTAGACTGGGTATGTTTACTGCCTGGGTGAACAAGGTTATTCAGGCATGGGCTGAAAAGTTGGCTAAGGGTCTTCAAGATTATCAGTCCAGGGCTAATTTGCTTATGTTAGCTGAACACATTCGAGAGGCTTCTGATTTTTTAGGTCAAGCATCCTTGGATGTCTGTTACTTCCAAACTCTCTGCTATAACGGCCAGGAATTCTTTGTGACAACGCTCTTGGTCAGCAGATGCTGACTCTTAGTGTACACTTGAGTCTTTGCCTTTTGATGGGGTGACTCTTTCTGGATCCCAGCTGGAGAAAATCATTCAGGTTGTCACAGATGTTAAGAGCTCTCTTCTGCCTGTCAGCAGCGTTAAACCAAAGCAACTCAGGCTTCGTTTCTTTTGTCCCCTAATTAGGTTGAGGGCTGCTACCACCAAGGATCAGTCTGCCTCCTCTAGTGGAGGTTTCCATATGGGTCAGGGGTCTGCCAGGTGTGGGCATACCAAGCCTGCAGGGACTGTGTCTGCATGATGATACACACAACCATAGTATTGTGGTGGGAGCCTGTCTCCTACAGTTTCAGTATCAATGGCAGGCCTCATGCTTGTATGCCTTGTTCGAGGGGCTGACTCAGGGTTATGCCATCGACCTTGTTCTTTTCCCTCATCACCAGTTCTTCACCACGGGTCTTCTCTTCTGCAGACTCACATGCAGGGCATTTCAGGAAGCTATCCAGAAACTTCTGGTTTCGGGAGAAATTATTCCTGTTCCTTCTCTGGAAAGGGGTTTTGGGTTTTACTCTAACCTCTTTCTGGTTCTCAATCTGGATGGTTCATTTTGTCTAGTCCTGAACCTGAAAACCCTCAGCAAACAGGTTTCGGTTCTGTGCTTCAAGACAGTATTGTTGCAGTCAGTCATCGCGGGCATGAAATGTGGGGAGTTTCTTGCTTCTCTGGGTTTAAACGGATGCTTACCTCCACGTCTCTATTTGGGAGGGGCATCAGTGTCTCCTACGCATTGTGGTCTGTGATGCACATGATCAGCTTCCCGGGCTTTGCCTTTTGGCCTAGCTATCGCCCCACGGGTTTTCACAAATTTAATGGTTGGTCATTTAAACCACCTGTTGTTCAAAGCTCTATCACCTTCTGTTCTTAACATATTCACCTGACTATGCAATTTCTGGAAGCATATGGCTGGATCGTCAACCTGCCCAAATCTTGCTTAATTCCCACGAAAAGGATGTGTTTTCCTGTCACAGTTTGTCAGCGTGTGGTCCTTCCGGAGGACAAGGTTTTCTTGGTCCAAACCAAGACCCTGACCCTCCTCGCTAAGAGATAGGTGCCCCCCCTTTGCTGTATGAAGCTGCTTTCGACTGTGGCATACATGTTCAAAGCGGTATCCTTCATGCAGCTTTTCTCAGACGCTCCAGTGGGAGCCTCTCCAGGAAGTGGTCCAAATCATCCTTCATCTGGACAAACAGTTAGGCTATCCATGACAGCTCCGTTGGTCCCTTATTTGGTGGCTGACCAGGTCAAATCTCACCAAGGGTCAGTCCTTCCAAGTGGTTACCACGGACCCCAGTCTGTCTGGATGGAGCATGGTCATATGTGCTCTCCAGTTCCATGGCCTTTGCGTTTCCCAGGAGACCATCAACATGCTGGAACTCGTGGTGATCTACAGCTTAGGGGGTTCTGGCTGGCAAGCCACAGAAAGTCCAATTGAACAATGCTACAGAGTCCCGATCTTCTCGTCCAAGGCCCTCTTCATTGCAACTTTTTAGGTTGTTTTTCTTTGACTGTGGGGCTATTGCAACTCTGATTCTTCAGGCTAGGGGTTTCTCCCACGAGGTAGTACAAACCATGATAAAGGCTAGAAAACCATTGTCTTCCGTGTATTACTACCATGTGTGGAACGTGTATATTCTATGGTGTGTATGTCAGAGTTTTCACACTTCCGGTTTTAATTTTTCTTGTTTGCAATCCTCCCTACCGTGTAGCTGCCGGTTTTGCGTTGTTTTTTTCAGCTGAGAATGATGGTTATGAAGGATGTGCAGACCTTCCTACAGGGGGGTTGTATATGCTCAATACCCCCCCCCCCCCCCCCCATCGACTTGTGGAGCCATGGGATCATTTGGTGCTCTGGGCCTTTTTAGCCTTTGCAATCAGTGGATCTCCATCATGTCACCTCAAAGGTTCTTACTCGCTATCTCTCCTATTCGTAGGGTGTCAGAGTTGGGAGCGCTGTGCAGTAACACTTTATTTTCATTTATTTTTATCTTTCTTTACTTAACATTAAGTGCAGTTGCCGCAGCTGCTGCTTACTGAGGCTGTCTTGGAAACGCATTTTCTCACAGGACCTTGGCTGCTGCATTGCCAGAACATGGACGGCTCTGGTACTACAGATCACTATAAGAAGTGACAGGAGGGTGTCCTTTGCCACGATCCCCATGCACGCCACCATTTTTAGGACGGACTCAAGTTCCATGGTAATGAGAGGGAGACTTTGACTGCACACTGTCACGGAAAATTGTAATAAGTATTTAGGTCAGGACTGAAATCCTTATTTAGTTGTATGCAAAAATGCCCCCTCTGCATCCAGACACTCTGCCCCCTCTGCATCCAGACACACTGCCCCCTCTGCATCCAGACACACTGCCCCCTCCTCTGCTCTCTGTCACGCTGTCCCCCCTCCTCTGCCCTCTCTCACGCTGCCCCCCCTCCTCTGCCCTCTCTCACGCTGTCCCCCCTCCTCTGCCCTCTCTCACGCTGTGTCCCCCTCCACTGCCCCTCTCACGCTGGCTGTGTCCCCCTCCACTGCCCCTCTCACGCTGTGCCCCCCTCCACTGCCCCTCTCACGCTGTGTCCCCCTCCACTGCCCCTCTCACTCTGTGTCCCCCTCCACTGCCCTCTCTCACTCTGTGTCCCCCTCCACTGCCCCTCTCACGCTGTGCCCCTCCTCTGTCCCCCTCCTCTGCCCCACTGTCACCCTCCTCTGCCCTCTGTCACGCTGTCCCCTCCTCTGCCCCTCTCATGCTGTCCCATCCTCTGCTCTCTGTCCCCCCATCTCTGCCCCGCTGTCCCGATCCTCTGCTCTCTGTCCCCCCCTTCTCTGCCCGCTGTCCCCATCCTCTGCTCTCTGTGCCCCCTTCTCTGCACCGCTGTCACCATCCTCTGCTCTCTGTCCCCCCTTCTCTGCCTGCTGTCACCATCCTCTGCACCGCTGTCACCATCCTCTGCTCTCTGTCCCCCCTTCTCTGCCCGCTGTCACCATCCTCTGCTCTCTGTCCCCCCTTCTCTGCCCGCTGTCCCCATCCTCTGCTCTCTGTCCCCCCTTCTCTGCACCACTGTCCCCATCCTCTGCTCTCTGTCCTCCCTTCTCTGCCCGCTGTCCCCATCCTCTGCTCTCTGTCCCCCCTTCTCTGCCCCGCTGTCACCATCCTCTGCTCTCTGTCCCCCCTTCTCTGCCCGCTGTCCCCATCCTCTGCTCTCTGTCCCCCTTCTCTGCCCCACTGTCCCCATCCTCTGCTCTCTGTCCCCCCTTCTCTGCCCCGCTGTCCCCATCCTCTGCTCTCTGTCCCCCCTTCTCTGCCCCGCTGTCCCCATCCTCTGCTATCTGTCCCCCTTTTCTCTGCCCCGCTGTCACCATCCTCTGCTCTCTGTCCCCCTTTCTCTGCCCGCTGTCACCATCCTCTGCACCGCTGTCACCATCCTCTGCTCTCTGTCCCCCCTTCTCTGCCCGCTGTCACCACCCTCTGCACCGCTGTCACCATCCTCTGCTCTCTATCCCCCCTTCTCTGCCCGCTGTCACCATCCTCTGCACCGCTGTCACCATCCTCTGCTCTCTGTCCCCCCATCTCTGCCCCGCTGTCCCGATCCTCTGCTCTCTGTCCCCCCCTTCTCTGCCCGCTGTCCCCATCCTCTGCTCTCTGTGCCCCCTTCTCTGCACCGCTGTCACCATCCTCTGCTCTCTGTCCCCCCTTCTCTGCCTGCTGTCACCATCCTCTGCACCGCTGTCACCATCCTCTGCTCTCTGTCCCCCCTTCTCTGCCCGCTGTCACCATCCTCTGCTCTCTGTCCCCCCTTCTCTGCCCGCTGTCCCCATCCTCTGCTCTCTGTCCCCCCTTCTCTGCACCACTGTCCCCATCCTCTGCTCTCTGTCCTCCCTTCTCTGCCCGCTGTCCCCATCCTCTGCTCTCTGTCCCCCCTTCTCTGCCCCGCTGTCACCATCCTCTGCTCTCTGTCCCCCCTTCTCTGCCCGCTGTCCCCATCCTCTGCTCTCTGTCCCCCTTCTCTGCCCCACTGTCCCCATCCTCTGCTCTCTGTCCCCCCTTCTCTGCCCCGCTGTCCCCATCCTCTGCTCTCTGTCCCCCCTTCTCTGCCCCGCTGTCCCCATCCTCTGCTATCTGTCCCCCTTTTCTCTGCCCCGCTGTCACCATCCTCTGCTCTCTGTCCCCCTTTCTCTGCCCGCTGTCACCATCCTCTGCACCGCTGTCACCATCCTCTGCTCTCTGTCCCCCCTTCTCTGCCCGCTGTCACCACCCTCTGCACCGCTGTCACCATCCTCTGCTCTCTATCCCCCCTTCTCTGCCCGCTGTCACCATCCTCTGCACCGCTGTCACCATCCTCTGCTCTCTGTCCCCCCTTCTCTGCCCGCTGTCACCATCCTCTGCTCTCTGTCCCCCCTTCTCTGACCGCTGTCCCCATCCTCTGCTCTCTGTCCCCCCTTCTCTGCCCGCTGTCACCATTCTCTGCTCTCTGTCCCCCCTTCTCTGCCCGCTGTCACCATCCTCTGCACCGCTGTCACCATCCTCTGCTCTCTGTCCCCCCTTCTCTGCACCGCTGTCCCCCCTTCTCTGCCCGCTGTCACCATCCTCTGCTCTCTGTCCCCCCTTCTCTGCCCGCTGTCACCATCCTCTGCTCTGTCCCCCCTTCTCTGCCCGCTGTCACCATCCTCTGCTCTCTGTCCCCCCT
Source organism: Mixophyes fleayi (assembly GCF_038048845.1). Taxonomy (NCBI): domain Eukaryota; kingdom Metazoa; phylum Chordata; class Amphibia; order Anura; family Limnodynastidae; genus Mixophyes; species Mixophyes fleayi. Next base: position 54,642,704 of record NC_134412.1, on the reverse strand, counting down.
TCTCTGCCCGCTGTCACCATCCTCTGCCCGCTGTCACCATACTCTGCTCTCTGTCCCCCCTTCTCTGCCCGTTGTCACCATCCTCTGCCCGCTGTCCACTGACGTCGATATTCAGTGACAGCTGCAGGAGAGAGGAGGCTGCTGGGTCCCGGCGCCCGGCGGATTGGTAAGTTTCTGTGTTCTTTTTTTTATGTCTGGCCCGCGGCACCCCAGTGGGAGCCGCGGCGCACAGTTTGGGAACCGCCGGCTTAGGGCATGGGTAGGAAGATATAAGATTTCCTCTCTTATAATATGATGGCGATTATGGTGTGTAATTAAATGTGTATTAGTTGTCTTAAGTTGGGCAATATGGATGGGTGAATGATAGCACAGTGTCTCTGTGTAATAAGTGATATGGGGGTGTTAGCGGGTATGAAGGTGCGCTTATAGATTGCTCTTATAAGAGCAGTTGTGGTAAATGCCTATATAGTCTGATGCTGGTGAGGTTCAGGGGGATTCCATGCCCCTCCTTGCTTCCGAGAGAAGGGAAACAGTAGCTTGGCCGAGCAGTATCCTGTTTCGGCAGTTGGAACGCAATATGCGTTCCAAATTCCGAACTTCCGGTTTCTGACTGGAACGCACAGGCGCCGGTGCGTTCCACTGCTGGATCTATTCTATTCGCCGCTGAGTTGCTTGCTTTTTCCTCGTAGCTTTGGTCTGGTGAGAGAGTCTGTCTACGATGGGTGGTGGTGTGAGGAGTCTTCTGGTCCTGTACGCCGAGTGGTGCTTGATGTATATCCAACGCGTTTCATCCATGGACTTAGTCAGGGATATGATTATTCCTCTGCCTGTATTATAATTCTTGGTAAAATCCAGGGGAGGTGTTCCCAATACTAACAGAAACGTCGGAGCAAGTAAAATACTTGACACAAGATTTTCCCTTGTCTAAGTGTGGCACAAAACGTCCCAGAGGACAGCAGGACTCAGGGACAGTTTTAAGGTAGGAAACCAGGAAGAACAATCCCAGGGTAGTACTACGCCCCAGATGGAGGAACCGGCGTGAGGAAGTACGCAGCGGTCATATGTCAGGTTATGGAGGGACATAGAGGCAAGGGGTTCTTTTACAATCCCTTCCTAGTTCCCAAACCAGGTGGGTCCTTCCATCCAATTCTCAAAGCTCTAAATTTACATCTTCGGTTGGATAAAATTCCGCATGGATTCCATCAAATCAGTGATTAACGTATTGAAACCACTGGAGTTCCTGGCATCCATCGACATTTGGGATGCGTATCTACACGTACCCATTGGGAAGGCCACCAATTCCTGCTCAGGTTCACGTGGAGGACTCCCATTATCAGTTCTGGGCTCTTCCCTTTAGCCGCTCCAAGGGTGTTCACCAAGATCGTGACTATAATGGCCACACTGCTGCGCTTCAAGTGGGTCAGCATAGTTTATTACCTGGATGATCTACTGATCAAGGCAGATTCAGACCAGCTACTGAGAGAACATCTCTTACCATTCGAGCTCTGGAACAACATGGGTGAATGATAAATCTTCCAAAATCCCAACGGACTCGTCAGCGTATGGTCTTCATGGGTCTAATATTGGATACCAGGTTGCAATAGATTATTCTTCCAAACACCAAAGTGTGCTCTCTTCAGAATTCTGTGCAAAGGGTTCTGGCCCTTCCTTGACCTTCCGTGCTAGTATGCATAAAACTTCTGGGCCAGATGGTCTCCACGTTCGAGACATTTCCCTTCGGGAGATTCCATTCACGCATCTTCGGTGAGAGCTGTTGAAGAAATGGACAAACTCCACCATTCACTTTGATTTCCAGTTAATCCAGTTGTCTCAGGAATCCCATCTGTCCCTTTGCTGGTGGCTGATGAAGGATCTTCTGTCCATGGGCTGTTCCATTGCCACATACTCTTGTCATAATGGACACAGGCCTCCTAGTTTGGGATACCAAGGTGTTACACTTGCGCCTTCAGTGGACTTGGTTGACTCGGTAAACCTCGCTTTCGATAAATGTCTTTAAATTGAAGGTCACGATGCTAGCTCTGCAGGGGGCACAGCAAGTTCTGTAGGGTATTACTGTACAACTCCAATCCAATAATACCATATGGCATATGTAAATCATCAGGGAGGTATCAGAAGTGTGGGAGGCGTGCAAGTGGCAGGTTAGATTCTGGCTTGGGCGGTGTTCATTCCCTGGGTGGAAAACAGTCACAATATGTTGCCTGGTGAGTGGTCCCTCCATCCAGAGGTTTTTCCGTCGCTGTCCTGGAGGTGGGGTGTGCTCGACATCGACATGATGGCTTCTCTTCACAACAGGCAAGTGGACAAGTCCTGCTCGAGAACTATGGTTCCTCTGGCTGTAGCTGTGGACACAATGACCATGTGCTGGGACTTCCAGCTGGGATATCTGTTCCTCCCATTCCAATGCAGGCCCAAGAACTCAGACAAGTGAAACAAGGAGACTACCTGTGATCATGGTGGCTCCACATTGGCCACATCGGGTCTGGTTTGCAGACATTCCGCGACTGGCAATTGAGCAAGGGCGGCATCTACTGCTTTAAGACGAACTGCTACTACAGGGCCCATTTCTGTTCCAGGACCTTCATTGGCTGGCTTTAACGGTGTGGCTTTTGAAGCCAGTCTTTGGTTGACAAAAGGTTTATCCACCAGAGTAGTGGACACTATGTTGCGAGCTAGGAATCCGGCTTCTGCCCGTATTTATCACCAAGTGTGGCGTATCTACATCAGGTGGTGCGAGCATCACTCTTGCCACACGGGTCTTTCGACTTTCTAGTATTTTGGCCTTTCTCCAAGATGGTTTGGGTCTTGGGCTCAGCTCTCTGAGCGTCCATGTATCGGCCCTCTGTCTATTTCCAGAAGAAAATTGTGAAGTTGCCAGAAGTGAGAATATTTTTTTAGGGGGTCTTGCATATCCAGCCTCCTTATGTTCCTCCCACAGCTCCCTAGGATCTGAATTTGGTGCTAACTATGCTTCAGAGTGCACCCTTTGAACCATTCAGATTGCTCACATGGAAGGTGGTTTTTCTCTTGGCCATAGCACGTGCACAAAGAGTGTTAGAACTTGGGAGCCCTTTCTTACCGCTCAACCATGAGGGCTGTTCTGCGGATGGTTCCTTATTTTCAACTTAAGTTAGTTTCAGGTTTTACCTGAACCAGGAGATTGTAGTCCCGGCTTTCCGAGTGTGGGATGGATATTTGGGTTTACATTCCAAGGAATCCTTGGATGTTGTTCGTGCCCTTCACATATATATTAAACGACCTTCGGACATTCGCAAGACTGATTCCTTTTTTGTCCGGTTGCAGGCTTATACAAGGGGGCGGCCGGCTACTAAGCTGACCATTGGCAGGTGGATCACACTCACCATTAGGCAGCCCTATGTTATTAAAGTAATTCTATCGTTTTCAAATAAGCATTGCCCAATCAATTGTATGTGTTTCCAAAGCACAAAGTGATTTATTTAAAGCAGATGTAAATTGTCAACAATTCAATACATTATTATATTATGATACAGTACAGTACAGCCAATACCAAAAGATAAATACATACCGATGCTATCGCATGCGCTCGCTGCGCAAACCATGGGACCCAGTGGACAGTATATCTGTTTAGAATACTGTGTCAGTTGACTGAGAGCCAGGGGGAGTGCAGCTATGATTATATACAGTACAGTGTTACACAGTGAACAATAGAGATGACGTAGATTGTTTCTATAGGTCCAGACGTTGGGTGGGTCCAGGGTAAACAGGTCATAGGCTGATTTAATCTAAGGAATCCAAAGGTGGGGGTCGTCTCTCCAGGGGGTCTGCTCCTTTCATAGCCAGCATCATACAAAAGGTTTATTCCCTAATATCAATAACTAAAGTATGCAATATGCGATCTCTTTGCCGACTGCACCGGACAGCTGCTGATGAATAGGGTTTCAGTATGATACCAGACATGCCACCTTTCCCACAACCTGAACCATATATATCACTGAAGTGTACGTATAATCATTATATATATATATATATATATATATATATATATATATATATATATACTACTAATAAACCAAATATTAAAATATTATCTGCTCATAAATTACAGTGTAACGAAACCAATATGAATATGAATTATATAAATAACTAAATGTTGTAATGCGAGTGTGTGCGTGCGTATTTTACCGTGCGATCGCACCACGCCACGTGTTACGTGGCGTACAGATCGCAATTGCACGGCAAAACAATATTAAACCAATATACTTTAGTTCATCCAATTATACGACTTCGACAATGTCATCAAGATCGGTCTGTGCCTAGCCATATTGCCGCCCATTCCACCCACTCAGTGGAGGCTTCTTGTGCTGCACGAAATGGAATTCAGGGGATTAGCTTTGTGGAGCGGCGGCCATCTGATCCTCTGTCCATACCTTTACTAAGTTTAAGGTTATTGCATCCTTGGACGCCAGTTTTGGCCGCAGTGTTTTGCATGCCAGGTTATCAGAGCGGTCCCTCCATTAGGGGGCTGCTTTAGAACGTCCCCATGGTAGCAGTCTCCCCAAGATAGGATGAAAGAGAAAAGGATTTATCATAAGTATAAAATCCTCCTGAATCCATCTGGGGGACACTGCGTTCCCTGCCCACTGTTCTTTTCTCGATTGTCTTACCCTTCCTTTAGACTTTATAAATACACTGAGAATGCAGGAACTTTGCAGAGGGGAGGAGTCTCTCTGTAGGTTAAACAAACAATTAACTGTTTGAGTGCCAACTCCTAGCTCAGAGAAATGGATATTTTTATACTTATCGTAAGTATAAAAATCCTCCTTTTTTACTTGGACATGATCTGTATATGAGCAACAGTTTGTTGTATGATTGACCTCCACTGATATAAATTTGTTAACCTTTGCACAGAGTTCTGATAATTTTTTCGGGAAATTGACGGTACTTTATCTTCATCCCTGTTCTACAACAGAATAATAGCTAACAATATTTTGTCAGCTCAGTCATAACACCAACCTCTTGTATACAGTTTCCCTTACGGGTAATATAACAGGTTACACAATTTTGTTCTAAATATGTATGTTTTATTAAAAAAAAGTCAGTGACATGGTGTACATAAATGTCCCAAGTGCAAACCAAAGTCTTTAAGCATAGATTAAATTACAGTGTCCAAAATGTTCCAGTAAAAGATATATTAAATAAGTTCTGTATGGTCCAAAGAACTACTTCAGCTGGAGAAACTCCCAGTGGTAGTAGGGCAGAGAAAATGTCTAATGACATAGGAATGATGTAAACCAGTGGGTCTCTTGGGGGCATATTCAATTGTTAGCGTTAACGCTAACAAACCAGCGCTCGAAAAATCTTACCGTTAATACGGTAATTACTCGCGGAATTTCAGCTCGCCGCTCCCTGAGCGGCGAGCTGAAATTCCGCGAGTAAACTACCGTATTAACGGTTTTCGCGAGCAATATTACCGTATAAACGGTAATATTTTCCGAGCGCTCGTTTTTCAGCGTTAACGCTGACAATTGAATACGCCCCTTGGAATCCTTAGGCGTTTCATTGTATCCTTAACAAAGTCTTCAGAGGAAAACCTAGTAATGAAATAATCTCACTTTTGTTTTTCTTATAAATACCTATTTTGTTAAACCTGTGCTGCTATCATATCAGCAAAGGCGCTTTGTTATATGTAATAGTGCCAGTAATTAAGGTTTCCGTTCTTAAAATGAGCTGCTCTGCTAAAAATGATTATCAGAATGTTTATAACTAATTTGCGTGTTGCAGTGAAAAAGGCATGACCGTGGACGCAATTATAGTAATGCCCACCTGGTATCCCTTTCTTGGTACTTATTCCTTATACCTAACCACTATTTTTATTAGTACTTTTCTTATGTTATGCAGACACAACATGTACCCACCACATTCGGACGTTCACTCGCTACAAGAAACAGTTGATATTTTATCCTACCAAATTTCCACATTGAACAAGTTATTGGATAACCTTGTTAAAAAAAAAAACAAACAAACCCTTGCTTAGCTCAATGTTCTGCATTGTTCCGGTTATTTGCTAATTTCTTTATATCGACTGTCCATTTTTCTACACTGCTCATATTCTACAAACTCACAAAGTTTAATAAAGATCATTTTCCCTAAGGGAGACTTTGTGGTGGTTGGAAAGAAATGAATAGCTAAGATAATTGCTGTTACTTCTAGGTATCTGGGGTGAGCCCATCTGAAGCAGGGAGATATTGTAACCGTTCACCTGTAGTGATATTAAGAGGCCATATGCAAATGACTGGGTATGGCAACCTTGTGGACATTCTGTAGTGGATTTCCTTGGCCGAATATGTGATCTAGATAGAACTTGCAAATAATCATATTTCACCTTTATTCTCACAACTATCAATTTACTTTTGTTTTGCAAAGATGAAAACTTACCAAACCTCTTCAGGTTATAGATTAGACAATTTCGCTTTGACTGTTTATGGACTTCAGTTTGCTTTATTGGTTATATTGAAAGCAATTTATTTAGCTTTGTTTAAATCCGCTGTATTTATATCAATCCTGATTTGAATAAAACCCACTGACAGCTCTGCTTTACAAAATAAAATAAATTCAAGACCTATGAATGAACTAGTAGTTATATCAGATATCTGATGTATTGTACACTTATTTTACAATACGGTACCCTGCTGTGGTCTTGCTAAATGCTATGGATTGTGTTCAATGTGGCTCACTATTTTATCTTTGTTGCGCAGCTCAGTTCCAACCTGCGACACGTGCGAGTGTTTGAGATGGATGTGGAAGATGATGGGGAAGCCGAGGAAGAGGAGGAATCTCATTCTCAGGATGCAACAGGGGAAGAGGGAGAGTTATATCATTCCACAGATGATGCACCGAACAGTTGCGTTGAAGCAGCAGATGTGACAGAGGAAAGCCTGGACCCTTGATTTCCATTACAGAGTTGTGCACTTTGACACCACACCTTCCTATAACGTTTCCTGTCTGTATTGCAAATATATGGGGCCCTGTCCCCTTTGTTATTTGAAACCAGGATCTGGACCACACCATATAGCCTTCACATTTTTACTGCAGCATCTCAAAGTGAAGTACTACTATTCATCTAGTCCTCTATGGAGTGAATCTTCCAGCGCCATGAGCTGCTGTGTAATCTGGCTTTAGTTGACAGAGGGAAACCTCCCCTATTATACGGGACAGCAGATTATATTAAGGGTGTGATTTTATTGTATCAGCTCTGAGAGCCACAAATAAACATTAATATTTTGTACAGCTAGTTTGTATCTCTGTAATCTGCACACTCTAGGAATGGCAGCCTTTGGATTACATATAGTCTTACATATAGCTAGCTATGGTGACATTTGAACTAAAAAGATAAAAATTAGTTTTCATTGAAAGTGATCCAAGGGTTTTACTACAATCATAATATTATTTCTCTTTCATCCATCTGGGGACACTGCTAACCATGGGGGTTGAGTAGGGTAGGGAGGAGTCTGGCACCCAAATAGTTAATCTTTTGCTGCTAACAGGCATATCCCCCCGCCCCTTCCCCACAGAACTCAGTTTGAAGTAGGTGCCCTAGGAGTATGGGCTGAAGTTTGGAGAGCTGCACAGTGAACTGAGTTCACTGGGTTTAGGCTTTTTTGTTTTTAGCTGTTGACATAGTGCACGAGTGGCTCTGTAAGACAGAGCGCACTCGTGAGCAGAGAAGGACTGTACAGCGGGGGAGCCGCGGCACCCGCTGACAGGTTGGAAACAGTGCGCTCTCACACTGCTAGCAGAGTGATTCGACCGATTGTAAGTTGGAAACTTTTTTGAAATCGGTCTTTACGGCTGTTGGTACAAACTTCAGACCGGCATTATCTTTGGCCTGGGTAACAAGGGCTATGGAAGCCTGGGCTGGGCAGTTAGAGTCCGCATTACAGGATTCGGAATTGCTCCCCCTGGCCATGCACCTTAAGGAGGTGGCAGGATATATATATATATATATATATATATATATATATATATATGAGGCGGCCCAGAATTCAGCCTCCATATCATCTTCTATTTCTGCTACAGCAGTAGCAGCAAGAAGAGCATTATGGTTAAGAGTCTGGGATGCGGATTTGGAGTAAAAAAAAATCATTAGAATCCATTCCGTATACTAGTGGGATGCTATTTGGTCCAGAGTTGGACTCCTGGATCTCACAGGCCTCGGGGGGTAGGAGTACGTCCTTGCCTGTGAATGCTCCTAGACCCAGAGTTCCAAGGTTTAGTTCTTTTAGACAGCCTTTTCGCGGTGGCGCATCTGGCAGAGGCCAGACAGTCAGGTCAAGGGCTGCTGGAGGTAGGAGACAATCGCTTAGAGGAAGGTCATCCTTGTCCTCCATGGCAGCAAGGTCCTCTTCCGCCAAGCTGCCGGATAGACCAACAGCATGATTACCACCCTCCTCTGATAACAGAGGGTGGGGTGGGAGGACGGCTGCTGGGGTTTGCCCAGCAGTGGACAGAGTCCTCAGCGGACAGGTGGGTTCAGGGGATCATGAAAAGAGGTTACATGATAGAGTTGGTGGAGCCTGCTCCACACAGGTTTTTTGTAACCAGTTTACCCCGCTGTCCTTAAAAAAGACAGGCAATTGCTCTCTTCTGTCGATTTGCTTCTTTTACAGAAGGTTATTGTACAGGTTCTGTAGTACCAAAGAAGGAAGGGGTTTTACTCAAACCTATTCTTGGTACAGAAACCGGACGGTTCATTCAGACCAGTGCTGAACCTCAAGCAGCTAAATCTGCATCTGAGAGTAGATTCTTTCAGGATGGAATCCCTAAAATCTGTCATAGATGGCCTAGAGGCAGGCCAGTTCATGGCATCAATAGACATCAAGGATGCCTATCTTCATGTGCCGATCGGGGAGGGGCATCAGCTATCAGTTCAGAGCTCTTCCATTCGGGCTTGCCACAGCCCCAAGAGTATTCACAAAGATTATGGCAGCATTCCTTCACTCCAAAGGGGTGCAGATTGTACCTTATTTGGACGATCTTCTAATCAAGGAGTCAACGGTTCAGTTGTTGGAACAACATCTTCGCCTTACGGTGAGGGTGCTGAAACAGCACGATTGGCTCCTGAATGTAACAAAGTCACAAATGATCCCTTGTCAGAGAATGACATTTTTGGGACTAATAATGGACACTGCTGACAGCAGAGTTTTTCTTCCAGAGGACAAGATAAGGTGCTTGATGGAGTGGACAGACAGGGTTCTGTCACACAGGAGGCTGTCAGTACTCATGTGTATGAAGCTGCTAGGAAAGATGGTGGCATCTTTCGAGACGCTGCCATACGGAAGGATCCACTCCAGATGTCTTCAATGGGACATTCTGAGGAAGTGGTCGGGGTCCTTCCTCTGTTTGGATCGCCAGTGGATGAGGTTATCTCTAGAGACGAGAAAATCCCTCAGCTGGTGGTTGTTAAAGGACAACCTAATAAAGGGCAGATCCTTTGCCCCGTGGGCCTGGATCTTAGTATCCACAAACGCCAGTCTGAGTGGTTGGGGGGCAGTGGTCCTTCACCTAAGGATGCAGGCTCTGTGGTCAGAGAGACAGTCGGTTCTTCCCATAAATGTGCTGGAACTTATGGCCATCCTGAAAGCACTGCAGAGGGCTCAGGGTGTGATACAGGGAAGGCCGGTTCGCATTCAGTCCGACAATGCCACGGCAGTGTCATACATAAACAGACAAGGGGGCACCAGGAGTGCAAGAGCGATGAGGATCACGTTTCAGAAAGAAACGTGCCTGCGCTGTCAGCGGTGTTTATCCCAGGGAAACAGAACGTACAAGCAGACTATCCAAGTCAGCACGAAGTTCTACCAGGGGAGTGGGCTCTGCATCCGGAAGTACTCCAGTTGCTGGTGGACAAATGGGGACTTCCGGATCGAGACCTGATGGCGTCAAGAGTCAACAGGAATGTCCCAGAGTTTTGCGCAAGAACAAGGGACCCACTGGCTGTGGCAGTGGACGTCCTAACAATGCCTTGGGACTTCAGGTTAAGATACCTGTTCCCCCCCATATCAATGATTCCCAGGGTCCTCCGAAGGGTCAGGCAGGGAGATCGACCAGTCATTCTGGTAGCTCCAGCCTGGCCAAGAAGGGTATGGTTCCCAGAGATTCTTCTGGTAGCAGTAGGTCAAGGGGTTCGGTTGCCCAGGGACCGTTCTTACATCAGGGTCTAGTCCGGCTGAATTTAATGGCATGGCTTTCGAATCCAGTCTGTGGAGAGCCAGAGGGTTCTCTGTGAGTGTAGTAGACACTCTCCTACGAGCCAGGAAGCCAGTTTCGGCTAGGATTTATCACTGCATCTGGCATGTGTATATAAGGTGGTGTAAAAAGAAATCTTGCAATTCAAAATCCTTTTGTCTGGCTAGATTTCTAGCTTTTTTGCAGGGTGGCTTGGATGCGGGTCTCCGGTTGGGAACCTTAAAGGTTCAGGTGTCAGCATTGTCAGTGTATTTTCACAGACGGCTGGCGGAGATTCCGGATGTTAGAACTTTCTTGCAGGGAGTGCTTCACATCCAGCCACCCTACGTGCATCCTACGGATCCTTGGGATCTTAATTTGGTCCTGGACATGTTGCAGGAGCCTCCATTCGAACCACTTCGCTCAGCGGAATTGCGCTTCTTGACTTGAAAGGCAGTTTTCCTGCTGGCCATTGCCTCAGCTAGGAGGGTCTCTGAGCTTATCTTATAAAGAACCTTATTTGGTCTTTCATGAGGATAGGGCAGTTTTAAGGACTGTTCCATCCTTCCTCCCTAAGGTGGTGTTGGGTTTCCATATTAATCAGGAAATAGTAGTTCCGGTATTCAGAGAGGATCCTCAGGTTATGGGAACAAAAGGAAGTAAATGTTTAGATGTCGTTAGGGCGTTCCGGATATATGTTAAGAGAACTGCAAAGATACGCAAGACAGATTCTCTATTTGTGTTATTGATTTCGCTAGACGAGGATGGCCTGCGTCTAAGCAATCAATTGCTAGGTGGCTTACCCTAGCAATTAGGGAGGCTTATGTCCGTACTAAGCGTCCTGTGCTGAAGCGTATTGTTGCCCATTCTACCCGTTCGGTTGGGGCGTCTTGGGCAGCGCGAAACGGGGCCTCAGCGGACCAGCTATGCAGGGCAGCTACCTGGTCCTCAGTCCATACTTTCACAAAATTCTACCAATTCAATGTTTTTGCGTCTGAGGACGCCTCATTTGGCCGTAGTGCTCTACGTGCGGGGCGATCAGACCGGTCCCACCCATCCGAGGGACTGCTTTAGTAAGTCCCCATGGTTAGCAGTGTCCCCCAGATGGATGAAAGAGAAAAGAGGATTTATACTTATAATAAATCGGTTTCTCTGATTCCATCTGGGGGACACTGCATTCCCCCCTCCCCCCTCTTTTCTGTGTTTTGTGTATCTTGGTTGATTGGCCTGTCCTCCTAGGGCTTTGTTAATCAAACTGAGTTCTTTGGGGAAGGGGCGGGGGGATATGCCTGTCAGCAGCAAAAGATTAACCATTTGGGTGCCAGACTCCTCCCTACCCTACTCTACCCCCATGGTTAGCAGTAGCCCCCAGATGGAATCAGAGAAACCGATTTATCGTAAGTATAAATCCTCTTTTACTAGTAGTAAGAAATACATGTCTGCAAGATAAACACATGTGGGTTAAGTCAGCCATTTTGATACACCACCTGGGGGTGAGTGTCGTTTCAGACAAGCGTCTTACTGTAACAGCAATAAGCAATAGAATTGTTTTAATGCTACTGTTCATCTGGAGGGTCTCTATTTAGTTTAATTATGTCATTGATTCCACCATATAATAATGTTTGATAGTGGATCCCTGGTGGTATCAAATCACCCATATATCTGCATGTATGTGTATAGATACTAAATCTTCTCACTTGCCAAGATTATTGCTTTGGTAGGGGTCTGTTCCCTGGAACCCCCACTATTCAGTCAATGAAATGGCTTTAATTGAAATTCTTAGAGCAACTGTTAAATCTCTTCTAATACAGAGAGAGCTGAGCTGCAGTGAAAGTGATTAACAGAGGTCTTGGCTATTTGTGCCTGTCAGAATTCTGCTAAATACAGTAAATGGTGGGGGTCCCAGTGGTGGCACTTTGCTCAAGTATTATTATTGGGAGGAGAGGGTATTTAGTACAGGGTTTATTTAACCCCTTCAGAGGTTTTATTTTTAAAATTTATGTTTTCGAATACAATAGAAACAAAAAAATCAAGCACCTATACCAGAGATAAGGAAAGATGTTTATAACCTGTATATAAAAAAACAAAAAAAAACTAGACAGGCAACAATTGAATCTTCTTTCAAAATGTTTACATTGTAACCATTGTATGAGTCACAATTTCTTTTACTTATACCCCATTCATACTGCACCAAAATCCGAGAGAGAGTTTTTTTTTTTCATATTACAGCTTTCAGCCAATGAAAAGTGCTCTAGTGATGACTCACACAAATTGCCAGGGCACAGACTTGTGCAGTATGAATGGGGTCAACCCCGGAAATTCCCGGGTCCGAGGTGCAGTATGAATGGTGTTTCTGAGCTGGGACGCTCCGAGCCCCTGCAAAAAACACGCCTTGAAAAACCCGGGATATTGCCGGGGCGCCTGTAGGAAAGTGGTATTATTCACACAAACACTTTGTGTCTTTATGTAGGAAAAGGTACTTTGTCTCCAAAATAAAAAGGAAACACCCTGAACTGAATCTAAATATTCTACATCTATTAGCTGGCTATCTACTGGCAAAGCATGCTGGGGCTTGTAGTTTCACAACACCTGAAGAGCCACAGGTTGCCCAGGCCTGTTCTAGGTTCTAATTATGTTGGTTGTCTGTCAATATTGGAAGGTCTATGGGAGGAAATTAATAAGGAGGAAACTTCATAGGAAAAGTTGGGCCCTATATTTGACATAAATAAGAAGAGTTTCCTATCAAGTCTGAGTTTTTTAATCAGAATCACCTGCTTTTCATATCTTCTACAAGAATGTAGTGAATGATTTTAGAAATTGTGCAATGGAAATTCTCACATGGAATGAGGGAAACTTTAATCTGTCCAAAACTGAAAAGTTGTCCATAAATAAATTATGTGGCAACTCGTTCCGGTCATTAAACCGGCTGATAAGAGAGTGGGAGTGGTTATCCTAGACAAGGAAGATTACCTTAGAGGTATTGAGACAATTAAATCATGGCACCTTTTATTCAGTCTTACCTAAGGACCTGGATGGTATGAAAATGAATTTAAGGATATGTTGGAGTTGACTAGTTAAGTGCCTACTCCCTCACTCTCCAACTACAACCCCATGGTAGCATTGTCCCCCCAGATGGCATCAGAGAAAAGGATTTATCATGAGTATAAAAATCCCATTTACTTAAGAGCTAGTACTGCAGCTTGTACTAACACCCTTAGCAGGAGTCTGTCATATGCATCAGAAGGAGCTGGAACCCTTGGTACACCTCTCTCATCCCCTGTACTGTTGTGGGAGAGCTCTGGAGGGGATTCCTCCTCACTGTAGTGTAAAACAGTGATGGAGAGTCCTGTTTACTAACGCCATATGGTACTGGTTTTAAAATGGGCACGCACCAGTGCCGCTAGAAAAAATCCTTTCTGAAGTTCAGAAAGGACCTTTATAGCAGCATCCCCGGGTTTCGACATACAGAACCAAGGGGTTTGGGTCAGGCGGCACCCCTCTGAATGCGGCTAATGCTGCTAGGGACAGAGAGATTTACTCGGAGTCTGTCCTCTGTACGGGTCCTAGAGGGGGAATCACACTCAGGCTATTGCCATCTCCTCCTTGGAAGGCTTTACCTTTAAAAAAAGATAAAGGAAAGCCTGCCATCATCATCATCATTTACTATATGCCAGAAATCAATCGCCCATATTTCTGTCATAGAGTGTAAACATCTCCCACTTCCTGCTGCTCGGGGTGGACAGTGCACATATGTATATATGTACACACACACACACACACACATATATATATATATATATATATATATATATATATATAACTATATCGGATACGAATATAAAAAGGAGGACACGGCTGGTCATATTTTACCTTGAGAAAGACTTTATCTACAAGTCGAAACGCGTTGGTTCCATCTTCATTTCCTTTTTGGATTGTGAATATTTGGACACGAACGGACGGAACAGCTTGCAGAGAGAGACACTGTTGTTAACACTTACCCCGCTATCTTGTTGCTGATGTCTGGTATGAGTCACATGTTGATTTTACATTTTATATATTAAAAGATAATGCGCTAGATTGTCTTTTATGTTCTTCTATTTATACGGAATATCGATGCCAAAGCCGGAATTGGGTCCACATCTTTAATCTTGTCTACGGGCGCATTTACATCTATGTTCTAGTAAGCATATACCCAACAGGGTTTCCACATTGAATGACAACACGGGTGCACGCTATTTTATGTATGCACGGGAATAATTAGAACTCTTCTTGTTGCTTTCATGTTTGCCATATCGTCATGTTGATATACTACACTATTATGGTCTTTTGTATGCATTACCCTATTTTTTAGGGAATCATCTAGAAGATATTCATATACACATCCATCCCCAAGTATACACCTGTTGTGCGTGAAGGCAGCGCTATATGTATGTATCCATTTGTTTGCTATATTTAAAGCACATAGGCCCAGCTCTGTTCCAGATTAATAATAATTACAGTACATTTTGCAAAGCTCATTGTTATATGGTGTCCCGTGAGATATTAATGTATTACGTGCAGCTTGACTCTCTATTTGCAGCATAGGGCGCACCAGTATCAGATAATGGTATGCACAGGACTGGCAAGAGAAATTTGGGGCTCGGGTACAGTGAAATTTTGCCCTCCCCCACAGATGCACATGAAGAGAGATGTATACCGACGTGCAGCGGCGTCGGTGAAGGGGTTGTGTTCGCATAATGTTGGGGGCGTGGTCAATATGTGGCGTGGCATAACAAATTGGGGGAGACTCAATTGCTGGTGATGTGATACATGGGTATCGCGCAGCCCACTTTGCTGGCAATTACGGTAGAAATCTCTGCTTATTTTTCCTTGAGAGGAAAAATGAACAGTGATTTCTGTCAAATTTCAGCCGCAAAGTGTCTCGCAGATGTTCACTTTGCAGCTAATTGAATTCCCCCATTATGTATTAAAATGGTGTTGCTCTGACCTACCAGTTATTGCAGCTTTTACAACCTGGTACTGGATTCTTGCATAGATCCTGGAATGTTGGGACCTGTTGGAAAATGTATATATGGAAAACCGAGCAATAAGTGAACATCGCACATGACACAGATCACACAGTATAAAATACATACATTATAATAAAATATTATATTTATCACCAGCTACATAACGCCACCCCTCAGACACAGCACGCCACATCCTGCATCACGCTACCCCATGCCACATCACCCATCACACCACAATACCTCCCCCAGACAAATCACACACTATGCCACCCTGCAGACAAATCAGGCTTCCACCCAGTCACATTATCATGCCACCCCCAAGACACATTATCATACTACACAAGACATATTATAACCCCCCCCAGCCTACTGTACTTACCTATGCAGCTGACATCAGAGTAAAAAAGAACGCCTTGCAGAGTGAGCAGGTAAGCTCTTAGTCTCGTGAGATTTGGAGCTCCAGGCCTGCTCTGCAGGCTGCTGGACAGTATATAATGACATACGCTGTCACCACACACTGTCTGTGGACAGCTCCCCCCAGAGTTGGATTAAGGCTTTGGGGGGCCTGGGGCACTTAAGACAGGGGGCACTATGGTCTAAAATTAAGAGCATAGTATCATAATTCACAAAAGAGAGAGTTACTAACTAATACACAATGTAGAAAAAAATTATAATTCAGTCGCTTATCAAAAATTATTAAAATCAGAATTTTGAGGTTCAGGTTCAGTTAGGTGGCATCAATATTATTATTTATTATCATAGATTTCTAAGGCACCACAGTGCTCCACAGAGCCATACAGTAGGGAAAATAGTATATTCATAAAACGGACATACTAGGTAGACTAAATAAATGAAGACTTGAAAACAAAGGGTATGGAGGACCCTGCTCATTAGAGAGGAACAAGAGGAGCGAGTGTTGTTCGAATTGGAGATTATGACAGTTGTGAGGGTGTATTAATGTGAATAGTGTTTTCGAGGATAAGGTCACCTCTAAAAAAAAAAAAAAAAGATAGGTTTTCAGAGAATGTCTAAAGATTTGAAGACTGTGGGAAAGCTGGATTGAGCGTAGTAAGGAATGCCATAAGTGGGGAGCAGCACAAGAGAAGCCTTAGGCGGGAGTGAGAGGTGGCATTGGACATGGATGCACAGGGGAAAAACAGATACTGGGAAATGGTAGAAAAAGGTGAGGAGATACATGTGATAATAGGGGCAAAGAAAGACAGACACATAAAGGGGGCAAAGGAAAGGACAGACACCCACAATGCGAAGACAAAGCGACACAAAGGGTATAGAGGTGGGGTTAGAGGGTGCACATCGTATGTATACAATAAGGCCGTGCACTGTCTATATATGGCATCGTGCAATCCTTTGGGCAGAGGAATGGAGAGCCCCAGAAACAAAAATATACATATAGCAGCCCTGGGAGGTAGTACAGCTCTAAAACCAACATTTTAAGACTATCACTAACCCTAACTAACAAACAACCCTGACGGATTATACAGTTCATATACAGCTTTAAATACCGGAGACCAATAACTTCATAATAATCAATATCAATAACAAGTTTATTCTGACTTATAAAGTAAAGCAAAATAGATATAACTGTATATTTTAATATCTCAATATATCAGTTAAGTTCAGTGCTAAATAACCATTATAAAAATGAGCTAATCAGTTAATTCTATTGCTTAGTGTTTGGTCATATATAAAAAGAATGCCATTTCCAGATGGTTTGTGTGCAGTATATTACAGTCCTCTTTTTTTTAAGTTACCTTACCTGTTGTATGCTCCATGCCTCCTCCTTCAGACACTGCAGGCGGTCCTCAGCAGCATATAGTTCCATCCTGCCATGTACTTGGCACTGGAACGCCGGCTCCTTCACTTTTTAAAATGGGCGCCCAGTTCCTGGACCGTGCCCTCTGTAACTCCCTCCCCCCCACCCCTCCCCACTCGCAGGTGCACGCGTGATCACGGGTGCGCCGCCTGCTGGAGAAAATAAAAAGTACTTCTTTTTTTCTTTTAAAAAACACTGTTCGCCCCGGCCCATTTAGCCATCGGCCCTTCTGGCATTTACCAGATGGCCAGTCCGGCCCTGGTTCAGTGAGACCAACGCTGGAGAAGCTGGCTGGTCTTGAGAGAGGTTGTCTATGTCTAGCTAGCGTTTAGGGTCTCTATAATTTGCTGTGCAATTCATATGGTGTCAAATACATTTTAAACCATCCTGACAAAGCTGCATAAAAAGAAGTTGTTCGCGTGTGCTTCAGCAGTAGCGGGCTCTTGCCACAAGTAGTGTCAGGAATGGGATGCTCCGGGAACCAAGTTTCCGCTACCCAACCCGCGCAGATGTCAACATGGAGGAAGTACTGAGAACCCTCGTGAATGTGGCCGCTGCGCAGCAACAGCAGCAAGCTAAGATGCTACGAGTCGCCGAGGCACAGGTGGAAAACACAAAGCTCTTAAGGGAACAGTTAAGCCAGGTGAGTCATGACGGAAATGAACCACCTGGTCCGGTTCTGCAGAAAATGTCACCAGCTGATGACGTAGAAGCATATCTGGTGTCCTTTGAGAGACTTGCAAAAAGGGCAAAATGGCCTCCTAAAGATTGGCCTGAGAGGCTGGCGCCATATCTGACTGGTGAAGCTCAGCAAGCTTATATGGATCTAGATGAGGACCGGGCCTCTGATTATTTGTGACTAAAGTCTGAGATATTGGCTCGCATTGGAGTTTCCGGGCCAGGCCGAGCCCAGCGCTATCACCAATGGCACTATGATAAAGAAAAACCGGTCAGAGCGCAAGTGGCTGAGCTTTCTAAAATTTTAAAGAAATGGCTGCAGCCTGAGAATTCGCCTTTTCGGATTATTGAAGTTCTGGCGATAGATCACTGCATCCAGGGGCTGAACCGCGATTTGCAAAGGTAGGTTCTGCAATCAGACCCACAAACGTATGAAGAACTTTCCACAGTGGTAGAAAGGTTTTGTGCGCTACAGCAAATGACTAAAGAACCTGCATTCGTGCCAAAGCCGCTGCCACGCCAAAAGCCAGGTTTGACAGTCCTTGCTACAGGGCCCAATGGCAAAACTGCTATGGATAGAGGGCCAGGTGCAAAGCTGTCTAATCTGAAGTGTTTCGAATGTGGTGAGCCAGGCCACTTTAAGGCAGAGTGTCTTAAACTACAGGAACCCATGGACTGTTCCGTGGCACATATTGGGCCTGCGTTTCCAAGCTGTTTTACCATGAGTCCCACATGAGGAAGTCCTTTTTTGTTCCGGGTGACTGTGCTAATCAACCAAAACCTTGTTCTGGCCTTGGTTGACTCGGGGAGTGAACTTTCTTTGGTTTCTGCCTTACCCGAAACCATAACTTCTCGGTTGCCCAAGGTGAAGGTTCTTTGCGTACATGGCACGACAGAGGAGTATGAAAGAACAATACTACCAGTCACACTCAAAGACAAAACTGTTATGGTGGTAGCTGCCATAGTACCTAAACTCCCATATCCACTCATTTTGGGGCAAGACATCCCACTGTTTAATGATGTCCTCAGTGAGCGGATCCGGCCGAACATGCCGGCAACTGATGCAACGGTCGGAAGCCCGGTCTTAAAGGAACCGCCTAAGAATCCACAACATCTGGACATCGATCTTTGGGAACCGATAAACCGGAATGCCATCCTGGGAGTCACCGCAGGTGTTCCACAAAAGCATCTACCCGCGGGGAAACATGGACAGTCCAAACTAGCATTGGTTGGTGATGTCGCAGATGGGCCCACCCCGCCTATCAGTGAGGATACGGACTGGTCCGCAATACCAATTTTGTTTCCTCTGCAGGACTTTGCTCAAGACCAACTTAATTATGCCACTTTGGAACACGCCTTTAAAAGTGTGACTGAGGTAAATGGGGTAGCGAAAGCCGCCCAGCCTGGAGAAGGTATACCGTTTTTTATTGTCAAAAATAATTTCCTGTATAGAGTTGCTATTGTACAGGGTGAAAAAGTAGAACAATTGATGGTTCCTCAGGTCCATGTAACCCTAGTGTTAAAAGCAGCACATACACATGTCTGTGGGGGACACCTAGGGGAGGATAAAACACAGGAACGAGTTCTGCTTAGGTTTTACTGGCCCGGTGTACACATGGCAGTGAAAAAGTATTGCCGGTCCTGTCCCATTTGTCAGCGCACCTGTCCCAAACCAATATACAGGGCACCTCTCATTCCAATACCAATAGTACAAGTTCCTTTTGAACGGATAGCCATGGACCTTGTGGGGCCACTGGAAAAATCTGCACATGGGCACCAATATATACTAGTGGTGCTTGACTATGCAACCAGGTATCCAGAAGCAATTCCCCTACGAAACATAAAGTCCAGCACCATAGCTAGAGAACTTGTATTGATGTTTACACGCTTGGGAATACCCAAAGAAATTCTCACAGACCAGGATACTCCATTCATGTCCAAACTGATGAAGGACATGTGCCAGTTGCTAGGGGTTACGGCTCTTCACACCTCTGTATACCATCCACAAACAGATGGCTTGATGGAACGCTTTAACCGCACATTAAAGCACATGCTCAGGAAAGCAGTGGCTCAAGAGAAAAAAAGATTGGGACACTCTTATTCCCTATTTGATGTTTGCCATCCATGAGGTACCTCAAGCTTCAA
This sequence comes from Mixophyes fleayi, assembly GCF_038048845.1. NCBI lineage: Eukaryota > Metazoa > Chordata > Amphibia > Anura > Limnodynastidae > Mixophyes > Mixophyes fleayi. The sequence goes on along the minus strand of NC_134412.1, from coordinate 54,622,814 downwards.
CAGGGTTTAGTCCCTTTGAGTTGTTGTTTGGGAGACAGCCCAGGGGTATCTTGGATATGTTAAAAGAAGGCTGGGAGCAGCAAGGTCCCAGGGAGCCAAATCTGGTACAATTTGTGTCCCAAATGTATGAGAGGCTAGGAAAGATAGGGCCCATTGTGCAGCAACATGTAAAAGAGGCTCAGGAACAACAGAGGAAAAGTTATGACAAAAGTGCTGTTGTTCGCTCTTTCAAGCCTGGGGACAATGTCCTAGTCCTGGTTCCCACCCAGGAAAGCAAACTTTTCGCCCATTGGCAGGGTCCATATAAAGTTCTATAGGCTGTCGGTCCTGTCAATTACAGAGTCCGCCAGTTAGGTAGGAGAAGCAAATATATCCTGTGAACCTCCTTAAACCTTGGTATGATGAGGAAACCTCTCCTCAGGTAGTGAGTACTGCCATTGAAAAGTCTGAAGTGCCCATATAGCCAGCTTTGTCCATTCAGCAGAGACAACAGACTGAAGAAATGATTCGCCAGAACAGGGATGTCTTCTCTTCCATTCCTGGGCGCACTACCTTAATCGAACACAACATTGTCACTGCGCCAGAAGTCATTGTAAAGCAGAAGCCGTATCGTATTCCAGAAGCCAGACGGGTGGACGTAAGAAAGGAGATCGAGAAGATGCTCCAGTTAGATGTGTTTGAAGAGTCCACTAGTGAGTGGAATAGTCTCATTGTGCTTGTCCCAAAACCCAATGGGACAATTAGGTTCTGCAATGACTTTAGGCGCCTAAACAGTATGTCGCAGTTTGATGCCTATCCAATGCCACGTGTGGCTGAACTGGTAGAAAATCTTGCTGGTAGCAACTATTTGACAACTCTTGATCTAACAAAGGGTTATTGGCAAGTTCCCCTGACCTCCACGGCCAAGCCAAAGACTGCATTTTCCACCCCTGATGGTCTCTATCAATATAAAGTCCTACCCTTTGGGTTGCATGGGGCACCTGCCACCTTCCAAAGGGCCATGAATAAATTGCTACGACCTCACACAGCTTATGCAGCCGCTTACTTGGACGATATAGTGATTTATACCCCAGACTGGGGATCACATTTAGCCATGGAGGCGGTCTTAGCTTCATTAAGGTCAGCAGGGTTAACAGCTAACCCAGAGAAATGTGCCATAGCCATGAGAGAAGCCAAATATTTGGGGTACGTTGTTGGTCGAGGGTAGCAAAGTGGAGGCAGTCAAAAATTGGGCAAGACCAGAAAAAAAAAGTCGCAGTTAAGAACCTTTTTAGGCTTAGTAGGTTACTACAGGCGGTTTGTAAGCCACTTTGCCACTAGAGCTGCTCCACTTACAGACATGTTTTAAAAAAAAAAAAAAAAAAAAAAGTTGTCCAGATATATTAACCTGGTCTGATTCTGCAGAAACCACCTGGTCTGATCTTCGGTTAGCTCTTTGTTACTCCCCAGTTCTACAAGTACCGGATTTTACCCGGAGGTTCTTCCTCCAAACTGATGCTTCTGGTGTTGGCTTAGGTGCAGTCTTGTCACAGGAGAAGAATGGAGTAGAAAATCCTGTCCTGTACCTAAGTCGTAAGTTGCTTCCAAGGGAACAAAACTATGCCACTGTGGAGAAAGAATGTCTTGCCATAAAATGGGCTACAGAAGCTCTGTGCTATTATCTCCTAGGCAGAGAGTTCACCTTAATAACAAACCATGCACCATTGAGATAGATGGATGCAGAACAACCGGGAGGTAAATGCCAAGGTAAGCCGCTGGTTCTTGGCACTGCAACATTTCAAGTTCTCAGTAGAACATAGACCTGGGATTCTGCACAAGAACGCAGATGCATTGTCACGAAAATATGCGCTCCTTCCAAAGTCCGCGTCCCCCTACTTGGACGCGCTAGGGGGAGGGATATGTAACAAAGGGAGGCATTTATCTGACAAGATGCAGAGAAAGCATACAAGCAGAATAAAACATTGGCGCAGTTATGCACCTAGGTTGAGCTTAAACCAGGTAAAAACTTGTGTAGTTTAAAGTTTTGTAAACTTACATGATTTCCTCTCAGCAAACAGAAAGGGTATGTTTGTTAGAGCAAACAGAGCCAGTGATGTACACTATGCAAAACTATGTCACGCTCTTCCATGTCCGGAAAAGGAAAGGTGAGTGCTACCATCAGTCCTTTGGTCTCAGGATGCTTTACTGTTTGCATGACATTCATGTGTGGGGTAGTTTCTTAGCCAAGGGAGTGAGCTTACTCACAATTTTGTCCAAGAACACAGCCATGAATAAAGCAAGATCTGACAAAAAAGTCTAACACTGAAGCAGCAAACTTTGTGAAAACCAATACTTTGTCATTCTCAAAACTTTTGGCCATGACTGTACACATATGGTCCTGGTCAGCATTGAATGCACAACCCCAGCGCTGTGAGGCAGCAATGCCAACCACTCTGGCATAATGCTATGAACCATTTCAGACAATTACTAAGCTCTGTTCCTATTTTCCTAATCCTGTCCTCATAATTACAGTTCTTAAAAGCGTGTTACAGACACTTTGGGAAGGGGTAAATGCCATGTTCATAATGTTGTAGGATTTTGTTATTTTTTATGCTATGGAGTAAAAAGCAGAGCTTTGGGGAGGGGGGGGCGCTATAGTGTGCCTCTTATAGAAGACAAGTGTTCCACATTAATCCTGTCTGAAGAGTGAACAAGAGTCCTTAAAATAGCTCAGAAAAACTAATTGGCCTCAAAATACTTCACATCCTAAATAGAAATTTTACAATATGGTACCAACTGTTCTGAAATATATTTGATGGACAAAAAATTTTTTTTCGATTTTTAAGATTTCTCTACTTATAGAATTTACCTCTCCTCCTTTGATTGAGGACTGCATTATTGCATGGACTGGGGTACATAATTCTGAATGCAATGAGGAGACCCACTGGCTGTCTAATTTTTAGTATGGCATCTACATTAGACAACCGGTGGGTCCTCTCATTTCCACCTTAATGTCGCACATGTAAGTATCGCGGCTTGAAGTGTCGGCAGTCATACTGCCTGTATTTTGTGCTGTTGCGATTTATCCAGGGGATGTCGAAAATCAGGGATGCAACTTTTTAGGTATGTCTGTATTTCTTATATGTCGGTATAATCCCCTTCGCCTTTTTATTGTCTATGTAACGGTTGTCTGAATGAATGCATTTGGAATTTGACCATCACCAATTGCATGGATGTAGTATGCCAGTTTAATGTAAGCCTACATTCGTTTCTTGAAATCATTTAGTGGTTGTAGTGACGATCTTGCAAACAGCCAGAAGCCATATGTAAGTAAATGTTTATTTTTTTCCCCCCAATTACTACATAATATCAAAAAGTACCAGTAATAAAGGCTTTTTATTTTTTTACATAAGTGTGTGCAATTAAACACAGAAAGGCCGAAGCAGTTTACAAAACCACTTACAGTAGATGTTTATTTTGTAGAATTCATCTTCATTTATTCAGTGTATGTAAATATTGATCTGTATTCCATACATGAAACACCATAGGAAATTCATTCTATGGATGTTTTGCACTTTTGTGAAGCTTCATTCTTCAGATGCATTGCCCTGGTTCACATTTGTAGGGACATTTGAAACAAAGGGCAACATGCTACCATTCACATGAAATAAGTGACCAGAAATGTTCCATTAACAGTTTTACCTCTGGTAGAGGAGCAAACAGGAAAATGAACACCAATATATAAAGGTAAAAGTGATTGTGCATTTCTCAACTCCACATTCAAGATGTTGTAAATGGCTTTTTCAAAGTTTACGGTCTACAACCAACTTGTGCAGAATGGAAACAAACACTTTTACCCCACTCAGACACAGCTTTAGTTTCCAGGTTACTTATGGGAAATCTTACAATCGGTATTTGGGGATCTGGGTGGCACTGTTACAATATATTTTTTTTTTGGTATGAGCCCTAAAATTATTTGTATATTATAGTTTTAATGAAGTTCAAATATTCTAACTTAATAGGTAGGCACATTTGTTTTAAATTTACAAGTAGAAGACAATTAAAAAAAATAAAATAAATTTGGTCCCAAGGTTAAGACAGTCTCTAATTATGTAAACTTAATAAGGGAATTTATTTTCCCTACCTTCGTGTGTACAGGGCACTTTTTGCATTTTCCAAAACGGTGAACAAAAAAAAAAAAAAAAAACCCATTCATTTAATACAGTATACTTCTTTTTACAAAAGATACCTTTACAATTATAAATAAATCGAAACAAATTTGTAAAACAAAGATGCATTGTTCCAGCACATATGAACTTTGTGGTAGAGGCAACCATTTCCTTCAAAACATTTCTCCCCCTGCCCCACCAAAAAAGTTGGAAAGGTATAAAATACAGTACATGTCAATGCAGTGTCACTGGAATCCCTGATAAATATAGATTCACATAGAACAGAACTGTAAACCAAATTACATTCAAAAAAGACTTCCTTAAGAGCGCAGAGATTTGGCAACAGTTTTCACCTGTTACAGTATTTGTGCAAAACAGCAGCTTAGTGAATTTAAGACATTTGTCCTCTTGTCTGGCTACCAGGAGGAGAAAAACGGCTTCCTGCAGTGGAAAGTCTGTGTGAACGCATTACTCAGGTGAACAATCCTGCCCTGACTTCCACCACGACTTCGTTCCACTACGACTTTAGGCATCTGTACCAGCTGAATGGGAGACTTCTCGTCCTTCAATGCCTGGGTCAGATTTAGGATCTGATTGAAAAGGGAAAGCAAAAGGACATTAGCGCACACACACACAGAGCAGACAACATTGCCAAGAAAAGGCGTAGCTAAAACAAACGTCACTCAGTATAGGCAAACAGGAATATTTCTTTCTTGAACAAAGGGAGTTTATATACATTTGTTAGTAGTAAAAAGGCCATCACTGATTACAGACGAGACAATTTAAGAGAAAAAACAAAACATTGCACTACTAATTAAATTTTGTTCCAAGGTTAGATTTTCAATTAACCCCTAAATCAGTGATTTCCAGAGTGTGCACCGCAGCTCCCAGGGGTGCTGTGGCCGGGGGAAAAATAAAATATATATATAAAAAAAAAAAAAAAATTTTTTTTACCAATCCGGTGGCACCCAGGGCCCAGCATCCTCCTCCCTCCTCACTGTATGTCGGGCGTGACATCATCGCATCCAACATATTCAGTGAGCAGCGGCAGGAGAGAGGGGAAGAAAGAAGACAGAAGAAAGAAGGCCCAGTATGGTAAGTAAAGAAACGGAGGGGGAAGTGCTGATCGGAAACTGCAATGGAAGGGGCAAAAGAATGAAGGAGGGTGCACAGTTTTAATGATTTTTGTACATGTGTTATTTTGTTTGATCTTATTCCTCTTAATGTTAGCTGTAAGTTATTCTTTGACAGAAATATAACTGAAAAAAAAAAAAATATTCTTTTCACTTGGATTTGTGTATTATTTTTGCAAACAACGTACTAAGTATTTCTGTCCTGACCTAAATACTTATTACGTTATTTTGAACCAACTACTTATAAAACGGGACTGCTTAGTAATTATTTTGGAGGGGTGCCTTGAATAATATTATGGAGACTCTAAGGGTGCCGCAAACTGAAAAAGTTTGGGAACCACTGTACTAAATGTCATTAAGATAAAAATCCAAATCCTAGATTTAGGCCACTTGCCTAAATTAGGTCACAGAGATTGCCCAATAATATGTTCGAGAGTCACATCTGGAGGTAAATATTATAGTCACAATATAACTTTATAAAAGTTATCTGGTTTGGTTCAGCAAGGTTCTGTAGTCTCCAGGAAATAAGGAAAAAAAAAAAGCCACCAAAAACATACCTGTCCTCTCATCACAGACATCTGTTTTTCAAATGATGCCTTGTCAAATCCCTTATCAGTCTAAAAGTGTAGATAAAAAATAATAATGGAAAGGGAACAAAAGTATTAAATAAGCAAAAAGAACTCAAGCAATTTATTACAAGCGACATGTTTTAATGAAGCAATACTCACTTTAAAAAGCTCATAAAGATCTTCACAAAGGTCTTGCACAAAATTCATATCAGAGATACGTGGAAGAATCAGGTCTCTTGTTTCTTGGCTGAAAGTAACTTTAGCTTGAGGAAGCCATGCCCAGAGAAATGGATCTAAAATAAAAGCCATCAAGAAGAATACAAAGTTCATGTTCTCAATAAGACACTGATTCCCACTACTTTTTTTCATGGGAAAAGTTTACAGAAGGAAAACATACAATAATTTTCCCATAAAGATTTTCTAATTCACACCCTTTACCTCTACTCATCTATTCTGCACCATGCTGAAAAAGACATCAGTGCTCTACACAGACCTTCTCGAGTAAAACGGATGTCCGAGAAGCTCTCATCAAATGTTAAAGCCAAGAAAGCTATAAGCTATGGAACATAGCCTCTGCTGTACTGGTGTGTGCATGACACTTTATTTCACCAAATAGATGTGCCATTTCCTGTTCATATAAATACAGTAAAACCAAATGTTAAAACATGTTGCTGCCCTCCTCTCCCATTGCTATATTCACAAAGGCAGGAAATTAGTTATGTTAAAATAGTCTATTCACACCATTAAATCACTACTTGTCTAACACAGCAGACGAAGACCTTCCATCTAAACACTGTCTGCCTGCCCTAGGATAGCATCCTACTCATGTGCTTAAGAAACTAATTTCTGAAATTTATAGACCACACATATATACACACACACGCTGATCAGCCACAATATCAAAACAGCTCTGCGCCATCAAAACAGCTCTGCGCCATCGAGGCATGGACTGCACAAGACCTGTAAAGGTGTCCGGTCTTCTGACACCAAAATGTTAGCAGCAGATCCGTTTTCGTTTAATTCATGTGTCGAGTGCACACGCATTCGACACATGATGCACAAGAAAAAGTGATTCGCCAGATGAGGCCACCTTCTTTCATTGCTCCATGATCCATTTCTGGCACTCATGTGCCCATTGTAGGTGGTTTCAGTGGTGAACAGCATGGGCACTCTGAGCGGTCTGCAGCAAACAATGCACTGTGTGTTCGACACCTTTTTGTCATAGCCAACATCAACTTCTTCAGCAATTTGTGCTACAGTAGCTCTTCTGTGGGACTGGACCAGAAAGGCTAACCTTCACTCCACAATCGCAACAATGAGCCTTGGGCGCACATGACCCGGTTCACCTTCCTTGGACCACTTATGGCAGGTACCAACCATTGCATTCTGGGAACACCCCACACCACCTGCTGTTTTGGAGATGCTCTGACCCAGTAGTCTAGCCATCACAATTTGACCCTTGTCAAAATGACTCAGATCCTTACGCTTTCCCATTTTTCCTGGTTCCACACATCAACTTCAAGAACTGACTGTTCTTGCCCAATATATCCCAGCTCTTGACAAGTGCCATTATAACAAGATAATTAATGTTATTAACTTTCCTTGTCAGTGTTGTGGTTGATCGGAATGTACCAAATGCTGCATTTAGTTCATAGTGCTGACGGAGTCCACATGTTTTTCATATGGATCAGCTTTAGCTGAATCTTTTACCAGCATTACACCTGCACAGTGACAGCAATTGCGACACTTGATTTTCATGCCGGTGTGTGTGTGCAAAGTAGTCAGCCTATAGTGGTATTTCCACACAGCAACTTCAAATCACTTCTGGGTCACTCAGGACCAACATATGCTCTGTCAGTCCCGAATGTCCCTAAACATTTGTGGTAACGTGGGCATGTAGGGATATTTAGAAGAGGACTGTTAAATTGCAGGGTTGTGTGGGTAACTGTACAACAGGTGGGTGGCAGATGGTATGTGTATGATGCATGGGTAATGAATGGGGGAGGGGAGAATAATTTGTCCCTGTGCAATATACAATTGATAGTGATGACTTATTTGCTGGGTAAGAGGAATGCAGCCATTTATATACAAACAGTCATTGTTACGATACGATAGTTGTCCTATACACGTATTTGTCCTTTGAAAGTATATTTAAGAAAAACCCCATGCACCCCACCATAGACATTCGGTTTGCTGGTATTTCTGAAGGTTCAACAGAATCCCAACCAGTGACTAAAAACAAGTGTAACAGTTGAACCTTTTACCACAGACATATTGAATGGATTACTTACATGCTCTCCACTCATCAGGGTGCTTAAATGGGAATGCCAGACCATTGTCAATCGCAGCAATTTTAATAATTGCCTCTTTATCGTTCCACTCCTAAAGATAGTAATGGATTAGAAAATAGTTAAGCTAGTTTTGTTAGGAATGACTAATATAACGAACAAAAAGAGCTTATGTAGAAACCTTGCAAACATCATACAAGAACATTTAGAAACGAAGCTGCTGATTGGTGATAACGTTTTGTATTCTGTTCTATTTGTGTATTGCTAACTGTACGGCGCTGCAGAATCTGTGCCACTTCAAAACATTATGATGATACACACCAATTACTACAAGCATCTCCCCCTACAGTCACAAGCTCTATCAAAGAACTTGTTAAAGGAGATGAATGCCAGAAGCAGAGAGGAAAATCTCACTGCCTGTGCAATTCAGGAGGTTTTATACATGACTGACCAAATATTAAAAAAAAATAAAAAAAATATATTGGAAAACACCAAGTTCCAAACATGTAGATCACATACTTTATTTGTAAAATAAAGTGTTTACTTTTATTAAACAGATGAAAACATGAGCAATAGGCGACAATACAGATATACAAAACGTTTCCTTTAGTGTTTCCTTATTTACAGGGGGAAGGAAAACACTTATGAAATCAAATCAAACACGTGACACATAAAAAGTGTCTAGAAATAGTACAGCATTTAGATCACATACTTTTAGTTTCTACCACAACACTAAGGTAGTATAGTTCCATATGGATGGGATATTATTGCCCTACACTTTTGGTTACTAGCCCCATAGCATAGTTACACAAAAGACATCATACCTTGGACACTGGGAAGTCATCACTAGCTTTCTCTGATCCTTCAATATCACCCTGACTTTCATATCGAATTAGCCAGTTATCATTGCCTCTATCTGCAGAACAAGAGATAACTTGAGTTATGGTTTTGAATAAGGAAATGGGTGTATGGGTTTGCGCCATGTGCAAAGCAATTTCATCCAGAGTGAAATATTAGCAACAACGAAGTTGTATTTTTTTTTCTTTCAGTGCCATATATAATGCTGTAATAAACCCAACAGTAATCCAAAACTCAACTGTTTTGGATTACACAATCTAAAGATTAAAAAAAACTACAACCTTTATCTGAAGGCAGCATACAAAAGTTGTAAGATTTGCTTGAACTTATACAATACATAACCTCATGTTGTGCTCTGCAAGTAAATACACTATACACACAAAACCATTTTGGGCAGACTTTCATCCGACTCATGACCCTCTGTGTGAGCAATGCTCAAATTCAGACCGACACTTACCAGTATTCCTAATGACATAGTCCAAAATTACTAGTCTCTCAAACTGAGACTGAAGCTGCTTTCTAGTATTCTCAGGCAAAGGATCAGTTTCAAACCTCCTAAGCCAGTAATCCGCTTCCTTGTAGCCATCAACAAAAAGTTGAAAAGACCCAACCTGGAAACAAAAAAACAAACATTGTAAAGTGAACTGTCCCATACACTGTAGACCATTTCTACTGCAGAATCAACACCAATTCAGTAAAACCAAGACAATATTTGTTATTCTTCATTCTGCATCTCAAAAATATGTGGCAAGCTTTGTTATATTTGTTTTTGTACATCATCACTATTTATATAGCGCTACTAATTCCGCAGCACTGTACAGAGAACTCACATCAGTCCCTGCCCCATTGGGGCTTACAGTCTAAATTCCCTAATACACACACGTTGTTATATACCCGTCTCCTAGTGTCTAGCATTTGTTCCCTTAAGCACTTTGTGCCTGTCCAATCGTACCCCCCCCCCCTATACAGCCCTTTTACCCTTAGTAATGATTTGAGTGTATATTTATAAAAGGAAACAGCCAAAACAAAAATAAAGTGGTATAATACAAAGTGTCAAAAAAAACCAAAAAAAAAAAAAACCCACACAATAGCATCACGACTGCAGGGCTTAAGTTGAGTGCCAATATCACGTATTAAGTCAACCTACGTTATATACACACACACACACACACACACACACACACACACACACATAAAAAAGGGTTAAGACGACATTTGGGTACTTCTTAATTATAGGGACTCTACTCATTTGTCATTCCAGAGGAGAGGATTCGGTTATCTTGAACTTTGTTGGGGGCTATTTTTAGACAGATTTCCGATTCTATCCTAATGTTGTTTCTCAGATCCTCCAAAATGGCAGCAATACAACATTGCTACTCACCCCAAGATCATGCAACACTTCATGAGTCGTCCTAACTCATACTACTGCCAGAGAACTGAGCGGTAAACCCGCAGCAGTGGTGAAAAAATAACGTTATTTGTTAATTGAACAGTTTTCCAGACGGATTGTGCCAGCAGCTCCAGCTCCCTAACCTGAGCTTTAGGTATTTCATTATCAGACTTGGAGATCTTCAATTCTACAAATCAATTGAACTTTTCAAACACACAAACAGCAGCAACAAAAGTGCTGTACTTCATCAGGAGCCATTGTGGAAACTAGTATAACAGGAGGTAGCAATCTTTGTTCTGATTACATAAAAATCCAGGAAATTTTCACATATTACATCAACAAATAATCTGAGATGGGTGTTATAGAGTGTACAACAAGTCAAAACTTCTTACCTTAGGGGGTAAACCTATTCGGTGAAATTTGCGGCCTACTTGTGGCACTTTTTCTAAAGCATATTTCTTGCCTCTTGACTTTGCACGATCGATTGCACTGTAGTTAAATGTTTCACTGACAAGCCAAACCACCTTTATAAAGAAAAGTTATGGCGTGAAAATGAAACTTTTTTTCATAAAGAAAATTTGATTTTTAGTATAAGGAAAAAAAAAAAAAATTAAATAAAAATTGACCATAATTAAACAGTTCGTAGATAGGAACTTAACTCACCTGATGTCCTATTACATCACACAGTTAATAATAGAATGTATCCATTCTAGTTGTAAGAGCTTCAAGTAAGTACATACCATCAAAAGCCACCCCTTGAATATCCACTGTTACAAATAAGTGGCCAATAGAGCTATCTGCATTGGAAGGACGTTGTGAGCAAAATTCAGTCTACTGCAAAAACTTACCTAATCAGAAAGGTGAAGAGACTACAGTTAACAATGGACTTTGTTTAAAGGAGGAGTCCAACCTTTTAAAACATCTTCTATTGTGACTGATGAACAGTGAACGAGGGCTGGAAACACACTAGTTAACACATGACAACTAGAACATGCTGTTGTGTCAGCATTAAGATATAAAAAGACAATTGTGTGAACTACACCAATAAGAGTAATTTGTTCTATATTCAGATGTGATAAATAATGCATGACAAGTGCATTAAAAGGGCTCAGATCTGAACATTGGCAACATTTTATATGTTGTCACACTACTGCCTTCATAAGCTGTTTTAGCATATGTTTGCTAGGTATCACAGGTTGGGGGTTTGTTAATAACTGGTACCAGACTTAACCTTATCCACTACCTATAGAAACACTTGTCGTATCTCCTTATGAGTTATCACATTTAGCATAATACACTTGATGTAGTGTACAAAATGTGCACAGGAGAGATCATTCCATAACATACAACTGATGCACCCACCAGTTGTAAATAAATGGAACGTGTAGCTTATTTGTTGGTACTGTACTTTTTAGTAAATACAAGACCCTGTAACACCGCTACATTTCAACAGACATTATATACAAGTATTTATCATAATACACAATAGTTGCCATGTATAGTGATGTCCATTAACAAATAATTGCTGTAAATAGCATTGTATAATCAAATCAGTAAGTTTTAAGGAGCAGTCAAGGAACAAATAAAAGGCCACTATTACCTTAGTTTTGGGGACAACACCTAATCCAAGTTTTTCATCTACTAAATATGCTCCAGCTTCAGACAAATATCCCTGGTTAGGAACAAGGCAGCCACGCCCAAAGCAGCAAGGACAGCAAACCTTGTGAAAATATTTAGTCCATTTTGGGTTAAGTTGCCCATAAGGCTCTTCAGATTTTGGCTTGAACACACCAATTATTTTCTGTGAAGGGAGCAGGAAGTAAATAGATGTTAGGAAACAAAAAAAACAAACAAACAACAAAAAAAACATATCATGCAGAACCTTCATGCATCCAGGCTCTGTCCTTTTAGTTGCCACATTTATGTACAGCAGATTTTGTACATTTTAAAACCTTGCAATGTCAAATAAAAGGCATACGGCACATGTGTTTGGCTCACTAAAAAGTCAGTGATTTTACGGGAGGCAATTCTAAAATTCTACATGCTTCACATGAGAGCCATGCAGAACATCCCCAATATATGATAACATCTTGGGATCTTATTAAAACACAGGATATTCAATTCAAAGAAGATAAACATCCATAGGGAGGGGCTCTGACTAACCATTGACCTTTCTATGCACCAGGGGACCCACCACATCGCAAGTAACATTTAGTATTTCATTTAGCTCACTTTAAATTTTATCAAAAACTAAATTTCTAGCTTTGATTGGAGTTGGCCTCTAACATAATCAGTAAGCTTACACATACAAAAAAAATATATCTATATATATCTTGAAATCTTGTGATGGTATGGGAATTGTTATTGTCCCAAAATACATTTTTATATTACAGTTTAGATGAAGTGGTACTTTTAATTATAGACAACAAAAAACAGTTACGTTTCCCCAAAAGCTAGTTTTCTATCCTCTAACAGTCCTTCTAGCTGCCATTTGAGAAATAATTGCCTACTCAGCATAAAACTTTGCCAAGCAAGTAGGAGTCCTATTTTTTTTGAAACACTGATTCTATTGTTTTGATGTACATCTATACATGCCAATGTTTTAGCACCTAATCTTCTGGCACTTTTGCTCCAATAAGCTATTTATCTACTTTAGGTTTTAAAATGAATAAAATAGTTTATAAAATTGTATTGCTTTTGTAGCCAATTATTATAGCAAGTAAACACTACATATCTTCATTTGATTAACTGAAGCAGATTTAACAATTTTCACTGCGGTACTCCTCTGCGCTGGATTTTTTTTGCATTGTACTTTTATCTATATCTCCTGGCAGCCATTGATGCAATATTACCTTGTACAATTTACAACAGGAGAAAATACGTTCATCCTAGCTTTAGTTGATACATGGTCTTCTAACTAAACAATTTTATTTATGTTTTACAGATAAGCATCTACTGAACTACCAAATGAGCGTCCTCTAATTTGAGCAGAGAATCCACGATGTGTGCACAGGTGAATGGTATCCAGGTAAAGTGGAAAACGTAAGATGTATTTTTCTAAATATTCGGCACCAAAGAATGCTGTTATTTTATTGTGTGAAGCACATGTACAGTGCAAGAAACTAGAGCAAGCATTTGGTTCTTTAATCAATAAGCCAGACCACCTTGCTTATGCACACTGAAACAAACAGTTAAGTCCAGTGTGATACGAATGCTGTGTATTAAATTGACCTTAGTGCATATGTGTATTAGGGAATTTAGACCAAGCTCCAATGGGGCAGGGACTGATGCGAGCGAGTTCTCAATACAGTGCTGCTGAATTACTGACACTATATAAATAGCTGCTGCTGCGTGTAAATAAAGCAGTGCCCTTGCATCAGGATCACTCCCTATGCCTGCTGTAGTGGCAGTGTGCTGTACATGATGTCCCCAAAAACATGTCAATACAATTTGGTGTCAAAATGTGAATAAGTTAGAAACGATCTAATCCTACAATAAGTCTAAAACTATAATTTCTCCAGACCAGGCAGTAGAAAATACCATGTTTTGCATACATACTAGGCTATGTACATAAGTTTACTTTATAGTCCATACCCCCTTTGGATCTTTAACAAAGTAGCTTCCACTTGAGCCTTGCGAAATTCTTTCTGGAAATACACCACTTTCAATAGCTTGTTCTGCTCTGTGAATTATATCAGCAAATTCAATATCATCCAAAATTATGTTCAGCTCTTCGCTGCCACCATGACCTATAGTGAAGGGAAGAAAAGTATTTGGCAAAGTTAAATATACCCATTTTGGATACAGGTGTATTTAACTCATATGGTAAAGCAAATGTGGTGTTGTGGAATCCTCATGCAACAAGGTCAGCTTGTAATATTCCACAGATCACTTGTGCCCTCTCTCCAGATACTAATAGAATAAACTATTTAAAGGAAGCGGTTAAGTATAAGGTGAGGAGAAGAGTAGCAGAGAACAAGGGGTGATTCAGTCCAGTGTATAAGTCAGATTATTGTCTCACACTTATCAAGTGCATCCCCACACACTTGTGTGTAATTATTTCTTATACAGAAAAGTAAATAAAATATTTTCCTCATTTTAATGAGCATCATATTGCCACAGTTATAAAACATAGGAATTATGCTAGTAATACAGGTACTTAAGAACCACACACGTTTTTTGCTGTTTTTCACTGTCCTCCCAGCAACCTTCAGTACAACATACTGCATACGGATGGTCACAAACTATAGCAGCGATTCTCAAAGCTTGTTCCATATGTCCCCACACACTATCAAGATCTAAGCCGTTATGTAAGTGTCCATCCAGATAGACTGTCTTTTCAAAGGTGCCACAAGCATTTTCATCCAGGAGTATTGAAAATGAGGCTGTCATTTTAGGTGCAATGACACAGGGTTGTCATATGCTGTCGTTCAGCAAGTGTAATTAAACAATATATTTTTATGCGCAAGAAACATTCATTAATGCTAGTACAGGGATGCAATTTCAAACGAATTGGAGAGGTGTTATATCAGCTCTAAGTAAACCTTGAGGGAAAGGTATATTAATAGAATTAAATTGAGATGATGAGATAATACACCACTAATTTGGCAGCTTTTTTTTTTTTAATGCGACTGTCCGAGTCTGGAGCTGTAATTAAAAGCAATGGTGTCCAGCGATGGAACCAGAGGTGGTTCCTGGTCACACAATGCACACAGCTTTGAAAGTGAATGTAATGTTCTAAAAAGCTCAAGTGCTTTGCACTTCTGCATTTGCAAACATAAATACCAGAGATGTCATCATGACACCAAATGGACTGCCACACAAGGTAGAAAGTTCCTTTCAAATGCATTGGTAACCCGAATAAGGTCTCCCATACAAATCAAGGTTAACAGAAACATGCTAAATGAATCTTTTCATATTTGCTTTATTAGTTACTAAATAGTCATGCTATTGCCAAGATGGTGGTGGGAATAGTAAATTCAACCAAGATTAAATTAACACAATTCTGCCCTAGCCTTAATGACAAACACCTCTGTTTCAAATTATACCAATGCAACCACTTTATTGTGGACCTAAAGTTGTTGAGTTAAGTCCACAATAGATGGGCATTGCAAAGTCACTAAGAGGTGAATGTATATGCAAGCGCATGTAAAATTTTCAAACTTTTGTTTGGAAAGTAAAGATGGGTACACATCAATACAATTATTGTGCAGATCACACGATTCACGACAGTTTGTTCAGATATTGCAAGAGTGTGTATGATCCAATGATCATGTTTTATTGTAACAAATCACATTGCATCTGTTGATTTGGTTTTGTAAACTTCCTAAAAAAGCGTGATCAACGATGGAACGATGTCAGGCAAATATGGAAAGGTGTACACACATGACCAGTAGCATAGGAAAATATCTGCAGAGGGTGTACAGAGTCACACACTGCATATTTATGAACGCTGTTTTTCCCCTCCAATTATTAACTATTATTCCAAAGATAACAGATGATATGTAGACTCAATTTAATAATTTAAAAAAAAAAAAAGCATCCCAGAACAGTGCATCCGATAAGAAGCTGTACTGGCAATGATTTCACTTACCTTAAAACTCCCGTTGTCCCCGGTCACTATGGCAACATTGCTTTGCACATGCGCAGAGACATACTTGCAATAGTGACCAGAGGGCCAAGCAGGTAAGCTGCAGTGAGGGATCCAAAGATCCACACACGCACACCAGTAAAATTACCTGCAACCAGAATATAAAAGGAAGAATTGGAAGAAATTTGTATAACATGAACAATGGAGAGGATCCATCAAGATTATATATGCCAAATATAGTTTACAGGCTATTTAGCAGACAATATT
Source organism: Mixophyes fleayi (assembly GCF_038048845.1). Classification (NCBI taxonomy): domain Eukaryota; kingdom Metazoa; phylum Chordata; class Amphibia; order Anura; family Limnodynastidae; genus Mixophyes; species Mixophyes fleayi. The sequence goes on along the minus strand of NC_134412.1, from coordinate 54,606,571 downwards.
TGTCATTCACATCAGTCCCTGCCCCAATGGAGTTTATACCCCATTCATACTGCACCAAAATCCCGGGTTTTTGCCAGGGCGAGCTCAAACGACCCGGGTCTTGGTGTAGTATGAATGGTACAAGTCAAAAATCCCGGGTCTAAAAACCCGGGTCTTCAACCCGGGATTTATCGAGGGGTAATTCCCGGGTCGGACCCAGGTTGCCTGCACTACGAATGGTGCAACCCAGGTTTTTCAACCCGGGTTGCACAGAAAACAAGCTGATTGGCTGTCTGCCTTTCTCTGGAGGATGATGTCATCGGTGGGAGCCCGTGGAAGAAAAAAAAAAAAACAGTCACCTTTCAATGACATCACCATTTTTCAGCCAATGAAAACTGCTCTGGTGATGACTCCTACAAATTGCCAGGGCACAGACTTGTGCAGTATGAATGGGGTCAATCCGGGAAATTCCCGGGTCCGAGGTGCAGTATGAATGGTGTTTCTGAGCTGGGACGCTCCGAGCCCCGGCAAAAACCCGGCTTGAAAAACCCGGGATATTGCCGGGGCGGCAGTATAAAAGCGGTATTAGTCTAAATTCACACACACAGACTACGGTTAATTTTGTCAGCAGCCAGTTAACCTACCAGTATGTTTCTGGAGTGTGGAAGGAAACCAGAGCACCTGGAGGAAACCCACACAAACATGGGGGGAAAAAAAAAATAGAAACTCCATACAGATAAGGCCATGTTCAGGAATCAAACTCATGACCCCCAGCGCTGGGAGGCAGAAGTGCTGATCACTGAGCCACTTTGTTCCTTCCACAACTCCAAGACAACACTTTTAAAGATGTCTTCAATACATTTAAGAGTTATGTTTCCCAAATGTTTTATTTCTTGGTACCTACACTATGGACATATTGGGTGTGTATGAGGGCGAGGTGTTTAAAGCTCTGTTCATTCCATTCTCTTTGAGATTGGAATGAACAATCTCTCTCCGTTGCTTGAAGCATTCATAGAAAGGACAACACAAGTTAAGAAATGATCGATTTCAGTACTGTCACAGAGCAGTCACTAGCAGGTTTACAGACCGGCAGTTTGCTGCTTGGTGACGAAACAGATTTTACTTCTGACTGTGAGGTCAACGTGCTTTGGTTTACAGAGCAGTTCACATAATTGCATTAAGACAACCACATAATTGGATCAGTGACCAAGTTTTACACAATATTTTACCCAAACTTATTTTCATTATCTGTTTACTCAATAATCTTGACTTTGAAAGAGAACAATAAGCCCATATCAATAACAAGTTTAACCTGGTATATTAAAACTGATTGTTTCAGTGCAATAGTTTTAAAATTACAAGGCTGGAGTTAGCTTCTTATACAGCCAGCTTCTTATTCATGCTCCAACTTCTTATTTTTAAAGGATTAAATCAAGTAGGATCACTGACTTCACATCAGATTAACACTAAAGGGTGTTCCTTATACAAACTGCAATAGCATTTATCCTGACCCAACAAGGTTTTGGGCATGAAATCAGGGGGCAAAGTGACCGGTATTTTATCATTTTGAATAAGTAGCTGCAGTTCTGCAAGGGTTAAATGCCATTGTGCCACCAATTTGCCAGTGGGAATCAACACAGGGTGGTCAGTTGCATAATTATTGCTATGATTAGGATTTTTTTTATCCTTTTAACTGGCATGAATAATTTTCCTGTTGAACACATTGATAAAAACAAATAAATAAAAATGTATGACACCTCTTTCAAAATAAGAAAATGAAAAATTCAGAGTAAAGGAATCTCAATTAAATATTGAATAACTATTTCTAAAGCAATGATTTGTGTTCCCTACATAGGTATAAGGCAGTAGCAGTGACCTACAATGTTGGAGAACATTTTGTATGCTTCTTTAGCCTAACAGATAATAGTTCTTGGCACTATTATGATGGAATTAAAGAAAGTAAACATCCTGGAAAAGAAATTCAAGTAGCTACACCAGAGCTAACTCAAGAAATTCTTGTACCAGGAGTCAATGTTGGGCATATCGTTATGGTTCGACTCAGCGATTCATCGTTGAATACTGTTCAGATAAATATACATTCACTACATTAATAAGTGCTTTCTCAAACCAGGTACAGTTTGGTTTTGGAAATGTATAGCTATTGTTCTTAAACATTAAACTTTGCTTTACATTTCCCTGACAAATTGCAAACTTAATACATACTGGAACAAATTACCCTACTAGTTATCAGAACCTGTTGTACACAAGAGCTTCACCTTTAGCAACTCCCTTTACCAAGGAACCAGATATATGTTGGTATCAGGAGCACTTTCGCTCAGACTCCAAAATAGGGTTTCCATAGAAACCCTGCTTTCCCCAGTGGTCTAGGAGGAGAACAGGAAGTGAGGCAGGACATCGGCATCCAGACTGCGCTACTGCTCATGCGTCGGCACCTGATAACCAGAACTTCGGCTTTGCGCCAGCACTTCCATTGAGACAAGTGAAGGGGACAGGTTGCAGCTACAGAAGCTGTGTGCTGCATGTATGTAAAACCTCAAAAGCCCTCTAAAGAGTGATTGGAGACTCCCTGCGGTTTCCCACTAATATAAGAGAGGAGTCTGCCTGTATCTGTATTGCCTGATTGCAGCAACTGTTGTTACTGCTGTACTACAAGCAACTGTAAGTAACTGCATTAATCTGTTATATTTAAACAAGTTAACCCGTGCATGATACTCATGCATTCTAGTCAAATCAAGCTACTTGAGGTGTTAAAAAGATTCTTGTCATGCATTTGGGGCTAGACCAGGCCTCCTCAGGGGAAGAGCGTTACTTCCCGACGCAAGCGCCCTTTTTTAACGTGGTTTTGTCCACATGTCACCACCTCATCATTTTTCTCCATCACCTCATCCTTCATCTTCATCGCCACATCCTTCATCAAGCTACTTAAGGTGTTAAAAACTCCCCACTGTCACCCCAGGCAACCACTCCCAACTGTCACTTCTCCTTCAAGAAATATATAGGTCAGTGTATAACTCTGCCCAGCAGGTGGCGCTGCAGCTTGTTTTTTTCCACACACACACCACTAGGCATTTATATATTTAAATAAACAGGACCTGTTTAAGTTACAAAAGCGTTGTAGCTTAACATCCACATTAACACCGCTGAACACCTTTAGTAACATCAGAAGGTATAACCAACAATATATTCACAGACACTCTGTTGTCCCCAGGACTTAATCTCGTCTAGGAATATCTTGACACTAGTAGGGGGAACACACAGAGAACTTGGTAATGGGATGTAAAGCAGAGATCTATATGGCAACAAGGATGCAGGATACGCCTGGACCAGGTTGAGCAGATACAGCGAGTAGCAATAGGCTGCGGTACCAACTTCCACCAGAATAACAGCTTGACAGTGTGGAGGATGCACATAATGTTCGTTGTGGCCAGAGTGAAGATGGTGCTGGAGAGCAACACACAGTGCTAGGGAAAGTGCATAGGTAAGGTTGCATAAATCTGGAATGAGCATCACAACTGACACAGGAAAGTCCAATGGAGCAGATACGAGGGCACCATGATCATGCGACTGGAAAGTGGTATCACAGAAAATAGGCAGTGTCAAACACCAGGAAAAAGATTCAGTCCTGCAAACAATATACATACCAATGCTGACATCCCAAGGTATGCAAAACTACAGCAGCAAAAAAAAAAACAGCAATTACCTGCTGATCCTAAGACATACTTTATATTTTAGCAATAAATAATTTAAAATACATTTGTTCACATTCTATTAAATGTCCAATTGTAATAAAGCAATTTATTTTTGCTTAGCTTTCTAGAAGATGTTTACGAATCACGAGGACTGAATAATTTAAATGTGCAATTTTGATATATTTTTCTTAGGAACCGATAATACTAAAGGATATGATTAATGCACAGAAATGGGAAAAAGAAAATAAACATACATTGGTAGGAGAAATTTTTGAACCATCTATACTTTCAATGGTGAAGAGCCATGCAGAATATTGCGTCTCAAGCTACCAAAATGATATGAATTTTGGAAACGAGGGGGAAGCTGCCGGGAGCTGTTTGTGTTCACATTTACAGAGAAAAATGATATGGAAATGTTACTTCAGGAGACAAGGGACAAACAATAACTACTTGTACATACCACATTATGTGTGCTAAATAAATGTTAAAATAAAGAAATCACTTATTAAAATAATTATTTTGGAATTTTGTAATTAGATATTCCTGTTTTTGAACAGATGTTTCGTACTAGGTTAAATATAATTTTTATAAGATGTATTTAATTTGTTTTTTACCACACTGAATATTACATTATAGTTTCTTCAAAGATTACAACTACTGAGTGTATGCACGAGTCAATTCCTTTAAATATATATTCCCGTTCTTATATTTAAGTTATATCGGGGTGTACAGCAGTGACAGGCAATCTCTTATTTAAGAAGATGCATTTCAGGAGAGTAAGCACTTCAAAAGGCCATAAGTTAACATTAATCCTTTAGATGTTGTGGAGAGGGGGGGGGGGGGGGAATAGCTATGTTTTTGTTACCAGGACAGCAAAAGGGTTAATATATAGTGAAACACAAGGAGTGATGTGCGAACTTAAGAACGAGTGACCCCTGAGCTGATGAGCGGGATAGGTGAGAGAGACCTAGATACAAGTCAATCAGAACTGCACTTTAGAGGCAGATTCAAAGATGAGACAGATTTCATATTTTGTCTCAAACAGGTTAGATGTCCATTAAGCCAAGATAAAAACATTGAAAAGGAGAATGGCAGTATTTTCAACAATTTGCACCTATGCACATTTTGCAACCTGATTTCTTGCCCAAAACAGTGTTGGGCCAGGCAAAAGACATGTGTTTTATAAGTAACTGACCACCCTGTGTTGATTGCCACTGTCAAATTGGTGGCCCAACGGCATTTAACCCTTGCAAAACTGCAGCTACTTATTCAAAATAATGAAAATGCTGTCTGTGCCCACTTTGCCAGCTCATTTCATGCCCAAAACCTTGTTGAGTCAGGCTAAATACTATTGCAGTTTGTGTAAGGGACACCCTTTAGTGTTTATCTGATGTGAAATCAGTGGTCCAATTTAAATTAATCCTTTAAAAATAAGCTTTTCTGAATAAGAAGCTGGAGCATGAATAAGAAGTGATTAAGAAACTGGTCTAATAAGAAGCTAACTTCGGCCTCGTTTTCAAATTGGCGTTTTTATTTACACTTAAACATATAAGGTGCGATCATGCTGGAATGTTGAACTGAGGGACTGTTGACGACCCATTGCTAGATGTGTTCACATTTGACACAGTATTGTAGTCACAATCTGATTTTAAAAAATAAAGAGCCGTTGTCTAAATGTCGGTCAATTACACTTCAGTTGCTCCATGATACTGTATGATCACAGAACAACCTCACATCCCAGTCACCCCGGGATTTACCTGCACTGGCATGTAGGCTCTCCCGATCTGAAGAGGAGCTAAGCCGTGGTCTCCACTTCCTCCCTGCCTTTGGTGACGCACCCCCGGACCTCTTGAGCAGCGGCTCCTCTTCCCCAGCCTCTTCTTCCCGAGCCCGACCAGGGAAAAACCTGACGGCGCTTCCGGGTGTCACCCTGCCTGGCTGAACAGCAGGTCCGAGCGGCGAGGCTTCCCCTCCGGCCTCTACAGAGGGCTCCAGGAACACTAGGAGCGGCGGAGTGTCCCCCCTGTCTTCTTGTTTCTCCTCCACCATCATATTTCCGGCAAACCGTGTATTAGTGTAACTCGTGTACCGCGTCCATACCGCACAGTGAAATAATGGGAGGGATCCAACCCGCACTTGTAAACCATCAAGTAGCGACTGCCGATTGGCTGAGCAGCGTCACAAACCTGCTCTTATTGGCTGAGGTTATTAGCCCGAAGTTGGTGCTGTAGCATAGTGTGACGTTACAGCGGAAGGAGTTACCCAATAAGCGACACTTTAACACCAGCCCTGTCTGCAAGGCAGATAACAAGCAAAGTATGAACCCACAAGCTACGCCCCATCAAGCTGGCAGATCAGCGCTCTGTTTCGCCGTTGTCAGTGGAACGTGACGTCATTAGGCCCACCCCGTCGTGATGTCACTATTTGTAATAATTTTCTATTCCTCCATAGATAGCAAGCGGCGCTCTATCCTTTCTAGCGCCTTCTCGTCTGCTCTCGGCGGGTGACATTGGGAGACGCTCTACCACTGATTTCAGTCTCTTTTCCCCCCGCTCAGGAGGTCACTTTCCCTTTGCAGCCCAGGCCTGCGTTACCTCCCCGCTGTATAACATGGCTCAGGCGGCTCAGAAACTCGTGAAGACTCTTGCTGTCAAGACGCCCCAGCTTGTGAGCGGTGAGAGAGGGCGGGGGAAGGTGTTTGGTGGCAGGTTAATCTACCAGAAGTGTCTGAGCATTGTACATGAATGCACATGATATTAGGCTATAGGGATGGCGACCTTGGTATTTTTCTTTAAACCATCTGTTTTATATGAAATAATTTTCACTCATTGTTTTACCACATATTCTCCAAACGTAGCAGCAGCATTTACAGCAGAGTAAGGAGCCTGCACTGGCTTACAAATGCTGCTGTATTCTTACTATGGCCATACATTTACTGACATCTAGTAATAATAAGTAGCTGAGATCAAGATTAGTTTATCAAACTGACTGAATGTTCTGAACTACACAAGGTCTTCCCTACTGTGGCCATGAGGCTGAAGGGCAGGTAGTCAGTACAGGGATTGGCATCTGGGCCTTAATGCTTGTGTCCATCACAATATCCGGCATCAGACAAGATGTCACACCATAATCTAAAGGTGACAGGTCTTCTTTCATGCATGTTTGTTTACTGTTTTGTTTCATCATAAAAATGATCTTTTTAATATAAACTATATGGTGAGGGCTTCAATTACAGTTTGGACATCTCCAATGCATGACCATTTTTTGCTTTTACTTAACATTATATGTTGCTCTAAATTTTATTGCCTTATACTATATAACCACTGAGTTTACTGTTCTGTGTCTACTGTTGGTCTGAGCACAGAACACCAAGCTCAAACTCTTGACAAACCCAATACTAAAGTCAAACTGCAGGTTTGAGCTAAAAACTTTATTTAAACAGTTTACTTTAACTGGAAAAACTGAACAAATCAGGAGTGAGAGATGTGGTATCCATTTAATGCCAAATTTGCTACTCGTGGATTCGGAGCTGTCAATGTCTAATAAAATAGACTGTACTTGTAATGATGTAGTTAAAATACTTACATACAAATGCTTTCTAGAATTTCTATAATACGTTGTATGTTGGATCAAGTTGAATTTTAGGTTAATTGACCCATTAAGTGGAAGTGTCATTAATGGTAACAGCAAAATGTAATGGAAAGCCTGATGCTTTGGGGCATATTCAATTAGGATTTACGTCCGTGGTTACGCGCGGCTGCGCACGTAAAGTGTCATTACGGTACTGCAACATCGCAGATTTCGGGTGTGCACGGAAATCTGCGATGTTGCGGTACTGGAACCTGTGCAGCTGTGAATCCTAATTGAATTTACCACATCACATTCGTTCCCACTTTTAACTGCTGAACATAATTGGTTTGGATTGTTGTATTGCATTACAAAATGATTGTTCTACAAATGTTTGTGTATAATAGTGGAACTCTTATCTCCATGTAGAATACCTTTTGAGTTGATAAGGATTAGACTTCAGGCCACAATCTGTGTAACTGTGTGTGTGTGTGTGTATATGTGTATTTCTAGACTCTTGCGTTTATGGTCTTCAGTTGACCAGATGATTTTTTTTCTTCTAGCCGCTGTCAGCTACTCACGGCCGCGACTTGCAACTTTCTGGTACTATGCTCGTGTTGAGCTGACCCCTCCAAGTCCTGCAGAAATTCCAAAAGCCATTGAGAGCATGAAGGGACTGGTGCAATCCTTCCAGAAAGGCCGCTTATCTGAACTAACCGTCAGGGTAAGAAAATGTGTGAATGAGATGCCAGAACACAGAGAAATATTCCATGACACATGTCAATGAACTAATGTAGTGCAGCATTTGTCATATTTAGGTAATACATATAAGGTAGTTCTGCTCCAAACATACTAGACATGGATGAGGGCTGTTAGAAGAGCAACAGTCTACATGGTAGGAAAGAATGTTACCGTGCATGATCTCGCTCCACTCGTCTCCTTCTCTGACCATGCCCCTGATGGATGGCTGTGCAAAGTGGCCATCCAAAGGCAAATAAGAAGTGGTTTGTGCTACGTCTTCGTTCATATTTGCCTCCCGAACACAAATAAAAACGCTTGACATGTAATTTCACTGATATTTGTTCTTGTGTTTTTTGTAAAGCAAAACAAATACCAGTGGGTATAAAGCCTAATCTGGGTTTCTCATTAAAAGCATGGCCATGCTGCTGTACAGTTTGTTTCCTGTTGTTTTAGATGTCCTACATTATGGACCACACTGCTCCGATTTGCTTATTTGTTAATTAAAGGAAATTACTAATTCAACTATCTTTGTGAAGCAAAACTGTAGAATAAGAAAAGTTTGTTCTGGAATTACATTTTAGTTGCCATTGTAAACATTTTGCTTTACAGCAATATAATTCCAGATACCATTTTCTGCCAACTATAATATTGGCTGCTAGGACTCATCTTGGGCAGTGCTTTACTTGTGCTGCCACAATATTACTATTTTACACAGAGATATTGAGGAACATTTATGAAAACTGTCCTACAAGTGGCGGTGTAGAAAATTTGGCATTGCCCATAGCATTGGTTAGTTGCAATGGACAAAGTCTCCTTTTCTGCTCACTTACCTGTAGAACCGATTTAATAAATGTCCTCCAGTGTGTTTGCTTGGAACACCGTGGGGCAGATGGTCACTAGTAGTCATTATACATGTGACTTAGAAGTGAAATTCAATTCAGTTTTAGTCCTGAAAGTGTTTTTGTGGTGTGTATGTTGTGTTTTCTATAATTTAATGTTTAAAAAATATTCTGGAAATATTGGCACTGTTATTCTCTGCCTGTAATTGGTTAAATATTATCCTAGATTAGTTAATGGACATTTGGAGTGATGAGCACTTGCCATGGTATTAAGGTTATTTAACAAAGCCAGTCCATTTTATAGGAACGCTATAGTTTAGTCTTTACTTAATATGAATAATTTACATTTTAAGTATATAACTCTGGCTTGCCTCCCAGTGGATGTAGTGCCATTTAAAGTGGACCTGCACACACTATATTTCCTATTTTCACTTTGCTAGTAACCAGTTACATGAGGTACCCTGCTTAAAATTCATCAGGCAATGGTTTCTAGTGAATTGATGAACTAATATTCATGAGAAAGCAGTCTAACACCCAATACCCACTACCTCCACTGTGTGTGGGTGATATAGTTTTAAATTTGTCCTCTCAAATTGGGTATAAATGTTCCTGGTTTCCAGATAGCCAGGCTATTTCCAAAATCAATTTAGGGCTCTTGTCTGGTTTAAATCTAGACTGCCAAGCTTGATATTATTAACCCGATCCATTTTTTGAACCTTTATCAGACGTTCTATCTGATTTTCAACTTTCCACCTTTGAACGTATTATGGAAACTTTTGATATAGCCATGCATTTAACGTTTAGGGCTAGATTTACTAAGCTGCAGGTTTGAAAAAGTGGGGATGTTGCCTATAGCAACAAATCAGATTCTAGCTGTCATTTTGTAGAAAGTACTAAATAAATGAAATCTAGAATCTGATTGGTTGCTATAGGCAACATCCCCACTTTTTCAAACCCGCAGCTTAGTAAATCTAGCCCTTAGTTTCTTTCAGCAGAAACACAGGCTTGGTCACAGTTTGTTCTTGGCCCACGCTTTCCTCTGTTTGAGGTGCATAATTTTAAATGATCAGAATGCAACTCTAATGAAACTTTATACATGGATAATAGACCTTCATGGTGATCAGGTGACCTGTATATGCAGCCGCTCAGGGCAACGCAGGATGAATGCTTGATGGAGCACAGATCGTAAAGAAAAAGTAATACTGCAAACTGTCCATATCTTATCAAGGATTCATCGTGCATTGCCTCAAGTGGCTGTGAGAGCACAGTGGTGATCACCGTAGGAGTCTGATCCCTTTTTAAAGTTCTGATTTAAGATGCATTCTCTGTGTTGAACGGAATACCTCTTAACCACAGGTGTAACACCATCTAAATACTTGTGTGCATATACACTTCAGCATGGGAACCATGTCTATTATCCACCCGTGTCCAGTAGGTGGACTATCCAGACTGTAACTCCTGGATTTAGAACATGGTATTTGGAGCTTATATTTTTTCAAAATTCTTTCTGCTTCATTCACTTGCATTTACCACAAATGAACATGTTTGAAAAGCCTAGGCGACCTCTGATGTCCTCCTGAACACTAATAAAAACGCTATTCACTCCCTGTGCAACACTTGTGTTTGACATGCCATTTTGCTTGCATTTGAACTTGCATTTTTTTAATGTCAAACATACACCAGTGGGTATAAGAAAAGACAGGCAAAACCATTTATATGTATATCGGACTGGGTGTTCTAACAATCGCCCCCATGTAGGGAGCACTAATCTACAAATTGCAAGAAGGGCACGTGTATTAAAATTTATTTAAGTAAACTGCTTAGATGTTTCTGGAGTCTGCAGTATGCTCCTTTCCTGGTCAAGCGTTTATGGGACATACGAGAGACCCTAAAATGTCACTGAGACTAATGCTTGGTCTGCTCAAACCAGTTTACATCCATAATTTTTAAGACCTGTGTGTCCTTATGGATAGATAATATAATGGATTTTGTTTTTCTCTTTACCCTTGATTTTGATTTGTCAAAAATGATGCAGTTCGGTTTTCATGCTCCAGTTACGGATAGTTTGGGTATTCATGGTTGGCCTGTTAATTGTCGCCTATGAGTTAATGTGATTATTGTGACTTTTTTTGTCTTCTGACCCAACAGGAAGCCATGAGGAATGGTTTGGTAGCAACTGAAGTCCTGTTTTGGTTTTATATCGGAGAATGCATCGGGAAAGGAGGCTTGATTGGATACAATGTCTGAGACTCTTCTGTTCTACAGTTTCTAAAGCTTGTGCTGTGACCTGTATTTCTGAAATTATGGACTCAATAAATGACACGGCAAGGGGCACCCCCTCTGCTGAACTTACACATGGCACCTACTGTCTTCTTTTTTTTCTTTTTTTTTCTTCGCAATTACGTGGTAGATACCTTTATTCATCATACTTATGCTATATTAATTTTCAGACTTGCAATATTTTCTGGAGCAGGAGTTTTTAAACAGGTATTTAAATTAAAAAAATGTTTTTGGGGGTTTTTTTTTTTGTTTGGTTTTTTTTTGTTCATTTAAACATAGCTACTGAATTATAGGTACACTATCATGCCAAATGTGAAATATGTGCTTCTATTTGATTGTAGCTTTGAGGAGAGCTTTAGTGTGGATCGGGACTAACTAAACTACTTTGTTTAGCTCTTGTGGTGACACTGACTCTATATTAATGAGATCAGAAATTATTAACTTGACCTTTTATTTTGGTAACTTTGATTATAGTGCTCTACCCTGTATTGAAATGTACACAAACCAAAATACATTATATCTTAACTTTGATACATCTCAATTACATTATTCTGTTTTGTAAATAACACACTTAATATAGATAGCCACATTACATTTAAATTGTAATATTAAGTCTCTTAGTTTATAGACATGTTTGTCTCTCCTTATCACAAGTATCCAACAAATTTGCTTGGTACACTAGCAAACTTATTTATTTCTCTTTCAACCAATCTGGGGGACACTGCTACCATGGGTTGTAGGTGAGGAGTGTGGGAGTTGGCACTTAACTAGTTAACTTGTTAATTCTAAACATACTGACAGACCCCTCACCTCTGCAACACCCCTGTAGCTCCTCAGTGAAGATTAAGTGCCCAAAGAGTTGGGCTTACTTCTTTCTGACTAGTAAAAATTAGGAAGGAATTTTATTTTCTTTAATTTATTTAACTTTTTTTTATTTAGAATGGTATCACAGACTGCTTCAGTATACGATTAGAATCGGCACACTATACAAAAATGAAGACTGTGTATGAGCTGTAGCTGGGTGAGAGCTGACAGCGCAGAGTTTAGCAAGCGGCTTCATAAGCCGTTGTCACGCTAGGTGGTCCCCGATGACCGGTTCTACCTCCGGGTATAGTGCCGCAATTCAGCGTGATGGTGGCTGCCATCTTATGGCTACTACAAAGTTCTGCCCTCAGAGTGGGGGGTGAAGATATATAATCTCTGCAGCAGCAATTGTGGACCCGATGGTGCACTTATGTAATAGATGCTGCATTAATTCGGGGGCTAAGAGAAACATTGGCAGAGAACAATGGCTAGAAAGAGGGGAGGGGCTGGATAAAGGAGTGATGTTGGCATGACACAGTACTAATAGTAGCGCTCACCTCTCCCTTCTCCAGTCAAACATTTTTCCAGATGCCCCAAACAATCTGTAAGGGGATTCATCAGAGAAAATGACTTTACCCCAGTCCTCAGCAGTCCAATCCCTGTATTTTTTTGCAGAATATCAGTCTGTCCCTGATGTTTTTCCTTCTTTGCTGGCCTTCTTGACGCCAGACCATCCTCAAAGTCTTCGCCTCACTGTGCGTGCAGATGCACTCACACCTGCCTGCTGCCATTCCTGGGCAAGCTCTGCACTGTGGTGCCTCGATCCCACAGCTGAATCAACTTTAGGAGATGGTCCTGGCACTTGCTGGATGTCCTGTTGGTGCCCTGAAACCTTCTTCACAACTATTAAACCTCTCCTTGAAGTTCTTGATGATCCGATAAATGGTTGATTTTAGGTTCGATCTTGCTAGCAGCAATATCCTTGTCTGTGAAGTTTTTTTTGTGCAAAGCAATGATGACTGAACGTGTTTCCTTGCAGCTAACCATGGTTAACAGAGGAAGAACAATGATTCCAAGCACCACTCTCCTTTCAAAGCTTCCAGTCTGTTATTGTAACTCAATCAGCACGACAGAGTGATCTCCAGCCTTGTCCTCGTCAACACTTTCACTGTTAACAAGAGAATCACTGACCTGATGTCAGCTGGTCCTTTTGTGGCAGGGCTGAAATGCAGTGGAAATGTTGTTTCTGTTTTTGGGATAAAGTTCATTGTCATGGCAAAGTGAGACTTTGAAATTAATTGCAATTCATCTGGTCACTTTTCATGGCAATTTGTATATACTCCAGAATGTCATAGAAAGTGAGGCAGCAGACTTTGTGAAAAATGTGTCATTCTCAAAACTTTTGTCCATGACTGTACATTCTGTCATACAGCATAAGTATATTGTATTGTTACAGTTGTGAAAGCAGCATATACAAGGGAGTCGCTGCATCACACATTGCTGCTGGGGCATAATACATAAGATATGTATACATGTATCTTTACTATATGTTTAGTTTGATATATCTTTTGACTGATATAGATTAGATAGTATCTTAGACAGACTTTTCTTGTATTTGTAAAATTGCTCTGTCTGAATTATTATATTCTGTAATTGCTCTTCCTCTCATAATGTCTGTCAAAGGAAAAGCACCTAAAGCAAAATACTTGCTCCAGATGCAAAGTCAAATTGGCAAGTGTACAGCAGGACCCAGGTACGCTCTGCGTAGACTGCGAGGCGGGACGCTACACAGAGTCAGGGTTGTACTCTGCTGTAAGCGGAAGAACTGGTGGGCACTCTGGTGCAGCTACTCAGCCACCAGGCAGAGATTGCGGCACTGTCTGCGGGTTCTCCTTCTACCTCGGTAGCAGGGGCGCCCCTTACAGCGGTACTTCCACAATCAGTCGGTGAGCGTGTAGATTTAGGACCAGCTGGCCCTCACATTCTCTTGCTCTCCAAGGAGTCCCTGTAGGTGAACCTGCATGGTCCACATTGGCTAAGGGCATAGACAGACTCAACAGATTTTTATACTTTCCGAGACCACCTCTGTCCAAAAACAAATGGCATAGGGCAAGTCATCCTCTTGTTTCAGTCTCCGATTCAGAGAGGTCGTCTGAAGAGGACAGGGAACTCCCTTATGAAACAAACGGCCCACAGGTCACTGATCTTGATGAATCTCGCAGAAACCAGGGCATTGAGAAACTGGTCCTGGCAGTTAGACAGACATTGGACGTCTTAGACATAGCTGAGCCCAAAGCTTTTTTTTTTTTTTTTTTTTTTTTAGATTTTATTTTTGCAAGAGTCAACTGAAAGTAACATTCTGTACAGCACTGTGTTATAAACATCTGAAGAATATATACGCATTAAAACATGCAGCGTCTTATTAGAAAATAGTATTAGTAAGGATGTTGACCCGATTTTCCAAGGAAAGCAACAACTTTAGAAAGAGAACTAAGACAGGAGAGTAAGGAGGGGAGACAGCGTTCCAGACCGCCTAAGAATAAGCGAGAGGAAGGAGTGTAGTAGAATATGGAAAAAGAAAGGAATGGGAAAGATGGAATAGGGAAGGGAAGAAAGGATCCAGATGGAGTGATGCTGTAGAATCACATGACAAAAGGGGTTTGGAAGTATGAGGTCCACGGCGCCCGAACCTTGATGAATTACTTAAAGGTATTACAGATTATGCATGTCATGTATTCCACTTGATAAACGTACCAAATCCTGCCGATAATCATCGGTAGAGTTGGTGCATTGGGCTGCTTCCAGGCCGTAGCAATTTGGCATAGGGCAGCAGAAACTACGTGACAAAACATTTTCGTTTGGTGGTCAATGGAATCCCAAGAGGGAGAAGGACAAACCTGGGAGAAAACAGGATGTCAAGTTGCAGTAGCTGTGAGGCAAAGTCCCTAAGTTTCGCCCAAAAGGGGGGCAAGTTTGGGACACTGCCACTAGATATGGAGGAAGGACCCTTCTGCGTCACAACCTCTCCAACATGTGCTAGATGAATCTGGGAAGATTTTTTTTGTAGTTTGATTGGAACCAGATACCAACGATAAAGAAGTTTATAAGCATTTTCTTTCAATTTAACACAGATTGAACTGGAGGCTGTGTTAGTTCTTATTTCCTCCCAGTCTTCATTGTCTAGTGTTTCCCCCCAGGTCTCTCTCCCAAGCCTTCTCATGAGAACCTCGGTCGTCCGAATCAGGGACTCAGAGTTCCCAGTATAGTAAGGAAATGAGAGCTTTGGTAGAAGACTGCCGGAGCGAAAGCGATTCAAAAAAGGTCAACGGCCTACAACCTAAAATTAATTTATTGGCAGAATGAAAACTTCTTAATTGGAGGTATTCGAAAAAAATATGCGTTTGTAGTATTAAGTTTTGTTTTTGTCATCAAATGAGGAAAATGAAGTGTCTTTGGTGATCTCATTGAGGTAGCGTATGTCTTTCCATTTCCAGTGTTCAAAAGATGAAGTTATACACCCTGGTGAAATTTTGGGGTTAGCAAAGAGTGGAATGACCGTGCTGGGAGTAGGAGCATGGTTAAATTTCACATTTGCTCAATCTCAAAGAGATAACGAGTGGGCTACAATTGGGTGATGAGAAATGAATTGTGGACGACTGATGCGAGGGAGCCACAGGAGAGCGGATGCGGAAGAGATACCCAAGCTTTCTACTTCAATAGAGACCCAGACCCTGGAGGAACTAGGAGAGTTCCATAATGCACATTGGACAAGTTGCACCGCTAAGTAATAATGCCTAAAATTGGGTACCCCTAAGCCACCACCCCTCCCCCACCTCTGCATGACGAGAAGGCGGACTCTTGGGCGTTTTTTGCCCCATATAAATTGTGATGTGTAGTGCTGTAAACATTTGAAAACATGGGGGAATGTGTATTGGTAAGGCTTGAAAAAGATATAGTAATCTAGGCAAGATGTTCATTTTGATTGAATTGATGCGTCCTATCCATGAAATAAAATGTTGGTTCCAAGCTTCAAGATAAGATTTAATCTGGGAGAGTAATTTTGGGTAATTAGCTTGAAAAAGTTGATTGTATTACTTAGTGATGTGAATGCTTAAATATTTAATCTTTTTATTTTTATGCCATTTAAAGGGGAATTGCTGAGAGAGGGAAGATCTAGTTTTATCTGTTAGAAAGAAATCAAGAATTTCTGTTCTTTGGGGATTTATTTTGTATCCTGAGATGGTGCTGTAAGTGTTGATATCTGCAAGGATGGGGGGTAGAGAAACTGCAGGGTCGAAGAAAGTCAGGAGAAAATAGTCCGCATACAATGATATTTTATGTTCAGATTTCCCTGCTTTAATTCCATGAATAGCCTTATTAGATTGAATCTTTGCAGCTAAAGGTTCAATTAGAAAGGCAAAGATTAAAGGTGAGAGGAGACAATCTTGCTTTGTCCCATTGGAGATTGAAAAGGGGGAGGATGAGACCCCATTGGCCACCACTGTTGCCCTGGGTGATTGGTATAGAGCTAGTAGGCCATCTAAAAATTTACCAGAGAAGCCCATTGACCTCAAGATCCTAGACATGAAGGGCCAAGAAATTCGGTCAAATGCTTTTTCAGCGTCAAGCGCCATAATCGGTTATGGACGTTTATTGTCATAATAGAGTGTACGAGGTCAATAGTGCATCTAGTGTTATTTATATCTTGGCGGCCTGGTAAAACCCGATCTGATGCGGGAAGGAAGGAGGACATTCAACCGATTAGCTACAATTTTGGCATATATCTTAAGATCTACATTCAGTAGTGATATTGGTCTATAGCTGGAACACGAGGTAGGGTGTTTCTGTGGCTTTGGTATAACAACGATGGTGATCAAGATCGTCGCATCGTTTAAATGGAAACTTGTTAAATCTTTATTAAAGTCTGTCATGTGAGGGACAAGATCTTTAGCGAATGTTTTGTAATATTGTGGGGTGAGTCCGTCAGGGCCCGAGGTAGAAGATTTCATCATCTTAATCGCTGAGATTGTCTCTGTCTGAGTGATATCGGCTTTTAAGAAGGCGAGGTCATTATCTGAGGGATGCGGCAATAAAAGAGATTTTCTAAAGGATGTGATCTTCTCGTCAAGAGAGTCGGCAGATGATGGGGCTTCAGGGAGATTGTGCAGTGCTTTATAATAATCGAGAAATTCTTAGTAGTAGATGGGTGTAGTTTATGCTGGATAAGCAGTCAGGCTAATATTTTTTCAAGGGAAAAGTGCCTGTAGTGTTCCCAAAGCAAACAACAACTAGGTGTTAGACTTAAATCCAAGAAAAAGTTTGAAAAATATAATGAACTTTTGTGGGTTACCAATCAGTCTGGATGAGTGGAAGGTCTTGTTGATCGACGATTCACCGTTTTCCAGTCAGGAGGCGGTGCTAAATCTCTTGCAGTTCCTGAGGAATTATTGCGTGCTGTGGATGAGGTTGAATCCGGATGAATTTCAAGCTTGGAGAGGATGTTTTGTACTTGGTCAAGCGATTTGGCGAATAGGACGGAGTTCCCAGCAAATACTTGTAATTGGAATGGAAATCCCCATACCGGAAATTGTGTTGAGGTAGTATTCTTGTAACCGGTTGAAGATCTCTACGTTTCTGGATAGTAGATGGGGCCAAATCTTGGAATATCTGAAGTTGCATTTCTTGAAAGTCAATCGAATCTGAGAGTCTAGTTGCATTAAGTAATTTTTCTTTCGTTTGATAATGAA
Source organism: Mixophyes fleayi (assembly GCF_038048845.1). Taxonomy (NCBI): domain Eukaryota; kingdom Metazoa; phylum Chordata; class Amphibia; order Anura; family Limnodynastidae; genus Mixophyes; species Mixophyes fleayi. Next base: position 54,588,904 of record NC_134412.1, on the reverse strand, counting down.
GGCGGACTATATTGTCTCGTGGCCTTTGATCGGCTGTTGGTTTGGCTCTAAGAGCTCGGTGTGCATGATCCATCGGAATTTCTCTATCTGTTAGGTCTGGAAGTAGGTGTTTGAAGAGGCTGGAAAGGAAGTAAGGCAGAGAAGAGTTTGTTACAGATTCTGGTACATGGCGAATCCTCAAATTATTTTGCCGTGATCTGTTCTCTTGGTGTTCTTGTTTCTCTTTCACAGAATCCATCTCAGTATGAAGCAAGGGTAATTCACGTTCAAAAGTCGTCTGAGCACGACAAATGTCATTAGTTTTCGATTCAAGAGTATCGGTCCTAGTGCTGAGGGCTGCTGATTTGAATTCGACAATAGCTTTCTAAGTTCCTGTTGGAAAGTAAGGTTTATATCATTCGCTAGGTTAGTAATAGCTGCTTGAACTGTGGGATCTATGTCCAAATCTGGCGGAGAGCCGGGACTTGAGGTGCGAGATTGATCTGCTTGAGGCGAAGAAGCCTTCACTTTCTTAGAGGCAGCAGTAGAGATGGGAGCTGTCCCTCCTGTGGCTTGTCTTTTGTTTTTAGTAGACATCTTGAGTGTCTTTTTTTTCGTGTTTTTTAGTTATTTTTTTATATCTAATATAAATATTTTTTTTTATTTTTTTTTTCTTTTATTATCTCTCCTGAAATTCCTCTACCAGAGCAATGGAATAGATGAGAGGGGAGAGGGGGACTGGTCACATAGAGAGCGAGTGAGAGAGTATACTTATCAGGTCATCCTGGTGCTCGGGCACCCGAGTCTGCTTGGGGTTTACATTTGTTTATTTGCTTTTAAGTTATGGGAGTGTGGTTCAACACATCAGTGTGCCTCAAAGAACAATTATTTAATCAGCAGAAAGGGTAATATTAGAAAGTAAATTCAATAAATGGCCACAGGGAGGCAGCAAAAGTTCCTTATAGAGAACGAAGCAATCTGATCTGTGCAATCTGTTAGATCTGATACCGGCAGCAGCCGCAAAGAGCACAGATATTGTTGGTGCACAGATATCCCAGTAGAATCGTTGGAGTTATGAGAGTCAGAGGAAGTCCCGGTCAGAGATCGGATGTATGCTGCTCTGAAGAGAGGAGATGGGCTCCTGGGGATTCTGTCAGCAGAGAGATGCTGCGGACAGATAAAGATACACTCCGACGCTGGGGCTGGATTCAGCAGCGTTCAGAGCAGCCAAAGCAGAGATCCATGGCAGTGAAGAAGCTCCAAGATCGCCGACAGCCGGAGTCCCTCACTGCGGACGGGATCAGGTAAGTTGTTAATTGTGGAGAGTGGTGTCTCCGGGAACGCTGTAGAGCTGGTCTGGGATAAGGTAGACACTCTGATCCGTTGTAATCTCACTAGGTCCTGCGGCCAGTTAGCACAAATAGCGGTTCCAGGGTAGAGTTCTGGGGGGATCTAGCCCCCTCGATCCATGCCACCAAGCTGTCGCAGCAGGTCAGATGTACCCGGCGGTTGTGAAGACGGTGTCCCTGCTATCAGGGTCCTTTTATTTAATGTCGGGACTGCCGACGACGGGGGAGGTGCTACAGCTGAATTACTTTGCCACCATTCCCTTTCGTTATCCCAAATACGCCCTCTTGCCGCAGTAGGATGGGCTTATAAATGCTGCCACCACTGGACTCCTTACCGGCATCCAGTACCAGGTTTCTTCTGGGTAATTGATGCTGCTAATGTACCCCTTGCTGGAGTACTTGAGCTGGTACTCCTGACCTCTTCCAATTGATCAAGTCAGAGCCGTAACTTAGAATTTTAGTGCTTGGGGTGAGAAAGACAAATGTCACCCCCCTAGCCCTCAATTTTAACCAAGATATTCCTAAACAGCGCCCCCCTTCAGCATTGCGCCCTGGGCGGTCACCTCTATCGCACAGCCCTAGTTACGGCGCTGGATCAGGTTTGCTGTGGATGGCTTCACTCTGGCCTATCACACTGGCCAGAGCTGATGGGTAGCGGGCAGAGCTTTGGTCCCGGAAAAGCTGGGTCCAAACCTCAGTAACAGCCGGGAACGGATTAGATTTTGGGTCTAATTTGTAGGTCACAGGAATAGAGAAGCTACCAGAAACAGGTCAGATGAAGCAAGAAAGAACAATTTTCAATACAGGACAGGGCTTTTTATACCGATTTGGACACAGCCTCACAGGCTATTTTTAGAATTAGCATGCAATTTGTTTACCCAAACATGGATTTACATGCAATGCAAAGCTAACAATATTTACACTTCTCTGTTATGTGCTAAAACTTGATGCTTGCATTATCTGAGATCCAGTAGCGCCAGGCAGCGGCCCTCTGCTGGGTATACAGGCTAAACAGCTTTTTGTCACTTCACATAAAGACTTACTTAACATTTCCTGCTATCAGCAAACAGACTTCCTCTAGCAATGTTACAAACCCAAACAATGACACTTGCAAACAAAACACATCCCAATGTAACACGATAAGTGCATTTCAAATAATACATTGGTGCCTTGCACCGCTGATTGAAATAAATTTCTACAATAAATTATTTGTACATGATCAGCCACAAATAAGTTATTTATCAGTGATCTAGTCACACCCGTTTTCACTTTTCTCTTAAACCTAGAGATAGTTGTTCCGGCGTTTTGTCCTGCATCTCAGACTTCTGATAAATCCTTCTGGATTTGTTCCGGGCCCTCTGGCGCTATGTCAACCAGACGGTTTCCGTTCGGAAGATTAATGATCTTTTCACCCTGTATGATGCCCACAAGCGTGGTTGGCCAGCATCTAATCAATTCATTGCTCGCTGGCTTACGTCTGTTATTTGTTTGACTTATGTTTAGGTGGCTAGACAAGTGCTAGTGTGTTTGAAGGCTCCTAACACAAGGGCTGTTTGTCCTTTATGGTCTGCGCATCACTGTGCTATAGCCGAACAGTTTCGCTGGGCTGCTATGTGGTCGTCTGTTCACACCTTTTCCAAATTCTACATCTTACAAGGCTTTGCATCTTGGGATGCTAGCTTTGGGCGCAAGATGTTAAGCACAGCTGTTTCAGAGCGATCCCTTCCTTCAGGGCACATTTGGTATGTCTTCAATGTCGCAATGTCCCACAATGGCAGGAAAGAGGATTTTTAACTTATTCACATTGTATAATCCATTTCTCTGACTCCAATGCTGCACACTGCGCTCCTTTCCCTTGCTCTGGTGTTTTGTTGTTGGTGTTTTACATTTCAGCTGTTTCTTGTTACACCAAGTTAGGCTCTCTTTTATGGGCTTTGTTATATGAAAACTGAATATGACTTCAGATGGGAGGGACATGGTAGAGTAGGAACTAGCCACACACAAATAGTTTGAGTGTTTAAGTTGCTTTTTATCCAGATCCACCTAATTTGCCCCCATTGTTGTAGTGTATCCCAATGGAGTCATATAAATGGATTTTATGTTGGATAAAAAAAAAATCTTTATAACACACTAACATGCATTAATTTTATACTTGCTGCCGTGCATAACATATTGAATAAGCCCTTACATGGAGATTTAGATCTTTATTTCCTTGTCTGTGGGTTAAACAGGACATGAATAGTATCTAAGGACTAATTAAATCTAGAAGACAAGACCATAGCAAGTGAAAATAGACCACCCAATCTTTTTAGGATATTATTAAAGGCAGACAAGGTCTTGAGATATATTGTCAATCCATTATCATACCTTCATCAGATGTGACTACTGAAATGCCAATCAAGGAACCTTTTAAAATTGCACCTAAACTTGATCAATTAGTTAATACTGTTGCCAAGGAGTTCATGAACTCCTATGAATGCGGAGGCATGCTGAATCGCTCACTAAGGAGAGAACAGGAGACGCTCTGTAGGAGCCTGTCGGCTACAAACTTCTGTGTTAGCCGACATACACGGCAGTGTGGAGCTGCCCAGCCGGTTACTTCAAGAAATATTACAACCACTTTCTGCACAAGTGTTTTACATAATGTACACAGAGTCTGCCCCAAAGAAGCCGAAAAGCACCAGCTCAAGGTAAACCCATAGTAAATGTGCATTTGTAATAGAGCTGTTAGTAATTATTTCATTCTCCAGTTGCATTTCAGAGAATGTAGGAGGGAAGACAATTGGGAAAACACAATAGTAGAGTATGTAGTGCGTGTGAAAAGAAGCAAGGAGGAGATCCTGAAGCCAGTTTTTGCAGTAATTGTATACTGCAGGCCAGTGAAGAAAGAAACCAGCCTCCAGACAATTTAAAGTTCTTGTAAATAGCGGTGGTAGTCTCTTCGCCGATGCTGATAAATCCGACGTTGAGGACACCTACAAAAGAAAACCGATTTGAGAAGAAAGCGACAAGAATATACACAAACTTACATGATCAGCAACTGTCCACATAGGTTAACTGTTAAGAGAGGGGTCCCGACATTGCCACTTTAAATTAAAATTAATTGAGGGCGCACCAACGTCAGACACTACTGCCGGACACCTGTGCATTCGGAAGAACTTCCTGTCAGTGTTCTGCTAGGATCGAATATGAGGACAGACGCTGATTAGGTAAGTCTGTGTATATTCTTGTCGTTTTTTTCTCAAATCGGTTTTCTTTTGTAGGTGTTTTCAGCATCGGATTTATCAGCACCAGCAACTCGTACCCCACCCTTATTTAGAACCTGATAATATGACATGATCCTCTAATTATTATGACACACAAAGTCATGTGAGTATAATGCATCATTTGAAAATGATAAAGGGGAAATAGAAGATTCAATTCCATCTCGTTCCGAAAGTTTGCCTTAAACCTATTTATAAGATTCAGGATATACAAGATGTAACGCACTAAGTCACTACAAAATGCTTTCTTTGAGGACAATCAAAGGAAATGCAATGTCTTAGTGTATAAAGTAATGATCTCATCTGTAATGAACAAATGGGCAGGTGGCAGTCTGTCACAGTGCTGGTAGCTCCCTGGAGAGAATCACTTGGAGCACCATACCCGGCCTAGTCACTTAGTCCTGAGTAGTTATAAAGTACAAGCTGAAGTCAAAGGATTGTAGAAGGTAGAATAGCGATGGATGAAGCTGAGGTTGAAGGATTAGAGAAGGTAGAATCGTGATGTACAGTCAAAAAAAAAAACAAACAAGTCTTCAAAGCACAAGCAGAGAAACCCAACAGCTAACTTTGCTCCTGCAAAGTACAAAGGCTACACACAGTGAAATAAATTGTTCTGAATGACTTGAGCTTTTCACTGAAGGGCTGATAGCAGAGTGAAAAAAAACTATGCCGTAGTCCAGGTGAGGTGACTAGCTAGATTGCTGTCCTTACAGTCCTGATTACTGGAATTAAGAGAAGGTGTTTCTAAAGCTGTCTTTGTGAATAGTTTTCTGTATCCTTTCCAAGATGAGGAAGCCTCTAAATGGGATGCTATTTCTAAAGTAGTTGAAGTCAGTTTATCAGCAAAGACTACCATACCATTAGAGGATGGTAGATCTTTAAGGGATCCAATGGGTAGGAAGATTGAGAGATACTGGAGAAATAGGTAATTTCTTGAAACACAATTAAAGCAAAAGTAGCAATGGCCTCAGTTTCCAAAGCACTGAGAATCTGAATGGATACTTTCTGCAAGGATATTCCGAAAAAAAATTGAGTATCTACTCAAGTATATGTATGACATGAGGCGACTCACCTAGGTCTGGCGGGTTGTTCTTTCTCTTCCATGCGCCGTCGAGTCACCTCCCTTCTGGCCGCACTAAGCCCTGGATTGCTGGCATGCACGTGTGGACGCTTCCATGCTGAGCTCTTATAACTTCGGTCACATGATCATTGTTCGCTCTTACCACTCCCCACCTCCTTCTTTCTATGTTATTTAAATCTGCTCTGCACACAATTAGGTTCCAGAGCATTGATCCTTATCTAGGTGTTCTTGGCTCCCTTGTATCTTCTGTATTTTGTTGTATTTTTATATTGGGCTGGTTGTAGAATCGAACCTTGTGCTTCCTGATACTGGATCATGAGACAAGGGATTGATTTTTCTATGTGATGCCTATTTGGAGATCATCATGCTTTCAGCTAGAAGTCTGGGAAATAAAGTAGTAGCCAGAAGAACCCTTTAAATATGGCATTGGGCAGTAGATATACAGTTTAAAAATGTACTTACTACACTTTCTTATGAAGGCCCTTTACTCTTTGTAGGCAAACTTGATCTAATGATTCAAAAGATAGCAGGTAGCAAATCTCAGTTTCTACACAGCACACAGAACATCAGAAGTTCAGTTTCCTCTTCTTCCCCTTGGTGCTTTAAGGAAACGAGAAAATATTCTCTTGGCAATCCGTATACAAGACAGTTTGGGGGCCGATAAATCTAGACACACTTTTCACTCATCTAGAGGCAATGAGGGGCATCTTAGAGGAAACAATACACAGTGACTCGAAAACAGCACTAGTTCCGGAAGTTACAGCAGGGGGCAGAATTTCAAGTTTCCTGGACACTATCATCTCATGATTGCTGGGTGTTATATTGTGCCAAGAGGGGCTTCACAGACCTCATCTTCCCATTGGTCACTTTGATGCACTAAAGAAAATATTTTTGGACCTTTATATTTACTATTTGTACCCTTCCTTTTCTTATAATACAGACCTAAATCCCACCTGATTCTTAAATGTTGCAAAGTGGGTTACATTAATACTGCAGGAGTTTTTATTTCCCCTTCCTGGCATCCATCCCCCTCTCTTTAACACACAGGAAGGTAGCAGCTCCTTTAGCCCCTTCAATGTCACAAATGCTTGGAAGGGGTTAAATGGAGGAGTTGCTCTTCATCAACCGGGATTAGGACTCTCATTTAGTGTTGACCTCCCATTACTCTAGTAGACTTGGAGGCAACAGGGGAGAGCCACTGTGGGGAGAATCCTAATTCCTGCCCATCACCAACTCATCTTTTCACCCTGGCCAATCCTGATCCCAACTCGCCTGAGACTACACCTGAAGGGTGGAATTTCAACTGTGAGAATTGTGGACATTATAAAAGAGCATGCAGGTGTTACGAGCCACGGCGGTCCTCAGCCGCCACGACCCTCTCACCTGCGTCCCGGCCATCGCTATGACGACCGGGACGTCACTTCCGGGTCTCGTCCTGACTGTTGCCTAGGCAATGGTCGGGACGATGCAGTAGATAGCGCTGCGTCCCGGCATTAGGTGCAGCTGGGCGCGCGCACTAATCATCAGGTGGCAACTATTATTACAGCGTCTAGGGCTGATTACATACCTGCCCTCCATTGGCCAGTGTATGTTTATAAGGTAGGGAGGGCTTAGCCTCCCTGCCGGTTATAGTTCCAGTCTTTCTTTGTCTAGCCTGCTCCTGAGCTATTGACTGGTGTTAACCTTTGGATTGATTACCTGTGTATGACCTCTTGCCTGTCCCTGGATTCTGAGCCTTTGCCTGTGACCTTGACTTATTGCCTGTCCCCTGATTCTAAACCATTGCCTGTGACCTTGACTTATTGCCTGTGATCCTGATCCATTGCCTGTCCCCGGATTCTGAACCGTTGCCTGTGACCCTGACCGTGCTGATACCTGACATCTCCGGTGCTCCGTCAAGTCTGCAGATCGCTGGCCTGCCTCTGTTCCGTGTGTCACCTTCTGTACCTGTGTGCAGTCGTGTGAGTATAAACTTATACTACTCTGAGTTTAAAACCTGGGGGCATCTGAGTACCTGTGAGCATAACCAGTCTCTACGGGAAAGGCGGCTGCTAAAGGTGAAGACCTCTTCTACCAGTTCTATAAGTTTATGCCGTACTGGTTGTCGTAACATTATAACCCGCCAGTGAAGAGTGGGAAACTATTCCCATGGATGAAAGCAGAACAAATCTTTCTCCAGCTCAAGTTTTGGCGGGCCAAATCCAAACGCTATCTCAGATGGTCCAAGGCCTGTCACATAGGTTGTCTGCGCAAGAGGAATCTGCCAGAGCCTCACAAGCCTAGCAAGCTCCCTTGTCTTGTACTGTTGAACCTAAATTGAATCTGCGGGATTGGTTCTCCGGAGATAGAACCTTATTACACAACTTTAAAGAAAGTTGTAAGTAGTACTTCCGCCTTAGGACTTGTTCATCTGGATCGGAACTTCAAAGGGTCGGCATCATTATATCTCTTCTGCAGGGTGATGCTCAATCCTAGGCATTTAGCCTTGCTCTCAAGTCCTCCGCTACAATCTTTTGATGCATTCTTTGATGCTCTAGGACTCCTTTATGATGATCCAGACAGAGTCGCCTCGGCGGAATCACATCTCGGGGCCCTGAAACAGGGTCGCTGCACTGCTGAGGAATACTGTGCGGAGTTCAGGTGCTGGTCCACGGACAGAGAGTGGAATGACCCAGCACTCCGGAGCCAGTTCTGTTTGGGTCTTTCTGAACAAATAAAAGATTCCTGGTGCAATACCCTGTACCAGCTACACTGGAGAATCTCATGCAACTGGTCATTATTATTAATTTTTATTTATAGGGCGCCACAAAGTATCCGTAGCGCCGTACAAGGACAAACAATGGCACAGTACAAGGTGAAACAGCACAGTACAAGTAACAGTAAGCACTATAACTCTGAGGGCTCAGGCACAGCATGAAAGAGAGGGAGGGAGGGGAAAAGTGAGTACAGGCAGGTAACTATGGCCCAAGAGGGTGGGCACGGATGACAGGTTGAGTGTCACTGAGGGGAGCGGAGAGAAGCAAGAGGAGACAGAGGGCAGAGGGACTGAGAGGAGGTGAGCTGAGTAGCTGGAGAGCGCAGTTAAAAGTGATGGAAACAGAAGGTAGGAGAGCCCTGCTCAAAGGAGCGAACAATCTAAAGGGAGGGGAAGACAGACAGACACATGGATGAGACGGAGAGATGGGAGGAAGGGAAGAAGGGATGAGAAAGAGGTAGCCGACCGGTGGGAGTTTAGGCATGAGACTGGAAGGCTTTAAGAAAAAGGTGGGTTTTTAATGTTCGTTTGAAAGAGGACAGATTAGGGGAAGTTCTGATGGAGCGGGGGAGCTTGTTCCAATGGAGGGGAGCGGCGCGGGAGAAGTCTTGGATACGTGCGTGAGAGGAGGTAATCAGAGGGGAAGAGAGGCGACGATCGTTGGACGATCGCAGTGAGCGGGAGGGAGTGTGAATAGAGATTAGGTTAGAGATGTAGGGAGCAGTGGAGTTGGCGAGGGCCTTGTAAGTCAGAGTGAGGAGCTTGAAAAGGATTCTGTAGGGGAAGGGGAGCCAGTGAAGGGCTTGGTAGAGTGGGGATACAGAGGTGGAATGGCGAGAGAGGAAAATAAGCCTAGCAGCGGCGTTAAGTACAGATCTAAGGGGAGCGAGATGAGAGAGGGGGAGGCCGATAAGGAGAAGGTTGCAGTAGTCCAAGCGGGAGATAATCAGAGAGTGGACGAGAGATATGGTGGCATCCTGGGAGAGAAAGGGCCGAATGCGGGCAATGTTGCGAAGCTGGAAACGGCAGGATTTGGCGAGAGAGTGAATGTGAGGGGCAAAGGAGAGAGAGGAGTCGAGGATGACACCTAGGCAGCGGAGTTGGGGAACAGGGGAGATAGATGAGTTGTCAACAGTGATGGAGAGGTCAGAGGGGAAGGAGGTACGAGAGGGAGGAAAGACAATGAGTTCAGTTTTAGCAAGATTGAGTTTAAGAAATCTAGAGGACATCCAGGAGGAGATGGCAGAGAGGCATGCGGATACCCTGGAGAGAAGGGAGGGAGAGAGATCAGGAGAGGAAAGGTAGAGTTGAGTGTCATCAGCATAAAGGTGGTACTTGAGGCCGAAGGAGCTGATGAGTGCACCCAGAGAAGAGGTGTATATTGAGAATAGAAAGGGTCCAAGGACAGAGCCCTGAGGGACCCCGACTGGAAGGGAGGAAGAAGGGGAGAGAGAATCAGAGGTGGAAACAGAGAAGGAACGGTCGGCAAGGTAAGAGGTGAACCAGGAGAGGACGGTACCGGAGAGGCCAGTGGACTGAAGGGCGTGAAGCAGGAGGGGGTGGTCAACGGTGTCAAAGGCCGCTGAGAGGTCGAGGAGAATCAGGAGGGAGTAGTGGCCCATGGCTTTAGCCGAGAGGAGATCGTTCGTAACTTGAGCCAGGGCAGTTTCAGTGGAATAGAGGGGGCGGAAGCCTGATTGGAGAGGGTCAAGGAGGGAGTGTTCAGAGAGGTAGGTGGAGAGACGGTTGCAGACAAGTCTCTCGAGTATTTTGGAGGCAAATGGGAGAAGGGAAATGGGGCGGTAATTAGAGAGTGAGGTGGGGTCAAGATTGGGTTTCTTGAGAATGGGTGAGACGAGAGCATGTTTAAAGGCGGAGGGGAAGATGCCGGTGGAGAGGGACAGATTAAAGAGGTGAGCGAGGTGGGGCCAGGTGGAGGTGGAAAGGGAGCGAAGAAGGTGAGAAGGGATGGGGTCCTGGGGGCAGGTAGAAGGGGGGGAAGAAGAAATGAGAGAGTGGACTTCCTCACCCGAGGTGGGGCAGAAGGAGAGAAGGAGTTGGTGGCTGGGGGGAGAGGGGGGGGAGAGTGGAGGGGGGAGGAAGGGCGAGAGGAGGGGTGGCGGAAGAGTGGGTGGAGGAGGAGATTTCAAGTCTGATGGCCGCGATTTTAGAGGAGAAAAAGGAGGTGAAGTCAGTGGCAGATAAGGAGGAAGGGGGGGGAGGTGGGGGAGACAGGAGAGTGTTAAAGGTAGCGAAGAGGCGGCGGGGGTTGGAGGACTGGGAGGAGATGAGGGATTTAAAGAAGGATTGCTTAGCGAGCGAGAGGGCAGAGCTGTAGGAGGAGAGGATAAACTTGAAGTGGAGGAAATCAGCCAGGGAGCGAGATTTTCTCCAGTGGCGTTCGGCAGTACGAGAGCATTTTTGGAGGAAACTGGTAAGTTTGGAGTGCCAGGGTTGGGGATTGGAGCAGCGAAGGTGGATGGGCTGGGCAGGGGCAACCGCATCAAGGGCGGAGGAGAGGGTGTGGTTATAGAGGGAGGCCGCCTGATTAGGGCAGGACAGGGTATAAAGGGGAGAGAGGAGAGTTTCGAGAGAAGAGGATAGAATAGCAGGATCAAGGGTGTCGAGATCGCGCCTGGACCAGGTAGATTTGGGTGGGGGGAGGGGTGCAGGAGTAGAGGAGAGAGAGAATGAGAGGAGATGGTGGTCCGAGAGTGGAAAGGGGGAGATAGAGAAGTCGGACAGACTGCAACGGTGGGAGAAGACAAGGTCAAGGGAGTGACCAAGGCAGTGGGTAGAAGAGGAGGTCCATTGGGAGAGGCCAAGGGAGGAAGAAAGGGCAAGGAGTTTGATGGAAGCAGGGTCGGTGGGGTTATCAATAGGGATATTGAAGTCGCCAAGGATAATGGAGGGGATGTCAGAGGAGAGGTGGTGTGGGAGCCAGGCAGCAAAGTTGTCAAGGAAAAGGGAGGAGGGCCCAGGGGGGCGGTATATGACAGAGACGCGGAGATGGATGGGGTAGAAGAGACGGGTAGAGTGGACTTCAAAAGAGGAGAAGGAGAGGGAGGGTTCAGGAGGAATGAGTCTGAAAGTACAGGTGGAGGATAGGAGAATGCCCGCCTGGGCGGTCTCCAGGTCTGGCGGAGTGGGTGAAGGAGAGGCCGCCATAGGATAGAGCGGCAGGGGAGGCAGTGTCGGAATCGGTGAGCCAGGTTTCGGTAATGGCAAGAAGGTTAAGAGAGTTAGATAAGAAGAGGTCATGGATAGAGGGGAGTTTGTTGCGGACGGATCTAGCATTCCAGAGGGCACAGGAGAAAGGGAGGGAGGGGAGAGGGGAGATGGGAATAAGGTTGGCAAGGTTAGCGGTGCACGGGGGAGTGCGGGGACAGGAGCGTGAAGTTGGGCGAGATGAGAGTATGGGTATGGCAAGTGAACAGGGAGGCATGGTGAGGTGAGAGGGGGGTGGGGGAGGAGTGGAAGAAGTAGGGGGGACCGAAGAATCGTCTGAAGCAGAGGGGCGGGAGAGGAGGACAGGGGGAGTCAGAAGGTAGACAAGAGGAATTGAGATAAGTGAGTTAAATAAAGTAATAGCCAACAATGACAATGGAAAGGGGGAGTCAGAAGGTAGACAAGAGGAATTGAGATAAGTGAGTTAAATAAAGTAATAGCCAACAATGACAATGGAAAGGGGGAGTCAGAAGGTAGACAAGAGGAATTGAGATAAGTGAGTTAAATAAAGTAATAGCCAACAATGACAATGATGGTGGGGAGAGGTGTGGCAAAGAGGCTAGGCAAGGCAAGCCGTGTTAAATGAGACAGAGAGGCGTGAACGGGGAACAAAGAGACAAGAAAGGCCAATAGACGGAGAGCAGAGGAGTACCAAGGGAGAAATAAAATGCTGTTGGAATAGATTAAGAAATGCAAATAGAAATAATTAAATTATAATTAAATACAGTAAATAAGAGAAGCAAATAGAAATAATTAAATACAGTAAATAAGTAAATAAGAAATGCAAATAGAGATAAATACAGTAAATGCAATAAAAACAGAGAGCGAAAAATAAAAATAAGTACAGTAAATGCAATAAAAATAGAGAGCGAAAAAAATAAAAATAAAGAATGGAGAAAATAAATATAAAAATATAATAAATAAAGAAATAAATAAAGAACTACAAGTGGAATAAAAATAAAAATAAGGCCTTCAAGATTGACCGCAGGTTTAAAGAAAGGAAGGCCAAGAGGGACACCTCTGTTTCCTCAAGCTATTTTCTTACCCCTCCTGCTGTACATTATGAAGGCGCTGAGCCCATGCAGCTAGGTGCTTATCGTCTCACTTTAGAAGAGAAAACCCGGGGACGTACTTTAGGCCTTTTTCTGTATTGTGGCAACAGGGGCCACCTCCTCCGAGCTTGTCCCAACAAGTTGGGTAAAGAGAACGTGGAAGAGGTTCGTCTAGGCTTGCAAATTATATCTTCCAAAAATGCACTCCTAGTTCCTGCAGTTATCTGCTTTGGCGCACAATCGGCTCCTGTCTCTGCCTTCCTGGACAGTGGTGCCACTGGAAACTTTCTGCATCTGGACGTTGCCCATTCTTTGGGAATACCTATCATTAAGTTGAATCGCCCATCACTGTCTGTGGTCTGGATGGAGGTCCTTTACCAGTCGGAAAAGTGTGTTCACAGACACCACTATTACAACTCACTGTGGGGGCGCTACATTCCGAAACCTTGTCCTTTTTATCTTATTAGGTGCTCTTCCATTCTGGTAATCTTGGGACATCCTTGGCTACAGCTCCACAATCCGATTGATTGGAACAAGGGAGACATCGTTCACTGGAGTCCGTCTTGTTCTTCATCCTGTTTATCTGTGCCTGTTCGTCTGCTCCAGGTCTCTTTGGATCAGCTGACTATATCCTACCATGAGTTTCAAGATGTCTTATCTAAACAGGCAGCTAACATGTTACCTCCTCATCGTGACTATGATTGTGCAATTGACCTAATTTCTGGCTTTAAACTCCCTAACGGGAGATTGTATTCCCTCTCGATTCCAGAAACACAGGCCATGGAGGAGTACATTAAGGAGAATCTGAAAAATGGGTTTATTAGGCCTTCTAAATTCCCGGTAGGAGCCGGGTTCTTCTTTGTGTCTAAAAAGGACGGCTCTCTTCGACCCTGTATTGACTTCCGTGGGTTGAGTAAGATCACCATCAGGAATATTTACCCACTTCCACTCATATCAGCCTTTTTTGATCAACTCAGAAGCGCTTCAGCATTCACCAAGATTGATCTACGAGGAGCATACAACCTCATATGCATCAAGGACGGGGATGAATGAAAGACCGCATTCAATACCCATTCAGGCCACTATGAGTACCTGGTCATGCCTTTTGGTTTATGCAACGCACCTGCTGTCTTCCAGGATCTAATTAACAATGTTCTATGAGAGTTCTTGGGGCACTTTGTTGTAGTGTACCTGGATGATATCCTGATATATTCTTCATCAATGGACCAGCACCGCCGTCATGTGAAACAGGTCCTTTCTAAACTTCGGCAACATCAACTGTTTGCCAAGCTAGAAAAGTGTGAATTCAAGGTCCAAAAAGTTTCATTTCTAGGATATATTATCTCCCCGGAGGGTTTCTTCATGGATCCCAGCAAGGTCCAAGCAATCTTAGATTGGGTGTGCCCAACCAATCTGAAGGCCAAACAAAGATTCTTGGGCTTTGCAAATTATTACCGGAGATTTATTCATTCCTTATCCGACATTGTAGCTCCTCTTACTGCCTAAACCCATAAAGGGGCAGATGCCGCTAATTGGACCTCTGATGCTATTACCTCTTTTGAAACCCTGAAGTCTGCCTTTTGCCTCCACTCCAGTCTTAAGACAGTCCAATCCTTCGTTGCCGTTTGTTATCGAGGTGGATGCCTCTGATAGAGGTGCTGTCCTGTCCCAGATTGATCCTTGGGATCATAAATTGCACCCGTGTGCTTATTTCTCACATAAATTCTCTGCTGCTGAAAGAAATTATTATGTAGGTAAGTAGGTAATGGAGAACTTTTGGCTATTAAATGGGCGTTTGAGGAATGGTGAGACTGGCTGGAGGGTGCTGTTCATGTCATCTCTGTGATCACAGACCACAAAAATTAGTTTTTTATTGAATCGGCCAAACGTCGTAACTCCAGACAGGCACGCTGGGCCTTGTTCTTTAACCGCTTCAAGTTTATTATTTCGTACAGACCAGGTTCAAAAAATGTTAAAGCGGATGCACTCTCCCGCAGCTTTGTGTCCTCTCATGCTCCTTCCGCTATTCCGCTCCCTATTGTGCCCTCATCCTCTATTCATTCGGGATTGACCCAGGATTTGAGTACTGTTCTCCAAAATTTCCAAAGAATTGCTCCTCTTGAGACTCCTTCAGGTAAATTGTTTTTACTGGTCCATCTCAGGAAGGCTATACTGTCTAAGGCTCATGACAACAAGGTTGCCAGACATCCTGGAGTGTTCAAGGCCCCTGAAGTATACCTACACACGGTTTGGTGGCCCTCCTTGACCGCTGATGTTAAATAGTTTGTACTCTCATGTAGAGATTGTGCTAGAATCAAGACTAACAGAAGCTCTCCGTCGGGTCAACTCATGCCGTTATCTACTCCAAGTAAGCCTTGGTCGCATCTTTCTATGGATTTCATTGTAGATTTACCCTGGTCATCCAGTCACAATACAATCTGGGTATTGGTAGATTGTTTTAGCAAGATGGCTCACCTCATCGCTTTGGCAGGTCTACCCAATGCCCAAACTCTGGCATCAGTATTCATCCGCCATATCTTCCATCTCCACGGTTTGTCTGAAGATATTGTTTCTGATCGTGGGTCTTAGTTCATCGCTCAGCTTTGGAGGTCTTTCTGCAACCACCTTGGCATCAACATCAGTCTGTCTTCTGCCTACCACCCGCAGTCAAATAGACAAACAGAAAGAATCAACCAGTCATTGGATGTAAAAAATATATTCCTGTGTGCTTCTGGCGCTTCACTAGGTGTGCTGCCCACTATGTACTCAGGGTCCACCACAACCTAAAACATACCAAACAAATAAAATAGTACATACATGCGGTGCTCCCTTAGCACAGTGCATTTTCTCAGATTCTACATTTTCAAATTTCATAACAATTGGTCATCTTTACTCCTGTGGGCTGAATTTACCTATAATAACTATTGCCATTTTTCCACCTGCACATCTCCTTTCTTTTGCAACTACGGCCTTCACCCCAGGTCTAATGCTCTTGCTTCAATCAACCCTTTTGGTTCTCCTGGGTTACGCCAAACAGCCTTCTGTCTCAGAATTATCTGGAAAAAGGTCCATGCCGTCCTGCTTCAGGCCTCTGCTTGGTCAAAATTTTTTGCAGATCGTCATCGCAGGAACTGTTCTCTTAAGGTGGGAGACAAAGTCTGGCTGTCCACTCGGAATATTAGACTCAAACAGCCCTGCAAGAAATTGGGACCTAGATTTATTGGACCTTTTTCTATGATAAAAAAAAGTTAATTCTGTTGCCTTTAGGCTGAAGATTCCACCTTCTTTGAGAATGCATAATACGTTACACTGTTCCCTCCTGAAACCTGTTGTCTTGTCCTCCAAGTTTGAGACTCCGGAACAACCCAAACCTCGACCAGTCAACCTGCATGGTTCTCATGAATTTATTGTAGAGAAAATTCTCGACTCCAAGAGGGTTCAGGGACAAACCCATTTTCTCGTACATTGGAAGGGCTACGGCCCAGAAAAACGTTCTTTGGTCCCCCCAGAAACGCCTACACGCCAACAAACTCCTCCAAGGAATTCTTTAAATGGTTCCCTGGAAAACCTGGATGTCGGGGTTCCTTGACCCCTCCTCAAGTGGGGGGGGTACTGTTACGAGCCGTGGCGGTGCTCAGCCATCACAACCCTCTCACCTGCGTCCCGGCCATCACTATGAGGACCGGGACATCACTTCCGGGTCTCGTCCCAGCTGTTGCATAGGCAACGGTCGGGATGCTGCAGTAGATAGCGCGCTAATCATCAGGTGGCAACTATTATTACAGCCTCTAGGGCTGATTACATGCCTGCCCTCATTGGCCAGTGTATGTTTATAAGGTAGGGATGGCTTAGCCTCCCTGTCGGTTATAGTTCCAGTCTTTCTGTGTCTAACCTGCTCCTGAGCTATTGTCTGGTGTGAACCTTTGAATTGATTACCTGTGTATGGCCTATTGCCTGTCCCTGGATTCTGAGCCTTTGCCTGTGACCTTGACGTATTGCCTGTACCAGGACTCTGAACCATTGCCTGTGATCCTGATCCAATGCCTGTCCTCGGATTCTGAACCATGACCCTGACCATGCTGAAACCTGACATCTCCGGTGCTCCGTTCAGTCTGCAGATCGCTGGCCTGCCTCTGTTCTGTGTGGGCTGCCTCTGTTGCCTCTGTTCTGTGTGTCACCTTCTGTACCTGTGCGGAAGCCGAGTATAAACTTATACTACTCTGAGTTTAAAACCTGGGGGCATCTGAGTACCTGTGAGCATAACCAGTCTCTACGGGAAATGCGGCTGCTAAAGGTAAAGACCTCTTCCACCAGTTCTATAAGTTTATGCCGCACTGGTTGTCGTAACAGCAGGATGGGGGACTAGTGGCTGTGCAATGATCTCCACAGCTTGATATAGAGTGAAGTCTCTTACCAGCTCCATCATGATTCCTGCATCTAATACTGCAACTATTTCATCTATCTTGCAGCTCAGGAATTCTTCTCCATCCGAAGCTGGTCGAGGATCCAGGGCCATCTTAACAACATTATGGGCACCGGGAAAAGCAATGCACTGGGGCACCTACACAACCACTCACCGGAATAAAAATGTAAATTATCGATAAAATAAATAATAATAATAATATGTGTGTATATTCATATACACTGTATAAACACACATATGTACATACCATACACACAAATATAGAAAATATAACATAATTTACAATATCTTGCTAAGTGAAAAAAAATATTCAACAATGCTAAAATGTTCACAATAATCACCAAATCAGTACAACTCTTACCTTGCTGCTGTCTCCAGGGGAGGATGTTTCAAAGAGCTACATATAGTGTCTTCATAGCCCTTCCCAATTGCTGTGGAGGGATGTCACGGTTCAAATACAAATGCAGCTCAGGAGCCAGGAATGAAGTGAAAACACACGAAGTTTATTGCTGAATATACAGGAACATGCAGGAATAAATACCGGGTAGATGGCTGATGAAGGTAAGTGGTAATATGGAGAGATCCAGGCAGCATGAAACCATAAGCACAGCAGAGGAAAGGCGATCGCCCTAGAAAAAAAAAGAAAAAAGAAAAAAAAAAACGTACCCATCATCCAGCGCCGGATCCTCCTCCTCACTGACTGCCGGGCGTGACGTCATCAAGTCCGTCAGCCTCAGTGAGAAGGAGCAGCAGAGAAGACGTCCAGGAAAGCAGGTAAGTAAAGGAAGTGAAGGGGGCACTGAGAGACGCTGAAGGGGACATAGAGGGGCTGAAGGGAGACACAGACAGGCTGAAGGGAGACAAAGACAGGCTGAAGGGAGACAAAGACAGGCTGAAGGGAGACAAAGACAGGCTGAAGGGAGACAAAGACAGGCTGAAGGGGGACACAGACAGGCTGAAGGGAGACACAGACAGGCTGAAGGGAGACAAAGACAGGCTGAAGGGAGACAAAGACAGGCTGAAGGGAGGCACTGAAGGGAGACACAGACAGGCTGAAGGGAGACACAGAGAGGCTGAAGGGGGACAGAGAGACGCTGAAGGGGGACAGAGAGGCTGAAGGGGGACAGAGAGACTGAAGGGGACAGAGAGGCTGAAGGGAGAGACAGAGGCACTGAAGTGGACAGAGAGGCTGAAGGGGACAGAAAGACACTGATGGGGACACAGAGAGGCTGAAGGGGGCAGAGAGACACTGAAGGGGGCAGAGAGACACTGAAGGGGGCAGAGAGACACTGAAGGGGACAGAGAGACGCTGAAGGGGACAGAGAGAGGCTGAAGGGGACATAGAGACACTGAAGGGGGCAGAGAGACACTGAAGGGGACAGAGAGACGCTGAAGGGGACAGAGAGACGCTGAAGGGGGACACAGAGGCTGAAGGGGACAGAGAGACGCTGAAGGGGACAGAGAGACACTGAAGGGGGACACAGAGAGGCTGAAGGGGACAGAGAGATGATGAAGGGGGACATTGAGAGACACTGAAGGGGACAGAGAGACACTGAAGGGAGACACAGAGACACTGATGGGTGACAGAGAGACGCTGATGGGGGACAGAGAGAGGCTGAAGGGGGACAGAGAGAGGCTGAAGGGGGCGGAGAGACACTGAAGGGGACAGAAAGACACTGAAGGGGACACAGAGACGCTGATGGGGGATAGAGACACTGAAGGAGGGGGATAGAGAGACACTGAAGGAGGAGGATAGAGAGAGATGCTGAAGGGGGGTCAGAGTGTGAGCTGATGAAGAGGGACACAGAGTGTGAGATGGCGAAGAGGGGAACACAGGGTGTGAGATGGCGAAGAGGGGGACACAGGGTGTGAGATGGCGAAGAGGGGGACACAGGGTGTGAGATGGCGAAGGGGATACAGAGTGATATGATAAAGGGGCACAATGTGATGGTGAAGGGGTCTAAATACATCTTACGTCATTTTGACCCAACTACTTAAAAATTATTTTTGCTTAGGGGTGCCTTGGAAAAATTATGGTGACCCTAAGGGTGCCTCGAGCTGAGAAAGTTTGGGAACCACTGGGTTAACCCCTAATGCAAACATGAAAGGCACGATAACAGCACCTCTAGTGATCAGAGGCACTGCAGCAAATACACACTAATAAAGTCAAATAGTCCAGGAGGCAGGAGCTGCCAGGCAAAGCAGTATGCACTGCAAGGGGCTTGCAGGCAGATCCTGACAAGGGAAATATTTAAGTGGGGATTAAAAAAAACCAAAAACATAAATGACCAACATACCCATAAAATCACTTCAAACCAAACTCAATGCCCCCCTGCAGTTGCATGTCCATCAGATCTCTCATCTGCCCCTTACATCCACATCAGCTGCTTTTGTCCCCTTAATGTCGTCTGTATTTTACACACTGTGCCCTCCGTTATGCTACTATTTGCCTCCCTTCATCATGCTTCTGGTCTCCACCCTTGCCCCTGTATCTGATACTGTGACCTCCATTATTCCTCTATTTGCCCCCTTCATTATGCTTCTGGTCTTCCCCCCCACCCCTGGCAGATACTGTGCCCTTTATTTTTTTCCGATATCTCCCCCTTCATCGTGCTTCTGTTCTGTGGTTCCCCCCGCCCCTATATCAGATACTGTGCCCTTTATATAGTCCCCGATTTCTCCCCCTTCACTTACCTTTCTATCGCGTTCTTCTTTTTTGTTTTCTTCTGTTCTGTTTTCTTTCTTACTTAAGTCCTCTGCCTCTTGCTGGTCTGGCGTGTCATAGCTCCTCGGTGTGCTACTCACTGAAAACGTCAGGGGTGATGATGTCACGCCCAACATTCAGTACAAGGATGAGGGGAACATGGAGGGATCGCCACCGCATGACCGCAAAAATGTAAGTTGTTTTTATTAGAAAGACTTCATAGTGCTCTGCCGTGGGGCCCCTCCCCAGCGTGCCTAATGGAAAAGACGTCCCAGCAAGGATCTGTTCACCCGGTGAGCTTCTTGGAGAAGAGAGATTGAGGCTCAGATCCCTATCACCCTGATAGCATTCGCAGAGTGGCAAGAAATGTCAAGGGGTCGAGGAGTACCATAGAGCTATTTACTACAGTTTGGATGGGAGTTTTGCCTCATCATCGTAAACACAACTTGGTTGGGAGTTTATTGTCCAGTGAGATCTGGAAGGTCCAAAGGCTCCGTTACTCGGGTAATTACTTCAGGACAACTTTATTCGGTTACCTCCTGGCCGTATGAAACTTTACATTGCAATATTTTACTTATCGCATGTTTGGAATTTTGCATATTCAAACTGTTGCTGGACCACTAAACTGTCCTTTCTGGCCTGCCTAAAACCAAAGGACTGTTCTGTTTTTCTCATTGTTCTTCTGTTCACTTCAAGGTTTTTGGGGTGTGATATGGAGTGTGGTGATTTGTTTTAAAGTATATATAGATTTTTGTGACTATTGTTTGCATTAAATATCATCATCATCAATATTTATTTATATAGCACCCTAAATTCCCTAACATACACACAGACAGAGAGACAGAGTCTAGGGTCAATTTTTGATAGCAGCCAATTAACCTACTAGTATGTTTTTGGAATGGAGAAAACCGGAGCACCCGGAGGAAACTCGGGGAGAACATAGAAACTCTACACAGATAAGGCCATGGTCGGGAATTGAACTCATGACCCCAGCCCTGTGAGGCAGAAGTGCTAACCACGTAGCCACTGTGCTGCCCTTCATCTTTAGTAATAAAAATAGTATTGTATCCACTTTCTCTCTTTGACTGTGTGATCCTGACCCCTAGATACCAGGACTTCTCTCTGGGAACCTACCCTATAGTTCAGTTCAGAACTTGCAGAATAGAGTTTTGAGAGATTCCCAAAATTGCCAACCTCCCCACTGCATTTGGAGGATTTGGGCAACAGTCTACACACACTATTGAAGAAAAGAGTAATCCTAACCAACAAGGCAAGAATTGTATAACAAAGTTTTTCTGGTGGAAAAACAGGAGAATCTAAGGAGACTCAACTGAAATGTACAAATAAGGCACTTATTGCTTGTGTGGAGCCAGTAAATTAAATTCAATCATTAAGGTTATAGAGAACAGTGATTACTTAACATCAATAAATCTGCAGGACGTGTACCTACATACTCGTATAGCAGAACAGCATCACTAATATTATGCATTGTCCGGTCCATTGCCTAACTTTCAGCCTTCCAACATGCCAAAAAACGTTTACCAATATTCTGGTAGTGTTAACGACCACATTAGGAATACAATGTATTGCATTTTGACCATACATAACCAACATATTGGTAATGGAAAAATCAAGATGCATCTCTCGGGAAAACACAATAAAAGTAATCACTTTTTTTTAGTAAGTTCACAGTTGAATAATAAATATCGCCAAAATCCAGCTGGTGCCCACACAGCAGCTTCAATTTCTGGGAATGCAGATAAACCAAAGGACAAGGATGACAGTATCCATCACGTCATCTGTCATACAGAGTACAAGTCAGAAGACAGTCATCTATAAGGGATTGTCTCTAGCATCTAGGTATGTTTTCTTCCATGACCACATTTATACAGAGGGCAAGAATTATTGAAAAAGTGAAGTCACAGTCAAGAAGATTTAGATCAGAACATCAAAGACACAATGGAGGTAAGAAAATCACTTGATTCGTGGTAGATTTCAACCTGGACAGATCAAGTTGTGACTATCACAGACAGAGAATGTAAAGTATTGACTACAGGTCCCAGCTCTCCGGGCTGGGGAGAAATTATTCAATGTTGTGGGATCCAGATGAAAAAAATGACTATATAAATATCCTATAGATGAAAGCTGTATGGATGTCATGGTACGCTTCTAAAATATTTTCAAACAACTGTGGTGGCCTTTAAAAACAGGCAAGAAGGTACCAGAGTCTTGATGACAGAACTGTCAACAAATATGGTGTAGGCAGAGGACAGCCTAAATTCCTTCTCTGAACTCCATGTAACAGGAAAAAAAACAATGTAATAGTGGATTAACTGAGCTAATGTCATATACATCCTAGAGAATGGATATTGCACAAAGATGTGTTCCATGTGCTTCAATCTCAAGGCATCATTCCAAATACCAAGCTAAATCGATTGTTTTCTTTTCAAAAGGCTCCCAAAGCAGAAGGTGAAGATGCCCTAGCACAGGGGTGGGCAAACCTGTCCTCAAGGGCCATATCCAGTTCATGTTTTTAGGATTTCTTTAATCATGTACAGCTGAGTTAATCTATTTGGCTGGGTCAGTAATTATCCCACCTGTTTCTACAGACAGAAATCCTAAAAACATGAACTGGATATGGCCCTTGAGGACAGGTTTGCCCACCCCTGCCCTAGCAGGACTTTGGA
Source organism: Mixophyes fleayi (assembly GCF_038048845.1). Classification (NCBI taxonomy): domain Eukaryota; kingdom Metazoa; phylum Chordata; class Amphibia; order Anura; family Limnodynastidae; genus Mixophyes; species Mixophyes fleayi. Next base: position 54,566,383 of record NC_134412.1, on the reverse strand, counting down.
TCTTCAATCTCGGTTATGTGTTCCCTCAGTTGTCCCTCCTTCACCAAATGCTGAGGAAAATCAGGAGAGAGCTTGTAGAAGTAATAGCATTTCTGCTTTCTGGCCTTCCAGAACATTGTTCTTGATAGTTTGGGAGATGCTTCTTATAGGAGCCCTGGCTGCTACCTCTTCAACCAGATCTATAATGTCAGGGTCTAATTTATCACCCAAATCCAGGCAAATTGGCGTCCATGGAATGGAGATTGATCAAACAGAAATAAATATCTGGTAAGGTGATTAAAGTGGTTTTATAAGTTAGAAAAAAAAGCATTCATAAATTGTTACGGAATCTGGAGATAATTTAATATATTTATATTGTTGTTGACATATATTGATATCAATTTTCCTTACCAACAGTCCTGATAATCAAATATTTGAATACAACAAATTCCTCACCAATAATATCTATAGCCAAACATGTCTCATTAATAGTTCTTATAACTAAATAAATTTAACTGATCCAATAAAAGATGAGAAAATTACCTTGGAGGACTTCTCTAATGATCTGTGGATGTCTGATGTATCCTTGTTGTGAAAAATTGATCCGAAAAATGCATCATATTAATCTGATTTATTATAAGCTATTACATGAGGAAGGATGGATAATAACTATATAGGAACACCCTTCAAGTATGAAAGATATACCCAAGAGATTAATCATAAGCCCTAAAACAATAATTATTGTCTTTTGGGGAATTTTTTAAATAATTTCCCAATATGAACTAAAACACTAAATAGAAATGTTAAAACTGGAATTTTCAGATTACAAAAGTTATGATGGTAAATATTATTTAGTAATAATGTAATTTGTATATGCATATTAAGATCTTTATAACATGAGCCTTAATTTTATTTCACATCACCCACACTTTTAATACTATTAATAGTGAGGTAATATGTATTCTAAGATCTTTATTACATGATCTTTAGTATTATTTCAGATCATCCACACTTTAATACCATATAAGATAACATAATAAGGATTTTTTTCACATGTATTCTCATTTTTCCCAAATGTTCCATTTTCTCACCTTTTTATAATTTTTTTATATATGATTGTTATACACTTTTTAAACATATTTACTTTTAATACTAGTTTTAATTACACAATTATGCACTTTAAAAACTAATGATCACAATACATTATACTTGTGGGATATATTATTATTGGCATCTTTATATACACCATCACATTAAATTGGGTATTATGAAACTAACTGGTTCACATATCACACCCACTTAAGGTGTCATATGCACAATATATATATATATATATATATAGAAAAATGAGGACGGTGCATTCTGGTGTAGTATGTGTATGTGTATATATATATATATATATATATATATATATATATATATATATATATATACTGTGGCAAGAGCCCGCTACTGCAGAAGCACACGCGTATAACTTCTTCCTTTTTATGGTTCTTTATTGTCAGGATGGTAATAATGTTTTGACACCGTATACTTGCACAGCAATTATGGAGACCCTCAACGCTTACTATACATAGTCCAGCTCTCTGTCCAGATCAGCCAGCTAGCCCAGCATTGATCTCCCTGAACAATGAAACAAGCAGGGTTTTATACCTGACACTCCTCCCACAGGCCTAGCTTGATGGACAGGTGACACACCCACCTTCTCTTTAAAAGGAAACGCCCATCCCTGGCTCTGTTTAGACTATCAGACCCACCCTGTCTGTTTGCTGAGAGGAAGCAGCTTTTAAATCATGTAAGTAAACCAATTTTAAACTACACATATGTTTTTACCTGGTTTAATCAACACCTAGGTACATAACTCTGCCAATGTTTTACTCTACTTCCCTGCTTTCTCTGCATATTGCCAGCTAAATGCCTCCTTTTGTAAATATATATATATATATATATATATATATATATATATATATATATATGTATATATATATATATGGGCAATTTAATTACTGCTGTGATAATGATATATTTGCAACAGTAGTATGGTTTGATTTACTTAGAAAACACAGTGAATGCCATATGGAGTGTAAATCAGGGTTAATGGGGTCCAATGTTGATTGATACGCCACACAACGCCCCCTTCTGCTCTCCTACCACACACTCTCCACCGGGATCTCCTGGAGGCCAGCTATACAAAGTTGGCAAGCATGATATATAATATATAATACCTAATTAATGGCTATAGCTAATTTAGATACAGATTTATTGAGAGACAATTACTGATACGTATCTATACAAAGAATATAAACTAGAAATTGATAATATATACATAAAAGAAGATACTTAAACCCACAAAATAATTTCAGTGATATTTCCCTGAGGAACCAATATAACAATAAGGACTTGTCACTAATAAATGAGTAGATGATAAGGAAAATAAAATGATCATAATAAGAATTAATAAAATGGAATTAGATAGATATGATAGGCTCTCAAAAGTGTCAATTATTGAGAATGATAGGGATTGGTTGGCTCAGATTATGAAGATGTTGTTACTGGTAATTGTGTAATCCACTTGACAAAGACGCCCTGGTGAAACGTACGTCAGGTAATGACGTCAATAGTGACATCATTAACCCAGAGGTGAGTGCCGTGCATCTCCCACAGTAAGATAAATCTTATCTATTAAAAAATGACAGTCAACATAAGCAAAGGGTAAGAATTGTGAAGCTACTAACTGGGGTTGTGATACCACCAATCGAGAGATGGTAGGGATATCTGCTACCAATGAATATATATAACACAGAATAATAAGTCTGCACTATTTAAGTCGATAGAGATGGCCACCACATAATTGTTTTGTGGATAGTATGTCTTTCCAGTAAAAAGTATACAAACAATAAACCTCTTTGTTAGAGTATCAGATATTCCTGACATTCAGGCGCGGGCTGGCAGATTTCAGGCCTACCGGCCGGCCCTACCAACGGTGAGTCTGAGCGGCCCGGGGGGCCGATGCCCCCCTGCCCCTCGGCCCAGCCCGTCCGTGCTGACATTTACTCAATATTAGGTGCAAATTATAATGCAGCATTATGAGATTTACTACCTCTCATATATAAACTTAAAGCAATAGTTGTAAGCTATAGAAGAACTATATCCAGATACAATAACGACAACATATAGGATGAAATCCTTTTAAATACTATGGGGAGTTCTTCTGATTGATGAATGCATGAACTCATCTGCATAATTGAGAGGTGGTGTAATGAAAAATATATTAAAGAAATTTTTCCTTTTAGTGTGGAGATGTCACCTTCTTTTTTAGGAAATAAATTGTATCAATACATGTGCTATATCTATAGACCTATGCATTAGATCTTTACCAATTAAACTGTGGGATATTGTCTGGCGATAAGGTTTCTAAAATGTAGGATATACTTAAGATAATTATTTACTTAATTTGAAATAGGATATAGGTGATGTATAATGATTTAAGTAATAAATAACTAGTATAATATTGAATTAAAATAAACAATCCCCTGTGCTCCACAGTCATGAAGAAGAAATACTGGAATGGAAGATGATGGCCTTATGCAGTGCGTGTGCTGTGTGCACAAGACACAATATTATGTTTATAAGAAGCCTGTGTTTTAACTCTTTCAAGTGTTTTAAGCTTATGCCCTTCTGCTCCACAGGAGGTTTCTGTCCTCCCTGAGCTAGCCTTAGGACACCTGCGTTACGGTTTGACAGGTGTACCGCCCCAGTGAAACTCATCTGCCGTTGGGGAGGTGGAGCATGAGCGCGCTTGATAAAAACCGAAAGACGGTGAACTATGCCTGGGCAGGGCGAAGTCAGAGGAAACTCTGTTGGAGGTCCACAGCAGTCCTGACGTGCAAATCGGTCGTCCGACCTGGGTATAGGGGTGAAAGACTAATCGAACCATCTAGTAGCTGGTTCCCTCCGCTATGATTGCAGTGGAAAGTTAATTGAAAAATAATGCAAAATTGTTTGGAAAAGAGATTTATTGGGATTTGTACGGATTATTTTTCCTATGAAGAAATTAAACACATGATCGGTATATAGAGTGAACATCACTATTATACAACCTATAGAAACCTTAAATTTATCAGACCATATAGCTTGGCCTCACTTAGGGATTGGTATAAATCATTTTAATAATAATCCAAGTTTTTAATATTTTACCAAGATGGAACCAGTGGATGTTGAAATATGAATAATAAAAATGTGTTTAGTAGAATTTGTTGCAAAAAAAAAAAAGGTTTTAAAATAAGTCTACAATAAGATAGGGCCTTTTGGACTGGAGTGCCTTCTTTTTCTTTTTTCTTGACTTTGGTCCTACATTGTAACTTATTGTTACTAATAGTGTTATTTATTACATAATGGCTAACTGTTACCTTTTATAAGGATGGGTTGCTCTTCACACTTGTTGTATACCGTATCCTCATGTGATTGCCTATCTAAGTTACAAGCCTACAAAGCCAAAGGAAAGCAGCCGCAGTGTATGGAACCAAGCGACTTGCTGATGTTGTCCAGACAACCTCATGCTCAACAATTAGATGACAACTGGGACGGAAGATTTCGGCTAAAGGGAATGATCTCGGGTGATTACTTTGGGGAGACTGTGAGTGCAAGATTTTTGCTAAACTCCTCTAGTCCGTTAATTCGCCGGAATATGTTTTGAATTCATCACTTGCACATTTCTCAGCTGTGAAAAGCAAATATTAGGTGGTATTTGTATGAGAGACTCTCACTCAGTGGGCTATTGAAATACAGCCATATTGTGGACTAAATACTGTACTCGAGGACTCCTAATGCCTTTACTTTTTTCAGAGAGTTATTCAGTTTGCAGTATCGGATTCTATCACTATATTGTGCTGAGAGTATGTGTGAGATAATTAGATCAATTATTTGTGATAGCGATATATTAATGTCTAATCTCTAATCTTGTCGGGTATCTACCTCCATTATTGTTTTTAACATTGTGTATGCATTTTATATGGGATTGTAATAAATTGTTTTATATTTGTAATTCCCTTGGATGAACTCATTTTTTTGTATTAATGCTCTGAAGATCAGCTGCTGACTTTCCATAAAAACTTCAACAAATTTCATCCAACCATTAGACTCACTCTTAACTACTCACAATCTCAGATACATTTCCTGGACATGACCCTAAACAATAAAATTAATACTATACAAACATCAGTCTATCATAAACCTACAGGCCGCCCAGCATATCTGAGATGGAACAGCTTTCACCCAGGACACATAAAGAAGTCCATCATTTTCAGCCAAGCTCTGAGATACATTCCGATTTGTTCAGACAGTGAAGACAGAAAACAACACCTGCTATCACTAAGGATTACATTCCTACAACAAGGATACCATCCAATAGTTATAGATGAACAGATCCACAGAGCCACAAGAATTCCAAGGAGTAGGCTCCTGGATTACAAACAGAAGGAGGTTAACAGCAGGGTGCCCCTAGTGGTGACTTACAATCCCCACATGAACATCTTGGGGAAAATTGCTGCTGACCTTCAACCCATATTTCAGAAAGACAATAGATTGAAAGAAATATTCCCAGATTTTCTTTCATACAAACAGCCTGCAAACTTAAGCAATCTCCTTGTTAGAAGTGCCCTCTCATCACCATCAGAGACTGGCACCTTCCCTTGCAAAAACAAAAAATGCAAAACCTGCACCCATGTCCTACCAAAAAACACAGTCCACATACCCAACACACAATGGGACTATAAAATAACTAACACATTCTCATGTACATCCTCCAATGTGGTGTACATGATACAGTGTACAAGGTTCAATGGATAAAAAAAAACGGCGCTTCTCTATATAAAATAACCTGCTGCTGAAAAAAGGTACATTTAACTTGATAAAAAAGGGTTCAGCACATAGCTAACAATATGACCAATTGTAGATGTAGGACACAGTCAGAGGTAATGTTATAGCTCTTTTGCGGAAAATGTATTAATTATAGGTTCTTACCCTGCTCTTTCCCTCTTAGTATCAGTGATATAGATTCCACAATCCAGTAGCCTCCATATATTCACTCTGGAATTGATGTCCTGATGATCGTTATCCAAACGGTGCTGTTACAATCCAGTTACAGTGTCCTCACACGCAGTGGAACGCAGGTGGACCGCATGAGTCCTTCCGGCGCTTCCTTTCCTTACGGGAGGTAAGGTGTCCTACATCTACAATTGGTCATATTGTTAGCTATGCGCTGAACCCTTTTTTATCAAGTTACAGTGTACAAGGTGCCCGGGTTTGAAAAGTGGAGATGTTGCCTATAGCAACCAATCAGATTCTAGCTGTCATTTTGTAGAATGTACTAAATACATGATAGCTAGAATCTGATTGGTTTTTCAAACCAACCGGAAAACTCTCAGCTTGATACATTTACCCCCAGATCTCTGAACTCCTAGGACTTTTACTCTTCCATCCATAAAGAAAACCTTTATTTTATTACTTTAGCTTATCTTAGTGATGTATTCCCCCTCCCTGTACAAATTTCTTGATGTAACAGCTCTTAAATGTTGTGTTTTTTCCTCAGTCATTCATTTGTAAACTGTCCGATTAAGGGGCCTTTGTGCTCTGAAAGCTAGCATATATAATCAGTGTTTTTTGGTTAGTCAATAAAGGTATCACTCCTATAATAATTTTGTCTTTTTTGACACAAAAAGTATTTAACATCACATTGTATTCATGCAAGTATCCACCTGATGTTTCTTCCTCTCTGCGCCGTGTATTCTTTTTTGTGGTTTACCTAATTAGGGGAGTTTGACACTATCCTCAACACAGCTGCGTCTGGAAGTTCCATGGGTTGTATTATCTAATCACTAGCGCCATGTAAAGTTTTTTCTTTTGGTTACCTTTCTGTCATAGTAAGCATTAACTTGTTTAGCAATTTGTGTTATAGCATCTCTTCTATGGGATTGGACCACTTAGTGAGCATTGGGCACCCATAACCCTGTCCGCTGGTTCACCGGTTGTCATTCCTTGGACCACTGCATACTGTGAACAACCCCACAAGACCTTTGGTTATCGAGAGGCCCTGACGCACCACAATTGGGCCCTTGTGAAATCTGCTCAGATCCCTATGCTTGCCCATTTTAACTGCTTCCAAAACATCAACTTCAAGAACTGATTGTTCACTTGCTGCCTAATATATCCCACGCTTTGACAGGTGCCATTGTAATGAGATAGTCAATGTTGTTCACTTCACTTGTCAGTGGTTTTAATGTTGTGGCTGAGCGATGTATATATACACATTAATAACATCAAACATGAACAAATAAAACAGAGAGAAACGAGGAAAAAACAACAACAGAACGTCCTTTGTAGAGAACGTAAATAACAAAAGTGCAGTGCATTACATTTGAGAATAATATATAACTACAGATGCACTTTAAACAAGGTTCAAATAAAAGAACAATTTTGATGTTTACTTTTTAATTTTGGGTGAGCAGGGATATAGCAAGAAGAGAAGAAGGGGGGGGGGGTTAGGAGAGGCACGGGGACATCACTGGAAATAAAATGGATGCATAGTGGATCAAAGTGTATTGCAATCAACATTTAAAATAAAGAGAGGAGACATATATTAAATTGGATCCATGGAGATTAAGGAAGGAGACAGACGAATTTCTTAGAATGCAGATTAAATGTTCAATTTGGAAATGTACCTATTATTTTACTAAGGGCCACAAGAGCTGGCTATCAGGTAGATGGCTGCACTGAAAATGTGTCTTGTAAGTTTATTAAGGTGTTTTGGGTGTTTCTGGAAAAAGAAGTGGGAGTAATATGTTTTGTAGTTGGAAAAGGAGGTCAATAGCAGTTAAAGTAGAAAGTAGGTGTCATGAATCGGAGTCTTAGCCCTGTTTAAGCCATTCAGCGGTATCATATCACTGTGCATCTCCATCCTGTCAGAATGCAGCATTCTAAATCCAGGGACAAAACGTGAGTTCAGTCTGCTGTACTGGAGGCTGCCATCTTTGTTAAAACATTTTGCTACATCCTGCTTATTTTGAGCACCTGACTTTATCCACCAATTAGCTCCCACTGCAGACTATAAAAGTCACCTCCTACACTCAGCTAATTGCCAGTGCAACACTTTTCTAGTTCCTGGTTCCAGCTTGCTACTGTTACTGTTTGTTTGCTGCTCCATACTGCCTGCTGTAATACAGACTTCAGCCATTACCCCTTCATGTGAATTCAGCAACATTCTGCCTGCTGTAATACAGACTTTGGCTATTAACCCTTCGTGTTGATTCAGCTACATTCTATCCGCTGCTGTACAGATTCCAGCTGTCACCCCTCGTGTGGATCCAATTCTCTTCAGCCTATTCCTGTTTCACCTACTAGCTATTTGGGGTAGTAGGTTACCGCTCTGAGTCTTCCAACTTCTGGAGCCATCTCTGTGTCTCTGGGTACCGACTTCCAGTCCCAGGATTGTCTCAGGTTCTGAGTTGTCCTGGGCCAGTTTCAGGCTTATACAGCTCAGGAGGTGGTCACCCCTGATAATCTGCTGCCTGAGTTCTGAGCCTTACCAGTCCCAGTTTGGGTTCAGTTCCTCTTATCCTGCATCCAGGTTCCAGTCCACCAGGTCCAGATGTTTGATTCAGTACGAAGTCCAGTTCAGCATTCCTCCTCCTAACATCTGATATAGAGGAATAGAGCACATGCTCCATGAGCAGACCTTCACCTGGCCTCCTAGTTTCTACTTCTTCCCTGCCACAACTAGTCCCAAGGGTCCAGAGATGGATCCCAAAAACCCTATTACTGTGACACTAGGCTTTGGACTTCTAATAAGAATCTCTTTGCCACCTCCTTTTGGACTTCCGACAAGAATCTCTTTGCCCCTTTGCCACCTCCTTTTGTTCCAAAGAGGTACAAGAGGAGGTGGCAAAGGGGCCAATGCAGAGATTTTCAAAGCTATCTTTAATATGATCAGATGTGCTGTTTTTATTAAGTTAATTATAATTACTCTATGATATCTTTGCACCAATAATATTTGATGTGACTTTTTTTTATTATCATCATCATTACCATTTATTTATATAGCGCCACTAATTCCGCATTGTTGTACAGAGAACTCACTCACATCAGTCCCTGCACCATTGGGGCTTACAGTCTAAATTTAAACACACACACACAGACAGACACACAGACTAGAGTCAATTTTGTTAGCAGCCAATTAACCTACCAGTATAGTGGAGTGTGGGAGAAAACCAAAGCCCCTGGAGGAAACCCACGCAAACACGGGGAGAACATACAAATAGATAAGGTCATGGTTGGGAATTGAACTCATGCTTCCAGTGCTGTAAGGCAGAAGTGCTAACCACTTAGCCTCCGTGCTGCCACTGTTTTATTTATAAAACACTGATATATTACACAGAGCTTATCACTCAGGGAATCATGACATAAATGACATACAATAACATGAACCAGAAGGTAAAGATGGCCATGCTCAAATGAACTTAAAATCTAAAAGGTTAGGGGAACAGGTGAAACATAAGGAAGTAGAATAAAAATTGTAGCAGCTGGAAGGGGACAGTGTGTGTTGTTATGACAAAAGCAGCAGCATTTTCAGGTGCCAATAATATAGCAGTCCTTGGTGAATGGTATTTCTGTGCAGCACCTCTTCACTGGTGACTGTGGCTGAATCCTCTGAACCACTTCCAATAGATCAGAACTGCTGGATAATGGCCATAGCATTGTCTCCGGATCCTGGGCCCCACACCGGGCAACAGGAGACGAATGAGAGAGAGTCAACTCTCATCAGAGTTCACAGGAATAATTATATTTATTGCTCATCTATAGCTTAAGAGCTGTTACACACGACACTCATTTAAAGGTAGTAGATGTGCTGCCCTTTATAGGGTTTAATTCCACATGTTGGCAAGGAATAATCTTGTCCCTTGTCCCTTATCATATCTTATTAAAGGTAATGAAGACATCAAGGGTTTAAGACAGGGACAGGAATAGAAACTAGCTCTATCTGGTGATGACTCATTCTTATTCTTAAATGATGCCAATGAACTATTAGATGCAGCCTAAGAAACAATTGACACATTTGGAGCACATCCAGACTCAAAAATCAATTAGGATAAATCTCTAATTTTCCCCAACATTTTATCTTTAGACAAATGCCAGTGAAATTCCGATTTACCATTCTCTTAAATATCTTTGAATCAGGGCCACCTTAACAATATTATGGGCCCCCGGGCAAAGCAGTGCAGCGGGGCCCCTACCTCTATATATGTGTATCATATATATATATATATATATATATATATATATATATATAAATATTTATAGATATATATAAATACATATATATATATATATATATATATATAGATATATATAGATATATAGATAGATATAGATATATTTGCAGGATTTTTTTTTTTTTGCAGGATTATTTATTTTACTTAAGAGCCCTGTCTATGGGGCCCCCAGGCACCTGCCCATCGTGCCCAATGGAAAAGATGGCCCTGCTTTGAATTACAGTTAGTAGACAATAGCAGGACTATATTAAGTTAAGCATTTTACCTCATTTCTGGTAAAATTACTATTATTAAATAGATTTTTCTCCAAAAGATTTTATACTCCATACAGCATGTCCATTGTAATATCCAGAATGTATATTTAATCAATTAATTTACTATTCATCTCATGTATATCAGCTGGTAAATGGTCCTGTATCTTCTTCACAACACTGCTAAACTCAAAATGAGAGGAATCAAGTAGTAATGCAGTAATGCCGCCCCCTGGACATACATAGATATTACATGACCTCTCAGTGAGTCATTGTTAAATCATATTTAAATAAGATAGTTCAAACTCTGCTTTCATTTTAGATTAAGCATGCAGTGCTGGACAGGGACCATAAGGCATGTAATCTTGAGTTCTCATACAGACTTAAGATCCAAGACCGCATTTTTAACTCATATATCTGAATTTTGGAATATTTGTATCAAAAGGTTGAAATGTGTTACAATTTGACCTAGTACTCCTTTGTGGGGGAATATCAATTATGTTGTGTAACTATAGTTTGCATGAAATAAGGATAATGGACATCGAGATCTCATAATGTCCCGAAGAACTTACCACATATTTACTCCTCAAACTAGGTAACAAATCTTGCTACATTTGGTTTCAATGCTACATTATTATCTTTTATTTTGTATAAAACCCAAACATATATACATGTATTAATATGTAACGAAATCACATTGTATACAGTAATGACTAGGATAAATGGCATGAGTAGATTGGGAAAATGTGCTTCCTTTCCCTCCCCACCTTACTTTCCAATCCCGTCAGCCCTTCTTTTCTAATCTATTGTTATTTGTGAAATGATGTTAAAATATAATAACACTTAATCGTACAAAACAAAATAGCTATATCGACATTCTGCAATTTCTTTTATTTCTGTCAACATATCCAATTCCTAGTGTTCAGCCTTACGAGTCCTTCCTTTATTCTAATTTTTCTAATGTATTTAAAAAAACATTTTGCCACCCTTTCTTACTGATTGTGCTATATTTTCTTAGGTTTGTGATTTGCAACGTTTGTGTGTTTAGTATCTCATAGACTGACTTTAAAGGCTTTTTTTTCTTTCCTGTGATTGGGTATGTCAATATTCATTATACACAGTTGTTTTAGCATGTACAACAATTCCTGCTTCCTTGGAGAACCATATTGACTTTCTTTTCCTTTTACTAAAATATCTGGCACCAGGTCCTGTTGCATTTAATAAGGTATTTATTTCATATATTAACCAGTTTGTGCATCAGTTTTCAACATGCCAGTGATTCACAAAATTTCTCATTTGCCTAAAGTCAGCCTTTCTGAAATCTAAAATCTGTTTTGAAACAGTTCTGCTTTATTGCTACCTGTATATTAAACCACACTGACCAAATGGTCACTAGACCCCAAGTTGTCTCTAACAGACACAGTTGACACTATGGCCACAATTTTGCCCCAAATTGCAGGCACAACGTGTATTAATTACAAAAGCTGCAATTGAGGCCATATACAAAGCGGCAACTATCTTAAGATGTAAAGGTGTATTATGTTTTTTTCCCAATTTAAATAAATAGGTTAACTAAATATTATTTTATAAAACCCATACAATAAAAATAATAATTCAATTCAATATAGAGAATAAGAGGACAGTATTGAAACATAGGGGCAATAATAGAGACAAAACTATAAAACCTGGCATTGCCCTGGAAATAAAGTTATCATCTATGCATTAATTCCTGTGTTTAAAAGTTACATTTAGATGTATAGTATACCAAAGTACTGTGCTAATATACATGAGGTGACATCTGTATCCATGTCCCGGGGACCAACTCCTCCCAAACCCGGCCACTGTGTAAGTCATAGACTAATACTAGGATGATATTTGCAGTTATGAGTATAACCATGTTCCCGGGCACCATTCTCTCACAGCCCTTCGACCTGCGTGTTGTATAACTTAATATGACGAGACAAGTGTAGATGTTGCATTGCGCAGGTTCCGGGGCTTCTTCTCTCCTCCCACGGCCCCGCTCAGTGCTGTTGCTCTCCAGCCCGCGGTGATAATAAGATCCCAGGACACAAAATGGCGCACAGCTGTCGGTGGCGGTTTCCAGCTCGGCCCGGGACCGGCCGAAGGCTGGGGGCTCGACACAGACTGACAGCTGTGCTGAGGGAGGATGTGAGTGGCGCCAGATCCAGTTCGGGTTCAAACGGGAATATTGGAGCTGCGTATGGAATGGTCATGGCCCCCGGGGGCCCTGGGAACTGTGGGGGGGGTTGGACCCGGGTTTGATGCGGCTCTGCAAGTGTCTGTTGCGATCGGTAGCAACCTGAGACGATTCAGAGACGTGTCCGGTGGGAGCAGCGGAGAGGTGAGGAGGAAACGGAGGAGGAAGGGGTGGGGGGTTAGATGTTGTGTCAGGGGGGCGGGGAGGTCTATGCTTGGGGGTTTCATCGGGTGTTATTTGGGTTGCAGGGCTATGGCCAAGAGAAGTGCGCGTGATTGAATAGGACAGCGGACGTGTGCACCAGAGATGGGGAGCAGAGGGGTGTGTGACTGGGGGGTGCAGATGAATGCATGTGAGGAAGATGCTTAGACTTCTAGCTTGGGAACAGATAAGTGTCTTCTGGGGGCACTGGAATGACATGTAAAGGTGTGGTGTGGGGTGATAGAACTGATTATGTTGGGTGGGATAGAAAGGGAGATCTAATGGATGTGTGTGACTGGGATTTGGGGCACGAGGTTGTGTGATGGAAGATTGCAGCATTAGTAAAGATGTAATGGGAGAGGCGTGGTGGATATGTATCATAGTTTTACAAGGGTGATAACAGGGTGTCTATGAGCGGACTATGTACAAGGGGTTTTGAGGGTCATACCGGGCAGAGAGGGTGGTACACTTTCAGGGCACAACAGTTGTTGTGATGGACCTTGCGGTTTGATAGCTAAATGTGCCTGTCAAACAGTACAGAAGGCTGTACCACATGCATCATCCACACGGTGTACGAGAGGCTGCAACTGGGGAATTTTTGAGTGGGAGATACAGGGGCTCTCTTAATAAGTAGACTAGATGTTGTTCTATAGATTCTGTATAGAGGACAGTCTGACAGATGTGTGTGTTACAGAAGGGAATGGGTGTGTTAAGGTATCTGAATATGTCTTAGATATAATGTATACAGTGTATACACAACAATGTATAAATGTTGATAAGAGAAGGTTTGAGGAGTTTCTTCAGTTTACACTTGAAGTGTCACTTTGACGTCTTTATAATATAAATGGATATACTATTTATGAGTGGCTGCACTGTTTTTTGGAAGACAAATATATGAATATACCTGCGAGTGCTAGCTGTTGTAGTATCATTTATAATTTATATATCCTCAGCTAAAGCATGTACAGTAACATCAGTGTGTATCCTGAGCTGCTGCTCTATCCAGACTGAGAAAGTAAGGGGGTGTGTCTGGACCATACACATACATATTGTAAACACGTTCATTGTATATGCTTAATGCCATTTTTACGTATATATGATCTTAGTGTTTGTAATTATATGGAAGGTCTTACCTGAATAAAAGACTCTCCGCCTATCTATATATTACATTGTTTATTTTTCTTTCACCAGTTATATTTTCATCTGCTTTTATGACTGAATATGCTGCATTTTATGTTCCTGGTGTAAGGGACACTATGGTTATGTATGGAGAGACTGTGGCTGTTTATTTACTCGTGTGCATATTGCACACTCTTTGTACATCTGGTTTGGCAGTAGTGTCGCATGCCGAGGCATGTTCATGTAATATATATGTTATGTTCTGCAGCTGCATATAAAGGGGGGTATTTATATAATGTATGTGCCGATGTGAATGAAACGGGTTTGTGTCTCTTAGCCTGGGTTAGATTTTCTATTGCATGTGTCGCACTTTGAGGAAGTGTATGGAGGGGGGCGTCTGTCACTCTGGAGCTCTGTGTGCGGATGTATGTGTCTTTGTTGCTCTCTTGTTACTTAGGGGGGTGTGTCCTCTAAAATATCTGTGTATGTTGTATTCTGTGGCAGATTTTGTAGAGAAGGTATGCATATTTATTATATTTGTATAACAACCTGTTAATAAAATATTTTCAAAAGACCCTGTTTACATTGAGATAATTTATATACTGGCATATTTATGATAGTGGACTGGTATGTGTATTAATTCTATTTGGTTTTAAATGTGTGTACATACAACTTGCTTTCTGTCATTCTAAGTATGCTATCACTGTAGTAATGGGAGTCCTTTAAGCTAAAGAGTTATGTACACATTGGAGGTGTGGTGTATGTAGGCTGGGCTCTGCTTATTGTGTTTGGGTTATGGTGAGGGGGGCATTGTTTTGGCGGCAGAAGAGCAGCTGCTGTCTGATTCTAAGGAAGGGGGTCTTCTTTGAGGATGGATATTAGAACAGCACTTCTCTGTGTTCATTTTCTTTCTCTCTGCGCTGTCTTTTGCTCTCTCTGTTTTCTCTTTTCTCTCTTTTCTCTGTGCAGTCTTTCCTTCTCTCTCTGTTCTCTCACTCTCTGCGCTGTCTTTCGCGCGCTCTCTTTCTCTCGCGCGCCTCTCTCTCTCGCCGCGCCTCTCTCTCTTCTCCTCTCTCGCGCGCGCCTCTCTCTCTCTCCGCTCTCTCGCAGCGCGCGCCTCTCTCTCTCTCGCGCGCGCGAGCCTCTCTCTCTCTCGCGCGCGCGCCTCTCTCTCTCTCGCGCGCGCCTGCCTCTCTCTCTCGCTCGCGCGCGCCTCTCTCTCTCGCGCGCGCGCCTCTCTCTCGCGCGCGCCTCTCTCTCGCGCGCCTCTCTCTCTCTCGCGCGCCCTCTCTCTCTCTCTCTCGCGCCTCTCTCTCGCGCCAGCGCGCGCCTCTCTCTCTCTCGCGCGCGCGCGCCTCTCTCTCTCTCGCGCGGCGCGCCTCTC
Source organism: Mixophyes fleayi (assembly GCF_038048845.1). NCBI lineage: Eukaryota > Metazoa > Chordata > Amphibia > Anura > Limnodynastidae > Mixophyes > Mixophyes fleayi. The sequence continues at coordinate 54,550,906 of NC_134412.1, read as the reverse complement.
TCTCTCTCGCGCGCGCAGGCCTCTCTCTCTCTCTCTCGCGCGCGCGCGCGCCTCTCTCTCGCGCGCGCGCGCCTCTCTCTCTCTCTCTCGCGCGCCGCGCCTCTCTCTCTCTCTCTCTCGCCGCGCGCGCGCCTCTCTCTCTCTCTCTCGCGCGCTGCGCGCCTCTCTCTCTCTCTCTCGCGCGCGCAAGCGCCTCTCTCTCTCTCTCTCGCGCGCGCCCGCCTCTCTCTCTCTCTCTCGCGCTGCCTCTCCTCTCTCTCTCTCTCGCCTCTCTCTCTCTCTCGCCTCTCTCTCTCTCTCGCCTCTCTCTCTCTCTCGCCTCTCTCTCTCTCTCGCGCCTCTCTCTCTCTCTCGCGCGCGCGCCTCTCTCTCTCTCTCGCGCGCGCGCCTCTCTCTCTCTCTCGCTGCGCTGCGCTCTCTCTCTCTCTCTCGCGCGCGCGCCTCTCTCCTCTCTCTCTCTCTCCTCTCTCGCGCGCGCGCCCTCTCTCTCTCTCTCGCGCGCGCCTCTCTCTCTCTCTCGCGCGCGCCCTCTCCTCTCTCTCTCTCGCGCGCGCCTCTCTCTA